>NC_089648.1:98812400-99437400 GCF_037042795.1 Molothrus aeneus | reverse complement strand
CTCTTTGCTCCATTGGCACTTTCTCAAAAATTTGGAGTTTGTTAGTGCTGCAGTGATTGAAATGTGATAGCCATTTTTTACAGGTGTATGGCTAGCCTGGGACTCAATCCAGGGCACTGCTGAACCTCTGGTGCAGGATTTGATGTCTACTGAAGCTTTTTTCCCAACACTGCAGCATCAGCCCGGGCTAAAGAACAAGGTGAAACAAAAGCAGGGAGAGAATGTGTATGATAGCATTGATTGTGCACACCCTTTGAGTTTGTTTCCATGCTTTTTCCAGAGTCAGATTTAGTTTTTCCAGAAAGCTGGTAAGGAAAGTCACTTTCCTTTCCTTCCTGCTCCCAGCATAGACCCACAGATGAGTAAGTGTGAAGCATGTTACATCCAGAGGTAGGGCTACAGAGTCCCTCTTCCCTGAGACTGGAAGTGATAGAGACTGGTGTGGCCACCCAGCCCAAGACAGATCTATCTTGTGGAGATGCCAGGGCTTCCTGGGCAGCTGGGGCTCCTAAAGCACTTGAACTGGTGGCCCTGACAGGCACTGGAAAGAGACTTCACCTAAATTGAGGATCTTGATGTTCCCAGTTTGTCAGAAATTTCTCAACCATATCTGATCCCATATGATCCATGCATATTAAGCTTAAAGATGCACTCATAACACAGTGGTGAAAATAAATTTGGAATTCTCATCTAGGAGTGAGCTAATCATTATGACAGTCATAAACTGTTCTTGTACCTTCTCTTTTTAGTTCAGCTTCTAGGGCTTTGTGTTGTAGCAGTCACATGCTTTGGTGGTTAGAAAAACAGGAGGCCTTGTACCTTCCTAGGTGCTGGGTTTACACAGTGTGCATCTCCTCCAGCTTGCTGTGGCTACTACACAAAGTAAATGATGCCTTCACCTAATGCATTTTGGGGATTTTTTTTTTCTCCCCAGAGAATATGCTGAAGAGTTGTAAGATTTTCACTGAAACTGTGGAAATAATTCTCTGCATCCCAATATGTACTTGGAGCCAAGGTCCCATGGCCATAAGTTACCATCTTGGGACCAGAATCCATCCTGAATTCTCCAGGGGAAGGTGCAGAAACCTGTCAGACTCTGGCTGCCAACAGCTGTGCCATGCTCAGGATGGAGACCGTGTTTCCTTTCAGGCTCACCACATGAGCCATTGCCTTGTGCCCTACAGCACAAGGACTGTTTCCAATCTGAAAGTTCTTCATCTTTCTCTGGAAAGGTCTGAATGTCTGCATAGACACCTGCTCTTTTTTGCTGAGCAGTTATCTGTAATTCCTCATGCCATCAAGAATTAATTCTCTTTGATATACTAGGCAATAGAAAAAAATCTATTTTATGCAGTTGAGACAATTCTGAGTAAAAGTGGAAAGGAAAAAATATTTTAAAAAATTAAGGCAATAATACAGAAGCCTTTACAGAAGCTCAATGAGGTATTGGTCACTTTCTCTTCTCTTTGAACAGAAACAATTCTTCACAGAATTCAGATTTATCAGATTTATGCCCATTGGATGAAATATAAACAGCAATAAAATTATATATGAAAAATGGGGGAAAAAAGACAAAAGGAGATGGGTGGGTTTAAACGAATTGTAGTGAACTGCAGAGAATGCATGAAGCCGAAAGAAACCCTGACAAATCTATAATCAGAAATGCTAAAGACCATAAGTACATCAGGCAGGATTTATGAGATACTGGTGATCAGATTGTCAGTAAAGGCACCCTGTGGCAGCAGTGTTCAGAGCACCCTTCAGCTCCACAAGAGCACGGGCAGCTGGTGTCACCTTTGCTGCAGGCGATGAGAGCTCCCCATGCCAAACAGCAGTGGGGCTGGCATGGGGTGCTGCCAGAGAGGGGCAGAAGATACAGCACACCTGATGTCAAATGCTATTATAAAGAAATTTTTTTTTCAAACAAACTTGGTCTTGAATTGGATTAAATAGACAAAAGTAGTAATAAATTTTAAAGGCTGTGTAGCCTTTAAAATATTTCAATACAAAAACATTGTAAATGGATTAAATTTATTAAAAAGGGACTGTCAGAGCTCTTTCTGTAAAATCTGAATTGGCTGTCATAATACCTGAAGGATTGGGCACAAACTGATGATTAAATGATGGTTATTAAATGCAACCTCTGGCTCAGGATGTGCCTGAAAACCTCTTTTCTTCCTAAGAGAGTATCCATGTCTCCAGCCAGCCCTCTAAACCTCTGCAGCCACAGACTGCTTTCAGCAGCTGTCCTGTGTGCTCTTTGCTGCTTGATGACTTTTAAATAATTGATCAAAATGTAACATTTCAGTGAGGCTGAGCCATTGATTTGCAAGATAATAATGCCAGGGTTTTCCATACTAATTCCTTGTACAATGCATTCCAATGTTTTATTGGATTTTTAATTTGACTTTTTCACCCCCTTCTTTGAGGAGAGAGACTTGATTGAACATTCCCTGGTACTTTGGGTTTTCCCTGATAATCAAAGTCGAGCAGACACAGGAAGATCCCTTTCCTGACTTGCAGCTTTTCGGGCGCAGAGGCCGAGCAGTGCATGGTGAAGTGGAGCGCTTTGGCAGCTGCCCTAACTCTGCAGCAAAACAAAGCTTCCCCCTGCAGCAAGCAGTTAAAAGCCAAGCTTTTGCCTCCAAGCATTCCCATTAATGGCTGTGCTTGGTTTTACACCCCTGCTTTTAGGTAACCATAATGCAGCCCTGTCGGGAGGGCGCTTGCTCCGGCTGGCTCTTTCTCACAGCCAGCAGGGAGAGAAGCTCTGCCATCCCAAGTGAAATAGGAGCCCAAAATAACCTGAGGGAGATCCAACTCTTCCTATGTAGCATGTGCCCTGGGGTACAAGGGGTTATAGTCCTTCAAAACATCTATTTGATACAAGTATTTTTAAATTCTGTTGCTTCCTTCTCCTTATTGTAAGGAAATGGGTTATTGATGTTAGCAGCAGCTATCAACACCCTTTAGGTTTCATCATTTCTTTCTTGAACTTAGTGCTCTGATGGGAAACTATCCTTCTGATTTGTGATTTATGCTCCCTTTGGCTGATACTTACAGTACTTAATATTTTAATGAAGCTAAGAACATCCCTTTCTATACCCACATTTATGAGTGGGGTGATTGTTTTGTATTCTGAGTTCTTGTATTCTGAATTCTTGATCAAGGCTTTAAGCCTAAGTAATCTCTTTATTTTTCCTCCAAGATTTTTTGTTCTTTATTTTCAGTCATATCTTTTCCATACAGGAAAAGGAACCTGAACCTTTTGTATAAAGTTCTTTCTATTTATTGTAATTATTTTCAGTAAGTTACTGGAAACCAGCTAATTGCAGCAGTACTTAGAACGTCGTCAGCTCTTATGTCCAGAGCAAAGGGATTGAGGAACCTTAATGTTCCAAGTCTTCCCCTCACACCACTGCAGAACAGTCAGGGATGCTGATCTGGATTTTCTTCCAGAAGTGCATGCAATTTGTTTGTGTGCTGGTTAGTTATCCCCTTATGGGATTTTAGTGACTATCTTGCACTTTTCTAGGGGGTTTGTTGTCATCCTTGTTCCATTGTTATCATACAATATCTCAAATGAAAAGTTAGAATTTTTCCTACCTTAATGTTTAGAAAAGTGAGGGACTGAAGGCTTCTTTAGATAAAACTCCTCTCTTCCTGCTGTTGTGGGGAGGAATGGGTGGTTTTGCTGCTGCTGAAAGCCAGAAGACCCTCTGTCCCCACAAACTGCTGGCCCTGAATTGGTGAAGTTAGTGGGGCAGTTTCCAAGTAGTGTATGACATTGAGTGACCAGCATTGAAAGGAGCTTTTTCATGACAATGCTGCCTTGGTACCTGGCCAAATCTTGGCCAGGTAACGTGGGGCTCCCAGCTGCTTCCCCTGGTGCCTGCTCTCAGCTGCAAAGGCATTCCCTGCGCGCAGCTCCCCTGTGAGATGCTGTGCTCTGTGCCTTTGCCTCCCTGGGAGCCGGGGTGTCTGGGGCAGAGGGAGCAGGGCTGCCTGTGGGGCACAAAGGTCTGAGCTGATGCTGTGGAAAGGCAGCTCTGTGTCTGTGTTTTGGTGCTGGCAGTGTCCCCACGGTCCCTGGGATTGTGCCTGCAAAGCTGCTGCTCCTGTGGCTCTGAAACTGGGCTGGCAGTTGTGGCACTTGGGCACAGAGACATCAGAGCAATGCTGTTGCTGTCTTTTGCAGCCACATCTTTAAGAGGAATCGCGACTTGACCAAAGCCTGGAAAGGAAAGACAGAGCAGCTTCTCAGAGTGGATGAACACGACTTCACCATGCGGCCCGCCTTTGGAGGTGAGGATCAAATGGTTCTCTTGATTCTGTGCTAATCTAATTAAGATTAATCTAATTACCCAATTAACAATCTAATTAAAAACCAAGCAAACAAACCTCTGTCCAGAGGCATCAGTGTGAAGGGAAAAGGCTTGGTGCCAATTCAGAGAGGCCTCATGCTCATCCTCCTTGCCCTCTGTGCTCTGTACATTTCCTACATTCCCTCCTGTTGCTGCAGTTGGCTCTGGTTTTGGCTGGCATTCCCCAGAGTTCAGGATGTTACACTCCCAGTAAGTGTTTCACTCTGTTGAGAAGAGGGACAAGCTGCAGGTTTTAATATTCACCTATGGTTGTGAAGTTGCAATGAGCTTTTCAGCTGATGTGATTAAATTGCAAAGTAAAGAACTCTGGGTGGATCACAGCCTGCCATTACTAGGAGAAAACTGAATACTTTTGTCCAGAAAAAAAATCTGGTCTCAAACTCTCATAAGCAAATAAAAGAGTGAGAGGGGAGACCTCTGCCAGCTTCACTTCTGCCTCTGGTCACACCCAGTTACAGGAGTGTGCTTGCCTGACCTTTCTAGACTCACCACTGCAGAGATAAGAGGATACCTGAACAAAACCTGCTGGAATACCAGTATGGCAATCCCTCTTCTGATTTCATCAATAACCAAATCCTTCCAGAGCTAAGGGCAAAGTTTTCTGTAGTTTTCACTGAATGACTAATGCTGCATCCTTTGTCAATTGGCCATCTAGGGTGAAGGGCTACCTCTCCCTGCCCAGTGGGACACAGAGTGTTGTGTCCTTTAACCCAGGTCCATAGAACAGAGCTTCAGACCTGCCCATTCCTGGTGTGGCTGAAAAGATGTTTCTTGCCCCTCAGTGCAGATGTGCCATTCTGAGAGCACAATGCTGACGCCTGCTCACAATTTTTACATGTATTTTCAAACTCCAGACTTCAAAACCTGTCATAGCCAGAGTTTCCTGCTCCTGCAATGTTATTTACCAGCAAGTTGTAGTCCAGCCTAAACATTGGAGGTAACACTTTTCTAATCAGTACTACCTTGGTCTGCTGCTTCTGGGGTTGAAGAGTTTGCCTTAAATTGCCCTCTGGGTGGAGCATGGGCAGATCTCCCTGGGGCTGGTGGGAGCACACTGAGCCCTGGGTGCAGCTGAGGCTCAGGGATGAGGTCTGGGAGCTGGCTCTGGAGGCACTGGGTTTCTTCATGAATTGGCTGTAAAAGTGTGAATTCACCAAAGTGCACATGCCTCCCTAAATTCCAGGTATGCCCTCCCATGCTCTAAGGTCAGAGGATGCTGTCTAAGGTTTTCTGATTTTTTAAAAATTTTTGTTTTTAGCCAACCTCAATTTTTGTAGCTTGGCTGTTGACTTCTGAGTGCCTGATATGGACAAACTGAAGGTGCTGATCTGTCCTCTCTGCAGCTGATCTGTCCAGGACAAAAGACCTGCTGGTCTGATGGGTGGGATGATAAGGCTTCTCTGGGAGGAAATTTGGAATCCCTACCTTGCCTCAGCTGGAGACAGTGGGGGAGCCAGGGTGATTTTTTAACTTTTTTCTCCCTAATTGGATGTATGTCAGGGCATCCTGCCTGTTTTGGGGGGAAGCTGCAGGGTTTTGTTCTGTTGTGCTGATGGTTTGGCACCCAGTGGAACCACTGCACTGTATTTCTGGAAACATCTGAATGTTACTGTTTTCATCAGTGTCACAGGGTCCTTGGAGAACACATTTGAGCACAGGTCACACCAAACAGACACATGTAATTCCATAGACACTTTTCTAGTGTTAATGGAACTGCATTTTAATCTCTTTTGCCTTGTTCTCCCATGCTACCTCCCTTCACACCATTAAGATTCTTCTAGAGCCAAAATTTGGAATAACGTTTATAAAACGTTTATAATACCCTAAGAGCCTTTGCTGAGAAGGTTCCTTTTTTATAAAGGGAAAACATGATGGGATTAAAAAGTTTTTGTTTAAAACATCCTTAACTTGAAGAGATTCTTGGGACAAAGGTGTGGCATTAGCAAAGTTGTACTGAAATTGCATGAGATGAGGAGCAAAGCATGGAAACAGCTTTGTTGAGGCTCCAGCCTTGGAAATCCTGACTCAGACACACAGAGATAGCAGCTGCTACAGGTTCTTGCTCACTGCAGAATTGCACAGTGTGTTTTTAGTGACAGATGATAAGCCTAGTGGAAAAAAACCATCAAGGAAAGGGAACAAAAGTCTGGCAAGAGGTGATGCTCATAGTTTTGTCTGCAATGTTATTCATCAGGCAGTCACAGTGATTTGCTATGCACCATGAGTGCTTCCAGCTTCTGGCTGTGGCAGGGTCACTCAAACTGATGTGTCTGACCTGGGGAGCATAAAAAGGCTTTTGTACTGCCAAAGTGGAGAAGAGGAGCCTGTGGGATGCACATGACTGTAACTGGTCACTGCCCTAAGACCCTCTCTGGTCTAACTGAGATTCCAGCTCTATGGCATTGCATTGGGCCTGTGATGTTACCTTGCAGGTGGGAAAGGCACCTCAGTTCTGGAAAATTAAAATAATACCATAAGTAAATGGTGAGTGGCATTAAGACTAAAAGAAAGTCAATATTGTTGATGGCTCCCAAGTTTGGTGGGCCAGCCTGCAGTTCCACCTTTAGCTAAAAAGGGGATGGGGTATGAGCTGTTTTATGGTGGCCACGGTGACACTTGCTGGTCTGCAGAGGACAGTCAGCAAGCTGCCAGCCCAACACAGCTGTGGCCACTGGGCAGAACAGGCTGGGGTTATGCAAGGTGGAATGAAAAAAACTCAATATTAGAGAAAGGTGAAGGGGTTTTCAAGAAAAAGTATCTTTGTAAAGAGCAAGTGAGCAAACAAATGTTGTGTAAGTTGTGTTATTAACAGCCCAATAAGCATGGCTGTCTTGCCTGCCCTCAGCCCATTAGAGACAGGCAATTGGGTACAGAGGCAATGACAAAGTTTTTTGCTTTGATGATGGTCAAAGAGCATTCATAAGCTAAAAGAGACTGTGGGGTTTCTGACCCTTAGGGAGTTATCTCCATGTCAGTGACCTTGTTCTAGGTAGCAGATGTTCAGGTATTATTTACTATTATTAATATTTACAGATTATGTAATTGTTTGTTTTGCTGCCTTCCTTAAACACCCATTTTAAGCATTTCATTTATGACATCTCATATTTTACAGGGAGCCTGTGAGTAAGCAGCTTTAGTTGATACTTAAAATAGCTGTATCTTCTTTATTGGGGACCAGCCTAATGCTTTACTTTTATTATATTTGCTCATAGCCGAGTAGCCTAACATCAGCTGATCCTTGCTGCCCTTTCTGGGCAGTGCTTTTGCCAGGATGGATGAACAGTGGGATGAATAAAGCACGAGTAGTTCACGGAGTGTTTTTTAGTGACAATGGCTGGAATAGAACTTGCTCCTCTGCTGACGAGCAGCCGTCCATGAGGCGCAGAGGGACTGACCCTGCAGTCATGAGGAGGGTGATGAGCCTGTCCTGGTGCTCCTGCCTGCGAGCTGCCCACACCTAAGAGGTCCCACAGGGGTCTGCAGTCTCTCTGGGGGGGCACAAGGTACCTGTCAGTAAGGAAATCTCAAACCCACTCGTTTCTCATGTACATGTTTTTATCTCGGGGCCTTCATCTGCCGCGCTCCTTCAAAGAGAGATGAGTGGACACTGCCTCAGAGAGAGACAACAAGACTTTGAGAGCACTGCCAGAAAGAAAAATTGAAGAGGTGTCACAAAGCTCTAGTCTCAGAAGCAGAGCGGAAAACTGACTTCAGGCATCTTCATGGCAGCACCCTCTTCCCTCTCTTCCAAAGCCTGCTCCACTGCTCAGAAATAAAAACCACGTTTGTGCCCAGTTCTGCCTGGGAACTGACTCACACTTAGAGGCTTTCATGCTGCTCACTGGTTGGTGTTTTTAGGTGTGGAGACACACTGGGATGTAACAGGCTTTAATGCTGGGCTCCTTCTGAAGTCATTCCTGCACAGGACTTGTGGAAACCTCCTGGGTTCCCTGGAGAGTTCAGCCCAAGGCCAGACATCCCATTCAATCTGGGGCAGAGTTCGATACTCAAACTGGAGTTTTTGCAATATGAAACAAGCCACAAAATCTTCTTTCTGTCAGAACCAACACAAAATTCCATTAATTTGGCTGATACTTTTCAGAGACTCCAAAGTGTGATCTGAAAAACTCTGCTGGATTGCAGGCTTTGAGCAAAGCAGCACTGCTTCCTTTTATCAGCCATATCTCCAGCTTTCACATGGATCCATTTAGCTTCCTGTGCAGCAGTGAACATCCTGGAGAGGAGCCTGAGCTTTGAGATCTCTCCAGTGTTAACGTGTTCAAGTCTTTTTTTGCTTATAATTCTCTAGGATGGTCCTAGATTTTCTATATTGATGATCCTATATTTTCTCTTTCTGAGGAAAAGGTGAATATAGATAAAATATTGTTTATGACAAAAAAAGCCTGGTTGTTTTTTTTGCATCTAATGCTGTAACCAAAGTTAATTGTTCTGTCTACCAGTTCAGTTTGTCATATCCCATCTGAGCTGTTCTTGTTCCCTCACATTCACACCCTCCTCATACTCTGCTCCCTCTCAATACAGAGGTTTTTTTCTTTTTGCTCATCCCTAGTGGCATTTGATGAGGAGTTTGGTAAAACACTCTGAGCCTCTGTGGTTCAACTGTTCAGTTGCCAGAGGGACAGGATTAAAAAGCTAGCAGCTCCTAATTGACTTCATGGGCTAGAGAGATCAAAGATCTCCTGACATTTCTCTCTGGGTGATCAACAGCCATTTAATTCAATGGTATGTGCTGTAGCCAACATGCCCTTTAGGGAAACCCAGGGTTTGTTTCTGTGGTTTGAAGAGGTCATTTCTAGACAGGGCTTCTGCTGTGCTTCAGAAGCTGCATGCACTTTCAATGTTGCTTGCATCAAGTACCTCTACAAAAGTGCATCTTGCTTGACATTTTGTAGAGTGATGGGCAGAGTGAATATACAATTATCTTTATCACTTATGCTCATTGCCAAGGGCAGGACATGGTGATCCTTTGATTCCTGTTGCTACCTCACAAGCAGCAACATTTGCACTGGCCCTTCACTCACCCTTCCCTGCTCAGTCCAGCTTCTTGTCTAAACCTCCTCCAAAGTGTCTTTGTGTCTCATCATACCCTCATTCACATTTGTGTGCTCTCTCATTGCCTCAGCCCCAGGTGCTGAGTGAGGAGCACCTGGGGCTGAGGCAATGAGAGAGCAGGGAGAAGGAAAAAGCAGTGATTACTCCTGCTGATTGTAGTAGGAGTTTGCCCCAAAAAAGGCAGAGTAACTATTTCTGCTGAAATAAATTGGTTTTACAGACTCATCTTTACATTTCTGTATTAAGCACTAAACATTTGAGTCCAGTATTCAAATAATTTCTCCCTCTTTCTCTTACAATCACTGTTTTATCATCCCCCAAATTTGTGAATAACTGGAGAAAAGACACCTAATCCAGCCTTGGACCTCTTCTCTCAAGAACTTTCCAGACCACCCAGCTTAATGTGGAACACCCGTTATTTTGGATGTAATAAAGCTTTGTGTCAGTTCCAGACTGAGCCTTAGGCTTTGTCCTTGTAATGGGATAACTGCTGATTATTGAGTGTTTGATGCAGGAACGTGAACAAAGCAAAGAACATGGTATTTTATTTTCAAGGGCAGATGGGGAAGGAATAGGAGAGCAGGACAGATATCAGCTTGGCAATGTTCTTATGTTTATGGGTTTGGGTTTTAGTTGTTTGTTGTTGGTTTTTTTGGGGTTTTCTAAATCTGTGATTAGTGTTCAGAGAAGCATAGAAATCACAGTAAATAGACTTTGTGTGGGTGTTGATTTCCTGAACCAAGGCTGAATTAAGGATTCACACACAGAGAGTCTCTCTTGCAGTCTGGAAGTCGTGGGGGGCTGCCCAGCATGTGTTGGGCACACAGCCCTCAGCTTGTGCTGTTTCTCTGTTGATTGTACTGCACATCAAAGTGTCTCTTGTCACCACAGATAAAGTGCTTTTTGCTACCTTGTTAGGTACTGAACAAACCAAATCATGTTTTACTGAGCAAGAGAAATGTCACAGAAAATTTTTTTTCTCTCAGTTGCAAATGATTGCTAGCAATTTTAAAGTATGCAGTGCACAGCTGTGTGTCTGAATGTGACATGTAGGTGTTTGTAAGCATCTGGGAGTCACCTCAAAGTGCTGGGTTAGTGCTTAAACTGGAATTGGTGGTTCTGGGGAGCCTGGTCCTGCTCCACAAGGCTTGTTCAAGGTGCCTGATCCCAGCCCTGCTGCTGACAGGCACTGTGGGCAAAACACGCTGGAGCTGTGCCTGTGGGAAGGGGACAGTGCCACCATCAGTGTGCTCTGCTGTAGTCAGGTGGGGCTGGCTCACCAAAGCCCTGGCAAACCTGCACTGGGGCTGGTCACAGCTTGTCTCAAGGGCATGGGGATCAGCCTTTCCCTCCTGAGCCTGAGCTGGTGCCTCTTTCTCCTCCAGCAGAGGCAAACATAAGGCTGTGTTCAAAAGCCCTGAAGATGTGTGGGAGTGTGTACATGCTGCTGCAGGTACAGGAGCATGATGGGTAGCAGCTTGCAAAATGTGCTGCTCTCTCAGCAACATTTCTGCTCTCTGGTTGGACTTGTAGTGTATTCAGAGCTTTGGTGAGGTCTTGAGAAAGATGCTACTCCAGCTAAATGTATGCATGCAGCAGGCCCTGCTGTTTGTGGCACTGCAAATATGGGTCTGAGTCCACAAAGGGATTGTGGTGCACCTTACATATTATCTGACTGCTAATCAGGTTCAAAATCTTGGAGATAAAAGTCTTTGCAAATCTTCATGGGCGCCACTGTGGTCCTTGGAAAACTAATTTCTGCTGGACAAGTCTCAGACATGGCTGCAGAGCTTCTGCTTCCTTTGCATGGTCTGTGTCACTGGCAGTGCCCAGGCACACCCTGGACAGGGTCATCGGTGTGAGCCCCGTGAGTCCCACTGCCACACCCTGGGAGCACCAGGCAATGCTGGACCCACCTGCACTCTTCCTCAGCAGCTCCTGCTGAGCCATGCTTGGTGTGCTTGTCTCAGTAGGCCCTTGTCACCAGAATTTGGGAAAAGCTGCATGAAAGCACACTATGGGGATCTTGAGCAGGTCCTGGTCATTAGTGAGCAGCAGTCTGCAGTGAAGTTTTGACACAGGGTTTCTAGTAATAGAGGAGTGTGAATTTATTATGGGATGTTTTATGCTTATTTGCTCTTCGTGAGCTCTCTGATTGCTAATTTTAAAACTATTGTGGAAAACTAGCAATATCATCAGTGAGTAATATGAATCAAGATGGTGATGAGCTCTTGAGCCTTGTTGATAAAAAATGAGAAACCTCCAAGGAAAAACTTGTTGCTTGCCATGTCTTCATGTCAGTCCCCTGTCCTTGGGGCTAAATTTGCTCATAAAGACCTAAAATTTAAGATGGGATGGCTCAGTTTTTAAAAACATAGGCAAATGTCTCATCCAAGCTCTGGACTAACTGGCAAAGTGTCAACATTGCAGCATTTGCCAAGGGGAAGAGAAGTCAGTGTTTCAAAAGGGCCCTTACATGGTTATTCACTAACTCATTCCCCAGCCCCTTCCTGAAGAACCATTGACAGAAATGTACAACATAAGCTCAGAAATGTTTGCATGTCACCTTAGAAGTGCTAATTAAATGCAGTTGATGTGAAAGAACATTTATTTACATACCTAAATCTCATTCTGTTTCAGGCCCTGCGATTCCTGTTGGGGTGGATGTGCAAGTGGAAAGCTTGGACAGTATTTCTGAGGTTGACATGGTATGTAATGCTCTTCTAAGCCTCAGTTAATTCTAGGCATAAAAAGACCTCCTGACTTGAAACCTATGGGCTTGCAATCATTGGTCAGATGAAAGTAATAGCAGCATCTCCAAAATTCAAAGAGGCTGATAATCAGAACCAAACACTTGATAAAACCAGATGATCAAAGTCTTACCTCTCTACCTCTAGAGGAAAAAGATTAAAAGTGTGAAGAGAAAAGGGACCTTGAATGGGAGAGTAATCAGTGCTGTGAAAGATCTATCACAACTAAAATATAAGCAGCTGCATATGAAGGTTTGAAGCTACATGGTAAAATTCACATAAGCTGTATTTGCTGCAGGAGTTTTCTTCCTTAGGGAACCATTAAATTCACATGAGAGTCACACACGCTTTACTGTGTGGTTTGGGGTTGTTTCATGGGGATTTTATTTTTAATTGTAGGAAATGGAATAAAAACACTTAAAAGAGAAGTGGAAAGGGGAACATAGAGGAAAAGAAGGAGCTTCTGGGCTCCTTCCTCTTTCTGCCTTTTCCTCACTGTTCTTGTGCACCTTTTGTGCTATAGACAAAACATAAAGACAAAGGAAGAGCTTTAGGTTGATTTTTTTTTAATATGGTGCAATTACATCTTCATGCCATTTTGGAGGGGTTGGTTTAGATGACCTTTAAAGGTCCTTTCCAACCCAAAATATTCTATGTTCTGTGATTAAAACCAGGCAGCTTGCCTGCCTGGATATTGAAAGAGAGGGCTGGGGGTATGCATGCAGTGAGGTGTGTGGGAGGGGAGCACAGGGAATGGCTGTCAGGAGGAGAACTGGGGCTCTAATATATGAAGATAATGTCAGAGCAGCAAAGAGGCCTAATTAGGGCAAGTAAATAACTCACAGTGCTTTCTGTCAGGATTCAATGAAAATCTTGCCTGCCAGAAGCCTTGGAGGTCAGTTCTCTCCCTTGGCTGTCGATAGTTCCTCTTTTCCCAGCTCATGACAAGCACTTTCCATAGCAGCTGCTGACATATATTGGGGTGGAAGAATGTTCTCCCAGATCAGTCTGAGTTATGTTTCAACAGACTGTCTCAGCATGGGTGTTTGCAGGGAGGAGAGCGGGCAGCAAGCTCCCTGCATGGCCAGGGGGCCAGGGCTGGCTGTGCCTGCAGCAGGGAGCTCTCCTTGTCTCCTCACTGCAGGCAGGGCTTGTTTCAAACTGCCCTGAAAATCAGCTACCCTGGGCTGGGCAGGCCTTACCTACCACTGCTTGAGCAGGCTCCTGGTGCCCCAAAGAAGGACCAGACTGAAGCATCACCAGCCCCAACCCACTGTATCTGCAAGACTGTGCATGACAGTGAGAGCAGCCAGGGGCTGTTTAAGGCATGTGGGTTTAAAACCAGTGCCTGGCTGGTTGATGTGGATGGGCTGCTGCTGTGTGCAGTGGCAGGACATGCTCTTGAGGCTGCCTGGAGCTTGGAACAAACACGAAATAGGCTGCCAAAATTGAGGTACTTGTGTAGACTCATTGGCTGTGCCTCTGGCAGGTACTATCATTCTCCCAATTTGTTGTAAAACCTTGTTTTCCAGAGAGACTTTCCTATTTGTGGGTGCTGAAATAAACCTCTTTTCTTGCTTGTAAATAGTGTGTGTGCTGGTCAGAAAGGAACGAGCAGTCAGCACACTGCCTCTTTTGAATCATGCCATGAAAAAGCCTCTATAAGTTGGATTTTATACTTAGAAGCTGTTGTCAGCTGCCACTTTTTGTTGGCAGCATTTGGTGCACCAGGTTGGCCATTGGAGGGAGAGGAGAGTTGGCCATTGCAGAGGCCACTGTGCTGGCTGTTTGGAGAGAGAAAGGGGCTGAAGGTGAGAGATGTGAAGCTCCAGTTGGGTAGGACAGGGAGAGAAGTGGCCTGGAAAGCAGGAAAGTGAGTTCCCTCCTGTTCTGTGCCTTCAGACAGCCTCTGCCCTCCTCTAGAGTGGCTGTAAGCAGTGCTGAGGGTGCCTGGCTGATGGTCCCCACTCTGATGATGGAGCTGCCCAGAGGCATTTTGCAGCCACAGCCTCAGGCTGCCTGGCTGTCCTGCTTTTGGCTGGGATAGAGCTAATTTTCTTCTTAGCAGCTGGTACAGTGCTGGTTTTGGATTTAGTATGAGAATGATACTGATAACACAGTGTTTTATTTGTGGCTCAGCAGTGCTTACCCTGAGTCAAGGACTTTTCAGTGTCCTGTGCTCTGCCAGTGATGAGGGGCACAGGAAGCCAGGAGGGAGCATGGCCAGGACAGCTGACCTGAGGTGGCCAAAGGGATATTCCAGATATTCCAGAACATCATGCCCAGTATAAACTGGGGGGAGTTGGCTGGAAGGGGCTGATCACTGCTGGAGGATGTGCTGGGCATCTGTCAGCAACTGTATTGTGCATCACTTGTTTTTCTGGAGTTTTGCCCCTCTATCTCTTTTCACCTTCCTTTTCATTACTCGACTTATTACTATTTATTTAAATTGTTAAACTGTCTTTATCTCAACCCAACTTCTTGTAAGTCTACTCCCCATCAGATTGGCTGGAGGTGGTGGGAGAGAGGAGTGAGCAGGTGTCTGTGTTGTACTGAGCAGCTGGCTGGAGTTAAACCATGAGAATGGTGCTCCTCTTCTGCAGCCTCATGTCCCTCTGTCTCATGTCATGGCCAGGCAACTGGTAACCCTGAACTGACAGGCTCTGCTTCACTCCTTTTTTGAGTTTTAATATAACCTGCTCTGACCCCTAAGAAAGCAGCAATTGTGCCTCTTCCTTGGTTCCCTTTTCCCCAGCTCTAGTCAAACTGATGAGTTTGATGTCCAGCCCCTGAGGCTGACTCTTCTAGCTGGGTTGTAACCTAAGCTCTGCATTGGCAGTAGTTGCTGGAAGTGTTTCTTTGGGACTGTAGATGTAAGGGGAAGGTGGCCAGTGTCCAGTAGGGAGCAGGAGCTGGCAGCATCACTGGGATGAGCACTGAGGGAGGCTGGGATCAGTCTGGTAAGGTGGGGACCTGCAGGTGGGTGAGCAGAAGTGTCCCCTGGCCAGTCTCTGCCATGGTCAGAGAGGTCTGGCCAGCTCTGTGCTGTGCCAGGCATCAAGGGGAGAACTGACTGGCACCAGAGCCTTCTCTGACAAATCAATGAAAAACCTACTGGCAGTGCATGGCCATTGTGAGACAGCCCTTTGAAGCAGAGAGTCAGGGTAACTGATTGTCACTGTCACCAAACTGATTGGCTGTGGTTTGAGAAAGTGGGTTAGGGAGAAACCCTGGCCTGTGCTGCTGCCTGCTCAGACTTAGCAGCTGCAGCTCCCATAACCACTTGCTTAATTGGGAATATAAAGGAAATAAGTGTATTTGATCTTTCAGCATGAGAGTAGATTCAGCTCTAAAAGCAGCAACTGCCAGGTTGGGATCAACAAATAGATGTTTTCCTTTATGTCACTGAAGCTCCTGCCCCATCAACATGCCTAAAAGGGAACTGTATTTACACACCTATATGGTAGGAAACACAGTTCCCTCACTTGGTTGCTATTTGCAACAATTTAGTCCTTTTGGGGATAAATTGCTTAGTGTTTAGCATGACCATTAAGCTAACTTTCAGTTTTTCCTCTTGATCATCCTATTGCTACCATAATAAGATAATTTTGCCAGAACTGAAGAATCATTTCTGCAGGGCATTGCTTCTCTTGGGCATATTTATATCCTGTTTGGGACTGAACATTACTGGGTACTGTAATAAATTCATTAGTTGGCTATGCATTGTTTTGGCTGAAATTGTTTTGTCGGGAAAATCAACTGACAGAGAGCATTGACCTAGGAAAGAATCAGGAGTTGAGAGTGGAGAGATCTCATCTGTCTGGTGGGAGTGAGTTTTCTTTCTGGTGTGTCCTAGTTTAGAGTGCAGCACTGACAGACCTCTCTTCCTTTATTGCTTCTCTTCCCTTTTTTAAAGGATTTCACTATGACCTTGTACTTAAGGCACTACTGGAAGGATGAGCGTCTCTCATTTCCCAGCACCAACAACAAGAGCATGACCTTTGATGGCAGGCTGGTGAAGAAGATCTGGGTCCCTGATGTCTTCTTTGTGCATTCCAAGAGGTCCTTCATTCATGATACCACCACGGACAACATCATGCTGCGAGTGTTCCCCGATGGGCACGTCCTCTACAGCATGAGGTACAGAGCAGCCCTGCTTCCCCTGGGCAGCCCCTGGGGCTTTGCTGACAGTTTTGCTCTAGGCTTGACCTTGGTGATCACCAGGACTGCTACTGCCAATCCTGCTATTCCTGCTGCTGATGCAGAGCCCTGTTTCCAGAATGTCCAGTACAAAATGCTTTGCAGGAAACTGAGAAACCGTGCTGTGGGCAGTAACAGGATAATCTCCTCCTGGGGGAAACATGCCCCCAACTCTTTGCAGTCAGTGGAGGGCTTAGTCAAGCAGGAATGTTCATCCCAGGGTCAGTGTGTGATTAAACTGGAAGCTGCTGATATACCAGATGGTGACCTCTATAATTATCCTATTTTCCTTCTTGTTTGTATAGATTTTTTTTTTCAGTTGTGGTGCTTTCCTGTTGATGTAAATGTTTAAGTTTATTGAAGCTGAAATGGCAATATTAAAGACATCCTGGTTTTCTAGTAGATTTGTTGGCTGGAGGAATCCTGAGGGATGCCTGTCATGACCTGGAGGGTTATCCATCCTGCGGGTGTACACGGATCCTGACTGTTGGTTTGCAGGATTCTGTAATACACAAGAACATGGAGGCTTAATCCTCTAAACTTCTCTACCTTTATACAGATTATCAAAAATACCACAAAAATCAGCACTAGCAAGCAAACTACCACAAAATCACCACTGGCAACTACACCCATGATTAATAAAGTGACTGTATATCCATATCACTCTATGGCAAATTGCTGTCAGCAATCAATAATTTAGCATCTGTCAGTCATGTGGCAACAGACAATAACTAACCAGGGTATTTCCTGTTACAGGTTACTTTACATTACATGAATTTACATTTCATCTACAATATACCCTCAGGTACACTTAGGACAGTTGCTTGTGCAGGTGTAGAGCAAGTGAGATTTGCTTCTGTTAAGTTTTTGTCTTGGCTAAAAAGCTGCGGCAATCACAGCTCCAGTTTTTAAACTAGTCCAGGTATCTCAAGTGATCCAAATCATCCAAGAGATGGAAGGATGGACAAACTGAAACAGCCTCCAAAGCAGGCTCAGAGGGGACCAGTGAGACAGCAGTGTCTCATTTCAGAGATGCTCTGAGTCACAGAGCATGGAGTCAGCCAGGAGTCCTTGGTGGGTCTCCAAGAGCTGGCAGAAAGTTCATGCACTGAATTCAACCTTCTAAGGAGCAGAAAAGTGTGTGGAGCGTGGAAAGGTCTCAGAGGAAGGCTTCATTTTGGATAAATGTATGGCCTCCTTATAACCAGAGAGATAAGAGCCACCAATTTGAATAGGCAATAGATGCCGGCAATTTTTATTTTTCACCTCTAACAGCCAATACATAATGATGTTTTCTGTTCTCCCAGACCCTTTTTTATTTTCAAGATAATTTCCCACCTTTTCTTACAATAAAGTGCCTGTTAAAGACTTCTTTTTTTTGGCAGTTATTGATGGTATTTCAGAATGTCTCCAGTTTCTAGGTACCCTATCTGCATGTCAAAGAGGCCAGCTGAGCTTCTCAGGGATTTGCCTTGTTCCCTTTCTCTGTCCATATTTTTCATCAGACATTTTTTGCTCAGTAGTTTCCCCTTCTAACCAGCCCACCTTTATGGCTGCTATATCAGCATCCCAGCAGATTTAATTTCCTTCAGAAGAATGAAAAAAGAGAAGCAGAGAAAAATACACTGCCAGAGGAGAAAAGCTCAAGAGCCCAAAAAAAATGGATATTTCCCCAGGACAGAAAATATGCTCTGAGTGTTCAGTGACCTTTGAATAATTTGTAGCCAAGGATTTCTGTTCTAGGATCTTTCTGGAACTTATTCATTTCAGCCATGGTAAAATGATTTTCAAAAACTTGGAAAGGTTTTCTATTAAGTTTGCTCTGTGGTCTGTTGAAGAGGTGATGTGACTTTTTAACGTTACCCAAAAGAGAGAAGTCTGTGAGTTAACCACAGCTGATTGCACAATTGTTAAATTGATAATTTGATACGTAAAATCCAAGGATAAAGAAAATCTCTCTGGCATTTGGGCCTGCTGGTGTTTGGAACACTGAGAACAGTATCCAGCTGAAAAAGCATGGATGTCCAGTGGTGCTGGGAATGCCCTCAGGTATTTTGAGATGTCTGCATGGGATTGGCAGTGGACCGGGGAACATTTCATTCCTGTTTTGGGCCTTGGGCCTTCACAGCCACCTGGACACTGCACTCTAATTGAGGAATATCATACTGATGAGCCAAGTTTCTGTTCTGCCCTGACTAACAAACTGTTATTGACCACAGGTTGTGCCACAGCTCAGATGATGCCAGAGAAAGAAAATAACACACTTTAATGAGACTGAGTCATACAATGCTTAAATGCTGCACAGTTAGGGGAGGCCATTGTTGCAGGATACCTTCTGGAGCACATCCCCAAAAACACTCTTTAAATTTTGCTCAAATGGCAAAATTTTGCGGTAGTTTATAGTCAAAATGAACAGCATGTGCCTTTCAGGGGTGATGAGTGTGTAGGTCAGGGTAGGATTTGGATCACAATCCCTGGAACAGAGGAAAAGTCCTTTATCAACATCTGGAATGCATCTAGAAAATGGTCACAACCAACGTAAGTTGGCCTCTGAAACGATGAGTCACAGCTGATTTGCCCCTCCTAAATCGGGAGCTCCTCTGCAAATCCGTCTGCAGGGAAAGTTCACTGACCCACTGGAAAATTTCTTATGTAACGTTGTGCAAAACTGGACTAGTTTAAAAACTGGAGCTGTGATTGCTGCAGCTTTTTAGCTAAGACAAAAACTTAACAGAAGAAAATCTCACTTGCTGAAAACCAGCTGCACCCATTTTGCAACTCCCACCCCAGAAAAACACCCCTCAGATTAAAAAGGTTTATTGAGAGCTGTAAGAAACTGCTTTTGCCTTAATAATATATGTACTGAAGGAATTTTGTGGCTTGCAATAAGGATGGTCATATTCCTCAGGCTTGGGTCATTCTGGGGGTGACTATGGAGGGAACTGAACTGAGAGGAAAATGTGGAAACCTTAATTAAACTGCACATAAGGGAATATTCAAATGTAAATGGTGAAGTTACTTTACATTGTAGTCTTGTAGGCAAATAGTTGGATATAAAACACAGTGGAAATATCTACACTGACATTAGTATAGCAGTAACATCCAAGATTGTGCTTTAGTTCCTTGATACTGAAATTTGGAATTTCTGTGTATAATCCATCTAGCTTGAACATGGAGAATTGGTAGGCATTTTCCTGTGGACTTTTTGCAAACATCATGCAATATTTCTGGCTTAAAAGCTGCAGAATAATTATCTGTGATAACATTCTCTCTTGATTGCTCCTCATAGAAACCAGCTTTTCTCATTTTCGATTTCTAGGGTCACAGTGACAGCAATGTGCAACATGGACTTCAGCCACTTCCCCCTGGACTCTCAGACATGTTCTCTGGAGCTGGAAAGCTGTAAGTTGTATCTGTGTTTCTAGCTAGATGTTCTCCATGGTTGGCTGCACAAACATTTCACTGGACATGTTTCAGAATACTGTCTATTTTAGAGCCTGAAATAATAGTTCATCAGAGTTACTAGGAGTCCTGTTGACTCAGCAGTGTTGTGATCTAGTCCTTGTGCTGCAAGACCAGAATTTGCAAGGAAAACATCCTATAACATAATCCTGATCCTGCAAACACTGTGATCTGGGCTCAGCTTCTTTGGTGGGGAAAGCAAGGTGAACAGTAGGATTTTTTGTAGACTTTCTCCAGGGTATGGCAAGACTAATATCTGGTTGTTTTGAGGTCCTCCCAGCTATTTAACTGAATGTTCCTCTGCAAAAATCAGAATCAGAAGATAATTTCCACCGACCTTGAGGTCAGCTGCTCCAATACCCTGCTGAGAGCAGGGAGTTCTTCATGATGGGTTGCTTGGAGCTGTGTCCAGCTTTGAGCAAGTTAATTCAGCCTCCACAACTTTTCTCTGCAACATGCTCAAATATTTGACAGTCCTGATCCTGAAAATGTTTCCTTTTACCTGCTTGGGAACAATCCTTTGCTGAGACTTCCAGCCTTTGCCTCTTGTCCTTTCGTTCTCCATTTTGTCAAAGCATCTGGGAAAAGGCTGCTGCCACCTTCTCCATGAGGGTCAGCAGTGCAGCATCTGGACCCCACCACAGTCTGCTCTTCTCCCACCACAGACTGCTCTTCTCCCACCACAGACTGCTCTTCTCCCACCACAGACTGCTCTTCTCCCAGCTGAACAAATTCCCCCAGCCTCTTGTCCCTAAGCCATGTGTTCCTGTCCCTCATGGTCTTGATAACACTCTTCTCATTTCCCATTCCTGTTACTTAGTGAACAAATTCTCTGTATTTCATTTATAGTTTTAACATAATTCTGGGCTTTTGCTTCTCACCTGTCCCTTTTGCTTTTATCATTCTAAGATAGTTTGAAATGTCCACGCTTCCTCCTTCCTCTAAATTAAGGTGTTTTACCCATGATTATTTCCTGAGCTATTATCTATTTTTAGTCTGTGGTGTTCAGAAGAGTACCATTCTGTCATTTCAATGTGAAGTAAAAAGAGGATTTGTTTTCTTGAACCTTGAATCCAGATTTTTGTTGTTGTCGCAATATATTATATGACAAGATCTTTTGAACTCCTTAGTTGTTGGCAAACTTACCTGTGGCATTAGTTCATGCCAAAGACTGGATGTATTAACTTTTGTTGAACCTCTAAGCTAAAGTCACATCACATTGTATTTCTTCATTCCCTTAGATGCTTACACTGATGAAGATCTGATGCTGTATTGGAAAAATGGGAATGAATCTCTGAAAACTGATGAAAAAATTTCTTTGTCTCAGTTTTTGATACAAAAATTCCACACCACATCAAGACTGGCTTTCTACAGCAGCACAGGTATTGGCCTTTTCTGATGTTGTACTATTGCTAAACCTAATACTATATTAACTGCTTTTGAGGGAGCTCTTGGGATTATGTCACTGAAGTGAAGGGTCCACAGTCTGTTTGAAAACTCAGTTTCTTGTTTTACTAGTCTTAGAAATAAAAGAACCAAAGAAAGATCTTGTCTCTCTGTACCTGCTGTCCAGGCTGGTCTTGCTGATTCTGGCTTTCCTCCTCTCTCAAAGGCTGGTACAATCGACTCTATATAAACTTCACATTACGCCGACACATCTTCTTCTTCCTGCTCCAAACCTACTTCCCTGCCACTCTCATGGTCATGTTGTCCTGGGTGTCCTTCTGGATCGACCGACGAGCAGTTCCTGCCAGAGTCTCTTTGGGTGAGAACAACTGCAACAAGCCACAGCTGTGTGAAAAGCTATGAATGTGAAGGTTTTGGCAGGAAAGGGAACTGCTCATTTTGATGGTTGAAGATATTGTGCAAGCAAATGGTGGTTTTACCTGATGATTAATACAATGTATAACTTGCACTTTGTCTTGAGTCCTTCATCATTTAGCAGTCTTCCTCACTTATATGTAGCTCAGGACAGAAAGTGGTGTGGTCCTAAAAATGAAGATGTAACACAGAATGGTACAGCTAGGAAACAGGAGTCCTTGTCCCATTGATCTTAGCAGACCTGATCTTAGGATTAGGTGTGTAAAAATACCTTTTAACAGCATTGTGTTTAAACCCTGGAGTTTAAGGAGGGAGTTAAATGCTGTTTGTTAAATGCAAAATGTTGACTGGCCCATTGCTCCCCAAAACTCGACCCATCATGAGCACAAAAATGTAGGCAGGGGAACAAGTCTGCATTAGCAGAAAAGATACTTTACACACATTTGTCTCATACTGAACATCTTTCAGACCATCATGTAGGCCATAATTTCTGTTTTTCTAGAGACAAAACCCCTCATGGACTGTATCAGTCAATAACATTTCTTTCTCTTGGTTCTCTCCAGGGATAACCACCGTGCTGACCATGTCCACGATCATCACGGGGGTGAATGCCTCCATGCCTCGTGTTTCCTACATCAAAGCAGTGGACATTTACCTGTGGGTCAGTTTTGTGTTTGTCTTCCTCTCGGTGCTGGAATATGCGGCTGTGAATTACCTGACAACAGTGCAAGAGCGGAAGGAGAGGAAACTGCGGGAGAGGGTGAGAAACACTTTTGTCATCCACTTATTCCTTTTTTTCACCCTTACAGATGATCTGGTCTTTATATTGACTGTCTGTTAATGGGAAAACATTGACAACCATGTGTGTAATTGGGTCTGTTTAGACTGGTCCACCTCAGGCTGAATTGCTAACACAGAAAAAGAGGATTTGATCATATGGATCTTCAGAGAAGAGAGTGTGATCTGAACTGGGAAAGAGCACAACCTGGAAATGTGAGGGAATGGCAAGAGGGGAAAGTATAAAATCTGATACTTTGCTGCAGCCACAATTCTTGTTTAGTAAGATAAAGGTCTTATTTGGTGCAAATTATTTTCCTTCCTCTACAGCTAATATTACTCTGGAAACTGAATTTAATGGATGTAATAGTGGAGGTGTTTCCCATCACCAAGCATAAACAACAGTCAGCCAAGTTATGCTTGTACTTCTTAATGTGCTATGAAAGGTCTTATCCTGCATCCCAGGAATGTTTCAAGACCTGATACATCCTGGCCATCTTGGCCCCGCCATGCGCAGGACATAGGACTCGGGATGCCCTCAAGTCCTTTCCAGCCCGAGTCCTTTCCAGTCCTCTCCAGATCTTTAGGCCCTTCTTTGTGATCAAACAAAGTGCCATTGCCTTTTGAACGCTAAGGCTTACAACCAATTTTTTTTCAGTCCCCATACACCCAGGACATCACCATGTCTTACAGTTTCTTTCTTCCCAGTAGGAACTCACCACATTAGTCTCCTGGTAATACTGATAACCTCCTGTCTATGACTCCTGGAGAAATTTGTATAAGCTTGTTGGAAATGTCAATGCAGACATCATCTCTCATACAATTTAAGCGTGCTATTTCCCTCTATGAACTACCCTTTTGGTTTTGCATGTCCTTCTCTTTCCCTTCCTTTTCTCCCTATGACTTTCTTGAAGAACAGCACAAGCCCCATAACAGACCAGCACCTTTCTCAGTTGGCATATCATAAAAAAAATGTAATTAGATACATTTAAAAAATCAACTGGATAAATTTACCAGACTTCTGTGATGAGATTTTACCTCTCCTCAAGGCCTTCTCAACAGCATTATGATTCTGGAAAGCTGCTTGAACAGGTCCTGAGTATCTTAATTTATCTATGCCCCTCCTAGCCCCCACCTGGGGCCCAGCAGATCTCTGCAACCCAGGTAGAGATGCTCTGTGCAAGCACAGAGACTCCAGTGTGTCTGACTTGCTGCGTGTGAGCAGTGGTCTGTGGCATTTTAGCCAGCCCTGCTCAGGCATCCCATATCCAAAGAATGTGGTGTCTTGGCAGGTCATGGGAAGTAAGAAGAAATATCCTTGCTAAGTTTGACTTGCCTAGAACAAACCTGTAAATTTTTTTAAGATGAAAGCTCTTCTCCTTTATTTTTAACTGTACTGGAGGGATGAAATGAACTTTAGAGGGTTTGCTAGTTTTCTGCTAAGTTTTCTGGAATGTTTTGCCACATCCAGTGATGGTGTAGCTTATTATTTATATAATAAATCTACCCTTTATTGAGTCTTGTGCATTGAATTCTATATTCAGCAAATGCCTTTTTACTGCACGAGGGAAAATATTGTACCCAGTCTTCAATGTGTGACACTATTATTCTTCAGTAGGGGAAACAGGAACAGAGATAATAAATAGCATTATTTGAGGAAGAAGCTCTTGAAGAAGTAAAAGAGACATTTCTCACAGTAGATGTAGATCTTGTCAGCCAGAGCTGCTCCCCTGTGAAAGACCCCAAAAGCTCTGGTATAAACATGTAAGGCTGCCCAGAAGAGCTCTCTGTCATGTCTACATTAAGAAAAAATTGCCAGGGACAAAGACAGGCAGTATCTAAAATTAAATCTTCTCTCCCTGAAGATCACAGGAGCTGCTGTGAAATGCCTGTGGCAAAGGGTCTGTGGCCCCATGCTCATTCCCAGCCCATACCTGGGAACTTTTCGGTGCTTGCTGGGCTGAGAGAGGCCAGAGACCTTTCTGGCACTTTAATAGTGCTGTCAGCTGCATTCCCATGTCCAAGGAGGCTCTTTGGCAGTCTTTGGATTATTATTGTGGATATAGGCTAAAAGTCCTGCAGGGTGTGAAGTTACGCAGTGCACCTCTGCGTGTACGCCCATGTGAGGATGAGTGTAATTTTAGGTTCTGTGGAGGCAGGTTTCTAGCATGTCAGGCTCTCTTGTCCATAGAGGTGGCTGTCATCACATCTGCATGAAGCCATGGGAACTCTAATTTGACCTGGGGGCTGACAGTAAATCTGCAGAATTGCTTCCTCTGTTGAATCCTGCAGCAATTGGCTTGTTATTGTAACTGCTGTCCCTCACATGCAGCCACCATCTCTTGGACCTGTCAGTTCCTGATAAAGAGCCTGATGTGTAATTCTCCCCTGTGGTTTTTGTGTTGTTTGGTATTATTCTGGTTTGGGCTGAGATAGAGTTAGTTTCTTTTCAGTAGCTGGTACAGTGCTGTGTTTTGAATTCAGTGTGAGAATAATGTTGTAACACACTGATGTTGTTGCTAAATTGTGTTTATCCTGAGTCAAGGACGGTTTTGTGTCTCATGCTCTGCCAGTGAGGAGGTAAACTAAAAAAGTTGGGAGGGAACATAACCAGGACAGGTGACCCAAATGAGCCAAATGGATATTTCACACCATAGAACACATTTCAATTATTAAACTATTCTTATCTCGATCTACAAGTTTTACATTTGATTCTTCTCCACAACCTTCTGAAGTTCAGGGGGGAAGGTGGGTTGAGTGCGTGACTGCATGATGCTTATTTGTCAGCTGGGGTTAAATCACAGCAGTCCTTTTTTGGGGAGCTGCACTCTGGTTTGGTTCTATTTTGGTTTGGTTTTGTTAGTTTTGGGGCATGAGTTTTTCAGTGTGCCTGCTTAGAATAAAATATGTCTTAAAACCCAGTTGATCTTCAGTTGTACTCATGGAGTGATAGAAAAAAATTAAAGTAAGAAGGCTACTAGCTTGTCGTGTTTTTCTGAACATGACCTGCTGATACCAAATCTTTTGGTTATGCCAAGAACACAGAAAACAATCCTTAAGTTGATTTTAAGGTTTTCAATAAGCAATGTGATCTGTTGTTTAAATAATTTAAAGGAAAAGCCTCGACTGCAGGGTTTTCCAATGGCATCCTGAATATTACATATTGATTTTATATATATTTTTACATATATATGTATTCAGATATATACATTTGTTTTAGCTGAACATATCCTTGAAAACAAGTTCTTGGAAAACCCACACGTTGAAGTTGGTGGAGTATTATTGGGTAAGGAAATTGGTCTGTGGGAAATCAGAGAAAGGAACTCCTAACAGAAAGGACATTTTGGAGTCCATTTTCCTTGTATGCAAATACATAATCCATATTGCTGGGACAGGAAAATGGAAGGTTTTGAATTGTTGAAGAATGCATTTCCTATTCAAAATTCTGTCTCTATGCATTGGAATTTTTTAGACTTGTGGGTGCTTCTGAAGTCAATACAAACTTTGCTATTAGCTCCAACAGAGCTGAAATTTGACATTATGCTTTTAGCTGGCCCTCAGCTTGGTTTAAAATCAGATTTATGAAAAAAGTATGCGTATCTGTAAAACCAGAACTTGGCCCTTTTCTTCCTGTAACATGTACTGGATAAGCCATTTCCACAGATTAAACTGCATCTTATCCATGAATATTTATAAACACAAAGAATGAATAATAAGGAGTCTCAAGACAGTTAGACTGAACAACAACTAAGTAGGACCTTTTGCTTAGACTATATATCTGCTAAAGCATTTTTCTAATCTTTTCTGAAGCTGTTTGTCCAAGCAGTGGAGATAAACCCTGTTTCTTCCTTTTGAAAACAAGCAAAAAAAAAGACCTTTTTGTTCAAAGAGAAACTTAAAATATCTCAATCAAAATTTTCAACTCAACTGTTTACAAGCTGTCTGTTAATAGAAAGGCATAATTTCAGTTGCTTACATGTTTTTTCAATATTCAGCTATATTTCTTGTTTATTGTCTCCAGTTTTCATGTTCATGTGGAATACCTCACTCGAAAACTATGATGCTGGATGGAAACTACAGTGAATCTGATGCCAACAGCCTGGCAGGGTACACAAGAAACCAGATGGCACCAGAAGAAGAAAAACCAGAAAAGATGGTTGTGCATCTAGCTATGAGTAATGAATCTAATTCATCAAGGAAGAGAGGCCTGAAGGGCCACGTGGGCTTGCGCATCATCCAGAACACTCATGCAATTGATAAATATTCAAGGTTAATATTTCCAGGCACCTATATATTTTTTAATTTGATATATTGGTCTGTCTTTAGCTAAGCATGCTGGCACTTCTGAATCAGAAGATGTGTACAAAACACTCTTTCGTTGGGACTTTTTTTTTTTTTGTCTAATCTGGACACAAAGCTAGAAACCTGATTATTGCATTGCTTCTTTGAAGTGTAAATGGGAGGACACATCCCCCAGAGGCAATTCCATGTGCAGGCCTCCTGGAGGAACTCTCTGTGCTGGTTGGTTTGCAGCCCACCCCCTGCTCCCGTGTGCTTTATGACACATGACATTTCTCATACTTGAAAATATGTGTCCACCAAACAGCCAAAAGGTGCTGGATGCTTATTTGGGGCTGGCCACACTGGTGGTACCTGCTGTGCAATGGACAACCAAAGACAATGCTCATGTGACCTCTAAAGAATTAAATAAATGCAACTTTTGTGGGGAGGTCTGGACAGTACTTCTCCTGTAAGGAGACTGAGTGCTTTCCTTTACTTTTGAGAAAATTATTTTGTTTTTTCTTTGGCATATAAACATAACTTTTCTCCATTGTTTTGTGAAGAACACCTCTTTTAAGGGTACAGATTCTGCTTTCTGTCTGGACAGGACCTTCATCAGTACCATTAGGACAGCTGGCTGGCCACGATCAGCTGGGCTGGTTACAGAGCACAGGTGGGATGTTTGAGTCAGGAGTTTTTTTCTAGATTACAAAGTGCAGCTCACAGACAAACTGTACATCCCAATGTGCCTCTCCCAGTCAATGCAACGCCCTTCTGTTCAGGCATTTGGGATCAAAAGGGATACATGTCTGCCAGAACCTCTCTGCAGAAACAGAGGCAGAGATGTCAGAGATTAAATGGCCCAGGATAACACTGTGGGTCTAAGGTTGATGTAAGTCCTTTGAAGCTGCTGCACAGCATTGTAGCATGCTTATGTGCTTGGCAGTTCTTTTCCTATCCTATGATATCTCTTTTTCCTTTGCTAACAACACTGACAGCAAAACCCACATGTGGAAACATGATAGCAACATGACAGCGATGCTCAGGCTTGTGTGCTCCTTATTTTAAGAAAACACCATGACTTTTTGGCTGTTGTGGAGATTATGTACATCACAACACTTGTTTACCAAGCTAAAGCTGAGCAGTGGGGGCAGACCTTGAAGTGTGAAGATCCAGGACTGAGATTAGAATAAAGAAAAAGAAAGCAAAAATACTGATGTAACCATAATTATTTGTCAGCACATGAAATTTTCTGCTTACATAGCAGGAACTCTTACATCTTAAATCACAGGAGATGTAGAAAGTAGCAGAGAAATGTCAACTCTTGGCTGTCAGCAATTCACAGGTTTTCCCTTGTGCCTCAAATATTACTGCCTAAGTCAAACTGATGATGACACTGATTTAGTGAAAACAAAATTGATGAGAGAAGCTAAAATTAACAACTATGCTCCCCTTTAATCAGCCATGTTAATAACTGACATGAATGGAATTCTGTCTGGTCATAAAAGTAAGAAACCACAGCCCTGAAGTTGCTGGCAAGAAGAGGAAGGACAATGTCTGAGGGGCAGGATTGCCTACTTGTCTCCCAAGCCACCAGGAGAGTGCATTTACCACTCCTTGCTCATGGAGCTGGAACCTGGAGACTCCTCACATTGACAGGTGGGGATCACAAGAAAGACACAAAAATATTAAAGAAATATACCACTCATCTTTTGAGAGGTTAAACCCTGGACATAACTTCAGCATTAGGTTAAAGCATTAGTGCATTCTTCAGCATTAGCAGTTTTGAGTGTAAAACAGGAGCCAATGTCCCAGCTGGCAGCAGGACAGCTGCAGCAAAGAGACCTTTGCGGGGGAAAGGCAGCACAACTGCACCATGAAGGCACCAGAGAGTCCAGGGAGTGAGAAGCTTGGTTCCTGTGCCCCCTGTTTTGCCAGTCTTTGGGCATTACCCACGGCACGTGCCATTTAACCTCACAGTGCCTCAGCTCCTCCATGTAGGAAGTGAGGAGCACTAGGATTTGCCTACCTCATAAGGGGCTCAGCAGGCTTAGATAGCACGTGTGTGGGGCATGCCTATGATTTCTGAGCAGGCCACCCAGTGGGAATCCAATTTTGTATTAGTTACCAGTGAGTTCTTCAAATGCATGCTCTGAACCAATCCAGCTGGAAGAAAGCAGGTATCTCTCCTGCCTTATGATGCTGTTACAACTCCCCTGCATTACAATGACATTAAACCAGGGATAAGTGTAGACAAACAGCCCAAAAGTGAGGGCTGTCGATGAATAATGACTCTTGGCATGCAAAACCCAGGAAGCCCTTGTGCTTGTGCTTTACTTTGCCATTTATTTTTATTACATCTCCTGTTCCCTCGGAAGTTATGTGATGGCAAAGATGTCCTTTAGGTCCTATCATCTTTGTACTAGCACTCCCAGTAGTTTTAATATCTAATAGGCATCTTTTGGAGAGGATACCTTACTGTTATTTTATTTGCATGTGTACATAACTGATAGAAATTGATGTCTGCTTTTGTCAGCCTATAAAACCATCAAGAGGATGTTTTTCCACTAAAGTGAAAAAAAAATCCCTCCTCTATCTTAGGCATTACTTAAGCTCATTGTTAATTGAAACAGCAAATTAAAAGTATAGATGCAAATAAAGCCAAGTCTTCTCCTTCAGTCAGCATTATGAATTGTATTTTTCTGTTTATTCAGAGGAGAGTGGCTAGGCATGAAGTTAGAACAGATATTTGAAGTGTGGTATTGACAATGTATTTCACCTTTGATTTCCCCTGGATTACAAGGGACTCCATGAGCATTGTCTAACTTCCAGTTGCCAGATCCCAAAACCAGTGTTTTGACAGAGAGTGCCTGAAACTGGGCTTGAATGCTGTTTGATGGATACAACCCAGTTCTCTGAAGCACTGAGCAGATGGACAATGAACCCACTGAAGGAGAGGATTTTCAGAAGTGCACAGGAGATTTGGGCAAATTGAGGTCACTGATGAAAATGCCTTCTCTGGACAACTTGGTCCAAATGCAGAGAGAGAAAATGTCACCTCTGCTAATTCTAGGTTGGCTCCATTGTAATTTTACTTCTAACCAAATCATGTCTTTGAGAAAAAGTAACTATATAGATATGTGCACATATGTATAATGTGTGTGCAAGCATAATGTGTAACAAAGGAAGACACTGGGATTTGCACCTATGTTCAATAGTGTCCATATGTGAAATTGTAACATATTGTATGTAAATTACTATTTATTATGCCCAGAAAACTTACTATGTTGAATAGAAAAAAGGCTCTTATTGTCAGTCAGGGGCCAAGAGATGAGGTATTGGCAAAAATATGGGTTCTCTTACATTATTTTTCTGAAAAAGGAGGTATTGAGAAGGATACAAGCAATGCTGATGCTAAACTTGTGCAGTGGGTACAATCCACTGTGCTGATTGCTGTAATCAAACCTAGTAATAAAATAACAGATGGAAAGGGTGGAAAAGAGTCAATTTCATGGTGTGAACTTTAAAATGTGATTTTAATTCTGTTTGGAAATCTGTTACCTATAAGCTGATACCCAGGGGCAAAGGATTTGAATAAACATCTCATTTGTAATTGATTTCAAGTAAAAAACCATTTCAAAAGGTGGAAGAACTGTAGTGGAAGCATGTGAGTACTTTGAAGTATGCAAAGCTCTTTGAGAAATGGAGCTGTTAATCACAGTTACAAACTATGAAGACCTTTTGTGAAAACTGCAAACCAAACTGAAGATAGTTTAATAATTGCTTCACAGTTAATGGCACATTTTCAAAAGAGCAAGTGGCAGGTATGTATCTCAATCTCCATCTGACTACAAATAAGAACTTGTCATTTAATTCCTGCTTTGTGCCTTTGAAAACATTGTCTCCACACTTCCCAATGGAAGATAAAACTGTTCCGAGGTCCCAGCTGCCAGGTCTCAGCTATTATCCCTAATGCAGACTTATGGAACTAAAATAAATGTGTGTGAGGCTGATGCCTGAACCACTGAATAATGGTTATTGTCTGTCATATTTCCACAGTGGAGAGATTACAGCAAGGTACAGCTTAACTAAGCGAGATACTGCCCTGCTGAAATGTAAAAGAGCAGGAAAATTTATTTAAAAAACAGCAAGAATTTAGCACTATTAAAATTAAAATGTAATCCAGTCTCACATTAAGCTGATTAATTACTTTGCACAAATGACATTTGCAATAATGTATCAGGGTCATTACTTTCCTGGTCAGAGGAATTATCATTTCAGATGAGAGAGAAGGGAAATTGCGCACAAGCACGGAAAGGTGCTGCTCTTGGCATCCAGCTCTTGTGGAAGGACAGGAGCAACCACCAGGGTGAGCAGGGCCTGCTGTGGAGGCAAGGGTGAGGGGGAACCAACCTTCCAAGGTACTCAGTGCCTGGGAATCACACATCACATGTGGCACTCCTTGATTTGGGCACAAAAAGGTTATTCTCTGCCAGAAGGGGTGGGATCCCCAGGAGCCGTAAGGCAGCCATGAGAGGTGGTGCAGTGCAGATGGTGCAGCCATTCTGGCCAGAGGTTTGGGCTCAGTTCTGGCCATGTGTGTCATCAGCTGGTCCTTGGTCAGGGTTTCACACAGGAGCCCCAGGCAAAGTCCCCTCCACACCAGACAGAGACACATGCCCATTTCCCAGGTGTGCCCCCTGCAGCACTGAAGAGATGGGGACTGCATGGCATGGAACGCGTGCCCCAGCCCTCCCTTTGCAAGGCAGCCAAGGATCAGAACAGTCCTGCACTGTCCACTCCCCCAGAGCAAGCAGCAAAGCCCTTAAAAGATAATTTGACACCTGATTTTTAATATTTCCTCCCTTTGAGAAAACGCTGAACACTCCTTTTGGCCAGTTGTCCAAACTGGACTTCTTCCACAAGTCTTTCAGGGGTCCCTGCGTGTGTATATGTGCACTTGCAACCATAGAAATCAGCTTAGGAGAAATGCCTGGCAACTCAACCCGTGCAAAATGCATATAAATGATGTGGAAAAAAAGAAGGAAAGATTTTACTGCTCTACTTGTCATGCAGATTTATAGAAGAAAATTGTGTGTTTAGCTTAGAGGGAATTCAGAGCAGGAAATGAAAGGACAAGTTAATTGTAATGACAGTTTGAATTACTTGAACAAATATATTTTGGGAAACGGGACAGAACATTAGAGCTGTAAAACTCTCTAGCCTCCTGGCTCTTTCTATTTTATCTGGATTTTTAATAGGGTCCAAATTAATTTCAACCATGAAATTTTAAACCTTTCTTACTAAGGTGCATAATGACCACATTTTTATTGATATAGATGGGAGGAGACCTTCAGTGCTCTGCACAGACTGTAAAGTAAAAATACTGCTCATTTTGCATCTAGAGTTTCAGGAGAGCTGCTGTTTCACAAAAGAGGAAAGGCAGAGTTATTCACCTGTTGGGCAGGGACACAAGATGCTCTTCAAGTAGCTGCACAGGAGAATGATCCTATCATTTGCACCAGAGAGAGGCCTTGACATTTAACAACATATTGCTGGGTGCTCAGGGATGGTGCTGAGGGGCACTTTGTAAGACTCTCTGAAGAGCAAAGAAAAGGAAACTCCTGCTTGGCCAGACCTGGAGGCACTAACCACCGAGGCGGTCATCACCCTAACCACAGCCCCCATCCATGATGGCACCATGCATGCAAACTGCCACCCTGGGGAAGGTGACAAAGGACGTTTCCTCAGTCCTGTCCAAGTTCTGTGCCTCAATGAGATACTTTCTTTATGGGGTCACTGTCCCCTTGCCCCAAAGGTCTCTGAGCTGCTCCCAGGGTGGCGCACTGAAAGAGTTTCTCTTAGGCTGAGGCTGAGGTGGGAGCTCTCTCTGTGTGTTCCATCCATGAGGGAGGTTGGTGCTCAGTCTGAAAAGGTGGTGTCTGTTTGCAGGATCTTCCTGTCAGATTCCTGCTGCATCAGACCTTCCTTTCATCAGTGGTGACCAAGGAGAGGAAGAGGAGGAGGAGCTCTTGCATTGAAGGGTTCCTTTGTTTTGGAGAAGGGCTGATGTATGAACAGAAATCAAATGAAAGGATTGAAATGGGGGGCCCTGCTGATTACTTGGGGTCCAATTATCTGTCCCAAGCTCTTGGGCACTGTGTGCCCTAAATGACAGAGATGATGCAATTCAATTTTGAGCTGAGTTGCCAAATGGAAATGGCACTTGCTGAGCTGCCATGAACCTTCACTGCTGCTCACACAGAGTAAGGCTGGGGCAGGAGGTCTGTGTGTGTGGTTCTGTACCTCATTAACCTGTACAGGAATGCCTGGAGCTGGTGGTGATGGTACCCAGCAGTGATGCTGCCCAGGAACAATGCTGTCCATCAGCTTCCCCTTCCCCATGCTCAGTCTCCCATGGAAGGGCTCTCCCCTCCTCTTACCCACCCTCCTGCAGATGCAGCTGTGCAGTGCTTAGCAGAACATGGCTTCCTTTCAAAAAGAAGAAAAAGTAGGGAAAGAGGCAAGAAGAGGAAAAAAGTCCTCCCCCCAAATGAAAATAAGTATTTTTGTGGCTATGTCAAAGGCAGTATTTTGCCAAGCCATTAGCTGCTCCTTGGTTCTCCAGCTTTTCTTTAATCACAGCTGTAACATTTATGCTTTCTCCTCCTCAGTTCTGTGGCAGCTGATGTAAATATTACAGAATGTCAGTATTCTTCCCACGTCTCAGCTGGTGACAAAAGACACCAAAATAAGTGACTAACAGCTCCAGTGCAAAACCTTTGTACTGGTGCTCTGCCAAGGGAAGGGACCATTGAGGCTGATTCACAAATACAAACTTTGTAAGGTTTCCTTACTATGTGAATCCAAATAGTTGAAGCAATTTAATCAGGAAGAGGTAAAATAGCCTTGTAAAAATAATAAAAATTAAAATTTTAAATTTTAATTAAAAATTTCTGATTTCATAGAGGAGGAGGCAGCCTCAGAAAGAAGTCCTACTCTTACTTTCACTTCAGGTCTCAGTCAGGGCTGTGTGGATGCACAACACACAATGGTGAGAGGAGTCATGGCCTGGCCAGATGGTGGGTGTAGGTCCAGGAGGCAGCCCACAGGAGGACCACCAGTGCACCCAAGCAAGGGAGCAGCCCCCCAGGATGAACCTTAGACCCAGAGTTTCATTCCTCAATCACTCTATCCCATGCTGCTAAGCTGCCACCTAAACTATAAAATGCCCACTGTTGCTTCCAGGCACATCCATTTCCAGGATGGAGGCTGCCCCAAAACTTCATGGCCAGCCCAAGGCATGGACTTGGACTTGGACTCCAGTGTCTGGGCCCTGGCTCAGCCTGTATGGAGCAGAATGCCTCAGTGTTAATATCTCACGAGCCTCTGGGCTCAGCTGCCTATCCAGACACTGTGGTGTTAAACTGCCCTGGTGTCACTTCTCAGCTGCCTCCCTAAACCTGGAGGTCCCTCAACACCTCAAGCACGTCACCCATCTCTCATCCCAGCCTCCCACTTTCTGCTGTCAGTAGAGCAGCTCATGGAGTGAAAGGCTTCACATGCAATTGCTGCCAAACAGACACCTCTACAACTGTCTCCTGGTGTGTACCCTGATCCTTGTTTCTGCTCCCCATAAGGCTGTGACAGGAGATCAGGAGTCACCCAGAAACAATCTGAAGAGAGAAAGAGCCTGAAAAATGTTTGTCAATGATCAGGAAGAACAAAGAGGGTGAGGCTGCTGAGCTGGGTTCCCCGAGTGCTTGGGTGGAGCACACACACTTGGCACTAGGGCTCAGCCAGGTCTCAGGCACAGCACAGAGAGGCTCAACACAGCTCCAGTGCTCACACCTTTTTGGCCAAGGACTGATAGTCCTGGAGCGTGTCCCCACCACCAGGACAAGGCTGCCTTGCCAAGTGCTGCCACAACACTCAGGCCAAACAGGGCTGGGAGGGACCAGGCAGCCAAGGCTCCTGTGCCTGAAGGCATCATTGGCCACATTTAAACCATTTCTGGCAGGTGCACATGCAGACTGCTCTTAAAAACCTGCAATGCCACATCCTCCCCAGGGAGCTTCTACCAGTGGTTATCCAGCCTTAAAATTAGGAAGTTTTCACTGATAACCCAGTTGAATCCCCCTTGCTGGGTCTGTTAAGCCCTGTGGGTGTGAAGTAAAGTTTATGCACAGTTTATGTACCTAAGTTTGTGCAGATACATCTCATGTTTCTCCTGCTCTTCACTTCCCTGGAGTAAGTGGCCTCCACTTTGTCTGAGATCCTCCTCAGAGTTCCTCAGTTTGTTTACAGAAAAATCTCACAACAGCTTTACTTCAATCACAGAATGGTTTGGGTTGGAAGGGACCTTAAAGACCATCTTGTTCCAACTCCCCTGCCATGGGCAGGGACACCTTCCACTAGATCAGGCCACTCAAAGCCCCATCCAACCTGGCCTTGAACATCTACAGGGTTGGGGTATCCACAACTTCTCTGGGCAGCCTGCTCCAGTGTCTCACCACCCTCACAGTAAAGAATTTCTTCCTAATGTCTAATCTAAACCTACCATCTCTCTGTCCCCTTGTCCTACTGCTATCAAGTTATACAAGCCCTGCTTGCATCCACCATTTCTTTCTCCAGAAGAAGTGGCATGATTTAAGATTGGAATTTGATTTTTTTCTTGGTTGATTTTCTTTTGGTTTGCTTGTTTGTTTTTTTTTTTTTGTGTATATGTTTTTCATCTATTTCATTAAATGTTTAATTATACTGCAGAGAGGTGGTAACTCTTTTATGAACAACAGTCCCAGCTTTTCCATAACACCTGTTAAGATTACCTGGTAGCCCAGAAGGGACTCATTTTGCACATCTAAAAAACTCCCACCAGGCAGAGTAAACCAATGACCCGACTGTTGTGTTGTGTCTGTATCAGTTGGACTGTTCTGTTCCCCCTATCATGTAATGGTTCTGCCCTGGTTATCTCCTCCCTCCCTTGTGCTGTCAGTTATCCCAACTCCTCCCCAGTTGCCTTGGGGATCAATGTACCCTTTCTCAAATCCCTCCCTGGTGCCCTGTCCGTCACTCGGCGCTCCCACCCTTCTCTCTAGAACTCTCTAGAAACTTCCAGCCAGAGCGTCGAGTGATTGGCTCAGGGGCCGGGGCCCCACCCTCAGGTTATCCCCATTGGTGTTCTCCCTAAGTCAATCTTTTGTATCCCATCCCCCTCTGAAGCTCTATTCGCCAGAGGACCGACGCCTCCCCTGTCTCCCTCCTTCCTTATAAGCTGTTGCAACGTTCCTGAGTGTGGTGTTCTGTTTTTGGTTCATCCCAGTTCTCCCCTGCCCTGAGCGGCGGTGGTTTGTCCCTGCCCTGGGCAGTTTCTTGTCAATCCATTTGCTCCACCTAGGTTGCTATGGTCCCGCAATGTATCCAAGTTCTCCCCCGCCCCGGGCCCTTGTCTGTCACCCAGCGGCCCATCCCTTTCTTCTAGATTCTTCTCTCCTGGGCGTTGGGTGATTGGGCAGGAGCTGGGGCCCCTCCTCAATTTTTCTTTGATTCGTTGATTCAACCTGTCATTTGTATTATGTATCTAAGTATTGATGTTCCTATTCGTTGCTGCAAGTGTACACCCCTACCCGCCCCCTGTCTTTATAAGTTGTTGCACTCCAGTTTTCTGTGGCTCGGGTAGCTCAGGCACTCCCAGGTTATCCCTCCCCGTCCTGCACCCGCCTTGTCAGACGAATAAATCTGACTTCCCTCGGCTACCTGAGTCCTCCCTTTCTTCTCGCGCGCATTCGTGGCTTTCGCCCTCCCGTGGACTGCGGACCCACAGGTGCGGACCTGACCCAGAGTCGGGCAAGCACCTGGACTGCGAGCTGGGCTGTGGAGTGCCGGGACTCCAGCCATCCGCGCAGCCGCAGGCTTGGCGCCCAACGTGGGGCAGCCATAGGACGCCGCCGTTCCAGCACAGCTTCGAGGAGTCACCCGGGGAGTCCCCCTGGAGAGCTGTCGGCTGGGACCGGAGCCTACTGCCTTGCGAATTTGGATTATAAATTTCCTGCTGGGCGACAAGCCGCCCCTTAGTGCAGCACGCCCTCGTTTTAGAGGAGCGGTGCTCCTGGGGGATAAGGACAGCACCTCCTTGCAGCACCTCAAGGAACTGTCCTGCGCGTGAGACCTCCCCTGTACTGCAGCTTTCGTTGGACCCACCGGCAGGGTGAGTTTCTTGGGGCCGTTTGCGGCATCACCACCTTGCTCCTTTCTTCGTCTTTTCTTTCCTTCGCTTCCTAGAGCAAGGGCCGGGTTGGGTTCCCCTTTTTCTTTTCATTTCGGTTTCTTTAACTTTCCCTGCAGTATTTGGGTTGAGTTGAGTTGCGGATTTCCCCAATTTCCATTTTCGCGGGATGGGTGCTAAACTGTCCGCAACTCAGAAGGGGATTTATTACCAAGTTGTGGGATCCCTGGGGGGAGGGAAGTCTAAAGTTAATAAAAAAGAAATAAAATGCTTAGTTCGGTGGCTGACCTCCAGTTTTCCAGACGTTTCTCCAGCCTCGGTTCTGGACCCCAGTTTTCTAAAGAGAGTCCAATCTAAATTACTAAGGGGTATCCAGACCGAGGAGCGTTCGCTGGAGAGACACTTATATTGGATTTCTCTTTTAATGTCTGCTCAAAAATCTAAATTTGATTCTAAAAGGCAGCCACCGGATCCCCAGTTTTGCCCCAGTTCTCCCTGTCCCTTTGCCCCTGTCCCTCGTCCCCGCAACCCTCTTTCCCGCTCCGAGTCCCGGGGGAGAGCAGCCCGCGCCAGCCCCGCGCCAGGTGTCCACCATTCCCTGGGCTCCCCCCCAGCTCGGACCCCTCGCCCCAGAAGACCTGGCCAGTCTCCTGGGGAGCCTAACCCAGTACCCTCCGCTCCTACCCCCACTACCCCTGTTAAGTCCAAAGTTCATTGTCAGTCTCCCCATCAAAATGGCTCCTCTAAGCCACAAGATGGCGGAGACCGCATGGTTGTGGCGGGAAACCCCCTTTCTTCTTCCCATAAATCTCCCTTCCCTGCTCCCGCCCTTCCCTCTTCTTCCCCTCCCCTTCCTCCGCCTCCGTCTCCTCCCTCAACTCCTCCCCCTTCTCCTCTCCTCCCTCCGCCTCCTGCTTTCCTTTTGGAGTCGGCAAGCTCCTCCCATGAGGGCGTGCAGTCTGTTGTAGATCCTCCCACCCAGTTCCCACGCCACGCCTCCTCCTCTCCCACTTCCGGTTCCCACGCCTCCCCTTCCGTTTCCCACGGTTCCGTGGGGGGGGGGGGAGGAGGCGTGGGATGCCGGAGAACGGAGCCGGCTGTTGTCCCGTCAGCCGCCCTGGTCGCTTTCCATCCTGTGGGGGAGGGTGCGACGCTGGCGCAGTGGGTCCCCTTCTCCCACTCCTCTATGAAGGAGCTGTGCAAGGCCCAGAAAGAGTTCGGGCGGGACTCTGAATATTTTCGGGGACTCCTTCAGGCAGCTCTGTCGGAGTCGGCAGTAACACCGGCCGATCTTCGCAGAGTTTTCTCCTGCCTCCTCAACCCCACCGAGCAGGTGCTTTGGGAGGGGGCATGGAGAAAAGAAGTCCTGAAGGTGCTCCCGTCCCTATGGGACAGCCCAAGCTCTGGCCTTAGCACGTCGGGAGAAGTGCTCTCAGTAGACCATCTTCTAGGGACCGGGAACTGGGCGGATGGCTACTCCCAAGCGAGAGCCATCCCCTTAGAGGCACTGCAACAGACTGCTCGAGCAGCAGAGAAAGCGTTCCTGGGGTTGCGGGCGGCAGCGCCTCAGATCCCATACTCTCAAGTGTTTCAGGGCGCGGAAGAACCATTCTTAGAGTTTGTTGAGCGACTCCGGAAATCGATCAACAGCCAAGTAGAAGGCGAAAGTGTGCGGGCCGAACTATTAAAGCAAGTAGCGTTTCTAAACGCGAACCTGGCCTGCCGCGAGGCCATCAACAGCCTTCCCCTGGAGCCGTCTCCCACGCTACGTGAAATGCTGGAAGTGTGTGGGAAAAAAGTTTTAGTTCCATCACCCGCTGGAGCGCCTCCCGCCGTCATCCACCGCCAAAGGACGCCTCCCCGTCACGTCGCTGCTGCCGCTGAAGAGACCACTCCACCTGCCGACTGTTGTCCTGCCCTCAAGGGGCCAACTCCACCATCAGCCTCTGCTCCCAACCAAACAGCTGCACCTTGCCATCTGTGCGGCAAGGTTGGGCACTGGATGCCTCAGTGTCCACTGAGGAAACAGTTTTACGAATTCAAGAAGGCACAGCAGGGGGCCCCAGAAAGGCCGCCTCAAAAAAACTAATTTTGCAGCGCAGTGCCCCCCTGCGCCAGGACAGAAATAAAGAGGCAGACCCTGGCACCATAACACCTAGGGGAGAAGGGGGGAATGAAGGGAGTCAGCCTCCACCATCACCGGACTTGACTTTTCACCCAACTCAGACAGAATTAACTACCTTGTCTTGTGTTTCCTCCTGCAGGCTGCAGCTCGCGGAGCCACTCCATCTTCGTTCCGCCGATTTTCATCAGGTTGCTGTACTTCCGGAGTGCCCGGAGGATTGGGAGCGGGTGCGCTGCAAGTATATCGTACTCGGAGACACAAAGACGACTCCACCGGGAGTGGAAATAGTTCCGGGTCTGTTATCGGCAGGCTCGGAGCAGTTTTCACTCCTGCTGCACTGTGTCAGCCCTCCTCTTTTCATGTCCAAAGGGCAAGTCATTGCACAGGCCATCCGGGTGTCAGAGCTGAGCCCGAGTACAGCATCTCCATCAAGCGCTCAGCCTGAGTCATCACAGCAGTACTCGGTGGCCTGGGCTCAAGCCCTCGGGCGAGAGAAGCCGAAAATAATGTGTCAACTTTCTAAAGGAGGAGAGAGAGTCGCAATGTGCGGCCTGCTAGACACAGGAGCAGATGTCACGGTCATTCCCTCTCGGGAGTAGCCGTCACATTGGGATCTGCAAAACGCTCCTGAGCAGATCCGAGGTGTAGGGGGTCTTCAATTAGCGAAACAATCAAAGAGCATTGTACAAATTACGGGGCCTGATGGACAATTGGCCTCAGTCCGTCCATTTGTCTTAGAATACACAGAGCCCCTGTGGGGAAGAGACCTTTTAGCCCAGTGGGGAGCCAGAATTGACCTACCTGCGGCTCCCCAGGTTTTTCGGGCGGCGGCCACTGGTGAGCGCCCCACCTGGAAACTGAATTGGCTTTCTGATACACCAGTTCAGGTGGCGCAGTGGCCGCTCAATAAACAAAAATTAGCGGCGCTCAACGAGCTCGTGCAAGAACAAGTGCGTAAAGGCCATTTGGTGGAGTCCATGTCGCCCTGGAACTCCCCCGTTTTTGTTATCAAAAAGCCAAACAAAGATAAGTGGCGACTCCTGCACGACCTCCGGCAAATCAATGCCATCATAAAAGATATGGGGTCTCTTCAACCAGGGATGCCCTCCCCAACAATGCTCCCCCAAAATTGGAATCTGGCCATCGTTGATATTAAAGACTGTTTCTTTCAAATTCCCCTACACCCGGAAGATGCGCCACGTTTTGCCTTCACGGTTCCCTCCATCAACCGTGAAGCCCCAGGCAAGCGCTACCACTGGACAGTTCTTCCGCAGGGCATGAAATGCAGCCCTGTGATCTGCCAGTGGTATGTCGCTTCCCTGCTGTCCCCGATCCGTGCAGCGGTGGAAAACGTCGTCATTCATCATTATATGGATGACATTTTGATTTGTGCGCCGACCGATGACTTGCTAGCCCATGCTCTTGACCTGACAACCAATGCGTTGGTTGCTGCAGGGTTTGAATTGGCGCAAGACAAAATTCAACAGATGCCGCCTTGGAAGTACCTTGGCCTTGAGATCACAAAGAGGACCATTGTTCCTCAAAAATTGGCAATTAAGACAAATATCAAGAGTTTGGCTGATGTCCATCAGCTGTGTGGGTCATTAAATTGGGTAAGGCCTTGGCTAGGCATCCCCACCGAAGACCTAGCCCCCCTTTTCAATTTATTGAAAGGGAGAGAGGAGCTCTGTTCTCCCAGGACCCTTACCCCGGAGGCCCAGGCAGCGCTGGAAAAGATTCAAAGTTCAATTGCGGCCAGGCAGGCCCACCGTTACCAACCGGGCCTGCCCTTTCGTTTCATAGTGTTGGGGAAATTGCCACACCTCCATGGGCTGCTCTTTCAATGGGACAGTAACATCAAAAAGAGCAAGGACCAGGGCTCGGGGGACCCCCTCCTGATAATAGAGTGGGTGTTCCTCAGCCATCACAGGTCCAAAAGAATGACACAGCCACTTGAGCTGGTGGCGGACCTGATCCGGAAAGCAAGATCACGGATCAGGGAGCTGGCAGGTGTGGACTTGGAATGCATTCACGTCCCTATTAAATTTGATTCGGGCCACCTTAAAATGAGGATGTTTGAGAATGTTTTGGAAACTAATGAAATGCTTCAATTAGCCCTGGATAGTTACACCGGCCAAATTTCAGTTAATCGGCCGGCCCACAAATTGTTCAATCAAGAATTTACATTAACAATCAAGTCCGTTCAAAGCAAAGTTCCCCTGGACGCCTTGACAGTTTTTACAGACGCATCCGGAGCATCCCACAAGTCAGTGATGACTTGGCGGGATCCTCAAACTCAGCGGTGGGAGGCAGACATTACAGTGGTTGAAGGCTCACCACAAGTAGCTGAGTTGGATGCAGTCGTCAGGGCGTTTGAGAGGTTTTCCGAGCCTTTTAATCTGGTCACAGATTCGGCGTATGTTGCTGGTGTGGTATCCAGAGCAGAAGGTGCCATCCTCCAAGATGTCTCAAACATCCGACTTTTCGAGTTGCTCTCGAAACTTGTCACTCTAGTCTCCCACCGAGAGCAACCCTTTTACGTGATGCATGTCCGGTCCCACACAGATTTGCCGGGGTACATTGCGGAGGGCAATAGGCGTGCAGACGCTCTTGCCTCTCCTGTTCAAGTAGCCCCGCTCCCTGATCTTTTCGGGCAGGCCAAACTTAGCCACCAGCAGTTCCACCAGAACGCTCCTGGCCTGGTTCGCCAGTTCCACCTCACCCGCGAACAGGCCAGGGCGATTGTGGCAACATGCCCCCAGTGTCAGTCCCACCAGATGCCATCTATGGGCCTGGGGACAAACCCTCGTGGTCTGTCGAGTTGTGAGGTGTGGCAAATGGATGTCACACACATCCCCGCCTTCGGCCGGTTGAGCTTTGTGCATGTTTCGATTGATACCTTTTCCGGTGCTATCTACGCCTCCGCCCACACAGGTGAGAGGGCGGCGGATTGTGAGAAGCACTTGCTTCAAGCATTCGCCGTCCTGGGCATCCCCAAACTCATTAAAACTGACAATGGGCCAGCGTACACGTCCAAGGAATTGCGCCAGTTCCTGCAGCAATGGGGAATAGAGCATAAGACCGGCATCCCCTATTCCCCGACAGGCCAAGCCATGGTGGAGAGGGCCCACCAGAGCCTGAAAAAGGTTCTCGAACATCAGAAAGCGGCAATGAAGGTTGAGCCCCCCCACATCCGTCTCGCACGAGCAATGTTCACCCTCAACTTCCTGAACTGCTCGTTCGAGAACCTAAATCCTCCGATGGTAAGGCACTTTGGAAAGCACAACCAGCTGCAGCCTGAATCCAGGCCTCCGGTCCTGGTCAAGGATCCGGAGACCTGGAAGACAGAGGGGCCCTTCAACCTTGTGACCTGGGGGAGAGGATACGCCTGTGTTTCTACTCCCTCAGGCCCCAAGTGGGTCCCCTCCAAATGGGTACGGCCTTACGTACCAAAGGGGGTGAAACACAAGACAACAGTCGAGCAAGTCCAGGTGGCGCATTGGAGGCGGAAGAAGAGACCCCCTGACCCCCTTGTCATCCTTCCTGAGATACGTTACCTGTTTGGCCCAGAATCCTCTTGCTTTTAACCTCTTGTTGTGCCTGACTTCCTGTGTTTTTAGTTCTTTTGCAGACATGAGCCGGACCCGAAATCACCTCCTCCTGTTCGCAACCATCCTGTGGTCCGCGCAGTTCGTCATCCACGCGTGGATCGTCCCCCAGCCCAAAGCGAATGTCTGGCGCACTCTTGCGGAGGCCCTAGGGCAAGATCACATCTGCCTGGACACCGGCGCAGCAAAGGACCCGATGTCGTCCTGCCTTGTGGGGATCCCTCTCCCCCCTTCAGAGTTACCCCCTCCCTTTAATTACGCCTTTTCGTTGTCCACCACTCGCGATGCAATCGCAACCTTTTGGAGTGCCTGGAGAGACGGAGTCCGAGGTCTTGTTCCTTTAGACTCCGAACCCCAGGAGCTCCATTTGCTCGGTTCCGCAGTTGCTCCCGTCTGTATCCAGTTTCGGTTTACCCCCCGTCCCGGGGAGAAAGGGTACACGGTCCTGAACCCATCCGACCCCAGGTATCAGGCCGCCCGGTGGTGCAAAAGACCCATTAAGGTTCCACTCTCCTCCACCCCGGGCGGGAAGCCGTTGGCCCTCCCCAGGGGCATTTTTTTCATTTGCGGAGACCGAGCTTGGGCAGGCATCCCCTCTCACCACATAGGAGGCCCTTGCGCATTTGGTCGGCTGTCGCTGTTGACCCCCAACATCACCCAAATTTATGATTGGAGAAACAAGAGTCACAACCTGAATTCAACCTCTGATTCGGCCCGCGCGAAAAGAGACCTAAAAGATCTTGATCCTGACTGTGACTCAGTCATTGAACATTGGGCTAAGCCAAAAATCGTAGCACTCACCATCTTTTTGCCGTGGGTGTCTATCGCAAAATCTCTAGGCGAATTGGCCCGCCTAGAGTGTTGGGTGGAGAAGCAAGCCAATTTTACCTCAGCCGCCCTTTCAGACCTCCTATATGATGAGAAAATGACTCGGCAGGCGACTTTGCAAAATAGGGCAGCAATAGATTTTCTGTTGCTGCTCCACAACCATAGGTGCGAAGAATTTGAGGGCCTTTGCTGCATGAACTTGTCCTCTCGAGCCGAAGATGCGAGAGTCGCCATCGACAAGATGCATGGACTAATTTCAAACATCAAACAACAAACTGCAGACTGGCTGGGGGACCTGTTTTCAGGGTGGGGATTGTCGGGCTGGGTCGCGTCTGTTTTGAAATCCGTTGTGTATGTGTGTTTCACTTTAATCGTTATTTTGATTTCGGGAGCCATCCTTTGGGGCTGCTTCCAGAGACTCATCTTTAAGTTAGCCCACTCACCGGAAGTCCTCCATCTTCAGTCCACCAATTTCCCTGAAGAGAACTCGTGGGAAGACACGTCTTTTCGATCAGATGCAAATTCTGATCCTGAAGACCCTGACGCCTCCGGAGAAATTGATCCCGAAGCCGTTTCTCTAAGAGACTAAGTTTGTTGCCCAAAAAGTTTTGTTGTCCCACCCCTCTCCTCTTCTTTTTAAACAAAAAAGGGGGAGATGTGGTGTTCTGTTTTTGGTTCATCCCAGTTCTCCCCTGCCCTGAGCGGCGGTGGTTTGTCCCTGCCCTGGGCAGTTTCCTGTCAATCCATTTGCTCCACCTAGGTTGCTATGGTCCCGCAATGTATCCAAGTTCTCCCCCGCCCCGGGCCCTTGTCTGTCACCCAGCGGCCCATCCCTTTCTTCTAGATTCTTCTCTCCTGGGCGTTGGGTGATTGGGCAGGAGCTGGGGCCCCTCCTCAATTTTTCTTTGATTCGTTGATTCAACCTGTCATTTGTATTATGTATCTAAGTATTGATGTTCCTATTCGTTGCTGCAAGTGTACACCCCTACCCGCCCCCTGTCTTTATAAGTTGTTGCACTCCAGTTTTCTGTGGCTCGGGTAGCTCAGGCACTCCCAGGTTATCCCTCCCCGTCCTGCACCCGCCTTGTCAGACGAATAAATCTGACTTCCCTCGGCTACCTGAGTCCTCCCTTTCTTCTCGCGCGCATTCGTGGCTTTCGCCCTCCCGTGGACTGCGGACCCACAGGTGCGGACCTGACCCAGAGTCGGGCAAGCACCTGGACTGCGAGCTGGGCTGTGGAGTGCCGGGACTCCAGCCATCCGCGCAGCCGCACCTGAGTTTGTCTTTGGCTTTTGGTTTCCTTGGGGCCCAATAACCCTGGATTCACCACAGCTGGAGAGCGCTCTCCTATTTCTGCTGCCTGTAGCCACAAGCCAAGCCACATCCTACCACAAGGTCACACTGCTGTCACAGCACAGAGCGTTTGCCTCAGGTGCTGTCCCGAACCACAGAGACCGGGATAGAGCCCCCGTACTGCTAGCGGTGCTGGATAGCCGGCCGGGACGTCCGAGAAGGACAATCCTTCTCCAGCTTGACCGCTTCACCCGACCATCAGTGAACTCATGCATTCCATAAATGTACAGAAGGGCTTTTCCATGCTTACAGCATTGCTGCAAACTTTGATTCCTGACATGGAGGCAAATAATGCTCCCAAGTATAATCCAAAGCAGGACCTTTGACAGACAGGTCTTTTTCATCAGCTGGACTGCTGGTGGGCTGAGGTTTCACCCTGCAGCCAGGCAGCAGGGAGGCAGGAGGGTGGCTGAGGCTCTGCCCTGCCCTGCCCTGCCTGGCTCGCTCCCTTGAAGCAGCACCCGCATGGGCAGACAGGAGGAAAGCTGGGCCACGTGGAATGCCTGGGATATTGATAAGTGCATTTTCATATTACATCTAATGTAATAAGTCAGTTAAATGCGCCTAGTCCAGAAAGGGCAGCATGTTAATAAAGGGTCTTTACCAGCAGCTGACAGTTGGTTAGCACAGATTAATTCTTAATGAAGAAAAAAACTCTTTATGTAATGTAATGCTTCTGGCTGGGGATCAAGGGTTGCAATCATCCACCCACAGCAGACCTTTAAATCCGGCTTTGTTCCTCTGTGGGAAAAATAGACAAAAAAAACCCCAAACCCTGCTATTTTTTAAAGGTTATGATTCAGGCAGCATCACTCAGATTCTAATTCCAGAAGTGCTGAGCTTGTTTCCTAAAGAGTACAATATGTTACACCATGGCCTGGTGATGCAGATGTGGCAGAGGAGGTGGTGTGAGGCAGGAGAAGGGCACTGTGTGGACCTTGTGCCCCAGGGATGCAGAAGATGTGTGGGGACACACCAAGGCTCTCACAGCTGGAGGGATGGTGCTGACCCCCTGACCTCAGCCACGGGGGTTTGGGGCTGTCCCATGGGTGTTTGTGTCAAAGGAGAAAGGTGCAAGGAGCAGGAGTGCAGCTGAACTGGGCTGTGAAAAGCAGGAGGTCAAAGGCAGCTTAAGCAGCAGGGGTTTTGGCAGGGGACAGTGCAGCTGCCCAGATTCAGGCAGCCGATGCTGCGGTGGATGCGCACAGACACTTTCACCCTTGCAGCCATCAGGAGGCTCCCAGGACCTTTTTTTCCACTTGCAAGGAAGGAAGGCATTCCACTGACTCATGGATTTTTCTCTCCCTCCCTTGAGACATTCCCCGAGATGATGCCTTAGGGTGCTGGCTCCTGAGCTACTCCACAGGTGCCACCTTCTCTCCAGGCTGTGCCAGTGTCACCCTTGCAGAGGGAACTTGCAGAGGTGCTCGCACCCATCCCAGCAGAGGGTCTGAGATATTCTGCCAAAGTCGTGGGACCAAAAGCGAAACTCACTGAAAAGCTAAATCCCCTGGAATACCAATAAATAGTGTCAATAATTACCAGTTAGAAAGCAAAATCACTATCGTTTACCCTGTGACCTAAGGACATGGATACAATAAAGCTGTTTCACATGCAGGAAGGTAATTTGTACTTGTGTTTTCCTACTACTAGTTTTATTCATTATTGTGTAAGAATCTTCCTACTAATTTACTGATGATCTGAGGTATTTTAAAATAATGTCTTAAAGCAAGAATTATTCCATTTTACTTCAGCACCTTATCTTTTATGGAACACTGACTTACACAAAATAAATGTGCATAAAGCAGGAGAAGCTCCACAGCTTGTGACACACGAACAGGAGAAGGCAAAGGAGACCCATATCTCCTGAGCAGCAGGGATGCTCAGCAGGTAAAATGGGGTCTCTCAGGTTCTGGGGGTTTCTTTCATCTCCTTTCCGTTTCATCTTGTGTTTCTGCAGTGATGCCAAGCTGCAGAAAGCAGATTAAATCTGTAAGAAGTGTGAGAACAAAGTAAGTTCTGTGCAGGCAGAGGACTTCAAACAGGAGAAAGGCTGGTGGCAGAGATACTGTCATAGGCAGAGACTTCAAAAGAGGCGCAGCAGGTGATTGAATTTGCAGCTGAGCAGCGTGGCCAGAGTGAGGTACACACGAGTGAGGCTGAACACTGCAGATTTCTATTTAAAAGGCTCCTTAAAGATTTTGCCATTTATGTATACTGGTGTTAAGGGGACCTGGAAGAGCCCTGTTCTCATGTCTGGGAGGATGATGTTGCCCCTGAGGCCATCTCCCCAGCTCCTGAGGATGGGAGGACAGGGGCACAACCAACTGTACTTCCAACGCAACAGCCCAGACAGCAGCACCCCCAAACTGCTCTGCAGCTTAAACTACACACTGTGGCAGATGAGAGGGGTGGAAAGAAGCACCATGGGGCTGCTGCCCAGGGAATACATGGCCAGAAGTCCCTAACAACCAAAGGTCTGTCAGCTGACAGTACCTGGGTGTGCAAAAGAGGCTTCCCAGCAGGTTGCCATGCAAGCAATGTGGGTTGGGTACTAATGTGAGCAGATAAAGTGGTCAACAGCCCCTCTCAGAGCCTTTTGCATATGCTGCTTTTACCAGTCAAGTCCCTGAGCAGCTTTATGCTTCTCAACACAAAGCAAAATCCAACTGTGCTTTACTCATGGACAACTCTGCATACGCTATAATGGAAATTACAGGCCACATTTATAGCCAAGATAAAATTTGCGACACCAATACAAAGTGAGCAACAATATGAAAACATCAAATTATTGACATCAGAGATGAAACAGTCCCATTAGATCATCTTAATCATCTCTCAAAAATGTTGAATGTTTTCTAGTACTTTGTCTGGGCTATGAAAGAGGTTACTGTTAAAGGGATGCCAGTCTGAAGATAGTTAATGGCTCTTTTGGCTCTGGCACACTGGACAATGTCTTTAATGTCAAATGGAGAGATAAGCTCTCATAAGGAGCTACAGAAAACATGTAGCTCCTGATGAGAGCTTACATGTACAAAAAGCATGTACAGATTAATAACAACCTCCAGCACTAGAAAAAAACAAGAAAACCCAAGATAACCTTTTTTAGAAATCTCAACATAATCTTGAGTGTTGCAATTTTAAAAGAAAGAAGTCTTAAAGAAAAGCTCACCAACATATTCTGTATTGAAACATGTTGCTTTAGATATGTCTGCTCTATATTTTTTGGCTTTTATTTAGTTTCTTTGTCCAGCCTATGCTCGGAAGTTGGGGAAATGAAGAAAGTCAACAGAAGGAAAAGGTTTGAAAAGCCTTCAATGAAAATAAATATTTTATTGTAAAGGGGAAGATTGTTTCTCTTTTTTATTTTTTTTATGTTGGAGAAACAGCGTTCTCAGAGCTCAGCTCTTGGTGGTAGCATAGGACACCCTGCACTGACCACTGATGACAATCATGGAAAGGGCATGATATGTTCCCATACATGTTATGCTTTATATGTTCAGCACAAGCAACATCCATTGTTCTCCTACATACCACAGAATGAATTTCTGGAGAAGATTCCTGATCTTCCTGGACTGTTTCTGGGCTGACATCAGCATGCTGTGCTGCAAAGCCATAAACTTGCTACTACCCATACTAATAGTCTGCTTTTTTGGGTCCTTCCCCAGAGCATCTCAAACCACTGTCTCCCCTTCTATTAGCTCTGGATTTCTCTCTGAAATAATGACATTATTTTCCTTTAAACATAAACCATTCAAATACTATTAGCATCAAACCTCTGCTAACAAATCCACAGTTGCCAGAGAGGGAGTAGGAAGGATTTAGCCTAAGAAATCAGAGCCCATTTTCTGGTGCCTGAGAGTTCAATGGAGGAAAGAAAAACTGCCATTTAAACCAAAGCCATTAATACTAGGCAGCTTTCCACAGCTAGAGAGTGATGCCTTTTGAAGAGGGAGAGAGGAAGGAGGGATAGATATATTTTATTTTTGGGTTTTTTTGCATCTTTGGGTGAGTTTTACCACCCATTGGCACCGCTTAGCTACTCTCCTGAAGCCTGCAGTTACCCACACATTTTAGCAAGTGTGGACTGTGGCAATCTGGATCTTATTTCACACTTCCCCCACCCTGGGCAGTGAGCATCCTTTTCCAATCCTCTGCCAGCCCCAGAGGCTATCAGGAAGACCTAATTTCCTTCCTGATACAAATACACATCTGTTTATAGTCTCTTTCATGATGGGATAAACTCCCCTGATACACCAAAGTGCAAGACACAGACCTCCCCGCTGACCCACCCTGGCCCCAGGGCTTCACAGTGTGGTCACTCCTGCAAGGTCCCATCTGCTGGGGGGGTGTAGGGGGATACAGCATGGGTAAATGAAGGTGCTATAGAATGTAATCTTATCCCCTAAAGAGTTGCAGCTGAACCAATTACTAAAGATCAGGAGCAGACCTGATGTTAACAGGCCACAGCTGTAGCCAATAAGAAGTGTTATAAAAGAGTGGATTGGTGGGAACTGGAGTCAGTTGGCTGCTGCAAGGACAAGGAAGAGTCAGTGCATAGAGGAGATGCCTACAAGAAACATCAAGGAGGTATGGAACTCTTGCAATATATATGACAACAAATGGTGATTCTGATGTGATTTAGGATAAAGGACTCAAATACTAAACTATATAGCCCTGTGGATTCGGGACTAAACTATATAACCCTGTGGATTTGGGGAAACACGATTCGACTATCTAACCCCATGGATTTGGGGAAAAGGACTTGAATACTAAACTATTGGTAAAATATATCAATTGCAGCTATTAGTGTTTGTCAAATATGAGTATAAAAGATTTTGAAGTTAAGTACTTTGTAAACTGAGAAAAGCTGCAAAATTGAACCAATGCTCAGAAATATTTATATTCATACTGTAATATATTGTCTGAACATCTATATAATTATTTGTTCTGAATGAAATATATGAATATATCACAATGTTAATTTATTTGTATATGTACTTCTAGAAATGCTGCAACTCTGTAATTAAAACAAAAAAGGGGAATTGTAGGGGGATACAGTATGGGTAAATGAAGGTGCTATAGAATGTAATTTTATCCCCTAAAGAGTTGCAGCTGAACCAATTACTAAAGATTAGGAGCAGGCCTGCTGTTAACAGGCCACAGCTGCAGACAATAAGAAGAATGTTATAAAAGAGTGGATTGGTGGGAACTGGAGTCAGTTGGCTGCTGCAAGGACAAGGAAGAGTCAGTGCATAGAGGAGCTACCTATAAGAAACATCAAGGAGGTATGGAACTCTTGCAATATGGAACCCTTGCAATATAATGACAGCGGAACTCTTGCAATATATATAACAACAGGGTGGCGCCAGGCAGCTCGGACAAGCAGCTGTGGAACTGCTTGTGGCCAGCAGGTGGGAGCCTGCCTGCACTGCCATTGCCTGGTTTTGTGCTGCTGGCTCCAGCACTCAGCACCGCTGCCTACCTGACTGTCACCCTGTCCCCACCACTTCCCATGTCCCTGCCAGTCCCACTGCCTGTGTTATGCTCCAAGAGGCAGAGACCTACTCTCGGTGAGAGGTGTAGCTTCCTAATGCAGCTGCCTATTGCAGTGTTTGAGGCTCTAGCAAAGAAAGAATGCCAAGTTGGTATTCCAGATGGAAAAACGCATGAAAAAATAGAGTGAATGACAGCAAGATTTTCTTCTTTCTTTTCCTTAACCTCCATGTCTCTGTGCTCCAATGGAAAGAAAAATTGCAGGTGATTCTGTTCCCCTGACTGCCATTCCAGGATTTAATCTGTGTGCAGTGTTGGGTGTAAGGCCCACCCCCATCCTGCCTCATCCCCGAGGTCAGTCCCCAGATGGGACACAAGCAAATGGCACTGGTGGCAGAAGTGGGGCAGTTCTGATGTGGACACAAGTCCTGGGGACAGGCAGCTGCTCAGGGCTGTGCTGTCCTGCTGCAGCTTGTTCACTTCTGCTTACTCTGGCTTGGGTGTGCCATGGAATGAGAGCAAGAGGTTGAACTAGGGAATGTGCTGGCTGTGAGAGGCTAAAGAGGATAAATGTGTGGAAGAAAAAATATGTGCAGAAATCAGTGATGTGAGAAACCAAAATGGTCATAGCAAGGACTGTATTAATTATGTTTGTGTTTTTGACAAGGCTTTCCTCTTCTGTGGTCTATCTAATATTTTTTAAAGTCTGCTATCTGATAATGTGCTTGCAACAAAGTGTACATCCATTTTTTTCTATTTTATTTGAAAATTAAAACCATGTAAAGACTGCCTCTTCCTCTATTCCACTTCAGTGAGCTGCTGCAACTTTTCTGATAGATCTTTTGTGCCTCAGTCCTCCTGGTGATGTGCCTTGTGCTTGCTCATATACTTCAGTGACTCTTTTCAATGGCCACCACACATGATGGCATTAGTGGTACATGCATGGATTCTTATAATTGGCATTGACCTGGTTAGGAAGGGGGAAAGAAGAAACCATGGTGAAATTATGTGGAAAATGTTAAAAAATAAAACAGCTGACTTCTTCTGTAGCACAGCTCACCTAACATGTTACAAGCCTGACACTGCACACCTTCATTTTCAGTATCTGGCACTCTCTTGGCATGTCTGGCACCCTGCACATGATGGCATGCCATGCCTTTCACTGGCTTTCACTTTGTAGAAGATTGATTTTTGAGTTGTCATTTTCTTTTTTTTCGAAGTATTCATGCCATGTCCTTCACATCCTCCTGTCAAAGTTGTCTTCCTCTTTTTTTGGGTTTTTTTCAATTGCGTTTCATTTGCTGGGATCTCCATTCCAGAGTGTTTGTAACTCCTTTTCTTTTCCCAGGATTTTAATGGATCAATTTTGGCAAGCTTTGGTCCATGTCCCTGCACTTGATGGCATCCCATGCCTTTTTATGGCTTTCACTTTGTAAAAGATTTTTTTTTTTTATATATCCATGCCATATTCCTCATATCTTCCTCTCCAAGTTGTGTCTTCCTCCTTGGTTTTTTCCCCTGCTTTTGCAACATCTGTCAGGTTGGTTTTTTTCATGTTTTTGTCCTTTGCACTACACCTCATTTTCTCCCAGACCACTTTCTTGTAGTCACTACATCTCCCCATATTCGTTTTAATTTTCCTTGAATTGCACTTCATTTGATCATATCTCCTTTTCAGAGTGTTTGTAAGACCTTTTTTCTTTCTGGGAACTTAATTGATCAATTTTGGCAGGTTTTGGTCCATGTCCTTGCACTTTATGGTATGGCGTGCATTTTTTGTTTTTTTTATGTATCCATGCAATGTCCCTTATATCTTCCCCTCAAAGTTGTGTCTTCCTCCTTGATTTTTTCCCTGACTGTGCAACATCTGTCAGGGTAGTTTTGGTCCTTTGCACTGCACCTATTTTCTTGCACCTTCTTGTAGTCACTAAATCTCCCAATTTTCTGGTTTTTTGGTTTTTTTTCAATTGCATTTCATTTGATCATATCTCCTTTCCAGAGTGTTTGTAAGCCTTTCTCTTCTCTTTTGCAAGATGTCATTTCCCTTCCCGAAATGACTGGAATGGAAGGCCATTTGAAGTTCCATAATTTTTCCTTGGAACCAGCCATAGCCCAAGGCTGCTTTTACTGCCTAGGGTTATATCTAGATTTTCTCTGCCTCTGCACTAGAGTCTTGGAGAGGGAATTTGGGGAATAAATCTAGGATTTGTAAGCCCTGTAAGTGGAGCCAGAGAGATTTAGAGTGTCACTGGGGAATGTGACCATTGTTTCTCCCCACTTAAATAAATTAACATTGAGACCATATTCCAGCTAAAGCAGCCCTTTGAACCTCTCTTCCTTGCATGATTCTTGCTTTACTCAGTTCAGAGCCTGCAGAAATTTAAAGGCCAGCTCAGAACATTTACCATGGCATTTATAGTAAGTATAGAGGTATCTGTGCATTTTAGTCAGAAGTAAAATCCCAGTATAACCTGGATATCAAACATTAAAAGAAGTAATAAAAACCAAGGAGAACTGCAAAATAGAAAAGAAGAAATAGAAATTGGGCTAGGAATTACACCAATAGACTGCAAGAAAAGATTTCTGAAAAGGTCAGCTCAATGAAGGAATAGAGTTAGACAAGGGGAAAATATGTAAGTAAATATTTTGAACAAACAAAAGTTAAAAAACCTTTTGAGAACAACATTTTAAGAGGTGAAAAGACCAAAAGTCCAAGATACTAATACAATATATTTGATGACAGAATTGCATGAGAATTCAGTCAGGCTGATGATGCATGCAGTTAAGATTGTCAATTAAAAATAAGAGCTGAAAGGAGGGAAGGGACCTTTTGTGCTAATCACTGCCATCCACAGAGATTCAAACATCCCCGACATGAGGGATGAATGGGGTTTGAAAGACAGTACATATCAGCATCACCATATTTACCCTTTTATTAGCACATGCAGTTAAACAAATAGAGAACGACTGGGCTCTGGCAGATTAGCATTAGGCACTCTGCTAGCCAATATAACAAAAGTGGGAGTAGCAACTGTGCAATGATACATATTTAATGCAAATAAGGATTTTATGTGTGTGTCTGTGTTGACACAGGCAGGCAGCTGGAACAAGCACAAAAACACAGTTAAAATGCAAAGAGTAAATTTATTGCATTACCTTGCTAACTTGAAGATCCCAAGGCAACACCCTGGCAGAGACACACAAGCAGTAAGGCAGGCACTGTTAGGCTCAGTCCATCTGAGTGAAAGGCAGGCCTGCTGTTTGCACCCATTTATCAAGGGTCCTGCACTTGTAATTTACCAGCTTTTACTGTCATCTCCTCTGGGCTTTTTTTATGAGCTCTGACCCTCTCTCTCCCAAAAGCAGGGAGCTTAAGCACGTCTGTGAGAGTGCCTCCAAGTCTCTCAAAACACTCATATTATCTGCACAGAAAAGCTTCTCAAAACAGAGTATAAACAGTAGACATAATATACAGGCCTCCCCTCACTTATTCTCCAGGCCTTGACATTCCCAGCTGCAAGGTCACTTGAGTGAAGTCCTCATCCTCCTCCTCACTGCCATTCTTCCACTTTTAACCCTGTCCTCCCAACAGTGCATTAATTAAGCAGCAGAACAGCTTAGGGTATGCTGAATTGGACTGTGTTTGCATGGGATGATGGGGGCAGCTTGACAGCTGAGCATATGGATGTTGTTGTAAAACATTTGTGAGGTGGGTCATTACAAGATCAGTAATTCTCTTAAAAACTACAAAAATCAGCCCCCAGTGGTAATGTTACTGTGAGAGTCATGAAAATACATTTAGAAAAAAGTAACCAAAACATTGCAAAATATTACCATCTGTAGGTTTCAATATATGCATCAGTAAGAAAGTTTGAAATTGGGGGGGGAGGGGCTTATCCCAAGGTGAAAAATTTTCACTTGTCTATTTTCTTTTCCAAAGAAAATAAATTTTGTGTGAAAGGGTTAAGATCTTGAGTTGTAAGTTTTTTTTTTTTTTAAGTGTAGTAATACAGTAATTAAGTCTAGTAATAACGATGTTAATTTTGATTCTTAATTTCTGCTGGAGTAATCTTTTTGCAATGCTGTTAGTGCCACCAGTTAACTAAAATTTAAAAAGATAAATAAACAAGGTAGATCTTCACCTACTTGCAGGCAATTTGGAGATTAGTATTCAGCAAGAAAGGAAAAAATCCCTAGAAGTAAAATAAACAGAAGAAAACAACATATGTAGACATAGCTCCTGACCTGTCAAAAATCAGCAGCACGTGGCTCAGTAGAATTAGCGATGGACAGCAAACTGCAAACCATAGTTTGCAAAGGTGTGGTGCTGCTTATGTGCCAAACCTGAAACCACGAGTAGAAATTAAATTAAATTAAAATGAAAAGCATCTCCGGTTTGTGCTGCGCTCCTCAGCATTGTCGTACTTCTCCCCCTCTGGGCCAGGCTGCGTACAGCACTGCGAGCAGATGGGAGAACTGATGGAACTCCTTGACCTGCTCTGGGCGGTGCGTTGCCAGTCTCTGTAAGATCTCTTGGGTATTATCACACTGGTCAAAGGCAAAAGCTCCATCTTCTTGCAAAAATTAGGACGATTTCGGCAGATGTACTCCTTACTGCTAAGCAACTCAGGCTGCAGCCAGGTGGTGAAGGGAAGAAACTGTGTGGTGTGAGCAGCGGCTATTTGGAAAAACGTTGCTTCAGGTTAAAGTTTATATATATCTATATCTATATATATATATATAAAGATAGAAACTTGCTTACTATTAAATATTACAAAAATATAAACACATGAAAAAATATCAATAGTATATTTTGCCTTGGAAAATTACAGAAGAGTCTTGGAGAATGAAACTTGACTTTCTGTCCTGCTAAAATGTTCCGATACTGCGTGGCAGTGGTTTGGCCCAGACCAAAGCGGAGACGCCGCAGAGAATCAGCAGGACCACAGCAGTACGCACTGTGGGCAATGTGCATGTGGCCACCTGCTTTGAAGGTGGAGTGGATTATCCGTGTCAGCTGAGTTCAGCACCACCTTTGATCTGTTGGTGCAGAGGTAGGGTTTGCTAAAGCCGCGCTCTGTCAGATCTCCCGGCGCGGGGTTTGCTAAAGCCGCGAGTGTCCCGCGAACACGGGATTAGTCCGTGTCCTGATCCATGGTCCTTTCGCTGCTCTTAGGAACTTGGCAGCCTAAACTACTGATTTTCCTCACTTTGTTGGCACAAACTGTATGCCAGTTCTGATTTCCCACTCTTACGCTCCGAACTTCCTGCAAGATCATTAAACAACTTCTAGGAAAAAATTGGTAGGCAGCCTTTTGTGACAGGGGCATAAAACAACATACCCTCAGCTGCGGCAAAACTGCCTACACAGCGGCAAAACCAGCAAATCCTGCAGTTCTCTTAGAACAGTGACAAAATTATAAAACTGTAGAACAGTGGACAGTGGGCCAGTGCCGGAAGCGGCCGTGCCAGGCGTGGACACCTGCCAGGATCTCCCAGCTCGTGCCGGGACCGCCATGCCGGGTGTGGGCACTGCCCGTGCCCGAACCGCCATGTTGGGTGTGGGCACTGCCCATTCCCGAGCCGCCATGTTGGGTATGGGCACTGTCCGTGCCCGAACCGCCATGCCGGGTGTGGGCTTTTCCCGTGCCGGGGCCGCCATGCCGGGTGTGGGCACTTCCCAGGCCGGGGCCGCCATGCCGGGTGTGGGCACTGCGAGCACCGCCCCGGCTCGCTGCAGCAGCCAATGGGCGTCCAGGAGGCGCGGCTCTGCGCGGAAGTGGGCGGGGCCAGCGGAGCGCGGGAAGCCGGGGCGCGGGGCCGGGCGCGCTCGGGTCCGGGTCGCGTCGGGCGGAGCGGCGGGAGCGGGGCTCGGGCGGTGGGGACGGGGCCGGAGGCAGCCCCGGGGCGAGGGAGATGGAGTTCTCCAGTCGAGCGAGGCAGAGGCATGCGCGGCTGGCCGGAGACCGGAGGGAGCAGTACCCTCACAGCCTGCAGTTTTACCTGGAGCCCCCCACGGAAAGCATCTCCCTGGTGGAGTTTGAGAGCTTTGCCATCGACCGCCTGAGGCGTGAGTAGCGTCTCTCTCCCTCCCTCCTTCCTTCTCCCCTTTCCCTTCTTCTTCCTCGCGTCCCTTCCCTCCCTCGATGCTTGAATCCTTCCTGTGATGGCTGTGTGTATTTCTGGCAGGCCTGGGAGCTCTGTTCGCCTGACACAGACGAGAGCTGGGCTGGCTGCTCCTGCTGCCACGAGCTCCCTCCCGTTAAAGGCAAACGCTTTGCTTTGGGCGTTTCAGAGAGCTGAGACCGATTGCACAGTGAGCGTTTGTGGTAGCTCTCGGGACTGTGTAGTTTAGGTTTACACGGGAGGCTTTATGAGCGCGTTTCACATTCTGTAGATGTTGTGACATATTTGATGTCTCAATGTTGCATTTGAGGTTATTGTCGCTGGCAGCCAGGGGTTCCCTCGAAGTCCTGAAAACTGGATCCAGATTTCCATTAGAGTTGAAACCCATGTTCTGAGACTGGTCCATCAGACCAGTCTCACTTTCCTTGTTGGCAGTGTGGATCCCAGAATTGGGCCAGCTGTTCAGGACTCACGGGGCCACACTTTATCCTCCCTATTTCTCACCCTTTTGCTCCTCATGCTACTAAAAGCAATTCCTGTGGCCTTACTCCAGTTTGTGTCTTTCCCAAGCTGTCATACATTTAGTTTGATTTCAGCATGTTGTCTCTAACATGGACATTTTCTTTTTTTGCCCAGTGCTTAAAGTAGTTGAAAATCTCGGTGTGAGCTATGTAAGAAATTCTGATGCATACAAAACTAAGTTGGAGTCTGAGCTCCGGAAACTGAAGTTTCCCTACAGAGTAAGTAAAGATAAAGACACGGAATTCTCTTGCACTTTATTTTCTTTATATCATTCAAGAACAACAAATAAAAGTAGAGGTGATGAAATGCTGTTCTGTCATTTTGTCAGAGGTGTAGGTTTTCTTTGAACGGTTTTCTTTGAAGTTTTTCTTCCTTTAGAGTAACCACCTTCCTCAATGAGTTGGCATTTATTGTCTAAAAGATGACTGTTAATACACTGTTGAAAACAGTGGTAAATTGATTGTGAATTTTTTAATCCGGGAGAGATTATTTCTTAGAAATAATAAGCACTTGTTCTACAGGCTTTGGCTGAGGATGATTATGAGGCAAGAAGAAAAGATCATATCTCTCATTTCATACTCCGCCTTGCCTACTGCCAGTCGTAAGTACTTTGTGGATTATGCTGTACTCTTGTTGTTAATTTTAAATGTATACAGATACTACAGTGCTTTGTTATAGACATTGCAGATGCTGTAGAGTTGCATGGCTAGTAAAGAGACAGGTAAGCTCAAAGAGGATTTTTGCTATGAATCTGATTTCAACTGTGATGAAAACAGATATGTATAATCAAGATCTGGATTTTGTGCTAACTAATAGATTCACAAACTCTTGGCTTTTAAACACATGCAATTGGTTTGAGTCTCTTGATAGCTTTTTTCTGAATGAATGCACATTATTAACTATTTGTTGTGCATTTGCAGTGATTGATAGCATGGTTTAACTTCTCTATATACTAACTGTTGATAACTGACTAAAGACCTGACTATATAAATAGGCTTTACTGTATTACTACTATTACTTAATAGAGAGCACTGTTTCTGACTGACTAAAAATATCATCTGAGTTTGAGGTTTCATCTACTGCCTCTGTTTCTTGTCCATAGTCATTGCTGTGGCTGGTTTCACAACATGTGAAATTTCACGCAAAATATCAATTTTGTAAAGCACATTCTTTTGTTTCCCCTGTAGTTTTTGGATGTAATTAGAGGTTGCCAGTGCTTCATGTCTGCAAGTAGTTTTGTTATACATTTGTGTGAACTCTTTACTTCTTATCACTGTGGTATTTTTAGAATTAAAACTGGCAGATATGAAGTGTGTTGAATTGTTGATTCAATTGCACTTAAGGCTGCAATGCAGTTCATTTAAGTTAAGTGACTGTGATAGAATGCATATTATGATGCTGTGATAGCTGACATGACTGAAGTGCTGCTATGGATACAGATTTGTAAACAAAAACAGGCAGGAAAGCCGAGTAGGAGGGATAGCTTGGAATACTGTCCAGGCTGGGATATGGAGCTGGAATGGATGGGGCTTTTCTTTGAAATGGCTTTGGCTTCCTGCTGCAGAACATCTGATCAGAGTAGGAAGTAGCAAAGGTCTCAAAAGCCTGCCTCCAGATGGATGAAACCTCACCATGACAGGCCCTGGGTGACTTTTAAACACCCTGAAATCTTCCAGATCATTCACATCCCATTCTGTTGTCCTTTCAAAAGGCATCTGGGCTGTGCTGAAGACAGTTTGTCAATGTGTGTGATCCATGAGCCTGCTAGATCCATGTGCATGTACCATGAGGAACAGGTTGTGTGTGAGGAGATCAATACCAGCCTTCACTCCAGTGTCTCTGATAGTGTAACTCAAAATCCTGAAAGAAGGGAGCAGACTGAATAACAGAATGCAACTGATATACCTTTGTAGTCTACATGTATAATTTGTGATTATGAATAATAAGTGTAATATTGCCTTCTTTCTAGTGCCCCTGTTTGTTATATTTTTATAAACTCCCTTAATCATACTAAGCCTGCTGATTTTGACAATATCTTTCTTTACATGTATTGTAAGTTTACCAAAACCCCCTGAAAGGTAGTATCCTCAAGTAGTCTGGGGTCTAAAAGGCGCCTGAAAACATAGTGGTTTGTATTAGTGGCATTTTGAATAATCAATTAGGGTTAATTACAAAGCCAAAACTTTACTTTGAACATTTTGTTATTATTTAGACCATTACTTTTTTTCTTTTGTGGGAGGTGAGATGCTTTAAGGGTTTTGGTAGTTGGTGAAAATTCTGCTCTTGTGGAAGGTAAGAATTTGATTGAAGTTCTTCCTTAGTAAATAAATTGCAGATACTGTTCAAACCCTGTGTTTCAGGGAAGTATCTTAAAAATTAGACTGTAGGCAGGGCAGAAATGGGCAGCTTGATGAAGGTGAACTGCTGTGCAGAAATGAATACAAGCTATTCTGGGCCACAGGAAAGAGCCTGGCTTTGTAATATGGGGGGAAAGACATCTTTAGAGGAGGTGTTTTGATCAGAGCTCTGGGACACTGTTTAGACAACTTGCAGTTGCCATTTTGTGTTCCCATTTATATGTACTTGCTGCATTTTGATAAAGCAGCTTTTGGTCAGCTTTTTGGCTTTCTACTTATACTTTGAAAAGGTGGATTTAGTGCTTACTCATAACATGGAAAATAGCATTCTGAGAACTATGAGGTGAGCCTGTAGCCCAGTATTCTCTATTCTCTCTTGAAAGGCAGCTACTGTGGGGCTATTTCTATCATCTACAACTGGCAAGTTCCCAAAAGATAAAATTGGGAGGCAAATAGAATATACTGTACTTCAAATTTTTATCATACTAGGTCAGAAAAATAAGCTTGGCACAAATCATGAGGTTAATTGAAGAATGTTGAAGAGCAAAGTTGTTGAAGAAAGTAGGAGTGATTGAAAAAGTGCACTTAAATAGACATAACTGCAAACTAGGTTGAATTCAGTTCCTGAGGCAGCTGTGTGTGCATGTGCTTGTGTTTTCCTGTGATAGTGCTTTTTCAGTTGGCCAACAGTGCCATCCAGGGGTAAAAGTTTATATCGATTTTTCTTTTCTAGTCTCTATTAGTCCTCACTTGTAAATTGGATTATTTTGAATTGGTTTTCACGTGATCTGAAGTGATCAGCTCCACCGTTCTGGTCAGTTAAATTTGTAAGGTAGTCATTATCTCTTGATAATGACTATCTCTTTTCTTCTTCTGCTTTCTGAAATCCAAGACTTTAAAGCTCATTTCCATATGACAGGGTATTTACAGTCTGATCAGTACCCTTCTTTCACACCTCTTCTAATGTGACTTAGATCTGTTAAGACCAGGAAATAGAATGATCTTGTTTAATTTGCTTTCATGGCAGATGCAGATGTAAAGATAATTTTATTTGCATGTGGATGGGAGTGTGCATTTTTGCTTTTCTCTTCTGCAGCTCTCGTCACTTCAGCAGATCAGCTATGAAGAAAAAGTCACAGGAGCATAATTTTCACTTTACTTTTCTTAAGATGGAAGAAATAAATTTTACCTCTGCTCTGACAGCAAAACTCTTTTATCCAGGAAGCTTTCAGACATGCTTTTGTGCCTTTTTAAAATTTTTTTTGTTTGATTTGTGTCTGTGTTGGACGTAAGGACGTAAATTCTATTTCAGACTTAGCAAGGCCTGTTCACTACTCCCTGACATTTTTTTTTCTAAATGATAAATTAGACTTCTCTGCTAAAATAGCTCCCTCTTTATGTTAAATAGCATTTCCTTTTGTGTGTTATCTGTGCCCATGTTCTCCTTGCTGTCTAGTCTTTAAAACTTAAACTTTGAGTAATGCATTGGTGTTGATTGCCTAGAAAAGGAGTGATCTGGCCCATGCCCAGAGTTTTCATAAATCATTGTTAAGTTGTTGGAGCTCTTGTATTAATTGTGGAATGGGAGCTACTAGTCTTAAATTCCAGATTTAACCAGTATTTGCATACCTTCCCTAAAGAACTTACATGTTCATGCTTCCTACCAATTATGTTGATTTTTCCTACCCCTTCTTGGGGTGAAGAGTATTTCTATTCCAGCCCCAGCCCCTCAAGTGCTTTTCCCTGTATGAAAGAGACTGTTTTCTTATATTATTTTTAAAGTTGGGAATCTATGAACTGGTTTAAACTGCTAAGTAATCTGCACACCAGAAAGTTAAGTAGCAAAAAATGAGGAGATATTCTTAACATCTACACTTCAGTGACCTGCTACTCCCTTAACTAACCAAGCTGCTGCTGAAGCTAATGACAGTGACATTGCTTTTCAGTTAAGCGTGGGGTTTTGATAATAAGTATTAGCCTTAGTATGAATTTGAGATGAGAGTGTACAATTTTTTTATGTGAATAATGAGTATAAAATATGGTTTGGCTTTAGAAGTGATGTATAATGCCCTAATGATGATGATCCTAGGAAAGTCAGTTTAAAAGTATTTGGTGTATGTATACAGTAGTGTGAGGTCAGCTATTTTGTCAGTGTAGGAAGAATCCATGTAGGTGTGTGTGTATGAGATAAAATAGTATTTTCTTGTTATGGTGACTTAAGTGGATAGGTGGGATTACAGCCTTTGATATGCTTTCCTGAAGGAAAGGAACAACAGACTGGCTGGCCTCCAAAGAAATAGCATATAATCATGTTTGTGGTTTGTTTGTTTGTTTTTTATGTGTGTCTATGTGTGGTGGTGTTGTTTTGTTTGGTTCCCCCAATAGGAAAACAAATGCGCTGTAAATCAAGGAAAGTGGAAAAAATTGTCACATCCCAGGATTTAACTACAGTCCAAGATGGCCACAGAAGAACTGCAACAGATCAGTCATTAAAGCATTAACTTCCATTTTAAGTTGCACTGATTATTATTACATCCCAAGCACTGAGACTGTCCACAGGATTATATTTTACAAAGCACCTTAACAGCCTTTCTGTTTGGCTGTTCTATGTAATAATTACTTTTCTTCAAGCCATATTTCAAGCAGAGGTTTTGTCCACAAAACCACAAAAAACTCTGTTGTGATTCGCATATTCCCTATGGGAAAAGATGCTTTAATATTGTAAAGAGAGCATATATAGGACTGCAGTATTTCTGTGCTCTGTGAGTTCCAAGGGCAGTGGCCCACAGGGTAGCTCTCAGAGGACAGTTTAAGAGAGTGCCCTGTGGTAGTGAGATGCAGCATCATCTGCATTCTGTGCTTGCACGTGTCAGGTGGCTTTTTTTACTGGTACCTACTGGCTGTAGCTTTGAGTAATTTGGGATGCCTGGGAATCTGAGCACTAGGATGTGAGGAGTTCCATGAGTAGTTAAAGTACTTGTATTGGCTTCAGTGTTGTTTTATTTTGTCTTCTGACTCCTGTCCCTGTGTTCCTGTTTGTTCTTCTACTTGTTCACCTGTAGTTGCCCCTTTTTCTCTTCTGTCAGGAGTTAGATGTTATATTTGTGTTCTTCACCCAACTTCATTGCCGTATATTTTCCTTTTGCCTGTTTCCAGACTGTTTGTTGCCTAGAATAGAGTGCACTTGTCATTTACTGAGATGTATGCATATTTCTTCAGCTGGAGATACAACAAAAGTGAGAATTAAAAGAAGTAGCCTTCAAAATTTATTTGCCTCATCACATTAATTGTGATGTTAATTGTACAATGAAGAAGTGTTGTGCCATGTTGTAGAAAAAAACTGTCCTTTAGATACCAAGGGAGAAAGTTACCTACAATTATTTTTATCCAAAACAAGTAAAAAGTATTGTCTCTCCACAGGTCTTTTCTGATTGAGTGTGCATTACTGAAGGTTTCCTGCCTTTGCTTCCAAGCTTCTCAGTGTGTGTGGGTCACATGCCAAAGTCAGCATTACTGTTGTGTTCACTAGGTTTGTAGTCTAGTTTTCAAGCAAAAAGAAAAGTATATTCAGAATTTTTTTTTAATTATTTTTTTTGCAGTGAGGATCTCAGGCGTTGGTTTCTTCAACAAGAAATGGATCTCTTCCGATATCGCTTCAATGAACTAACTGATACTTTAATGCAGAAGTTTCTGGAACATGTTAACTTATCATTTGAAGCTGTAAGTATGTTACTTTCTGTATTTATGTTGCACATGTCTGTTGTTTTTTGAAATTCTCATTAAGATACTTATAGCAATCACATTTTAAAAATAGAAAGTGCAGTTATAGTTTTAAAAATCCTAACCACACAGAACTTCTAAACTTGGGGAATAGTGTGTGTGAGGATTAAGTGATGTAATTTTGTGCTACAACAAGAGAAGCTCAGTCTGCTTCAGTCTACAAACACAGCTGAAAAAATGTGAAATTACACAGGTAAGTTAACAAGTTTTACTAAAGCTGTCAAGTATTGTTGAATCAAAATTTTGGGTGGATTAGATCATAAGTCATAGAATGGTTTGGGTTGGAAGGGACCCTTAAATATAATCTAACTCCCTGCTGTGGGCAGGGACACTTTCCAGTAGACCAGGTTGCTCAGAGTCCCATCCAACCTTGCCCTGAACACTTCCAGCAATGGCACATCCGTGGCTCCTCTGGGCAGCCTATTCTAGGACATCACTGCCCTCACAGTCAAGAATTTTTTCCTCCTCTAAACTTCTAATCTAAACCTACTCTCCTTCAGTTTGAATCCATTCCCCCTTGTCCTGTGACCAAATGGCCCTTGTGAAAAGCTCCTCTCATTCTTTTCGGCTTCCTTCAAGTACTGGAGGCCACAATTACGTCACCCCCAAGCCTTCTGTTTTCCAGGCTGAACAATTCCAATTCTCCCAGCCTTTCCTAACATAAGAGGTGTTCTATCTCTCTGTCATCCTTGTGTCCCTCCCCTGGACTCATTCCAACAGAGCCATGACCTTCCTGTGCTGAGGACCCCAGAGCTGAATGCAGCACTGCAGGTGGGGTCTCACCAGAGTGGAGCAGAGGGGCAGGATCACAGAACTGTTAGGGTTGGAAGGGACCTCTGGAGATCATCCAGTCCAATCACCCTGCCAAGGCAGAGTCACCTAGAGCAGGTTACACAGGAACCAGGTGAGTTTCGAATGTCTCCAAAGATGGAAACTCCACAACCATTCTGGGCAGCCTGTTCCAGTGGTCTACAGCCCTCAGCATTAAGTTCTTCCTCATGTAGAGTTGAAACTTCCTATGTTTTAGTTGACCCTTGACTGCTACCCTTTGAATGTAGATGTCCAGCCAGTTCCTTATCCATCGAATGCTTCTCCCATTGCATCCATTTCTCTCCAGTTTGGAGAGGTGAATGTTGTGGAGGACTGTGTCAAAGCTTTACAGAAATGCAGATAAATGTCATCTGTAGCCCCTTTCTTGTCTGCTGATGTAGTCACTCCATCATAGAAGGACACTTGTTTGGTCAGGCAGGACATGCCCTTGGTAAAGCCATGCTGGCTGTCCCAAATCACTCCTGTTATCCATGTGCCTTAGCACAGCTTCTAGGAGGATCTGTTTCATGATCTTTCCAGGTACAGAAGTGAGTCAGACTGGTTGGTAGTTGACAGGGTTTTCTCTAAGGTTTTTTTGTTTTTTTAGATGGGTACAATGTTTGCCTTTTTCCTTGCACCTGGGACTTTTGACTGCCATGGCTTATCAGATATCACAGGGAGTGGCTTGGCAGCTACATCATCCAAGTCTCTCAGGACTCTGGGATGCATCTTATCAGGTCCCTAGTTTGTGTTCTTCAGATAAGAATGTAGTTTGGCTTCTTCTGATAAGTGCTTACCTACCTTATCTGGCCACCTGGACCAAATAACATTAATGTTTACAATACCTTCCTTTATTGGTGAACTGTGTGATAATTCACCCTAAATGTTTCAGTAATAAGAAAAGCAATGACTGCATTTGATTCTTACTTGAATTGAATGTGCAGTCTGTTCTCATCACATTATTGATTTTGGTTGAAAAACAATTGTGGTCAAAATATGTTTTTATTCATAAACTTTGCTCTAGAACCTTTACAATCTTCTAACTATTAAGATGTGGCTTCTTGCTATAGAAACCACAGCAAACTACAGTGACCTGGGGACATTGTGCATTGTTCCTTTTGTGAACACTGACTTCTGGAAAACTATGTGGAAGAGAAAAATAAGGGCATTCAATGAATGCTTATGATAGCTGTTGAGGATGTAGTTAAATTTTAATAATCCAAGTATGAAAATCCTGTATGGATTGCTCAAAAATGTAGCTTTCTGTGTTGCTGTCACCATGGGGACATGCAATGTTTGTGCATGCTAAAAACCATTTTGACTCTTCTTGTTTGTGCATATTATGGAGGTACTGGAGCTATAGATGTATAACCAAGACCATGAGTTAGCTTAAATTACACAAAATTAGAGGCTGGTGTTAAATACAGTAGTTACAAATTGTGGTTAAGGATTATTTATATTTATATAAGGATTATTTATTATTCATAATTTTAAAAGAAATTATGTACAATTATATAAGTTTCATTGTAACTTAGACTTTATACATACATATACATGTAAATTACCCTATTTTCTTTTAATAGACAATTTAATTTTTGCTCATTAAGTATGTGCTATGGAGAATGCAGAATATAAGTTTGTCCAAAATTCTGTGAATGTTCTCATTCCACAGTTGTTGTTTCATCATTATAACTTAGATTCAAAACTTCTTCCCTTTTGACTCTAAACTCATTCTATTTCTTTTGATGAAAGACTTTGAAAATGCAAAATCTGTTTAGGCAAACAACTGTTGTTGGTATTTTAGGGGTATTACAAAAGAGTTCCTGCTGTTATATACTGTTTTGTTTGTCTGAGTTGATTAAAGGAAAATGTCTATTGCAGTGTCTTCATTAATGATTTTAATAGTATTTTGCACTGCAGCTATGAACTGTTTTGTTGGGAAACTACAGCTTTGCCTGTACCTCTCATCATAAACTTGAGTGAATAAAAATTATCATGCAATCATCACTCCACTGAGAAAGCCTTTCTCTTAAAATACTGCTTATTAGAATGACTTAAATATTCTGAGATGTGGCTGATGTGTTGCTGGACTGAAATATCTGGTGTCAGTGCATGTTGGTAAAATAGGATTTGTGGAGTGTTAAGAGTAACAGAGGCTTTCCTGTGTCTTTGAGAGACTATTAGAAATGCCATTCTCTGGTTCAACAGACCTTTCAGTGAAGGGTGTCTTTGTGGAGCTGTATTTTTGTTGCTTATTCCCCAGCCTCATATTCTCCTGTCACAGTTTCAGCATTTGTCTTGTAAGAATAAATAAATGTTTGCAGGTTGCTGGAAATAGCTGGGAGTATGGCTTGATTCCATGCTACTGAATGTGCCTTCAATATGTCAAAATGATTAGGAAGGTGTTATTTCCTTACTCCTGTTGAGGCAAAAAAAAGCATCATTTTATTGAAAATCTACTTCCCTGCTTCTGCTTTCACCCTCTGCTTCCAATTCTCATGGGAATTTAGGCAAAACTAATCCTTCCTTGCACTATCATGTATAAAACATTTGAATAATACTAATGAGTTCCATATGTATTTGAAACAGGTCTAAATGCTATGGAGCTATGTAGAGGCCACTACAAAAGTAAGGCCACTCTAAAAGCAGTATTATTTTTCTCAGTGTTCTATTTGTAAAAGGAGACACTTCCTTTGAAAAGGAAATAAGGATGAACTATTCTCCTCATGCTTCCCTGTTAGAAGTTAGAATGTTTTCATGCCTTCTTATGCATAAAACAAGACGGAAATCAAACTTTGTGCTCTTCCTGTTAGAAAAAAAGGTGGTCTTCAGAAAAAGGAAGTAAGTTCTGATGTTACAATCTCTTTTCTATATGGGTAAATGGTTAGAAATTATATTTCTATCTTTCAATTGCTTATGATGCACCAAGAAACTTGTAGTTAAATTTCTTTCACCAGAAGAGAGGTGCCTTGCATTTTCTAGATACTGGTTCTGGTTTCAGAACTGTAATCTGAGAAAGGTCACGCTGCTAAAGCTTGACCTTGGTGTAGTCTGGCATAGCAATGTTAACAATTCTAAGAAGTGATTCTCAATATTTATTAAAAGAATCAACTCTTTTATGGGAAGAAGGAATAAATGGATTGTCTTGTACAGTTTTGTCACCATTGTCATCTTTTACAGTACGAACAAAATGAACCTAAAATTGAGAATTTGATAACTGCCACCTCTCACCTTTTCTTATTTCCTTACATGCATGTGAAAGTGATACTTGCACATATGTTTTGCAGGGGTTTTGCAGACTAATTTCTGAGAATTTTTGAATTGTGGATTGAGAATTATTGCTTTATAGAATCAAGTAATCTTCAATCCCAATTATGGATAATACTTAAGAAGTTGTTAAGATCTTTCCGTATTTAGGGTCTTTGAATAATTTACAAAAAGGTCTTATTTAGCAAATTTTGGAAGAGTGAAATTGTTAACAACTAGAAGAAAAAAACACCAGATTTCCAAAGCTTTTTTTATATGATAGTTAGCTGTAGAGAGTTTGGTATGATAATAGTGCTCATCTCATGGTTCAAGAAATTTTTAATCAAAGCGCAAGAGCTTTCTGTAATTAAAAACAGAAATGGAAAGTAAGGAAAATTGATGTTTTAATTTTTTAATAGGATTTCTTTTGTCTAGTGGTTGACATTTGTATTGCTGATGGAGCAAAATATGTGGCAGAGTGTTATTACAGTTAGTAAATGACTGCTCTGGGGAGTTTTACCTGATTATAAAGATGCCCTTCACTTGAAAAAGGAAGGCAGTAAACTTTGTGATAAACAAGCTAAACATGATGACTTCAGTATGATGAATATGTGTGAACATGCATAGGATTATTACAATTCAAAATTTTTACAATATTTGTGAAAATAAGCCTCTCTACCTTTAATATAAATTATGGAAATTTGAAAGTTATGTAAGTTCTTCCTTGGAAAGTTTTTACAAAGCTGGCACTGGATTAAGTTAGTCCATCTTTAGTATTCTGTAAGAAGCTTCTGGGACCTGGATTTCTTGGGGAAAAAAAATGAAGCTTGATTTGAGTTTGTAGTTGAGATACTTTGTTGAACTACTAACATGTAGATTGCATTTAATCACTTGCAGTAACAGCTTTGGCCAGTCTGTTCTCTGGCAAGTGTGGAAGATGCCTGGACTGGTGCTGCCCAGTGGAACATTGCTTGGGTGCTCAGAATTTCACAGTACTCTGAAATATTATTGTTTATACCTACCAATGTACACCAGCAAGAGCAAGAGGTAGAGTGCATGATATTGAATAAAATGTCAAGAAAAGATGAGGGTAAAAGGAAAGCAAGAGTAAATCTGTGCTTCAAGAGTGTTTTCCCCTGATACGTTGATTGGTTTTCTATCACAGTAAAAGGAGAATAATGGAATGGTTCTGAAGGTATTTCAGAATGTTTTTAGTCTGTTCTTAGATTATATTAAATAGTCTATGTGCAAAGTCAGTCACGCAGGGAGCATCAGAAATCCTTAAGCAGGACTCAAGAGAAGTAAATGCTGACATTTCAGGTGACAGAGCCCATCAAAGAGAATATGCAAACACAGGTGTGCAGTTGAGATTTACATCAATTTAGGAGATTAAAGTATTAAAATCTTACTAAAAATGAGTAATTACATCAATGATGCCTGACAGTTTCTGGCAGTAAAAGGCACTAATAGATTTAAAGATATTTAAAGGGAAATTTGTGAGTATTTTAAATAATATAGTCATCGAAGAAAATATTTTAATCTCCAAGTAAGTTGTTCAGGATATGAAGGAATTATATAAAATAAATAGTTTTACAGGTAACTGATACTTGGACTTCAACTACAAAGCTGATTTTGACATGGTCATAAATATCTCCTTTGAAGCCCTCAGAGTTTCAGCCTTTTGTCTGCTTTGCCTCACATAAATTTAAGTCTCCAAGACCTGCCACTTCTTCTTAGACATCAAATGGAAGATTTGTCCTTTTAGCAGCTGTAGGTCTGTGATACATCTTGTGCTGATTTGGAGCATCTAATGAACTTCTGTGTCCATTCCACTTGGTTCTTGTGAAAACTTGCCATAAAACCTGTTCAGGTTCAGCAGTCACACTTTCAGGGTCTTAGGGTCTGTTCTGTTCAGGTGGACAAAATGTTCAGTGGTTACTTTCAAAGTGCTTTGTTGGGGTGGGGGGGTTGTTTGGTTTTTTTTTTCCCTTCAACACTTCTGACAGCGTTTTGAAAATGACAGTAGTTCCATTTGCCATGTCCATGAAAACGTTGCAGCTTTGCTTGCAAAGTTCTCTGCATCTGTATCTTCAAGTCTCACAGTGGTGGTCATCATTCTGCTGCTTTAGTTTCCTTTTAACTTTTTTAAAATAATGTCAAACCTAACATATTTCTTCTTGTTCTATCCACTAGTTGAGAAGGGTAGGGCTTTTTTTTTCCTGTTTGTTTGCTTTTTTCCTTCTCTTCATATTTGCCTTCTATCTATCATTGCACTTTCTTATTTAAGCCTTTCTTTGTGTGGTGTTTTGTCATTTCTGTGAGTGTCCTTTGCCATTTTTACAGCTTTCAATTTCAGATCAGATTTTTCTTCTCTGATCCTGTTCCCTTAGAGCTCTTGCAGTGCCTCCAGCCTCATGGCATTTTAGTATGTGATCTGCTCCTGTTTTAGTGTACAGGTTAGGAAGTTGAAGTATTAAATTTTACTTTAGTTGTGGAACTTGGCTTAAGACATCCTTTTTCTCTTTTGAGTTAAATTCTTCTACGTGTCTTTTCCAATGGGTTTTGAACCCAGGTATAGAGGATGCACTGAAACTGTTTGGAACTGTTTGGTCATTTGCATGTGAAAGTGTATTCTGGTGACTTCAGGGGTGTTGACACAATATGACACCTGCTTTTTTTATGCCCCTGAGGTGTGTGCACTGTGATAAAGGCTGTGAAATCAGCTTAACACAGTTGGGATTTTTTGACACAGGTGCATTGCTGCTTATCTCGTGTTTTTTCCTAAGTGCTATTGGATACTTTGATTTGTTGCTACACCTTTCCAGGAATTTACCTTATATACTGGAATATGGAGTGGAGTAGAATGCAAAATTTAATTTTGAATTTAGTTTTTAGTGTTATTCTGGTCATCATTTTGAATGTTCTGGTTTCTTTGTCTTCAGACTGTTAGTACCTCTTTGTTGCTTCCAGAAGAAATGAAAATTAATAGGCATTATCATGTCTTAATCTGTGGTGTAAGGATGTTGTATAATTTGATTTATATTTCCTGCAATGCTTCTGTTCACTATTATCTTTCTGCATTGTGCAAAATAAAAAAAACTTCAAGTGTAATATATATCATCTTGAATACATCTGCGTTGCTGTTTTGACTCCACAGAGCAGAAAAAAATTCATGCTTAAATTGAACTTTACTTCTGAATAGCCTCTTGAAATTTAAAAAAAATATTATGACCTTTTAAGGCATCTAAACTAGAAGTTATTTATTTTTTGGGTAACAGCCAGTTATTGCAGAATCAGATGTCCTAATTTTTAGATGCTGTTATAAAGCACAGTATTTTAAGAAATGCTTTGGCTCATAGTAATGGGGAAGGAATGGCAGATGGAAATAGTCAGCTGGGGGAGCTAAAGGTCTTCAGTGCATTTGCTGGCATTTGAGAGGAAGGAATAAGAATTGCAAAATGAAATGGAAAGAGCAAAATGCATTAGTGATGGAATTTTTTTTTCTACAGTAGCTCTTTGATGCAGTTGAAGTGCTTTTTTAGCTGCTTTAAGCAGTAGAAATTAAACTTCTTTAATTTCCATTTTTATGATCAGAGTAGTCCTGTGAGAGACTTTCTGATATCACTATTATGCTTTCTTCAGAAATATTTATCTTGGTAGTAGGGCAGTTGTGTAAATATTTGTAGTTCAGCTTCTTGAGAAAATGTTTTATGACTGCCTTTATTTGGTACAGAATATCCCAAAGTCAGATGTGGGTTAATGAGAATGGGGACTAGTTTGTGTCTCTATTAAGGACAGATACATTTGAGAGAATACTCAATATCATGTTCTAGCCATTAAAGGTGACTATATCTATTTTGGAACAGGTGTTTAATCCAGAATGTTCTTCTGATAGGGTTTATGGCTTTTCATTTCAGGGGCATCAAATAATATTTCTTCCTTTCCCAAACAGGATGGGGAAAAGTTGAAACTGTCTGGAGTCTGTACTGCTGTGGGGAAACTTATGCCAAGATAAGACAATGTCTGTGCAAGCAGCCTATGGCTTACATTTGCTAAGGAAATGGTTCTGAATTGTATCTTGCTTTTCCACTACTTAAATCTTGTATTTGTCCTTTTGCTTGAAAACCAGTGATGCTTATCTTAGAGTTGACAGCAAAAGTCATAAGGGATGCATGCCTAAGTGGGAAATGTGCCTTACTGCCAAAAGTATGTATTCTGTCATTTAACTTCATGCTTAGAGTCATAACAGAAACAAAATTGTATGTGGAAAGGCTTAGGAGTAGGGTGGATTTCTAAGTGCTAGAGTTTGGTAAATAAGACAGTGCGACATATACTATTAGTGCTTTAACAAACATAGTGAGTTATTCTCATCTAAAAGTAATTGGGTTGATTGCCAAGCAGCCTGGGTATTCTAGTGAGCTAACATTTTGAGGGATGGGTAGATAGGATGAGGTTTGATTAAAATATTTAAGCTTAAAATAAGTGGTAATACTCTCTCACAGAATTTTTAAATAAAGCTTGATTTTTTTTTTTAAAAAGTTTTTTTTTGGAGCACTGGAAGGATATATGGGGGCTTTACTCTGCTCTAATGGATCCTTGAGCTGTAAGCATTACTTTATTGTTAGTTGTGGAGAAAACTGGTGCATTTTGCTGCAGTAATTCTAGTTGCGTGTATTTATTTGCACATATGGTGTTGGTGAGATTCTATGAAATTGTAGAATTGAGTAATAGATGTGATTAAAGAATATATAGCTATTGGGGATGTCCTTTTTCACCTTCATAAACTTAATGAACAAGTTTGTAAATGATGCAGAATGCTAATTAAAATTTTAATTTGGCAATCATCTCAGTTTGATTAGAAGCAGATGCTGATTATCTGCAGAAATCTAAATGGACCCTTAGAAGGTCTTCCTTATTGCTTAAAATTGACTTGTAGTCAATTTTAAGTAAACTGCACCACAAAATGTGCAGTTACTTAGGCCACTTTAGAGCACTGGGGCACTAGGATTCTTACTAAATGACTTTGTGTAATTCATCATTTGAGTTAAATAGGAACTTTACAGTCTACTGTAAGGCTGAATCCTTCTGCCCTAGATACTATATATGCTCTTTCTGGATGAAGTACATCTCTAACTGCTTTGAAAAAGTTACGTGCTTTGAAATAAAAGTTGCAGAAAAGGCTGCGGTAAAGATACAATGAATAAAAACATTCTTCCTCTTAATCTAGCTGGAAGCAGCTAGACAACATTTGGAATACAGCCTGAATCCTGAGGCAGATATTTTGCTGTAACTCTGGATTTCTAAAGTAAAATTGAAATGGCAGCTGTGCCAAAAGTATAGTGGAAAATAGGATCTTGTACACCAGGCTCTTGAGCTTAAGGTAGAAGAAGTAGAAAGGGGAACCATGCTACTTATGTGATTATGTGCTCTAGCACTCAGTAGTTGAGCAGATCATACTTGATTGCCATTTATCTAAAGGCTTGGAAAAGGTGAAAAAAATACCAAATCCTAACCTAATCCTTACAGATTTTTAGTTCTTAGCAGTTGGTAATTTTGGATTCTTGGAAGAAACTTAGTATAGACTAGCAGAAAGGTGTCATCAAGTGTCTTCTCTTTTTTCTGTAAATATTTTAGAGATTCTTTTGGGGAATGAGAAAAGACAAAATTAGGAAATCAGTACTGTATTTTTTAAAAATGATACCCATCTGTTGTACAAGAAGAAATTTTTTTTGAATAATCAAAGTGTTAAGTTCTTTTGTAGTGGTTGAAGTTCATAATGTTTGAAAAATGAATTTATTTTTTACATAGCAGTGAATGCAGTAGCTTTGGAGATGTTTACATTGTTCCTTAATCCAGCAGCATAAAAGCTGATAGGATGGTTTGTGCAGGATGTAATTACTCTGCAAGTAGAATTTACTGGCTGCTGTTTGGGATAGGCTTCAGAAAATGGTCTGCCAACTTTGAAACACTCTTCCTGGCTAATCTTGTGATTGAATCTGGAGAAACATTTGTTAACAAGTTGCTTTAAAATTGCATCTAATGTTACTATCTGGATTTTTCAATGAAAGAAAACTTGTTAATGTTTTTATCAGAAGAGTCTTCTGTTAGCTCTACAGTCATGTGTGAGTCTAGCTTGTATGTGGTAGTGTTTCTAGGTAATTCTGTAGTAATTGTTTTGTTCAGCTTTCCTTTAAATAAATATTGGGAAATGTTTGTCAGGGTTGTAGGAGACTGAACCTGTGTCACTGAGTTTTTCTGTCATTGTGGTAACCATGAATGAGCTGCATAGTGAGGCAGATCATAAAATGTTCTTTCTGTACCCACTCTTGACTCTAAAAAAAAGCCCAAACAATGTTTCAATTGATGGATAAGAATAGATAATTCCAAGTACTGCCCTTTATATTTTTAGGTATGCCAGCAAGCTGAACTTTAGCTAAGATATAAAGTTGTAGTATTTTGGAAGATAAAATTTTCTTCTTAATTTGTGATTGGCCAAAATGAAATTGAAAATCATCAGGTTTGTGCATGACAGATTTACAAGCCTCTGGAATGTTTTCTTTAAGGCTCTTCATTCTTTTAATTAGTGGGAGAGCAGGGAATGGTGTCCTTTGCTAATCATGCAGTTCATTAACTGGCTGATTACACTTCATATTCTCAAATTTAATGGTATCTAGGTTAATAATTTGATATTCTAGTGCTAACTTAGTTTGTAGTGTAATGTGTGGCAATGGAGAAGATTGATTAGGAAATTTTTATTTTTTCTGCTTCATGCCTAGAGTTGCAATTCAGCAAAGTACAGATTGACAACACTTGTTTTTGGGAAGGGTGTTGTTCCACTTGAGTATCAGGTGCTTTGTAACTAAGAGCAAATTTTAGGAACTTCACTTTCTAAGGACACTGGTGGCATGTGCACATAAATACCTGAACCTGAGTCTTGGAAAAGGAAAGGACTTTGTGCATGGAGTTCTTGTTCCTTACTGGGAGACTTAGTAAAACTAAGTGTTGCACATATATAGCAGTGTAATGTGTGCATGCATCTTTATCTGTTCATTAAAACAGAGCACTGATATCAAATTTATTTTGAAGTTTTTGGACTACCTCACTGACTGTGTTTGTTTAACCAAGCTCTGCATATTAAATTATTCATATTTTAATCTAAATTTATGTGTCTTTGTGTTTCCAGGACAGTTCTGTGATTAAAAGTCAATGAATAAACTGCATGTAGAAAGCAAGAAAACTAGAAATAATGGAACTTGTCCTTAGTACTTGCTTCTTTTCCTTCCTCTCTTTTTCTATCTTTATTTTTCCAAAGTCTCAGGAATTTGCAATGAATTGTTGAATTGTTCCAAGCTATGATACCTGACCCATGTCACTGAAAAGGGAAGATCCTTTTCCTGGTGTTCTTTGCTTGTGCAAAGCAAAGTCTGACACAATGATAAGCAGCTTACTAAACTGGCTACAAATGAACAAGGCAAAACTAGTGAATTCTTTTCTGTGAGGTGAGTTTAATCGGTTCCATGTGGAAGGTCAGATGAGTGAGACCCTCAGAAGGACTCTATTTTTTTTTTTAATTTCTTGAGCAGCAGTGTTTTATCTGGTGAAGATCACCAAGTTCTGTCAGAAGTTAAGCAGCTTGTTTATCTTTCTAATCTTGATTAGAATCCTAAAAGCTGTATTTAATTATATCTAATTTTTTAATGATTACTGGAATGTGCATTTGCAGGTGCTATTTTAGGATGAAATTATTAAATATACAAACTGTAGTACTCTTACTTAAATAATTAAAACCCCCAAAAGCAACAGTAAAGACGAAGCTTTTCTGGCTTCTGTGAACCAAGAAAAATTGGGGTACATGTTTCATGATGCTCTGGATGCAGCAATACAGGCAGGGCCTAACTGAAAGCTTGAGTCTGATTTTAGACTATGGGTAGTGTATTTCTTTGCACCGTGCCTTCAGTCAATCTCATGTGAAAATGGTGAAATCATTAATGCAAATGGAAGGTTATTTTTCATGTTTCAGTCTTTAGGGAAGCCAGTCTTATTTTTGAATGCATTCTGGAGTGATTTTCCAGCTTTAGGTAGGGGCTAGTTTTATCCTTGTTTCTTCTTCCTCTTTCTCTCTATTAGTTGAAAACATGAAGGCAGTGTGAATTTGTTGAAAAGGCAAGGAGCAAGGTGGTTGTGGGGCTGCTGAATGTTTGCCTAACCTATAAGATACTTGAGCCTTTAAGAAATAAATTATTTAACAGCTTTATGTGTATCATTTATGTATATAATAAATAGTACTTTGCAACAATATTTGCGTTAGTTTAAAAAACAAAATTTCGGCTAAAGCTGTATTTTTGGTTACACTGTCCACAGTCTTATCTAAATCTTTAGTCATGGCCAATTAACCTCTTTTCTGTGAGGGTTCACCAGGATCACTTTTACCCCAACAATGTTAAATTATTTGCTAGTGACATGCAAGAAAATCTAAAATGATTGTCACTGTAGATTGTCACTACATCTATACAAAACTTATATGGTCAAATTACTGATAAAGAAGGATGTAGACAGCTTGTGAAGTTTGCAATAAATCCCCCTTGAAATAAAATGTAATACTGGAAAATAGCGGTTTTGTTGATGAACTTAAGCTGACTTTTTTTGGAAGAACAAATAAAGAAGGAATCCTTGCCTTTCCCTCTTCTTGTTCTCCCCTCAGTATTGCTGGCCTGTCTGTAAAACAGTTTCTGGACTCCTTTAATAGCTCTCTGGAAAAAAAACTCTGCTTTGTCCTTGGCTTTGTTTGTTTGATAGAGTTATTTTTAGTAAGATATCCTAGAGGAAATAGTGGAATTGTAACCACCATTGCTATACAATGTGTTATACTGTTTTTATTTGGTCAGTGTATTCACAGTCAGTGAGGGTTTGGAATGACACGGTGGACAGGCTCTCCTAAGGGATTTCTAATAAGAATGCATAAAATTGTTACATTTAAAAATGGAAGCCACTTTTTGGAATTAAAATGAAAACTTAGGTTTCTGGTAGGTGAAAGACAGGCTGCAGGCTGATGCAGTGGCTTAGATTTATACTTACTTAGACAAGAAATAGATCATCTGGAAGGAATAATGGAGTTTTGGTACCACTGTGTGAAATTTGTATATAGTTTCAATGTGTCATGAAAAGCAGGAATTTTTCAAAGTCTGACAAGAATAAGATTGTTAATGAGAGTATTTTGTAGAAAGTATTTTCTCGTTTAATTTACAGAAACACATTTAATTGTTTTGATACAGCTACTTCATTAAAGAAGAATGCTTTCTTTACAGGCTGCTGAGCTTTACATTTTTACATGCAGAAATATAATGCTGTTGTGTATTTCCTTTCTCTTCAGCTACATTCTTCTGCCTTGCTGCAATCTTTGCTATTTTTTAAAGCTGGTTTTCCTGGGAGAGTACTGCAGATTGCATCAAGATGCAGACAGGGTAACCATAAGCCTTCTCAATGTTGCTGCCTTGGCTATTTCATATGCATATATCAAATCACTGTTTTTCTCTAAGCTACTTGTCCAAGTTTGAAATTAAATGGTCTTTTCTATGACTTCCAAGAGAAGTGGGGTTTCTTTTTTGTTTTCTTGGGTTTTTGAACTGAGAAGGAAAAAAGTTCTGTTGAAATGCCCATTTAACCATATTATCAGTGTTGGTCAACAAATTTTTCTGCTCCATTCAGAGAATAAAACTGCTTAAGCACATCCCCTCCCATGGAGAGGAAAGACTTTGGGTGACTTTATCTTGCATTTGAAGTCTCCATATCTATTGCATGTGATGGCCTGGGCTTGGTTCCTGACTAGTCTCTAAAAAGTGCCTTGACTGCAGCCTTGGATCAGCTCGCTGTAGGTGTTGGGGCACACATCCAGCTCACGGAGAGCAGTGTCACACAGCGCGTTATGCTTTGGTGACACTTCTGTCTGTCTACCTTTTGAGAAGGTATTCTGCCTTCCTTCACATTTAAAATGCTTGCAGTCAGGGACTACATTGTACTTCATCAAAAGCATGTTATGCAAATGTGTGTGGATTTGGGTGCTACAATATAAGAAAGATTTCAAGTTATTAGGGTGTGTCTGAAGGAGGGCCATGAGGATGGTGAAAGGTCTGGAGGTGAAATCATATGAGCAGTGGCTGAGGTCACTTGGTCTGTTCCTCCACAGCCTGCAGGAGACTGAGGGGAGACCTCATTGGGGTCTGCAACTTCCTCCTGAGGGGAAGAGGAGGGGCAGACACTGATCTCACTGTGGTGACCAGTGACAGGACCCAAGGGAAGGGCCTGAAGCTGTTTGGGAGGTTTAGGTGGGATATCACAAAAAGGTTTCTCACCCAGAGGGTGGTTGGGCACTGGGACAGCTCCCCAGGGCAGTGGTCACAGCACTAGCCTGACAGAGTTCAGGAAGTGTGTGGACAATGTTCTCAGGTACATGGGGTGACTCTTGGGGTGTCCTGTGCAGGGCCAGGAAGTGAACTTCATGATCATGATGGGTCCCTTCCAACTCAGCATATTCTGTGATTCTATGATGTGTATTTATGTATATGCACTATTTAAGTATTTTTATTAGGAAAGGTAACATTGTGATTTTCAAGTACTTCAAGTTGTTAAATTAGAGCATTGCTGCTTTACTCACTTGTTTCAAGAACTGCAAAAGCACTAACACTTTAAGGACAATAAAGATACCATTGTTCTCACTCCTTAGAAAAAGGAAAGCCAAATTCCTGAACATAGGATTAGATATAGTTTTGTTAAATCTGTATTTAAAAATAAGCTGAAACTGTTCTTTCTGTTAAAATATCATGAAGCTCTTACTAACTCCCATTTATTCATTGTGCTTTGTTTTAATGCACATCCAGAGACGAGCAAAGATTGTCACAAGTTTTATTTTAGAGAAGTTGACTTCTAAAAAGTGTATTTTACAGTTCTTGTTAATGCCTAAAATTATTGTAGTTTAAAATCTGCCCTTCTATTTGGAGGTAAGGTAGCTTGACATTATTGACCACTAATATTTTGCTGTTTTCTGTTTAATTAATTATTAGTGATCACTTACTGAATATGTAGCTCTTTTTCTCTTTTCAACTAAACTGATAATATTGCAAGTTAAGTAATATTTTAGATAATGCTAATAAAATAAAGAAGCCTTTTTCCTAAAGTATTTTAACAGTTTTAAAACAAATTCTTAATTTTAGATTGGTGAAGACCTGAAAAATCAATTGGCTAATGAGCTGAGTGCATCAACTCCTGGCTTCACTCTGTCTAAAGTAAAAGAACAAACGTTCTATAAGGTAAGTAAAAAATTGCTGAGTCCCACAGATCTGCATTCATTTTCTCTCAGTTAAATGCAAAGTTACTAATTTTAAGTTTACCTAATAGCCACAGTAAATCCAAGTATCTAAAAGACTAATAAGAGTTCCTCTACTTCATGTGAGTATAAGGGTGGAGGGAGGGACTGGGAAAATGAAGGAAGTTTCAAACTACTAATAATGTCTTCTGTCCTCTTCTGTCATCCCTTACTTTTGCCACAAAAATGATCTTAAGTTTTAATGATCCCAGACAAATGACTTAATTTACCTGGCTGTCAGATTGTTCAGGATGAAGACATTGTCAAATATCTGTTGCTGAAATTAGGTTTGGTCTGATTGTATTAGTCAGAAATTCGTTTTGCAAGAGAGCAATGGGAGAGGAAAAAATTTGTAATGTGGCCCACTGTTTCTTTGGAGTGAGGCTGGTTGGGTTCCAGATGGGCTTGCAAAACCTTTTGTACATAGCTTAGGTGAATCAAATATTTCCAGATGTTAGAAACAGAAATCCATTTTCAAATATCAAATCAGTAAGTGATGCAAAGCTACATAGTTGGATCAATACTTGTAGACACAAACTTTGAAGTACCTTATTTTGCCTAGTTGCATGACTTTCTGTAAGCAAGCAATATTTTCCCACCAAAATAATGATTAGCTATTCCTAAGTTAAGATCTAATTTCACAGACTTTTGAGTTTTGCCTGGAGACAATGTTAAAAGAAAGAAAATGACTTAAAGCTTTACTGGCCCATCTTGAATCTTAGGGCTGTAGACATTGTTACTGTGTTATTTTGCTATGCCACAATGTGGGTTTTTCTTCTTCTCAGGTTGGACTTGCCGATGCTGTGGATTTATTTAGAGCCAGAAGAGTATTTATTAAAGATGGCTTTGCCTTTGTGCCATTTAAGGAGATTGATGTGATTGTTTTGAATAACTATAGAACAAAATTGTCTAAAGCACTGGCGGTAAGTCAGATGAAGTCTGATTTTCACAATTCTTGTGGTATTATTTGGTGACACTCCTGGACAATAGCCTTTTTGGGTTTAAAATGTATATGCTTCCATCTGGAGAATACCAGAAACCTTACTACAAGTACTGGTAGCACTAAAAAACATTTGTTGTGAGCTGTGTCATTAGTTTCAATTGGTATTTAGCATATAATGTGCATTCTAAAGAAATTTGTGCTAGAGGATTTTAGCAATTGTTTTGCACAGAGATAGTAACATGCCCTTTCATTCAGCATGTTACCTTTATGCACACAACTGTTTTTTTTCTGCTAGTATCTATATTTTCTCCCAAAACATTTTCCAACAGCTTTTTGTTGGAACAAGTGAAATAGTTGTGGATTTTTACTCTATGTTCTGTTGGCTCACTTGGTTGCAGCATGGTCAATAATAATGCCAAGGTCATGAGTTCAGTCGCTGTACAGGTCACGCACCTAAGAGTTGGGCTTTGAGGTCCTTGTTGGGTCCCTTTTTACACTGAATTTTCTATGAACTCAAATGAGGATAAGCCAGAATATGTCAGGCAGAGGCAGAGTTTTTGTTGCATGAACATTTGAGTTATCATATCTAGTTAAGACGTCTGTGGTAAACACTGTATGTGAATGTCCTACTGTTAGTAATTTAGTGATCAGTTCAGGAATTTCTTGTTCTACAGTATCTCTGAGACTCTTCACAGGGTTTAAAAGGGGGTGATCATTTCTAATACACAAAATTTTAGTAATAGAAAATGCAGCATTGAATAACATGAAGACAGATTGGATTGCTTTTCAAAAATGTTTTCAAAGCCTTGTATTGTTACGTTACATTAATGCCAAGGTTGACCACAAACATTTAGTAAACAAACAGTGGGAAACAAAAATGTATTCCTTTATCAAATCAGAAAATTAGCATACTGCAGTCTTATAAATTTTGATTATAACTGGACTTTGTCGAATTATTTGATGTAGAGTGAAAATTGTGATACTCCTATATGAACATTTTCATTAGAACTCTTTAACAGAACTGCAACTAGAGATGCCTGTATTTGAGTTGATGCATAATGTTTTTGCTGAAAGCTGATAACACTTGTGTGGGATTTAAAAAGAAGGAATGTATTCCACAGAAATGTAGCTAAATATGCACATTATCTGTATCTATTCAAAATACTTTTGAGAAGCTTTGTGAATGTCTGAAATTTGTGTGTTGTGTGAATAGCTGAGAAGTCTGAAAAACAATAAGAACTGCAATGACTAGGTCCTGACTTACTTTGAGGAGAAATCTGAGAACATGCACACTATCTTATATTTTATTCATTTCACCCAGATTGCTTCCTTAAAGGCAATAACTGCATTATAGGAAAGAAGTACTTCTTTATGTGATACTTAGTAGTCATGGTTTAGAAATTTGAACACTCATGACCTAGGAAAATGATCTTCTACAGAATTGCTGTATTAGAAGTTATTGTGGTGCTTCACATTGGTCTTGGTTCACATTAGTCTTTTAATATATATGCTTTGTTTATTAAAGTTCACCATGTTTTCTAGGTAAGGGATAAAAGATAGTGATTTCTGTCCTATTCCATAGCTCCAAATTGAACTTGAGGGGTTTTGATTACTAATTTAGAAACTGTATTTACTAAACTGTTTCAGCTAATTTTAGCCAGGAAAGTGCATGGCTGAGAGATACTAGGGATATTATTGAGTCTTTGGAAATGAAGGCTGAAGTTCCAGCATGTTTTACTGAGGTCAGTCTAATGTTAACTCTGTTACCCCAGAGGCTTAATTGAGGTGTGATACTTGGTAGCTGGATACTTAGTGTAGTTTTCACTGGAACAAAGCTATAAGAATTAATTATATTTCAGTGAAACTGTAAGAACAAACTGTTAAAGAAAGGATTGTGTATATATAAATCCAGAGAATAATCTTAACAATTTTCCTCAGCCATATCTCTACTGAAGAGGCAGAAGTTAGGACACAGTAGCACAATTCAAGTATTGTTTGTGAAAAGTAATTGTTGAAATACTATTTGATCTAGGCCCAAGTTCTGCCTAGATTAAATAGTACTAAAAAGTACAGCTGGTTTAGCTGTGCTTTTTAGGACATGGGTGCTTTTTGGTGTCCACTGCAAAAGAGCAATCAGCCAAAAGAAATGTGTTTCATTTCATTCACTCTGGTGATAGAGGTCTTCATGACTTTGCACAGAAGTTGTGCATCATGGCCAGACTTAATTAAGAAGTAATAAAGCCTTGCATATCATCACCTGTTTTGTTGTTTAATTTGTCTCTTAATGAATATACCTGATAACATTGCCACTTTGGTAAGCATTACTTGTTTGTTCTTTTGGGAGTTGTTTAAGTGGTTTTGCAGCATCTAGGTGTTCACACTTTGTTCTCAGCATTTTCTCTTGGACAATCCTTGTATTTGAATTTGAGAATTTAAGACTGTAATGGTGTGATAATCTGAATTAGGCATATGCTATTTCTAAAGAAGGGGTTTGTAAAATTAGGTTAAAAAATTGTATCTTTTGTTAGATATTTTGATGTCACTGGCTTAAAAATTGCCTGGATGCCCGGGTCCCAGCTGTGATGGTGAATGGAGCTACATCCAATTGGTGTCTGGTCACTAGTGGTGTTCCCTGGGGCTCAGTATTGGGCCTAGTGCTGTTTAACATCCTTACTGATGATCTAGATGAGGGACTCAAGTATACTCTCAGTAAATTCATGAATGGCATCAAGTTGAGTTGCAGTGTGATCTGCTGGAATGTAGGAAGGCTCTGCAGATCTGGATCTGGGCAGGCTGGATAGATGGGTGGAGATGAGTGGTATGAGGTTCAACAAAGCCAAGTGCTGGATCCTACACTTGGCTCACAACACCCCCAGGCAGTGCCACAGGCTGGGGACAGAGTGGCTGGAAAGCTGCCCTGCAGAAAAGCCCTGAAGGTGCTGCTTTACAGCCAGCTGAACATGATCCAGTGTGTGTGCCCAGGTGGCCATGAAGGCCTTGGGCATCCTGGTTTCTATCAGCAATAGTGTGGGCAGCAGGCCCAGGGCAGTGATTGTCCCCCTGTACGCAGCACTGCAGAGGGCACACCTCGAGTCCTGTGCCCAGTTCTGGGCCCCTCAATTCCAGAAAAGACATTGAGGTGTGTCCAGAGAAGGGCAGCAGAGCTGGTGAAGAGTCTGCAGCACAAGTCCCATGAGGACTGGCTGAAGGAGCTGGGATTGTTTAACCTGTAGAAATGGAAGCTCAGGGGAAACCTTATTGTTCTCTACAACTGCCTGAAAGGGGTTGTAGCAAGGTTGCCCTCTGCTTCCAGGTGATTTGTGACAGGACAAGACATAGCCTCAAGCTGCACCAGGGGAGGTTCAGGTTGGATAGCAGGAATTTCTTCACTGAAGGGGTGATTAGATATTGGAGTGGGCTATCCAGGGAGGTTGTGGAGTCACTGTCCCTGGAGGTGTTTGAGGAAAGACTGAACATGGCACTTGGTGCCATGGTCTGTTTGATAAGGTGGTGTTTGGTGATAGGTTAGACTTGATCATCTCACAGGTCTTTCATTGGGTAATTGATTCTGTGATTCTGTGACTTGGGGCAATACTTCTGGTTTTGACAGTCTGCTGTATACTTCTAATGGACAAAATACCCTGGTTACAGATATTGGGGAGATGGTTTTTCAAGCATGTGGTTTCTTACAGCTCTCATTAGTGGCACAATTTTTCAATGTTAAAGCACTATAGTTTTCCAGTATGGGTTGTTTGTGCACTATTATTGATTATTGGTACTTGATCCATGTTTTGCTTCATGGAACTGATTTGCTGCTACTCTAAGTAGTCACATGCACAGGTTTTTGGAAGGAGTTATGCCTATGCAAGAATGATACTAGGATGCACTGCTCTGTCTTTTCCAAGGTGTTCTGCAATTGTACACCTTATGGGAATGTGCTTGTGCTAAAGATGCTCTTCTTAGGTCTCCAAATGATTGAATAATTTGGGTGCTTGCCTAGCCTTGTTACATTGCTGACTACATTGCAGATGTGTGTCACCATCCTGCATACTAGAGTGATTCTAGTTGGGAGGAATAGAATGAGAGTGAATTGATGTGTTGACACTGAGCTTTGAAAGACCAGTAAATAATTCATGGCACTGACTTTAAAAAAAAGTTTTATGTTGACACTGGCAGAAATTCAGTTCAGTCAGTTACACTTTAATCACTTACTAGTCAAGCCCATGAAGCATTCAGATGTTCTCTTTCATCATTTAGAAACAAGTTTGACATCCCAACTGTGGCTCTTTCTTGAGGCTTTATAATAAGAGGAGTTGATATTAGTCAAGCCTTCTTGGCAGTTCCAAGTACAATGAAGATGTTAATTTTATGTGCGAAATCAATACTGCAAAGGCCTTCTTTATGTATTCTCTGACCCATTTGATAGTAAATAATTTCCTTGTGCCATTAATGATGATTAAACTGTAGAAACATTTTCTGTAACATGTGAGCTTAATGTTTGCTCAACGATTGTTTTAAATGGAACACAATTTAAATTCATAGAAGTTTGCTTAATGTTTTATTCATGAGGGTTTCACTGCGTTTACACTAACATGCAGAATTATGCATCTCATATTTGAGGAAAGTAGTTTTAAATTTTGATTTAAAAAAAAAATCAGAAGATTCAGCTTAGTGTCATGGCTCAGACACTAATCACAAAGCTATATCAGAGTTGTATTGGACTCAGTATTGCATAAAAGAGGATTGCTCCAGAGAAATCTGAAGTGAGACAAAAGAGGGAGAGGATGGAAGAAGCAGCTGACACACGGACACAGGATGGGAGGAGGAACCCACACAGAAGCAGGTGGAGAGTCCTGAAGGAACCACAGCCTGTGGAGAGCCCATGCTTTTAAGCATTTTTGTTTTCCTGAAGGACTGCATCCCATGGGAGAAAGCCATGCCAGAGCAGGGGGGATCCTGAGCAGGCAGGAGCTGTGGACAGGAGCTGTTCTGGACCTGTCACAGCTGCCCCTGCTGCACTGGGGGAGGTGTGGGACCTGGGGTGAAGGGGCACAGTGCAGCTGAGGAGAGAGGGAAGCAAAGGCCTTGTCTTGTTTGTCTCTGCTCCTCGCTACCTGAGTCTAATTGACAGTAAATTGCATTTTTTTCCCTCACATTGAGTGTTTTGCTTGCAGTTGGAATTGTTTATCAATCTCCCTGTCTTTATCTGTGTGGGAATTTGGCCCTTAGGTTGGGGTGAGTTATCTGTGGCTGTTCTAGTATTTTGTCATGAGGCTTGTAGTTCTGCTGAGGTTGGATACTGGAGGGAAGGAGGCTCAGCACTCTGGTTCCAGTTCACACAGCCATGTTTGCTTCTGTGTTTCCTGGGCTCTTTCTCTGGAACAGCTCCCTGATAAATTCAAGATGTGAGGATCCTAGATACTGAAAAACCCAACTCTGACTGGGATGCCTCCCAGTAGTGTTTGAATCAAATTGATCGAATCTTTGTTGTTTTACCTTAATTCAGAAAATGCTTTGTCCTAAAGTGTTAGTGGTCTTTGAAAAACATGTTTTAAAGCTGTAAGCTGATGCTTGAGAATGTGTAAATATTCCTGCTGTGTGAGTGCTTTTATGGTGTGTTGAAGAGTTTATTTTACAAAGACGTGTAATTATCTGTGCTAGAATAACTGAGCCATAGATTTATCATGCTTGTTTTTAAATACTGCCTCTTTTTTTGCCTAGCAATTGCAGTAATAACTTGGCTAGTCTCTAAATTATTGCAAAAAAGTTGCTTTTGTGAAAACTCTTTGTCAGAACATCATATAACATCTTACTGTTTGCAAATTAAAATATAACCTAGAAAAGGCACTAATTGGCACCATAAGAAATTGATTCCAATATTAATACATACAATCTTGATCAAGTGTTTTTCTTCTTAATTTAACACCAGCACTTTTTTACTTGGAATTACTATCTTTTGTAATCTGAAAAAATGTCTACAAATAAAATTGCTGGGTTTTGAGGACTTGCTGCAAAAGGAAGACCTCACTGGTATTTTCTAATTTTGTACATTTTTTCCTGATTCTGTTCCTGATTTGGCATGTAATATTTTAAACAGTAGAGATGGGAATAAAATAAATTGCATTACTAATATTTGTAATGATTTGTCTTTTAAAATGAAATATTAGTCATTTTAATATTCTATTTTGGTTGACTTATGCTATAGTTACAAAAAACCTCCTAATTCAGAGAAGTATCAGTATACATAGAACCATCTGTGAAACATTTTCTTCCTGAAACACCTATATTTTTAAGCAGTGGAGCAGAAGGCTTTATGTGGTGGCATTAATGTTGAGAAAGTATGATTGATGATGGTCTTGTCACTTGAAATTCATTTCAGGTGTTGTGTTCCCACTGTTAACTTAAAGTAATTCACTGTAACATAAATGGATGATTTTTATAATATGGACATACAAGGTTAGTAAGGTAATAACTTAGGCAGTGTAAGGTAAAACGTGATTACAGTGACTTTGTCCTCTGAATCTTTCAGGTAAAGTTTGCAGTGAGAATTTTGCAGAGAAGCAGCTGGCCTTGGTTTCTGAGTATTACAAGGTCATTGTCTAAGGCACAGGTCAGCTGAATAAAATGGTGATATTTGGAGTGGGATAAGTGATCTTCAGGGATATTATTTAGAAAGTGAGTGTGTGTCAAGAGAAGACTGAAGCTTGTATGTGGACTCGTTACTGGACTTTCCTTTGTGGCTTTTTTTTGGGCTGTTGTCCCATTGCTATTTTTTGAAATACATCCTTCAATGTTTTATCTCCTCTACTAATTGAAGTGCATGTGTTCCTTCTAGAGACCACATAGATTGCTAGCATAAAGTAATTATAAATAATGTTAGGAGGCTAAATTAAATTTGACTGTATTCAGTATTTTTTCTCTCTGTTTCTTCTCTTGTCTTCTTGCATGTGATAACTGTAGCAGTATCTGTCTGGAGTTAATTTCATGCCCTGTGCTCTGGCTTAGCAAGTTTATGGAGCAGGCAAAAAGAAGTGGGTTGAATCACTAAAAATTGTGATGACTACCTCTCCAATTATGTATTTTTTTTTCACACATTTTGCAATAGAATATGGAGAAAGGCTGCTCTCCTTAGTCACGTGTTACGGTGTCCTAAGCCAAGGAATGTACATCTCATGTGCGACGTTAAAATGTTCGTTGCCATTCCTACTAATGATAAAGATTGGCCGACCTTTGGGGAAGGGCTAAATTTTAAATCATTTTTTCAGTCAGAAGGAAAAATTGGAAATGACTGTCAGTAGATCAAAATCAGACTTGAAATAAATTGAGCACTGGTAATCATCTCAGGTCTTGGCAGATTAACTTAGAGAATCTTTTTAGAGGTTAGAGCACTCCTTAAAGCAGAGAGTGCCAGAGCAAAGTATGCACAAGTTTTATCTCAGCAATGCCTTTGCCAAGATGTGTTTAAAAGAAATTCTACTGTAAACTAACTTTAAAAAGCCCCACTAATTTTACTGATTACACAATTCAAGTGTTTTGAACTCTTTTAAGAAAAAAGTAGCAATATGCTTTTTGAACTCACTGAATATTTATTTTCAGACATTAAATATAGATGAAGTGAACATTTTTAGAAATGCTTGTCACTGTCAGTGTTACTGCAGCTAATTTCTGGGGGGCTTCATTGTATGACTTCCCATTTTACTGCAGTTTCCCAAAGGATATTTTAGCTGTTAATGAATTGCTTCTTCAGTTAATTGCTAATTTGTATACCTGTGCTATAGAGGAAGTGGACTTTTTTATACTTCTTATAAATGAAGATTATTTTTCAGAATAACTTTTTCCTAATAGTAGGAAAGTAGGGAATGTTTCAGAGGCTGTATATTTGAACAGAATTTTTACAACAGAAAATATTCCTGAAACATGATTTAATTAGGCTTCAAATATGAGCTAGAGTAGTTAAACTTGGCTCTAGTAGCATTGGAATCCTGCCCCCCTCCCTTTCCAGCTGTGGCTTCATTTTTCACTCTGGCTTGCAAAGAAGCAGGCCCCTGCCTGGATAATGACTTGTCTCCAGGAAAGCATCAGGTGCCTCTGCACTGCCTGTGCTCTGCTGCCAGGCTCCTACTGGATCATCACTTTCCTTCTAGTGGCCATTGACTCACCTGCCTCAGGAGTGTGCTGCTGTATCCCTGGATGTTTGGACTGCAAGGATGTTTTAAAGTAGGGTAATCATTGATTTGGGGCTTCTTTTGATTGGATTTCCCTTTGGATTATTCCATAGATCCTACATGAGTTATGTACATTTGGTAGTGTCAACAAACATAAATGTTTTCTATTATCTCATTGGTCTGATGATATCTGTCTGAGGGAGGAGACAGCAAAGTACTATAATATAGATATTTTGTTGTAAAAATGGATTTTGGAAAGTGATGATGTATTTAAAAGTCTCCAGTTCTATGTGAAAATTTGTAAAATCTTGCATGTGCTCTATAGATTTTTGCAGGGACACTGAATTACCTGTCCAGTGTCTGAGTTGTAGGAATGCAGAAAATAAGGTGAAGTATCAGGGAAAAACAGACTGATGAAGATACTCAGTTCCAATTTACATGTAGCTTGTGAGAGATCTTTTTGGCTGTAATTTTTTTCTGTATTTATGTAAACAAATTCCTTTTCATGTAAATACTAGTATTTCTCTGTTTGGAAGGATTGATGTTTAATTTAAATAATCTGTATTCATGAACAAATATCAGAAAGCAAAGGTCTTTTTATTACCATCTGTTGCAAGTTAAGCAAAATGACTTGGTTTATTAATGACTGCAGCCTTTGTTATGTATGTACACATAAAAAAAAAAGGATTAAATTTGGATGTACTGCTTAGAGCTTTAAGTAACAGAAAAACCCCAATGCATTATGCCTGTTTTTTTTGTAGCTATGATGGCAAAGTGAGGTGAAGGTTGTTCTGTTAGCAGATTTCTTAATCCCAAACATTATTTATGTTTCTTTTTACTCCATCCTTTTGATTTATAGACAGTAAAAATCAAATTTAAAAATGTGGAAATCCCAACACACTGCCCCCCACCTTCTCTCTTTAAAACTGAAGTGTGAATCAGGAGAATCTTCTTTGGGGATGGTGGAAATGTAGAATTACTTTTTTTCAAAGTGAGAAGAATGCCACCCGTTGTCAGAGTAAATGAATAAAACTATTAATCACTTCTTACTCGAGATGACAGGCTTTTAAAGTAATTTTTGGAGGAGTTGAGTCTCCCAGGCAGTATTGTAGAATGCTAGGCATGTGACACCCCTTGTTGACAGAAAGCAAATACTTGTTTTTAAATGAAAGTTGATGATAGCTCATATTGCATGAGCAAGTAAATAAAAGAAATGTAATAGGAAAAAATAAAAGCCATGAATTAATTTAGCATATATTTAAATTGAAAATCAGTCTCTTATTTGTCACAAACAATACATTTTGCTGTGTTAGACACTTTAATGTGTGATTTCAAAGGCAAATTACACTATTTCCTTTGAAACGTGATTGTAAACTTCCCTGAAATTCTTTCTCTAGATTGTTGCTACTGAACAAAATGTCTTGAGGTGAATCTGCTTTTAAATTTGGTATGATCTCTGATGTTACTGTCTAAGAAACAAAAGGATTTGGAGAGCAGGCATCTTGATGCCCATAGTTACCCTTTGTTTCTTCCCTGTCAGTGCTTTCATCACTCCTAGTACAACTAGCCAGTTTTAAACTAAACAGTTTGAAATAGCAAATCCAGTTGGACTTTTGATCTTTAATTATTTCAGGAGGAATGAAGAGGTGAGTGTAGTGGTTCATCTGATGATGTGCTTTTGCCAAAAATTAGGCTGGGGAATAATCCCTGGTTTTCATCATTAGTGCCCTTTCTAGTGGAAAACTGTTAGACACTTCTATTAATCTATGTATTTTTTTTTTTATGTTATAGGATAATTGCTGTTAGAGCCTGCCATAAGAACAGAGATAATTGAACTAATAATTAGAGAGGCAATAATAAAAAATTCTTCAAGCTACATGTTTTTCAAACCACAACCATGTTTAGGTCTGTGGCTTTGGGAATTTAGAATGGCTCCAAGACAATGGGTAATTCTTATGAAATGAAGTCCACAACTTGGTACTCGGCTCTTAAGAGAGTTGGATTTTTCAGGCATGGATGTGGGATACTTGAATTCAGTTAGTGCAAGGGAGAATACATCATACAAGGTGTGAGCATAAACCTGTGCTCTGCTGCTGAGGGATTCAGCAGCAGGTGTGGAGGATGAAAGCTCCTGTCCTGCTTGGTGCAGGGTGCTGTGCCAGCACTGCTGCAAATCTGTGCAGAAGCTGTGTGAGGGCCCTTGTGAGCACTTCCTTCAGGTGGGCAACCTTTCCCCAGGCATGAATGCTATTACAAGCAGGAGAAAGATATGAGGTATTTGGAAAAAAAGAAATACATTTTATTTTCTTTCATAACATCCTTTGCCTTTGTGACAGTGTCTAGAAGCCATAGAGAATGTCTCAGGGAATGAAGCGGCTCTTGGTTTTGTATGTGTTGGTTTTGTTTTTTTTTTTTTAAATTATTTTTAAGATGTGGCTCACCACAGAAACATAATATTTTGTATAGCAAATGATAACATACTCTTATCTGACAAGTGATTACTCTGAGCTCAGGATTAGTTCTTCAACTCTTTTCCTTATGTGTTTTTTTTCTGAATGTTGGGTAGCACTGTTGAAATCTAAGTCAGTGTCACCAAGATTTTCCCTGGTCACTGATGTGTGTTCCTTCAGCCTCTTAAATAGCATAGCAAAAGCAACCATAGTGGGCTTATGTGATGCTGTTGCTTAAACTTTTAGTACAAGTGTTGCAGTGTGGATTGAATGTAGTTCACATCTAAGCAAACAGGAGTTTCAGTGTATGCCAGCAAAGCCCCCTGGAAGCAGAGGAGGTCAACAGTACCTTGGGCTGTATTGACAGAAGTGTAGCAGGTAGGTAGAGAGAACTGATTCTCCCTTTACTTTACACTTAATAGACCACATTTAGAATACTATGTCTAGTTTGGGGGCTTGCAGTACAAGATGTTGATAAACTGGGGCAAGTTTTGTAAAATGCTACCCTCTGTGTTTTCTAGCTGTCTTCACTGCCAAAGTTGAACCTACTGCTTACCAGATTTTCAGCTCTTTTCTGAAGAGCTGTTCTCCAGTGAGTTGGCCATCATCCTGTGTAGGGGATTTCTCAGTGGTGCTTGGTGAATTTCAATCACAATTAGTCACCTGAATTTCTCCTGCAGCCAAGGAATATGGTTAGCACAACACAAGCCCAGGCAACACATGCAGTGCAGAACAGTCCAGGCTTGGCTTACTCAGGTTTACTGTAAATAGAATCCTTAGCTGCTTGCATTTTACAGTGAGCAGTGAGCTGGTTAGCATCACTCCAGTCTTCCAACAGCTTTTCAGCCATCTAATTTAACCTGGCCTACAAAGTTGCAGCTTAAATACAGGAATCCATTATCAAAAGTCTTGTCAAAGCCAAGGCAAATGAGATCTGCTGTTCTTACTCACAGATGTACTTGTTTTTGTGACAGAAGGCAAACATGTTGGTTAAAAATAAATTCATTGTGAGTGCATTTCAAGAATTCTAAGCTCTGTGACTTTCCCAGAGTTTAGAGTGAGTTTGCCTGGCCTGTTGTTCCCCACTCATCCTTACTGCTCCATCAGAAGATGGATGGAGGACTTGCCTTTAAGTCATTGGGAGCCTCTCCTGATGAGAGTAGCCTTCCAGCAAAGGTGGAGAGTGGGTTCATAGCTTCAGCTCTCAGTACCCTCAGGTACATCCTGCCAGGTTTCACAGACTTGGCATTAGAGGACATTTCTTGGTAGATCTCTTACTGAATCCTTTTTGACTGCTTGGTAGTTCTTTGCTTCCTTAAATAATGTTTGTAAGGCATAAACGTCTGGAAATTTATCAGTAAAGATAAGTGAAAAATGTGAAGGTTAGAATTGCTCTCAAACTGGCATTTGTCTCTTATTTGTGGTGTTACTCTTAGAAGCTAAAATACTTAAGATCTAATTGATTTTTGTTTACTTTTGGAATTTGGAAAGTCAATATGCAATACTCCTTTTTTTGTTTACTATGTCCTGTCACTTAGCAAACATAATTAAACTATGCACTTTAAATATTACATGGAAATGCTATAGCAATTAAATGTCGGTGACTGCATAATTGGACTCAAAAGTTTCCTGTATTTGCAGGATTCAGAAGGCAGAGCATGGGAATTTCAAAATACTTTTTTAATAATTCTGTCAGTTTTCAAGTTAGATTGTTTTGCCTTCTGAAGTCTTTATTCAGCTTGTGAATATACTGTTTTCTGCGTTGGGCTGGGATTTAAGGAAACTTTCAGAAAAGCAAGCTCAGGCAAAATACTAAAAATCAAATTCTTTGCATGAATTTTCTCTCCAGGCTGCTGCAAGTCCACAACTTATGTCATGTGTTCCAATTGGACATTTTACTCACCGAGTGTGGAGTTTGGAGTGGCTTTCTCGGTTTGGTGTTTTGTGAGCTGACTCTCTGTATTAGGCACGGTGGCAGGTTTAGTTCTGGTCAGCACACGGGTGATGCGGTGAGGTCTGGGAGCCTCGGCCTCGGAACCTACCCGGGCATTTCCCCCGCGGGAGGCTCCGCCTTTCCCCCGCGGGAGGCTCCGCCTTTCCCCGCGGGAGGCTCCGCCTTTTCTCCGCGGGAGGCTCCGCCTTTCCCCCGCGGGAGGCTCCGCCTTTCCCCCGCGGGAGGCTCCGCCTTTCCCCCGCGGGAGGCTCCGCCTTTCCCCCGCGGGAGGCTCCGCCTTTCCCCCGCGGGAGGCTCCGCCTTTTCCCCGCGGGAGGCTCCGCCTTTCCCCCGCAGAACGCAGGAGCGCCGCGGGGCTCGGCTCGGCTGCGGCTGCAGTTGCCGGGCGCGGCCGGCAGAGGGCGCGCTGGGGCGGCGCTCCCCGGACCTCGGAGCATTCGTCATCTGTAGCTCCATCTCTTTCATCTGGGGCATTCAAAGTCTGCAGTGTCCTAGGTAATATTTCGTTTTGTCCATGATGTTAGGACTATACAGGTTAATCTTGCAGTCATTGGACTTCATTTCATAAGACTTAGCATCAACTAAACCAAATACCTGACCATAAATGAGCAATTATATTTTTCTTGTTGATTATTGTTGAGACTGCTTACCATTGATTTCTATGGTCAATTCCTTACTCTTATTTTCTTTCCCTTGCTCTTATTTTCTTTTGTTTTAGTTAATTTTCTTCCTGATGTCACAGTTTTTTTACTAAATGGACATATGTTCCTTTTTTAATAATCTATGTTAAAAGCTTTTTGTCATCTTTAAATGATGAATGGTTCTTTCTCTCTGAATATTTTTTTACCAGCTAGTGTTGATTCCTGAAAAATAATGCTATCATTTACCAAAAAAAAATCAGAAAACTGTTACTACTTAACTGGCTACTCATTTGTTTCAAAAACTGCTTCTGTTTGCCTGCCTTTTCAGCTTTCTTAGGTCATTGCTTGACCATTTTCCCTCAAGTCCTCTCTAACCTGAAATACTGCAGATGTATAATCATCAGAGGACAGCTGGCTGTAAAAGTCATCCTCCATTCAGAGCATTGTTTTTCACCTCAATGTGGTGGTTATATTCATCACACCTAACCTTAATAGGACTAGTATTCTAGTTTAAGATCTCTGTGTTTGATCTTTTCTTGCAAATATTGTGCATTGGATCTCCACAAATACCATTTTACCAGCTGGATATTTAGAGCATTTTCCTGTATTCAATATTGTAAGAAGAGCACAGCCTATTCCTGGTACTCTGGAGCCACAGTGGCACAGGTGTTCAGTCACAGATTTTTGTTCTTGTCAGCTATGAAATTGTGTGTCAGGTTCCTTGTAGAAAAGACATATTCCAAGTTTTAGTTAATATCTTAAGGTTATGTCTAAAACTTTTCAAGGAGAGGATGTAGCATCTTACAGTCTTATTTCTCCCTTGTATTCTTGTTGAATTCTCTTCATTGTCAAATCTAGCTTATGTTGAGTTGTGTGTTCCCTGCCTGGCAACAAATCCAATTTTTCAGCAAGTTTAAAAAAACCAAAGCACAATTTTACTATAGGCTGCAATAAAAGTAAATAAGCAAACCACGTTACTTACTCTTTATAGAGCCACAGCCTTAAAAAATGGTTATGCTAGGTGGTAACTGTGCAGCTTACTGCAGAGGTAACAGAATTAGTGTCATGTGGCTCTATTACCTTTCACAGCATATCTGTGTTATGCCAAGATATGACTGAGAAGTAGATGAAAGTAACAACAGAGTACCATGCTAACATGATGATTTTATCCTTAGGACTTGTGATGGTATCTCTAGTAAAAGCTCTGTGTGTTTAGCACATGTGGAGGCATGTACATTCTGAAAATCATTCTATAATACAGCTTTTCTGCATGTGAACTTTAATATAGCACAAACATGGTTCAGATTTGCTTCTACTTCAGCTCACGTCTACCTGATTTAAATGGCAATAGAAATTTAGGTTGTCTCACACATCAGGAACAAGCTGAAACCCTGTTACTGTCTATGTTCTAGCTGGTAAACCAATGAAGAAATAGAGGCTTGAGTAAAAAAATATATCAGTTTGGAATGCTTCTGCAGTTGTCTGCTCTTGCAGCAAGATAAAGCAATAAAATAGCTTGGAGAAATATTTGACACATTTTCTGACATGATTTGTCTGTAAGCAGTGATTCCTATATAGCTCAGTTTTGCTGTTTTCCTCCTGTAACAACATTTCCTCCTGCAGTTTGCAATGGTCTTTCTCAAAATAATAAAACTAATAAGAGATACAGTACTTCCTGAGTAGTAGAGATCTGACTTTATAAATCCTAACCCTGTTAGTGATACCTTCACAATAAAAATTCTTTTCTGTGTTTTCCTGGACTTGCCATTTTAAGCCTTGTTTGTGGAGTTTCAGTCAGAATAGCAGTGCTGTATACACTTGTGTACTGTGTTGAATTTAAAATATAGTTTAATCTACTCTTATGATCTGGTTATGCAGCATTAAATTTATCAGCCCCATAAGTGTTTAAAAACAGGCATCTGTTTAAAAAAACACAGATAGCTGAAAACACTTTGAGCACTTGTAAAGATTTTTTCATAGTTCTTGCTGACCACGGACCCATGAAACTGCAGGTCTGTAAGGAAGAACAGTGTCAGGTATACTTACTTACTTGCTTTTCTTTTTAAAGAGATTTTATTTATCTGCAAGATGAAGTAAAAGATCCTTGGTATATGCAGTGATTCTAAACCAACCTTATAACTACACTGTATGAGTTAAAACAGGTATTCTAAGTTTCTCAACCTAGTCCTAGTAAATTATATTTTTCTTACAAAAAAGTTAATTGCTATTTGTTGGTGTATCTTGCAGTGCACTTAAATGCTTGTAATGACTAACTAACAGTTTTTAATATATATGTGTATATATATATTCACACAAATAAAATAATTTTATTCTTGTGGTTTATTATTTAAAACTTGAATCAAAAGAATATGTAATTATGTAATTTTAGGAAAATGAAACAGACCTATCAGTGTTGTCACTGAATTTAGTACACTGTTAATTAAAGTAGAAGATACGTGTCACTGCTGTGGACAGCATCATTATGGAGAAGACATATTCACTTAGTGTTTGAATATTGGATATGTCATTCCTTAAACAAGATTTGCCTCATTAATGAACCAAGGTGAATGGTGAGAATAGTCTGTGTTTTTGTTGGCTTGTTTTACCTTTTCATGTTACCCATCAGTCCTGAGTATTTTTCTCAAAAAAGGTGAGGATTTACTCATAGTCTTTGTTATATCAACTAAGTCATTAAAAATTCTTAGGAGCACATAAGGAAGATTAAATCCAAACAGACTATTTCAAACAGCCATTCCAACCTAGTTCATTCTGTGAACTTAAAGTTTATGGGGTTTTGATAGGGATTCCTGGGCTGGTTTTTTGTGCATAATAGACTGTTATGTAAAGCTCTTTTTGTTTTGAGTGGAGGGGTTTTTGTTTGGTTGGTTTTCTTCTGGGTGTGTTTAAGTGTACTTGGTTAACCATTAGAACTATATGAAAATTATAGTTGCATTTTTATTGAAAACACATGTGGGAATTGACAGAATCTTGTTTCTGATTATTTGGTGATATGCAAAATTAAGCATGCTATTTTAAACATCTTTGCTGTGTTTTGTTTCAAAAAGAACTTGAGATTTTTTTTAGCATTTGAAATGTAATGTTTGAGTTAATGCTTGAGTTTATGGAGACTGTCTTGGTTTTTATTTTAAATTTTGTGGCATCTAGACTTGACTGTTTAGCCTCGTTGTGTTCTATCACCTTCTACCCAGAAGCCCTGATGGAGTTCTGTGAGTTTCCTTGTGTGTTGCTTTTGATCTCTGATCTCTTTTGGTCCCTTAGATGCTTGTTTGGTGCAAGGTTGTCACATCTTGCTATCGGGTTGTATTTCTATAGTGGTGATATTCTTGAAAAATATTGATCTGGCCCGTGGTAGCTTCACAGTGTTGAAAAGTGCTTTAGCAATGGTCAGCTCAAGAGCAAGGCAAATGCTCCCACACAATATCACTTTGTGCTGTAGATAAAGGGGCCTAGTTTGGTGAAAATTGGGATCCTTATCTAAGTTTCAGACTGTCTCAGGCATACAAAATTATATAGTTCATGTACTCATTGCCTTCTTCATCTGGAGTACTTTATAGATATAACATTCAGTGAAGAACAACTGAAGTGGCAGTGGATGTCAGAGACAGAGCTGAAGAGGCTCATTCTGAAAATAAGAGGTATTTGGCCTTACTTGGCCGAAAACAGCTTCTTGCCAGATATTACAGAAGGGCCGGTCATCTTTAATACTGCTTCACTGGTAGTAAATTTTATGTACTTTTTGTTCATGTATAGATTATATCATTGAAAAATATAGTAAAAGATAAATTATTGGCTAATTAAAACAAAAAAAATACAATTGCAAAATCTGCATGACAACTTACTATGTCTTTTAGAGCATACGGTTGAGAACATGGCAATCTCTTAAAACACTGCATGCTGGTTTTGATTTACTCTCTTCATTTTCCTTTCACCCTATTCCACTTGGGAGGGCTGGGTAATGAAATTGGGAATACAGGAGTGAAACTGAGCTTGGGAAGAAGAGGAGGGTCACAGCAAGGTTGTGTTTTGGATTTTTGTCTTTGTTTCCCACCACCTAAATCTATTTTTTATAGATATCAATGCATGAGTATTTCCCCAGGTTGAGTCTGTTTTGCCCATAATGGCAATTGATAAGTAATCCATGGACTTACAGATATATTTTCTCCCACCTTCCTGTTGAGGAGGGGAAGTGTGTGAATGGCTGGGTGGGAGTTTGGTGCTTAGCCAAGGTCTAGCCACCAAATTGTTCTATGACCAGCTCTCACATTCTTTGAAGAAAAGAGAGTTACATCAAATAAATCTGCTCTTGCCAAGCTGTGGCTGGTACCGTGGACTCTGAGCAGGGCACTCCCAGCAGGATCAGGCTTGGCTGGTGCCTTGGCTTCTGTGCATAGTGGTTCCCTCTTGGGCTCAGCCTTTTGCAGTGTTCAGTGTTCATGGGTGAGTCACCTCTTGCTTGCTATTCAGGGCTATTATTTTTATTTATTTGTTGCATTCTAATTTAGGAACTTGGCATAAGCTATCAGTGGCCTCCTAGGTGATGTTGTCTCTTTGACCTTGCCTATATCTAAATCCCATCTGCTGGTGTTATGTGAAGTCATTAGTTTGCATTTTGGCCCAAGTGTAAGAATGCAAAGCTCTTATGAGTTCATCCATTCTTCTTGTTCTTGTCCCACTCTGACCTAAACCATTAGAACGAGGTAGATGTTGTACTTTGGGCAAGCTTACACCAGTCGTCTGACTGGTATCATCTAAAGAAGTAGAGCTGGACAAATGTAATCAAATTCCTGTCTTCTGTGTGACACTTCCAGGCACACTTGGACAATACACAGTTGTTTCTGTCACTTCTTGAAGGCATTAGGAACAGAAGGTTTGAATAAAGAAAATTAAGGATGTTTTGTTGCATGTGTTCTTCTATTTTCGCTTAGTGAATTGACCTTAAAGAAAAGAGATAATATTTTAGATAATTTCTCGTTTAACTTTGTTTTCTAAAACAATATTTTATATAGGCTGAGGAGTGACTGTGATTGCTCTGGCATTTTGTGAGAATTGTTTTCTGCTTTTTCCTAACCTCTTCCATTATCTCTTGTACATAGATGAAAACAATATGACTTTCCCAACCTTGATAACCTTATTGTCCCAGATAATTTTCCTCCTGCTTGAGCATTCTGTACAGGTTTAGTCATGGTACAAAGTCACAAGTTGTGTGAAAAGAAGCTAATTTTCTTATGCAAAATGGACAGTGGGCTTTCACATCATTTTCAGTAGCCATTAGAGAAAGTGTTGTAAAAAACAAAATTAAGGAAGTGCACAGGTTTGGAATCTGTGTTTTTATGGTCATGATGCAATATGCTGAGTGCTGTGGGAAGTATGCTTAGCAGGACTTGTGAACACCGTTTCAAGAAATAAGAAAGTAGCTAATGGGTATATTTAAAAAAAGTGTCACTCACTTCACCTAAATCTCAGTTTAGTGAGAGCTTTGGAGCCATTTTGGTGTCCAAGGGTTATGCCAAACCAATCTGGAAAAGTATTAGTAAGCTGACTCTCATTGGTAAGTGATGTTTTAATTTTTATTTGCTGTTGCTATGTTGGTAAACTACCCAGAACATGACTGGTATGATATGTATTTGGATCTAGTAACTTCTACATTTTAATTGTGTATAGACCTTACTTGTTTTATACTATATTTAACAATGGCTTTGCTGAACTATGTAGAAAGTAGCTTTTTATGTATCTTATGTATGCTTTCTCTACATGGGTTATTTTCTGTTATGGGAGCATGCTGCAAGTAATTGTGAGCAGCTTAGAGATCCTTTAGGGCTTTATAATTACTCAGCAGCCACAGTGAAACAGATTTGATGCTAGCAGCAAGAGTTCCTTGGCTAATATAAATACTTGAACTACTGATTACAGCCTCTGATCCTCTGCCAGTAGTAATTATATCCTCTATTTCTCCGCCCTGAGGGTGCTGAACTGGTGTGACTCAGGAGAAACCAAACTTCTGCAGTCTGTTGCCAGACACTTGGCTAATACCATTGCATATTTTCATGGCTCCCAAAGGATCATAAACTGTGGTTTGAAGAATGTTGGAGTGATACAAGAATACAAAGGATATTTGGTAACAGGTTTCGCTTAACAATATGTTCTTGCTTCAGAAAATGGATACCAGATATTTTCAAAGACTAATGTTAGGAGAGTATATTCTTCATAAAAACTCTTTTTTAGTACTTCCTATATTTGAAGGCATTACTCTAAAGTAGCTTACCTTACCTTCTGAAATCCACTGAATAGCAGTACCTGATGTAGTATTTGTTTGGGTTGCTTTTCCTTTGCACATTCATCTGGCTTCAAACAACTTATGTCTTTCAATCCTGTACTTTTGGTTGCTGGACTCCATAGTCTTTGGTGCCTGTTTTTGTGTGTGTGGAGTTCTGGAGGTGGCCAGCAGTGCCTGCACAGTGTGTGTGTATGAGGAGTACATGGTCAGCCTGGCTGGGGTCAGGGACTGGGAAGGAGAACATCCCTGGGGCTTGAAGGCATCAGCTTCAGCTTCACTTCAGCAGCTTTCTGTGTGCCCTTCTGCTCTGAAAGGCTCTGAGCCACAGGCCTTCATAAGGGTCAAAGGGAGGTCCCACTTCCATAGGTAAGTTCTAAGGCAGCAATATTTCTGTTTTATAAATAAGTAGCTGTTTTGAAGGCTTGGTTTTCTGCTTCGTGAAATTTACTCCTGGGGGAAGTGTTCTTATGTCAGAGTGTATTTGTTTATTCAGAACATTTGTAATAATTGTAAATGCAAATAACCATTAAAAAAATTAGAGCATTGCATGTTATTGGAGTTGCTAGTAGTTTTCCTTGATCCAAGTGTCTTTTTCTGTTTTGGAAAGAAAAGACTTAAACATTAACTCCTACTCATGTCTAAGGAGTTGTTACTGACAATTGAGAGGTGAGATGAAGTAAAATGTTGGAAAATTATGATAAGTAGGCTCAGATTAATGCTGGGTTTTAGCTGTTTGAAGTTTGAGTGCCTGTCATGTTTTTAACTCTACTCACTAAAGATAAGAATGTAATCACTGGTACTTGAACATATGGGAAACTGGGGCTTAAAGCTCTATCAAAGGCTGGCAAGATTTAATTTTGCTTCTTAATAACAGATAATCAATATTTTAAAATATGCACAAGTGAGCAAAAGTGTTCCAAATACCTTTTTACTTTTAAAAGATGGATATTTTCCCAAGTTTTAGCAACAAAACAATTAATTTTCAAGCAGTACCACATATTGAGAGAATGAAACAGTTGAAATTCAAATGCTGCCTTCTGCGTATTGAAAGTAAGAGATTGGTGTCATGCAGGCTGTTGTAATAAAATCTTTTCTATGTTGTTTGTTTCTAAAGATCAGGTATGGGATTCCTAAGGATTACTTAAACTTATTTGAAATTGTATAGTAAATTTGTCAAAGAAAAAAAGTAAATATATGGAGATTTGAGAAGTTCATTAAACACAGAAAAATGTTTTTCAATAGTATCCCTTTTCCCTAGATGTTAGTGTATCTAGCTTATTGTTTAAGGACTCAATTAAGAGCACAGCTTTGACAAGAGTCAACTTCAGGAAGTAGTCCTGGTCTTTAGGAACAAGTGATTTTTAAGATCTTTTGTTAATAATTTTTCTTTTAAGGAAATCTAAGAGTAAAATGGTCTTGTTTCCAAAAAAATCCCTTCATTTCATCCTCCTGAAAAAAGACTTGACAATCTTGTTAGAATTTGTTAGGAAAATCACAAGTAATTTTTAAAATTTCCCTACAATGCAGATGAAAATGTGGACTTTTGAGGCTGTTTAGAGAATGGAAGCTCTTATATGCAAAACAGGAAGGCTTAGTAGTTCAGAAATACTTGGTACTGTATTATGGGCTGTATTATGTATTTGATTTTCAGCAGGTTACCCAGGGAGATTACAGAGTCCCCATCCTTGGAGATGCTCAAACCCTGCCTGGACAGTGCTGGTCAGACAGCTGTAGATGCCCTGCTCAGTCTGAGAGCTTGGATCAGGTGCTCTCCAGAGGTGCATTCAAACCTGGGCCACGTTGTGAATCACAGCTGGTGAAAACCAAGTGCACAATACATAATACAGACAGTCTTTCTTGGTGTTCAGATGGGATCTCCTGTATTTCAGTTTGTTGTCCACATTTCCTCTGGTCCTGTCACTGGTAACCCATTGAAAGAGCCCGGCTCTGTCCTATTTGCACCCTCCATTCAGGTATTTATATGCATTTGTAGACTCCTCCAGAGCCTTCTTTCCTCCATGCTGAACAGTTCCAGCTCTCCCAGCCTTTCCTCATAGCAGATGCTCCAATTCCTCCATCTGTGTGGCCCTGGGCTGGTCTTTCTCTGGTATATCCATTTCTCTTTTAGAGGGGAGCCTAGAACTTGGACACATAATTGATTCCCAGTAGTAAAATCCTATTACTGATAAAATCTAAATATCTCTTCCGAAGTTCTGTAATAAAACTGATTTATAGTACCTGATTTTTATGCAGTAGCAGACATTTATTTCATGTAGTGCATGGGGCTTTAGTAATGGGGTTTGTAAAGATAAAACACATAAGAGTTTTCAACTGAAGGTTTTTATGAAGGCCTACATTGATGAAGCCCTGTAGTAGTAATGATCACTATGGAAAATGAGCTTTTAATCAAGTATATTGGATGGGTATATAGAGTTGTTTCTTCTCTTTTTGACAATACAGTCTTCAGTATCAGAGAACTTTTGCTAGTATGGTTGTTCTTAAAGCACTTCTGGAGCCCAGTGCTAGACTGATGAGGTCTGTGATGGGAAACACCTACCATTGTTTGTGACAGTGACTTTGAGGGTCCTTAAATAATAATCCTTCATATGTTCTAACCAGCTGCTTCTTATGTGATATTGGCTAGTAGCTTCTACCAAGAAGAGATTTTATGATGATTTTGGCTTTCTTAATTTCTTTCTCACGAATGAAGTGCAAGGGGCAGGGTGTGTGTGTGAAAATTGAAAATCATAACATTAGGACCCTGGGGAAATCACTGCTGTCTGAGTTACCTTCTCCCACATCAGTAATGCTCCATGGATGCAAGTTAATTAAAGCATCATTGTGTAGTTGAACTGAGGAATACATTCCAGGTTACTTTAGAGTACTGCTATCACCATTTAGTCTGTGAACCTGGGAGAAGGACTGGAAAAGCAACAAATTGTTCATAAATAATGCCTGAAGAAGAAACAAAAAATCTGCATGCAGCCAAAGAATAGTAAGCAGTAATGAAGAGATGAAGAACTGTTTGCATGAATCAGAAGTTCATGGTGAAATAAAATGAAATAAAAGAAACAATCTCATTTTCCATGCTTGCTGTGAAGGTGAGTGTTCCAGGACACTGTTTATTGGTTTGAAAATAGGTATCTGGAAGTTGATACTAAAAAAGGTCGCAGGACTAAGTTAAAAGTTGAGAAAGCTCTCTGTAAAGGCTAAGTCAGTGGTGAAACAGTTGATAAAATCACTGAAGAATGTTCACAACTATGGGAAGCAGTATTATTTAACAGAAGATTTGGAGTTTGCTGACAAGGTAGCTTCTTAAATGTCTTCTTCAATCTACATATAATTAAAGCCTGAAACACACTATAACACTATTGTAAGAAAGGTGGAATCAATAACTTATTTTTGGGGGAAAATATCTAATGAGCATCTTCATAACTGTCAACTTCAGCTTTATTTTAGTATGCAAAAAAGTATAAGAGATGAGTTCATTTACATGCTGTCACCCTCAAATGCAAGTGAAATGATTATATGCAGAGGTAATAATGCTGCAAAACCCAGCAACAGTTCTTTTGGCAATTAAACAAGGTTTAATGATTGAAAAATTTTGCTTTAAAGACTTTAATCCAGGTGTTATTTATACCTCAGTGTGAATATGAAAGCCTAGACATTTCCAAATGGGAAAAAGAAATCAATTACTTTCAGAAGCAAGTGCCTCAGGAAAACATTAATTATTATTCTAAGTGCATTTGACAAATGCTGAGCTGAAATTAGTGGACTTCAGTTTCTTCAGAGTTCTTAAAGCATTAGATAAATATGTAGGACATGCTAGCAAGGACACTTTTCACAGCTCTTAATTTGTTTCTTCTCTTATGGAAAATTTTTCATTTGACAGCTTGAATTAACTGGCAAAATGAAGACATAATATATATATATAATATTTATAATTTAGAATATATATTTTACAACATAATTTATATTTTATTATACTTGTATATAGGTTTTAAATGTTTAGATACAGCATCTAAGCAGCATTGATAACTATTGTGCCCTGCCTTTTAGAGTTCAAAAAGAAAATGAGAGTGCTAATAATATAACTTTAATTCTTTTGTTTGTTTATTTTTTGAATAAGTTAGTTGCTGCCTTTGTTTTGCTTTCCTTAAACATAGAAGGCTACTTAGGGTTGTGTGTTACTTTCTTTTGGCTAGGTTGTGTTATTGTGAAAGGGGGGGGGGGTGGGTGTGAGGAGTTGGTGGGGAGTTTTATGTAATCAAATAACAAAACAAAAGCAAACCCACAAAACCAATTTCAGCCTTATATTGACACTCATATCATCCACTAGGGATTCAAGAGGGAAAATTTTTCCTGTTGTTTAGAAATGTCAGGATTGTTACATTTGTACTAGAAGCCAAGTAATGCTAGTCTATATTATTTCCTTCCTTTCATAAATTTGGTGGTACTAGATGGAAATAATCTAAATTCTTTATGTATTAAATTATATTGGCCAATTAAAAAGAAGAGTTTCATAATGTTGAAAGCATTTTTTTATAGTTTTGTTAGTTTTGAAGAATGTTATTTGCTGTTATATAGGTTGTGTGCTGTCGAATAGATGTAATGTGAATTGTTTGGTGTAGTTTTTATTGAGCATATTTCAGTGTAAGTGCTGCTGAAATAACTTTTAATAGCTGAAGAAGTCTTGGCAAAAATTACTTATTAATTTTGTACAGTGCTTGAGATTTGTAAGATCCTGTGAAAGGTTAAACCCCAACTTTTTTCAAAAGAAAATTGATCAGTGTTAAAATGTCAACTGTCTAGGTACAGCAGCTTACTGGCATGCAAACACTGCTCTCTCATTCCAGGTTCCCCAGCTGCATAGCATTTGCATTGTGACATTTTCTAACAACATTAGCACCATAGCTGGTGTTTCAAAATCAATCAGTTTCTGTTGGTATGAGACAGCCTGCCCCTTAGTTGGATGTTGAAGGTGTTTCTCTGGAGCATAATTAACTTGAATTCTTGGGTTCTGGCAATATCTGCATCTCATAACTTTTTACTGCAAAATCATACAACCCAGGTAATATAATTCTGAAATGTCTTTTAAAAATATTTTCTTATTTATCTTCTTATTTATCTTTAAAAAAATAAATAAAGACAAACCAAAGTAATATTAAGGTTTTCGCAGAAGTACAAAACCTTTCTAGACATTCAGTCTGAAATTTAATCTAAAGCAAGTATTTTGGTGCTTCTAATCAGAGAGAAATGCATTAAGTCTTTTGCGACTATTACTTCCTCTATTTAGGCTGAATTCTAAAATAAAATGTACATGAAAACTATATTTCTGCTGAAGGCAGATTGCAGTGGGAAAGAGATTTTACATGAATGATTTATATTTCAAATGTCATTGTATGGTAGAGTTTCCATTTTTGGAAAAGGCATGGCCTTATATATGGACTCATGGACTCTGTGTAAGTGGAACTGAGACTTAAAGGCCGGTTATTTATTATAATCTTGCTGGGTATTTGCAGAATTCATATTCAAGACCAGGTTGGATGGGGCTCTAGTCTAGTGAAAGATGTCACTGCCCATGACAGGGAGTTTGGAGCTAGATGAGCTTTAAGGCCCCTTCCAGCCCAAACTGTCCTGTAATTCTGTGTTGATCCTATAAATATGTAAAGAGTACTCTGAGATGTGTGTAGTGTATTTATAACAATATAGTGAATGTTATGACACAGTCTTTAAGTGAGTAGAACTAAAATGCTTCTACAGCATTATTTTTAACCTGTTGCATATCTTAAAATGGGAATGAGGAGAGGAAAGCTTCCCTAGGCATTTGTAGCATCTCCTGAAGATTGTTTTTTCTTTTGATCAAATGTATACTTCAGAAGGATAGCTAATCTAGATAAACTAGGGTTAAGGACAAAAATCTGTAATTAAGGTAAAAACTTTTACAGAAAGCATTTTACCGTCTTCTTTTGTTTCTCAGTTACTCCCAGTGAAGGGGGAAAACTGGGATCTGTTATTCTGACTTTCAGGTATGGCATGGCTACAGTATACTCAGAAAAAAAAAAACATAAATGGTTTGGTTACATAAAATTTGATATTCTGTTAGATTGGTTACATTTAGAAAACATCTTAAAATGCTGGCCAGACAGATCTTTGAATAAAGTTTGTCAAGTACTAATGAGTTAGTTGGAGCGAATGTAGTGCCTATTAATGCTAAATAGCTATCGCTAAAGGCAGTCTCTGTTTCAAAAAGTTCAAAAGAAAGACCTGAATAGGTAAAGTAGTGCTGGATTAGTAGAGCAAAAAATAATTTTCATCCCACTAAAGATGACTTCCAATTGTATACCATTCCTTTAGATGAGTTACTGCTGCAGGTACTACTGTGATGTCATATTTTACTCATATCTTTGTTTCCATTTTTATGGAAAGAAGCTTCTACCTTCTTTCCATCTTGCACTTCTCTACTGTGCAGGCTCATACTCAGCTGGGTGATGCATTTAATGGGAACAAATAGCCCATAGTGCCTTTGTTGGGCACACACAGGTCAGGCAGTAAGTTGGGCACAGGCCCTGCGTATAGACCTCGACAAATTAGAGGGCTGGGCGGTCACCAGCCATGAGATTTAACAAGGGAAAGTGCCAGATTCTGCACCTGGGAAGGGGCAGCCCTGGTTGTTGCATAGAATGGGGGTGAGAGGCTGGAGAGCAGCTCTATGGAATGGCACTTGGAGGTCCTGGATGATGGAAAGTCAAATCTGAGTGAGCAGTGCCCTGGCAGCCAGAAGGGCCAACCCTGCCCTGGGGACATCAGACCCAGCATTGCCAGCCAGGCAAGGGAGGGGATTGTCCCACTCTGCTCTGGGCTGGGGCAGCCTCACCTCCAGTGCTGGGGGCAGTTTTGGGTGCCACAATGCAAGAAATACATTAAGCTGTTAGAGTCCAAAGGAGGCCACAAGGATGGTGAAGGGCCTTGAGGGGAAGCTGTGTGAGGAGCAGCTGAGGTCTCTTGGTCTGTTCAGCCTGGAGGAGACTGAGGGAGACCTCACTGCAGTCTTCAGCATCCTCATAAGGGGAAGTGGAGGGGCAGACACCGATCTCTTCAGTCTTGTGACCAGTGACACGACTGGATCGAGGTAAAAACAGTTTATTAAATGAAAAAGGAAACCAAAACACCCCACAAGCAATGCTTCCCAGCCACAGACTGATGCCCAGCCAGGTCTTGAGCAATGGCAACTTTGGAAAAACTCCCCCTCAGTCTTATTGCTGAATGTGAGGTTATGAGGTCACCAGCTCAGCTTAGCTCTGAGGTGTCTGTCTGCAGCTCACTCTGCCCCCTTCTCTGATCATCCAGGCCTTGGGACTTGAATTATCTTAAGTCAGCAGTGTTTTATATTTTCTGTAAATTAAACTGCTTCAACATGATCACAGTATGGAGCTGTGCTCTTTACTTGACAACATTTTCATGTCTTTCATGTATCTAAAATGTCAAATGTCATGTTTTTGCTTTTCTTTCTCTGGTATGACTATCTTTATGTTGAGTGTCATATAGAGGTAGAAGCAAGGCTGTGCTTGCAGGAATTTGTCTAAATTTCATTTAAAAGTCATTGGAAAAAGTCTTCAGAATCTCAATTTGGAATGTATAAAATTCTTAGCAGTTTAAAAACACCAGCAATTGTTTTCCATGACCTTTGTCAAAGCTGCTTTTATTTACAATGTGGCTCTGTTAATAAAAAGTTAAGGTCATAAGAAGAAACTTTATACTTGAATTTTTTTTTTTTTTAATAATCCAGGCAAGTTGAAGGAGAATGTGGAAAATGTGCTCTTCCAACAAAGTTGTTAAAATATTTTGATGAAGTCTCCTCAGCTATGTTTAAGGAAAACTGTCTTTAGTGGTAGATAGAAAAAAGCAGTGTCATGAGGATCGCACATCTTCCTGAAAATAAACATTTGAAATAACTGGACTAAGTGTTTCTTCTAAGATTTGAAAAGTGTTAGATCTTATTTTCACAGATAATGTGAAAATAAAGTGGTCTGTAGAGAACATTACCTTGTCCAGGCACCATAATAGAAGAAAATGGGGAGTAATTTTGCTCCTAAGATTTGCAGATTCAGAAAAATATTGGCCATGTAGATTCTCCTTTGACTTCAAAGTATTATTTTTTTGCCTTTTAATGGCAGATCTTAAAACTGCCAGGCATAGGTCACCTCTTCCATATTGTTTCATTGCAACATCAAGAAAAATCTTGGTTAAAGATCACTAGGTCTTGGTTCTGCCTCAATTACTACAAGTCTCCTAAGTTAGTTTTAAACCAGTGTTTCTGTTAATTGATAGTGCTTACACAGAAATGTAGTTTATTGTATATACAACTTGGATATACAATAAACAGTAAATAATGTTGATACTTTTTCAGGTTTTGAATGTTACTTTTTTTTGCTGCTTACATCATTGTCCAGACAGACTTTCATAAACATCCTGTCATAAATGCATGCTTTCTTTCTGGTGAAATGCAATATTTCAAGTACTGCATAGAAGAAAATACAGTATGCTTGTCTTATGTAAAATTACACCTATGTGTTTGTGTGGAAAATTTTCAAGAGAAATATAGGTTGGATATTAGGAAAAAGTTTTTCATGCAAAGAGTGATCAAGTACTGGAATTGTCTTCCTGCAAGGTGATGGAGTTGCCATCCCTGGATATGTTTAAAAAAAGACTGGATGTGGCCCTTGGTGCCATGGTTTAGTTGAGGTGTTAGGGCATGACTTGGACTCTATGATCTTGAAGGTCTCTTCCAACCTAGTGGTTCTGTGAGTATGCACACAAATACTGTTTTCTGTATTTCTTAAGTTAATAATGGAGAAAGAAACATACTGTATTTCAGGCAGTTCTGCCTTTGTTCCGATAACTTTGGTTGGTGTTTAGAAGGCTTCCTAGTTCTTTTCAGAAAGAATTTCTGATTGTGTTTAAAACAAAGTTAAGAGAGTTACTTTACAAGAGATGTGAATATAGAATACTTATATTGACCTTTAATACTCCATAGAAGGAAAATGAGTTGTTTTTTTTTTTTAATTAAAAGAAACTTCTGAATAAATGCAGAGTTTACCAAAGTTTTAGTATATCATATGCATCTCAGTCTGGCTCCATAAAACAAGGTGGTTTGAGAGGAAGTAAGTTTTCTGGGATGCTGTGGTCACACCAAGGGGTGCTCAGATTTAAATATTGGCACCTGGTTTGGCCACTGGGGACATTGGATTCGCCTCTGAGAGCACAGGGGTTAAAAGCAGAGCACTCCCGGGGGAAGCTCTCTTGGGTTTCCCTGAGGGAAGCAGGTCAGACCTCCCTGGCTCAGCTGCTGGCTGGGCGGGGCAGGGGAGCCCTGCGGCCGGGTGGGGTAGGCCTGGCCCAAGGATGGAAGGGTGGAAGAGAGAGAGCACCCAGAGGCATCGGGCAGCCACCCAGGACACAGAGAGACAGAGAGCTTGTGCCACCTTGAAATTTGATATCATTGAAATTTGATATCATGTGCTGGCAGCACAGCCCGACCAGCGGGGGGGAGGCAGCAGGAAGGTGTCCGGCTGCTTGTGGGAGTTTTGGGTGGGCAGAGCCCGAGCTTTTAACCCTTTTTCTGGACAATGAAAACTTTACAGAACACTAACCTTTCCTAGAAGAGAGATAGAGATGAAATGGAAGAAGGAAATGTGCAAGTGTGAAGGTCTGGGCAAGTGAAAGATGTCGGGAGAGTAGAGAAGAATCTTAGGTGGGAAGAGATGGAGTGGCCTTAGCTGGACTCTTCTTGTTATAGCCTTGGACAGAACCATGTTCCTTGTGACACAGAGACTGCATCCAGGGGGAGGCAATGGCTCAGAGCCAAGAGGGTTCAGTGTTGGTGCCCCTCGGCCCCAGGGGGTGAAATCTGGGGGGGACAGGTGTCCCGAAGGTGAGACCGTGCTCTTTTTGGAACCAGACAAAGGATCCTTAAAAGGAAAACCCTAGAAGCAGCTCTGGTCCATGTGCAGTGGTGAGAGCACTGGACATGGAAGGAAGAGGTCACGATGGCAGATGTTCTCCAGGTGGTGCCACGAGTGACACAGAAACACACGAGGTTTCAAGGGTGTTTCCTGGGGAAGCCCATGGTACAAGAAGGACTCCTCTCCTCTTGATGAACTGAGAATTGATTGTCTAAAGGCTGGTGATGGACCGAGAGTTGGTGATTTGGGGGATGGATGTATTGGAGATTTGGTGGGGGGAGGAGGAAATGTTTTTGGAAAGTTTTCATTTTCCTTGTGTGTTTCTTTTTACTTAGAGTTGTAGTTTAGTTAATAAAGTTTTCTTTATTTCTAAGTGGGGGCCTGCTTTGCTTATTCCTGGTCACATCTCACAGCAGAAACCAGGGAGAGTGTATTCTCATGGGGGCACTGGCATTGCACCAGCGTCAAACCATGACACAAGGGAATGTGGGTCATGCTGTAATTGCCAAGACAGCTGCCTTCTTTAAGAGGAGGGTGAGTGGGTTGCTGAGAGTGCCAGGTTAATGTTTTCTGCAGCAGTCAGGTCGGATGAGTACATTTGGGATACCTGGGGCTGAGGAGAGCCGTGTTGTGAGACAGTGACTGCTGCAGTCCAGGGCTCCCTCAGCAGCAGAAATGGCCCCTTCCTCCTTCCCTGCTGTTCCTGTGTTCAGTGGCTTCAACCTTCCCTTGGCAGACAGCTGCTTCTAACCTCCTCTCATTTACTTGGTGGATGGTGCTGTGAGCTTGGGGTGCACGTTTCAAATTTGGTCCCAGTCTGACTTCTGCCAGCAGCAGAGGTTGTGAAATGGGTGTAATGAATGGGTGGTCTTTCAGGAGTTACATATTTCTAATTATTATGTATAATAATTCAATTAATTAATACTGCATGCTATTTTTGAGTTACCTGTAAAATACTTAAGACCTTGGTGTTTATTTATACAGTATGAAATATCTTGAAATTTCTACTTTGTCCAGAGGTAGTTTTCAAAATACAGCCTAAGAAACATGACAGCCACAGAATCATGAAATGCATGTTTATATTCAGTATTTTGAGTTAAAAGTATATCAGAATTGTCCAAAGAGCTATGTTTGTAGCTTTTATAGGTGAAGGTAACCGCCTTATATACAGATACTAAACAAATCTAATACATGTATTTTTCCAGTTTTTTTAGTTAATACACCAATTAATTAATATTCTACAATAGTGTGATATGTATTTGTTGATCTGTAGATTGCTAGGTTTATTTTTGCAGAAAAAGTTGAATGTTTTAATTAGTCATATGAGTTAGAAGAAAAAAATTTAGAACAATCAAATTGTAAAACATGTTATTCCCATTTAAAAGAAAACAGTGTACACAGAGGCATGTTTATATAAAAGTCACATAAGGCTAAATACTATGTAAATTACTTTTATATAAATGTAAATTATATATTATATGGCTTCATGAATTATATTTACATTGGTAGAAGGCTGTCTAGGCACAACATCACTTTTAGTTCAAATATATTTGGAAAAATGTATACCACTTTCAGTGAAGTCTTGCTATTTAATTTTAATAGCATTGTAATTTTAGAAAAATGATTTTTCACTGTTTGTTAACTTGTAAATATTTCTGCTACCTTCAGATTCTGGAAGGCTGTGCATAGTTATTTTTAATAGGAGAAATTATGTCTTGTCCAGTGTTGTATAAAGTTGTAACAATGCAGTGTGACTTCCAACATAATTCCTGCCTTGTGCGATCAGATTTTTTAAGCTAATATTTTAAATTTTACTAATTTTCTCTTCCAGCTGACAGCACGATCACTACCTTCCATACAGTCTGATGAGAGACTTCAACCTCTGCTTAATCATCTCAGGTAGTATGAAGTGAAAGCATGACTATATTCCTTCATACAGATTAAAGTAATTGTTTTGGTAGAATGCCTTAGGTACAGGTTTTTAACAGACCTCATCTGTGTGATTGGATTTGAAAAAACCCTAAAAGTAATTCTTCAACTTAACAAAAGCTTTATAAATGACATGGAACATAGTTTATAGAACTAGTGTTGCTTCTAAGTAACAAAAAGTAGTTGTAGCTTTTATAAAGGTTGGTTTTGTTGGTTTTTTTTTTTTTTAACAGCAAGTGCAATGCTGTTAAGCTCCTTTATAAACAAAAACAGATTCCAAATTACGGTGCTCAGAGCATGGGCCTTCCTTGTTGCAAATATTCTGTACTCCCTGCTCTCTTTGGAAGATTTTGCTGTCATTGATGAATGGAGTACTAATTTGTTTCTTTTAATGGACTTATGTAGATTGTTGAAAGTGTGAACCATTAGAGTAAATTGTTTGCCTCCCTCTTAGTTGTGTGTGTATATATATATGTGTGTGTGTGTGTGTGTATGTACATGTATATAAGCTTTCTACTTTATTTGTAGAAGAAGGTAAGTAGAGAGCTCTGGTCTCTTTCTTATCTATAGATATGATTGCTTTTTACCACTTTGTATGGGAGACTTTTCTTATTGTGGTCATATGCAGGAGGACAAGGTCCATACAATTAGACTGAGCTGCAGAGGTCAGTCAAGGTCCATACAATTAGACTGAGCTGGTTTAGAATCATGGAATAATTTAGCTTGAAGTGAACCTCTGGAGATGATTTAATCTAGCCTGTGTTCAGTGCAGATCTGGTTAGATCAGGTTGCTCAGGTGTTTCTTTTTGTAGAATTTTTAATGTCTCTAAGAATAGAAATTTACTTAAATATGGGATGTCAGCAATGAAAGCAGTTTCTGAACACATACATCTTGGCATTAAGATCATTGTAATTATGTTGGATGAATTAGAAATTGAAGTGTTAGGCTCCATCCTGGCACCATTTCATGGGGAATTGGGATGCAGATCTAGGTTCCTGGATCCTGCACCTTATTATCTACAGTGCTCTACTGCTTGAGCTATCTGTTCTCAAACCCTGACATTTTATTTTGATTTTTAAAAGTCTTATAATTTTTATTGTATAGGAAGAGTTTAATGTTTTGTTGTTTTTAGTGTAAATCAGAGTAGGAAAAACAGCTTTCATATCTCTGCTTATTTACATATGATTGAACTTTGTTCAAGAGCAATGAATGAAAACAATCATTGCAGTGTTATTGTTACTGTTACATAGCTGGGGGTACTTCTGAATGCCAATAACCTTCCATGATTTTATTACCCTATATCTTACTGGGGTTGTAAAAATATGCTCCTTTCTTAATTTGAAGATCAAGAGCAATTAAGTTAGGTTTTTATAAACTGTGCTCTCTAGGAGTAATTACTGAGAAATTGAAAATTTATTTTGATGTATGCTCTGTTCTGTGTAAGTGGAACAGTCCTTCAGTATCACCATCACTCCTGTCTGTGCTTTTTTATTAATATGGAAAAAGTAAAGGTTCCAAAAGAAGGTACTTCAACAGGGATATTATACCCCACATTTATGCCAACTGGTATTTTTGTACATTCTTATGTTACCTTGGGTATGTATGTTATCCAGCTGGTAAATCACTTCCATTTTGCTTTTTTGAAAATGGAGGGACTGTTTCCAGTTTATTTTGTCACCAACCAAAAAAATGATACAAATGCTTCCAAGTTGCCTGTTTGGAAGTTCCTTTAAAATGAACAAAATATATCAGACCTTGTTGAAAAACAGCCTCTTGCAGTGAACAGACAGGTGACCAGAGGGAATTTAGATGCTTCTATAGTAAAATTAGTAAAAATAGACACACATGGTTTAAATAGTTTAAAATATTTATCCCTTTTATGTGATGAAAAAAAATCTATTAAGTACAGTAATCCGTAGTAGAGTACCTGGAGTCCTATCTTCTTTAGCTTCTACTTTGTTGCCTTGGGTGATGGAATTGAGTGTGTACTCAGCAAGACTCACATGATAAAAAACTGGAGAGAATGGTTTGCACCAGATGAGTGCTCTGCCTTTCAGGTGGACTTGGGCAGGAGGGAGAAATGAGCTGCCAGGAGCCCTCTGAAGTTCAGCAAAGGGAGATAGCAAGGCTTGAAGTTGGAGAGGATTACCCCATGTGCAGTGTAAGCTGAGGGCTGAATGGCTGTGAGTGCAGAAGAGCACCTTGGGGTCCTGCTGGACAGCAAGCTGTGAGCCACCAGAGTACCTGTGAAGCAAAGACTGCTGACAGTCCTCTTGCATGGCATTAGGAAGGGCACTTGCAGCAGGTCAGGAGAGATGATCCTTCCACTGCTCAGCACTGGTGAGACCCCATCTGCAGGGCTGTGACCAATCCTGGGCTCCCCAGTATGTACTAGAAGAGACTGAGAAAACTGGGGTTGTTCAGCCTGGAGGAGATAAATTTCAGGAAGTGTCTGTGTGCATTTCATCAGTGCATGTAAATAGGTGTCTGATAAGGAGGAGGAAAAAAAGAGTGAGAGTTTTCTCAGTGGTATCCAGTGATAGGCCAGGAGGCAGTGAGCAGAGACTGATACACAGGAAATTCTGCCTAAGCATAAGAAAGCCTTTTTTTTTTGACAGAGTGGTTGAACATTGGAAGAGGTTGCTTAGAAAGTTATGATTCTCTGTCCTTGGATATGCTCAAAACCCAGCTTTATGAGATCCTAAGCAACCTGCAAGCTTTATGAGGTCCTGAGCAAACATCATTTTAGCAGGGTTTGGACTAAATGATCTTCAGTGGTCTCTCTGATCTAAACCCTTTATGATCCCTCACCTCTCCTTTCAGATGAAGGGGAAGAGGGTTTCTTTGCTATGTTTTCTCTAATGTTTTATGAAATTGTTTTATGACTCATGCTTTATGAGTCCTAATTACCTGGTTTCTAGTTTTTGTCTGATACAAAATATTTGCAGCCTATAATTGATAAATTACTTTCTTTCAGAATTTTTAAACATAAAAATATTTTGGAACTGCTTTAAATGATGCCATACTGTTTACTTTCTTTTTCAGCCATTCTTATGTTGGCCCAGATTACAGCGTCCAAAAGAACACTGGAAAAATTTCTCTAGAGCAAATTGATGCTGTAAGTTGTGTTTCTGGAGTCATACAGGATGTTCAAGTGTAACTTTCTAAATTCAAGTACTCTATGTACAAACTAAATATAAAGCCTTTATCTTCTTTTTATCCATGTTTGCTTTGTAACTGTTGAAGGAAATTGCGTTGAAGTTCACGATGGAGCAGAATTAGCTGAAAATGCATCTAATCAGGATTCAGACTCAGAGTGCAGTTGCAGTGAAATGCTTAATTTGCTGTTCAATTTTGTGTACTTTCACAAATACTTAACATAATTATAAGCAGAATACAACAAAATTTTCTTATTTAATAATCTTGCAAACTGTGACATTTATGATTACTGTGTTGCAGTATTAGTCTTTCTAATGCTGGTTGTTGATTTTTGACTTACAGGCAGGATTTTGAAAACAAGGAAGTAAATAAAATCGAAGTAAAATGTGGGATGTAAAACACCATGCATAAATTGCACAGAGTCCATTCAAAACATATTATAACTCCTTCATCCAACTTTTAGGAACCGTGTGTTTTCAGCATCCATCTTAACCATGATAGTGTTTCTCTGGCAGTGAATTAAAATCCCCTCCCCTTCCCCAACCCCCAAAACTCTGTAAAAGGTCATTTTTTCATTCCGGCTGCTAAAAAAAAAGCAGAGTCAAGAAATACTGTAATGCAAGTGTGGGTATATTTTTCCTGACAGCAATTAAACGGTCTAACTTTGTAGTTGGAGACAGTCTGATAGTACCAGCTGTGTTACTCTGTCCTCTGGATTTTGTTCTTGAGATGGTTGTTCACTTGGATAGTTGATGGACTCACTTGTGCTGTGAATTCAGTCCCAGGGCTCTCTGTACATGCCTATCTTTTCTGCCAGCCATTGGCATTTTCAAATGGAGCTAATTAATAATTGCAGTAAACACATATCCTACGAATTAAATGATCAGTATGCCTTAAACAGAAATTCTTCTCCTGTCAGCTCTCTGTGAAGTCATTCCCTCTGTGCATGAGGCAGCTGCACAGAGCCCTCCGTGAGAGCCACCACCTCCGTCATGGAGGCCGCATGCAGTACGGGCTCTTCCTGAAAGGCATCGGCCTCACGCTGGAACAGGCACTGGAGTTCTGGAAGAAAGAATTTATCAGAGGAAAAGTGGATGCTGATAAGGTAATTGAACAAAATGTAAATGTGGGGGTATAGTTAATGTGCACGTTGTGCTACAGATTTGAATAGATGCTTTTTGAAGTAGAAAATCGGGCAAAAGGTACACCTTTTTAAAGGTGGGAGGGGTTTTTTTTGGTTTCTTTGCTTACAGTTTTAGTAATTTTGTTGAGTATTGACCTGAACTATGGGTAAAAAAGGCAAACCATAAAGAGGCTTTTATAAGTGTGGACTAGAAAAACCTTACCAGTAAGTTACTAGGAAACCAGTGTCCTTTATGAAATACAGGTACTATGTGACTAAATTAATTCACCAAGCAGATGAGTGACCAAACCCAGTACTGTCTGAAAGACAAGGTTAAACTTTTTTGTTGTTTATTAAAAAAATACATTAGTTGGACAGCTCTGTGTGAAGTAGTCTTGCCTTAGCAAATTTACAGTTGAAGAATGAAAGAAGAAACTGGGGACAGAAGACAGAAGAATGTGTTCAAGGAAATAGTGAGAAAATACTATTCAGTGCAATGGGAGGTATTACTGACATATTAGTCATTGGCCTCACTCTTGCCAACATTTTTGGGAGTATTGTGGGTGAGGAAGATATAGTGTCTAATTTTTGGAGGATTGTGGACTGCTCCTTATCTTGAACAATTCAGCTACTATGAAGCAGGCTTCCTCCCTCATCCTTCTCTGAAGCCTGGCCTGTGGTATGTGTTAGAGCAGAGTTCCAGACTTTATCTGTTTTGTGTGGAGTATACTTTGTATTTAATATTGTGAGATCTCAGCTTTCCAGAGTACCGTGAAGTATTTTTGGAGTGCTTGGTAGACAATCTTTCCTTACCTTAGGTTCTCTGGGCCATTCCTATTTATAGAAGATACAGGGGAAAAAAATAAGATTGACTAAAATGAATTATGGTACATATGCCTCTTTCAAGACCCAGAAGATAGATCAACTTTTCTGCAAATTTTTTGGAAAGGAGAAAGGGATTTAAAGGTATGATTTGAATGAGTATCTAAACCTCTGTTTATCTAGTACCTTAAATATAATTTGATTTAAAAGGAGACTTTTTTAACAAAGGTCTCAAGAACATTTCAGAAGAGTGGCAATAAATCTTGCCAATTAATTAGTAGTTGTGTTGGGTTTCTGTGGCCATGGTAGTGCATGGGGCTGCAGGGTTAGGTTATGTGAGAAGTTGCCAGAAGCTTCCCCCATTGTCCAACAGAGCTAAAGCCAACTGGCTCCAAGAGGAGCCCTGTGGCCAGGGCTGAGCCCATCAGCAGTGGTGGGTAGTACCTCTGGGATAACATAGTTGGGTAAGAATCCCCTTCACAATAACAACTTCAGCCACTGAGAAGAGAGTGGGAATATGTGAGAGGGACAGCTCTGCAGACACCAAGGTCAGTGCAAAAGAAGAAGGGGCAGGAGGTGTTCCAGGTGCCAGAGCTGAGATTCCCCTGCAGCCCCTGGTGAGGCAGCTGTGCCCCTGCAGCCCATGGAGGGCCAAGGTGGAAAAGAGATCCACCTGCAGCCCATGGAGGACCTCATGCCAGAGCAGAGGGATGCCTGGAGCAGGCTGTGACCCAGTAGGAAGCCCATGCTGGAGCAGGCTCCTGGCAGGACCTGTGGCCCCATGGAGAGAGGAGCCCACTCTGGAGCAGGTTTGCTGGCAGGATTTGGGACCCCATAGGGACTCACACTGCAGCAGGCTGTTCCTGAAGGAGTGCACACCATGGAAAGGAATATGCTGGAGCAGTTTGTGAAAACTTCAGCATGTGGGAAGATTCAACATTGGAGAAGTTCATTGTTTCCTGTGGGAGGGACCCCACTCTGGAGCAGGGGAGGAATGTAAGGAGTCCTCCCCTGAGAAGGAAGGAGTGGAAGAAACGTGTGGTGAGCTCCCATTTCCTGTCAGCCTGCACCACCTGTGGGAGGAGGGAGAAAACTCAGGAGTAAAGTCAAACCTGGATGAGGAGAAGGTGTTGTAAGAGTTGTTTTTATTTCTCATTTCCCTCCTCTGATTTGATTGGTAATAAATTACTTTTCTCAAGTCTGTTTTGCCTGTGACAGTAACTGATGAGTGATCCCAACATGTGCTTGAGTCCTTCATTATATTTTCTCTCCCCTGTCCACCTGAGGAGGGGAGTGGGCACCTGACATCCAGCCAGGATCAACCCACAACACTACCTGAATTCAGGAAAATCCAGAATTTTCAATTGACATATCCTGTGTGTAAAAGAACTGAAATAATTAAAACAAACTATTAGAAATGATAAAACAGTATCACATTAGTTATTTCTGTTTTCAAAAAATATTGGGAGAACACATCTGATTCCACCTACTTGTGCTTTGGCCAAATATGTACATGCACATGTATGAAGACCTGTATGCACCTTGCATCCTATTTTCCATCAGAGGGTTATGACTTTCTGTTATAGCATCTCTGTTGATAGGCCCTAGAAATAAATGAAGTTTTATGATCCTGTGTTTAGCTTCAAGAGTTAGAAAGCACATTGTGACTCAAACAAGGAGTTTGGTTACTACATTTTTCACAAGCAAGCTGCTACATCCATGTAATTTTGGTCCTTTTCAAGTTCTAGATAACCAGCTTCAATCTTGAATAAAAGAGAAAACTAATTTTTCATGTCTCTAACTGAGGTTGGTGGCCTGTGATTTTTCACAGTAGGGTCCATACAATGTTTAATATCCTGAAAAAAGGAAGATTAATGCAATTCTTATTGCTATTTTCTTCTTTTGACATTTTTATTTTCTGGAATTAGTGCCATTGTTCCTGTCCTGTAGAGTGGAGATAATTAATTACACTGTTTCATTTTACTGGAGCATTGTGAAGATATATGCATGATACTTTGTAAAGATTAAGGTTAATGTTGTATTACCTACTGACTCTTTTATATTGCAGAGAGGGAGTGTTCAATTTGCTGGAAATGGTTCTGATTTCAAAATTGTTTGTTCATTTTTGTCTTTAATAGCTGCAACATCTATGGCAATTTTCCATCCTAGGAATTCTTGGCACACACCTTCAGTCTTCAGCAGGAAGGAAGTTACCATGAACACATTAGCAGCAAACTGGCTAAGCATGGTCTCCAGGCTGAGCCATAGACATATGGACAATTTGCACCAAAAAGAACTCCATGTGTGCTCTGAATAACTGATTGAGGCATACCTCAGGCCTCATTGATAAAAACACTGTAGAAAAGCTTTTAAGAAATGATATTTTACCTTTAGAGAGGAATCCATGAAGTATGAATGAAGTGTGAAATCATGTAGTCAGTGGGGAAAAAATCAAGTAACATCTGCAAAGAAAGAAGGTAGAGATGCTCTGTTGATGGAGTGGGAGAGGGAATGGTCATGTATTGGCATGTTCACAACAGGGATAAATGCAGAATGCAAAATAAAACATTTTTCTAATTTAGGCACTGCAATTAAAATTACTCTGCAAATTGCTAGGTTAAGAGTGCCTAAATGGTAAATTGTTGTTTTTCAGATGAAAGGATTAACTGCCAGATAGGAGTAGATGCATTACTTCTGAATGAATGGTTGTGCCAGTTGGCTTCATAACTTCAGTGTTATTTTAAGGCTGTTTTTTTTTTCTATAAATTGAAATCTTACTCTAAAAATATTGATTCTCATAGATTCTTTCACTATTCTTGCTTAAAAAGTAACTCCCAACTTGTCCAAAAAAAGACCACCAAAAAATGGTGGGGGGATGTAACTCCAGTGTGATTTAAAAATACACAAAGATAGTAAGATGACAAGACAAATCAAATAATTAGATTGCAGATGTAAAAATGCTTTTATAGTTGAAAATAAAGTCCTCTAACAGATATCATTGTAGTGGAGTTTGTTACTGTTTTCTGATATTTTTGTATGATTAACCTGTGAATGTGAAAAGGAGGAGTTGAAAGATGATGCAGTATTTCAAACAAAGGAAAGAAGGAATGCAGAATTAGTTTCTTCAAGGTGTTATTCAGTTACTTCTTTAGTTAATAGCCTGGATCTGAGATTTTTGTACAGATGGAAGGCTTTAAGGCAGCTCCTCACTTTTTGCTTCCCATTGCTACATATACTTGTGATACATGTTCTTTTTTCTTGGCAGTTATTGGTGTAGGGTGGTACAAAATGCCCTCTTCTAGTACTCTGATTTTTTACCTCTTTGTGCAGAAGTAACAGTTGCTGGTTATACACTTCTGTGTTGAAAAGTAATTCCTTTGGTGCTGCAGTTTGATATTGCACTAGTTTTAATTATTGTTGCAGAAGCTACTGAAGCACATATTAAAATTGTGCAAGAGCGTGGGGGTTTATTTATTCAATAAATCTCCAAAACTGAAGTATTACTATATTTACAAAATTATCCTTGTGACAGAACAGCTTTCTTGTCTTCTGTGACTTCTTATGGCTCTTTAGCCCCTGTATTGTAGGACTCTTTAGAGATGTGGTGGCACTCAGGCTGGCAAAGCCTCTTATTCATCCTGACTCAGTCCTCCAGATTAACTTACTGTAGTTTCTATTGCAGTAAGTTATTATGTTGTTTCTATTATGTTGTTTTCCATTGCAGTTGATTGCAAATGGCAAGGAGCAGGTTGTTTTCTAGTTGTCTGAGGTAAGCCTCTTCATCCCTTCTTGCCATTGAAGGTCCTCGTGACAGATGTTTTTCTGGAAGAAGGAAGAGGAAAGTTCACTCAAATTCAGCCTTGCTCAGGGTCTGTTATTGGTAAAGAAGCAAACCCTTCACAATGAAGCTTTTGAACTTGAGTTGATATCATTGATATATTCTACATGTTTCTTCCACACATGGTGGTCATGTATGAAGCTGAGGACAGATAATGTGACAGCCATATACTGCATCAATATGCAAAGAAATATGTCTCCTACTTTGCTAAAAAACAGTGAAACTTTGGGATGACAATACATCCCAAATGATAGTTCCAGTGACTTTATTTTCCTGGCTCTTTGATTTCTTTTACAAATGATCTTAGGAGCTTCTTGAGTCTGGATTCAGGAGTGAGCTTTTACCTTGATTGCAAAGAGCTGGTGATGAATGTTTCTACCAAGGCCAACCAGAAATTCCTTGAGGGGAAGCATGGACTAGGGACCTCGTGAGGTCCTGTCCAGCCTGAATTACCCTGTGATTGTGCAGAAGGGCTGAAGCCAGGTGGAAGCCCGTGTTTGTGAGAGTCAGCCGCTAGAGGGAGACAAGATAGTATGGAATAAACAAATACAATCTATAGAGGTAAATTAGAAGTGTTTATGCTCTAATGTGTTCTAAGTCTATACAATTATTTAAAAAGCCCTTTATATTTAAATGAAAGTAGAAGTAGGCACTGGGCAATCTTCAGGTCGGTGCTTTTAAGCACATACAACTATCCCCAGTGCAATTTATAATGCTTGGATGATATGGGGGTTCTTTAAAACAACCTCCACCTGCTCAAATCCTCAGGAATGTTTTCTCTATCAGTCAGTGGGTTACGTTTGGGTTTGATATCTTCATCTCTCATTTCTTAGAGATTTCTGGGTTGTTTTGCTCTTAGAGTTTTTTTTTTCTTACTTGCCTCCTTTATATTGGGTATTGCTGGCTACTATTTTTGGAAAGTTTTGATTCATAAATCAGAAAATGATCTTTATTATCTCATATTTTTAATTATAATTCTCTAATTGAATGTTATCTGCTATTTTTATTCTTTAATTATTTAAACTGTACAAATCTGCACGCTAGAATGACATTTTGGACAGCAAGCCACAATATTTAACTTTTAAGAGATAAAGGTAAAGTTGAAATGCATCTATATGGATTAAAATCTCATTTTGAAAAAATTGTACATCAGTAATACTGTAATGTAAATAGGTGGCCAGGCTTGAATACTCCTGAGATGTATAAAGACTGAAATAGAACTTGAAGAAGGTTTTGTTTTCTCTTCTAGGACATACAAAACAAAATTGTAATAAAAGTGCAGCATGTATTGGCAGTAATATCTTATTTCCTGAATTCTGCAGTGAAGGACTATGTCATGGTAACAAAGCATTAGTATAGTAAAGAATGTTGTTGTTGCTGTCATTGGTTATCGGGGGCCTAGATATTCATATTATTTTTTAAATTGTGGGTTTGTGTTAAACTTACCATAAAATCACAAAGTTTTTTTCCTTCCACCAATGACTGTAAAAATTAGCTGCAGTAGAACCACTTCTGGATTTGTCTTTGTAAATTTGGAATTTACTATTTCATACTCTAGCTGTAGTGAAATAGAACAAGTGAATTTTAAAGATTTTGAGTGGTTTTTGGCACAATTGCATTCCATTCATAACATTATTATATGTTGAATGGCAATACTTATGTAGTATAACTGTATGTTTCAAACAGTATGTTTCAAAATGTGTTTTGTATTCTACAAAGTTAGCTCTTGAAATTTCTTTAATAACAGACTTTAAGTGATTTAGTTGTCAGAAGAAACGTGAAAATGCATTTTTCATTTGCATGACTCATTTTTATTCCCAACCATACTGTTTAATTTACATTAAATCTTTTCTTTCAATGCAAGTTCAAAGAAAAGTACAGTAATGTGCAGTTGTTAGGGGTCTCAAGACAGTAAGTAGATCATCCAAGGCCTGCATACTAGGCATGTAGGCTTGAGCTAAAAATTAATATTTAGTTTGAATTTTAACCCCAAAGGGTAAAGAAAAGGGCTAGGTAAAGAAAAGAAAGCCAAGTCTATGAAATCAGAATATTTATGCATAACTGCAAAGTGACTCGGCCAAGATATTGAGTTATATTTTGAGATGGTTGTTAGGAAATGAACAGCCTCTGAGACAGTGATACACTGAACACCAAGTTAAAAAAATGATTCATGTTGATTCCAGAAATCAGCTTAATATCAGTGAGTCAAACATCAGGAGATCTACTCCTTTCATATAATTCCTGAGTGGGTTTTTTTTGCATACAAATTGCAGCCTGGAGGAGAAGAGGTGTGTTGTTCAAATAGGACAAAACTGTTTTTGTAGGTGATATTCACATGAAGACAGATGGCTGCTGAGTTTGATGAGCTGCCTTGATCCTGGCTGAAGAGAACAGGCTGGAGTCCCTTTTGTATTTTAATAAGCAATGTGCAGAAGAGATGTTTTGAGTGAATTTGTTTTATCGTAAAAATTTATACAACCTGGCATGAGAATTAAAAGCATGACTTCAAGTTATAAATACATGGGTTTCTGGTGTTACATTTAAATCAAGCTGAATTAGTAGTATTCTTGTTGGTTGGATTTGGAAAGATTTTGTTTTATTTTCCTTTGGCTATGGTAATTTCCTAATTAGCAGTGAGGAGTAAGACTAAAATAGCTGAAAATCCTGAGGACTTTCGTTGTGGGCAGCTATTGCTCTTCACCATTTGGCTCCACATGAATGGCTGGAGCTGAGCCTGACAAGTAGGATTTTCTTGAAAAACCTCTGGCCACTGAGTTTAGACTCATCAAATCATAAAAACATAATATCCTTCTTTAGCTGAATGAAAATAAGCTTCAATTGCCATTAAAATTGGGTTATTTTTGGCTTTATAGCTATCACAGTATGTATGTTATGTCTGCATAAGATTTGTGCTGTCATATATTATTATCTACAGTTGTGTTTTATAGGTGGGAATTTGTCCTGTGTTTCCTTCATGTCCTGTGTGTCCTGGGCACATTTGCTTATGTTTGCTAGCATCCTGTTCCCCTTTCTTGTGGAGTGCTTCAGAATTTTGAAAGCTCATTGGAGTCCTGTTGGTGGATTATTGACACACTGGTCTGCATGGTTTGGTTTTGTCAATTTGTTGTGTGTGTCTATTGACTAGAGCAGTAGGAAGGAGATCTGTAATGGATTCTGGAAGTGAGAGGACTGAGAACGCAGGCTCACGGGGTTGCATTTGATTGTATTCCAAGAAGGAGAGTGCCTAGGGGCATGGCTTAGTGTTGGATTTGGCAGTGTTAAATTTATGGCTGGACTCAATCTTGAAGGTCTTTTCTAACATAAATGATTCTATGTTTTTTGTGATCATACTTCAGTAAGTTCTTGCAGAGTCCTGTTAAATTCTGCTAGATCATAGGTAGGAACTGGGACAAGATTCCTTCCTTGCAGCATCAGAAGTAGAGATGATTAGCAATGCCTGTAAAGATATAACTGTGGCTAGAGGGAAGTCCCTGATAGGGTTGTCAGTGTTACTTGTGTTTAGTCTTGTGTGTCACAGAATCACACAGTGATTCTGGAAAGACTGCAGAAAATTAGCTCATCTAATCAGAGCTAGAGATAGCTGTTTTTTTCCTGTTTCATTAAGCATCATGAGATCAAATCAAAATTGTTTAAAGTTGTTTGCATCAGATAATGATTTTTATTAGCACTTAGATATAAATAATGGTATGGAATTGCTGTCATTAAAATAACATGCCGTGTTGCATTTGGGGATGTTGCTGCCTGATGTGATTAATAGTACAAGTTTTACAAAGCAGTTGATAACCATTTCTGCTTTCCTGATGGATAAAAAACTATGACTTTGCTGCAAAGAGATTTACCAGTAACATCTACATTGTTCACAGTTCTCACACAAATATGTTTGTAGGTATTGCTGCTCTAACCTCTTTACTAAACAAAATAATACAGATTTGTTCTGTGGCTTTCTCTTATAGTTTGTTTTACTTTTGGTTCCAAATTAGACAAGTAAACAGAGCACAGCACAATTTCAGTTGACACATAAGTCAGATGATGAAAAATTAGATGTGAATATAAGAGTACATGTTCCACTTATTTCAGGAAAGTAAGATGAAAGTAATTTTTTTTTCACCATTTCTGCCCATATGCTATATATGTAATCAACACTGTAAAGGTACTGTTAACTTACAACTTTATGTGAAGATAAATACATAAATACACATGCACACCCCTTCAAGGGTAGATGCTGCACCAGTTCCTTTTGGCAGGGGAATAATCTGTAGCTCCACTTGATACTGTTTTCTTTCAGTTTGCATATAATTTGTATTTTGACTGACACACTGGAAGTTCTGAGCACTAGAAGGAATAAAAACAAAGCAAACCCTTTTTTACCTTTTGCTTGTAAGAATTTATTTTAGACAGCGTTGCCTGACCTTTTAAATCCAGGGTGCTTACAGGTTTATCAGTGAAGTTAAGGATGCTAAGGAAGTAATGTCTTTGGGACATAATTATGTTTTAATTATGCCCTGTAGCTAATGTAGATGCAGATTAAACTCAATCATATCTCTGTGTATTTTCCTCTGAAAGTTTCCTTTTTTAAGCCAAAAACCAGCATATCAGTGTCTTACAGCTATCGAAGTTTAGGAATATTGACAAAAATCTGTTTCATTTTGTAACTGTTTTTCTTAAGAGAGTATTTTTGTTACAGAAACTTCTAATTAAAAACCACTAGATTTTGCATAACAGATTAAAAGTCTTAAAGCAGTATTTCTTAAATGAAATGGATCTGGTATAGACCCATTATTTTTCACCATATTTTTGTTTCGTTGGTGTTATTCCAATGAATCCCAACTGAAGATGAGGTGCTAGAAAACATTGAAGAGTATTAGACTATAATATACATGAAGGCTATAGTGTGCACATAAATATTTGAGGAAACACAGTAGTAAATGATACTAAAAATGTGTACTCTTTCACATCAAACTCAGTCCCCTTTTCAATTTTCCCAATTATTCTAGTTGAAACTGAAATTCTGCAGTCTTTGTTGTAATGCCAAAGTTATGCTGACATTTGGCTATGATTATGCACTTTAAAGTGCTTTAATTTGTTCAGTATTTTTTTAACCTGTTAAAAATGATCTTCTAAATTATGTTAAAAGGGAAGATTTTGGGAAGTCTTTTAGCCTGTGGCATGTCTTAGGGGTAGAGAAGAGCTCTAGCTATAATCTCTCTTCCAGGGCATTAACAGTGCTGGCATAGTTTTAGTGATGTTTAACTGTGCTAGCTACCATAAAAAGAAAGAGGATCACTTTTTGTTGTTACATATTAGACACAGAAATCTGCATTTAATAATCTAATGCATGAGCTGGTTGGTGATAAGGTTCTGGCAGTGAAGAGAGTGAAAGCAATAATTATCTTTCCTGTACTAAAACTAATTTAGATCAGAATCTGCTCTCTTATGACTTATTTTATTCTCAGCAACACACATTGCTGTAGATATTGCTTGATGTAGTGTCTTGTTAGAACTGCATGTATAAAAATGAATGGTGAAGCCAGACCTTTAATTTTCTAAGATTCCTTTTGTAGTTTAGAATCACTTGTCAGTCCTTGCACTTCATATTCAGTGTAGATGGACTGTACTTGTCAGAAGAGGTTTCTGTTTTATTGGCCTTTGCAGCAGCAGCAGCAAGAAAGTCATTCCATGACATTTTAAGAAAAGTAATAGATGGATTTGCCTATGTGGCTGATAAATTTCTAAGTTTAGGGATAGTGAAGTATCTGAGTGTCACTAAATATAGAGCTTTTAGCAGACTCTTTTGAATACCTTCTGAACCATACAGCTGTAACCATCTCCTGAAAAATGCCTGCTGCACATTGCTGCACACACCACTGGTAATGTATTTAAGCTCTTTGGCTATTTACCCCAAGTTCTAGACAGGGGTTAGTGTTTTTTGAGATGCAAATCTTTTCATCCACATCTACCTACCAGGACAAGCTGAATGACACAGCAGGTGTCTTCCAGTTTTGTTCCTGTGCTTTTTGAACAGAAAAGTTTTGATAGAATTTTTTTAAATCTTGATACTCTTAGTTGAAACAATGCTTTAAAATAATTTTATCAAAAATTCAGATATCCTGGAATTGTATAAACTGTTTACAAAAACAAAACCCAGGATTCTGAATACTTTTTTTGATAATGTCCATGTAATTGTTGTAACATCATATAGCTGTCATATTCAGTCTATACTCAGCCAATAAATCATGGCTGTGTTTCATATTCAATCATCCAGAAAAGCAGCATATTGTATCAAATGTGCACTCTGCTGATATATCACAATAGGCACAATGTAAATAAAAATGTACTTCTGCTTTCAGAATTGATTTAACGTTCTGTCTCATGTCTTTGAAATCTCTTGGATCTCATGAATAAAGACAGAACAGCTCTTCATACATTATTTGTTGTGTGTGCCATTTATGTTTTAGAAATTTAATATATTAAGATTGAGGAAAGGGAAATGATGATAGGGCTCAAGTATTTAAACATTATTGTTGCTACTAGTGTTGCTACAAAGTGTTACTACTTCTTGAAAGAAGGTTGGATTCTAATTTTGTATGAAATGTACAATGCTTTTTACTTGTGAAACTCAATTCTATAGGGTAGGCTTTTACATCTCCTTGCATTCCCTCTTAAGTTCACTTACAAAGAAGAAAAACAAAATGTCCTTAAATATGGGGTTTTTTGTGGAGTTTTTTTGTTTTTGTTTTTTGTTTGTTTTTTTTTGGGTTTTTTTTTTTTGGTTTTTTTTTGGTTTTTTTTTTGTTTTGTTTTGTTTTTTGTTTTTTGTTCATTTGTTTTCTGTTTCCCTGTTTTTCTTTTGGTCACTTGCTATACATGTAGGAGTGGAAACGTGGTATTTATGGCAAATGTTGCTGTTTAAATTCCAATTTATTTAGGTTTTTTTTTAATGTACTTAATGGATTTGAATTTGGATCAAGAGAACTGGGGCAATAATAGTGAATTCTAACAAACTTTTTTAAAAAAAATCAATTACAATAGTTGGGCTTCTTCTTGTACTTTGTTACCACAATTATTTCCCTGTTTTTAGAAGTTTACAGCAGGCACTGAAAATGAGATGTGTATTACTTCTTCTGAAACAGTTCAGGGCAGTCTGGTAGTGGAACTTCTTTATTCTTCTGTTCCTGTTTTCTCTGCAGTCAAGTAATCTTTTAGTCAGAAAAAAACTAAAAGGATAGGAAAATAGTCTTGTGTATTTTTGAAACAAGCTTTCTTTTGTTGAGAGCAGAAAGGCTCTTGTTGTAATTGCGGTCTAGAGTTGAAATATGTCTTGATTATAGTGCACTTTGCATAAGATAAAATATCAAATGCTCTTTGTATGTAAGCAGTTCTCTTTATTATGACAACAAGGGCTGATACCTGGTTTTCTGCACTTCTGTTTGATCATTATCTTAAAATGTGATTTTGTCTTTTATTGTCTTGTTAATGAATAAAAAAATCTGGTTTTACAGCAGAGTTCTTAGAGAGAGAATGCCAGTGATCTTGAGCCAAACTGTGCTGTTAGGAGAGCACCAATATCTGGTTTACTCTGTGTTCAAGAGGGTTAATAAACATCAACTATCCATGTACTGTTTTGTGTTTCATTTCCTTGCTTTTGCCATTCTTTTATGACTGCCTCAAAAAAGCTAAGTATATATGTTTCTAGAGTAGACATAAGGAGCATACTTACAAGCCTGAGGAAATTTATTCATTACTCAGTCACTTTGTAATTTTATTTTAAGAATTATTTGATTTTTTTTTTCCCAATCATCAATTAATCTAGAAAATAAATCAATTTTTTAAAATTTGCACTTATATTGAGGATTTGCTGACATCTTGAAATATGTGATTGGGACTTAATATCCTTTTGTTCTGTCACTGATCCAAAAGGTTTAACCATGTCTCAGTAAAAGCCAGGGCTTTTTGTCACAGTTGTATCAAATTTTGATAACTGTGTCGCTTTGGTTGAAGGGATGATTTTCAGTTTTTCAGTCACTGAATCTCTTTGAGTGATGCTGCCATGTGTGAAAGTCTGAGGATTAGGGTAAAATTCAAATAAAATTGTAGAACATCATATGAGAGCATTCTTGTTTAGGGAATTGATGGGGCTTGAACTAGCAGTAGGAAATAAGTTTTTGGACTTTGGGTCCCTGGCCAGTCTTCATCACTCTTCTCTGTAAATCTGTAACACACATATAGTGCTGTGGTATACATGTAAGTATGGATTTCTCTCAGTTTTATACAGCCATACTAAATTTCTTTTCTCCTAAGTATACATTCTCTTTACACTTGGATTATAAACTGCCATTATGACCAATTGAAATCTAGCCTATACAGTCAATAGTGTCTAGAGAATGATTTATTTAATGAGCCTCCAGAGCAAATGGAATTGCTCCCCAGACTCCTCTGATTGCATTGACCACTATTGATGATAATGAGAGATGTCTGGATTTAGATGTTCGGAGTGGAATCTTGTTTCTGCAGATGCAGTTAGTTGCTATTCTACTTCTGTTGAACTTTCTTAGTTAATAAAAATAGAGAGAGGAACCCCTCCCTCTGTCCCCACCCCCCCAACAAACCACAAGTGATGCACAGTAAATGTGCTCACCATGTGCTGAGCAATGCCCCCCCAGTCCCTAAGCAGTGACCAGCAGCACCACACAGCTTAGAGCAGTTCATGTACTGAGCATGATTTCTGTGGGCTGGAACATCCCTTAGCTAACTTCAGGTCTTGTGCACCTCCTCACTGGCAGAGCATGGCAAACTGAGGAGTCCTTGTCTCAGAGTAAGCACTAACTATAAACAACCAAAACATCACTGTGTTAACAGCATCATTCTCATACTAAATCCAGAACATAGCACTGTACCAGCTACTGGAAAGAAAATTACTTTATCCCAACTGAAACCATCAGAATAATTTAGATACAGAAAGAAATATTGCAGTGTTTTGAAGTAGCTAATAAACTCTTTTGTAGGTGACCAAGCATGTGCCTAAGAAAAATTAAATTGTTATAGAGAAGGCTTTAAGATGTGCTGTGCTCATAATTTGATGCAGTGTCCTGAGGCGGAAGACAGCCTGCTGTGGTTTATGTTTTACTTTTCCTTTTCAAAGTCTTGGTGCATGTAAATGTGTGAAAAAATTGTGTACATAAATTGTGTATTTAGCTAAATTATATGAAGGCAAGCTTAGACTGCTGAAATTAAAATCCTGTGGTATCAGATTTTAGTTAGTTCATCAGCCCCACACTTTGTGCTCATATGGGTAGTTAGTATACAAGGTGTTTGACTGATATAAAAAATTTCTGATTTCTTACAGTAGATAAAACCATCTCCAGTGCTAAGTGGTTCTTGCCTCATGTAGTTTGATAATCCTGGAACTGGTGGGGTAAAGGTTTTTTATACTGCTGTGGATTGGTCTGTGCTGACTGCTACACAATGTAATCGTTTTCCAGCTCAGTTTTAGGTGATGTCTCTGATCTGTACCTTTGAGGTAGAAATTGGGCTACAGGGTGGTAATTGAGGACAAATTTATGTTGTTGGCAGATAGAGAATCATTTATTTGTGCTCCTAAATACAACTGTGCTTGCGAAAAGATAATCTTAAGTTGAGGTTATTTTAAGAATGAGCTTAAAAAAAGTTGCTTGGATAAAGATATGCCAACTAAGCATTGTCAACAGTAATGATTTGAATGACTGCCTGGGAAATGAATGAAAAAGAAAACCAATTATTTCAGCTGATATATGACTGTGTGTGATAAATTTATGAATCTGAAGCTGTTATCTACAGAGGCTCAACAATTTTTGACAGGAAATTACCCAGTGACTGTTTAAAAAAAAAGATGTTAAGCCATTACTTCCTTGAATTTTGCAGACTTGGAACTAATCAGGTGGTCAGTCAAGAAGCTAGAAAAAGTTAGTGCACCATTTTGCTTAGTTAATAGACTTTAAATAAATAAATTTCCCAGTACTGTAAGGAATAGGTGCATTAAATCTTACAGGAATGTATAAATGTAGTTTTAACTGAAACATGAAAGTTTTGTGCAAGTGTGAACCTGAGCATACAGGGCTTGCAAGACCTTTCAGCAAATTATTTTCCATCCTAATATGCATGCTGTATATGAGATTTGATAACAAATTTAATGAGACACCTAGTTATATTTACAGATACTAATCTGCAAATATGGCAAGTGATATAAGGAAGGTCACTGTCAGTGCTACATGATGCCCATTGTTCAGTGACTGGAGTGGCTGGGGAATGTCATTTCTTGTAGCTTTGAAAGTGTATTCTGTTATATCAAACTGATAATTATGGGGCAGACATGACCCCTGCTTTCCTGCTCTGTCTGTTGAAAACTTTCCTTCAAGGAAGAGCATACACCTGCCAAATGGTCCTTTTGAGGTCCATCCTCATTCCATATCTAAAGATTCTGTGTGTATTTATGTGATCAGAACTTGTTGAAAAAAGCTTTTCCTATCTGGAACTTCCTGTCTCAAATGTGGGAATCTGGTATAAGGCTATACCAGTTGCAAATTTATAGCTTTTAGATGTCTGTATCTATATTATCCCTTTTTATTTCTACTATAATTTATAACTTTATATCTTCTAGTGAAGGCTATCTAGTACGTGTGTCTTAACTAACATTTATTAGACAAATTAATCTGCATTACCCAGATACTCATGTGAATGTACCACATAAAAGCAAAAGATAAGTTCCTTGCTATGGTACACTTATCTATACCAAGTGAACTGTCTCCTAAGCCTCTTTGGTTCTGGCTTTGGACTCCTGGTTTTGTCCCACTTACCATTACCCAGAGTTTTGTTACTCATGGGGAGAAGTTGTCTAAGAAAGCCTCAGTGTCACCAGGATACCCAGTATCACCATTAGCACATTCAGTACCATACAATGGACATGTCAGTTCATTACAGCAGACACTGGTGCATAAAACCTCAGCAATACCCACCCACTTGTCTGCTCTGAAGTGACATCACCTGCATCCTGCAGCCATGCCATGCCTAAAGGAAAGAGAGGTCCCTAAAAAACTATACCTTTAGTGATCAAGTTAAAGTTTAGGAAGCTGACTTGCAGGTTTTTTTTAAACAAAAAATCACCCTGCTGCTAATGCCTAGACTTGCACATTCCAAGATCCAAGTCACAATTTTTGGTGGGGCTGCCTTTGCTTCAGCTTCTTGGCCTCAGTGTGAATCAGTTCATTGCTTAAACAAGATACATTTTTTGATATCTTTCTCCCTTGCCAAAGCCATGGCCTGTTCACCTCACACATAAATTATAAATGTGTTGCAGATTTTAGAAAGCTCAGAGAGCTAAGTAGAGGCAGAGTAAGTGAGATAGTCCTGATGTGGGCCATACAGTTAAGAAAGTTGGAGAGAATCCTTGCTTTCAAGTGTGACCAGCAGTAGGTCATCTCAATAGTGTAATGATGTTTCTTCAGTATTACTGTTTCATAGTAACTTTGGCAATTTCTGTCGATATTTAGCACAACTGTGGTGGAATGTGTAGGACATACCCAGCTTTTCTGTGAATATTTTTTTGTTTTGTGGAAACTGTCACACAGAGTACAAGGGAAATGCACTTGCTCTTGCAGCATCATTACTGCTGAGAAAGCTCATATCAGGGTTCAATAAGATCCTCAAAAGTTCTTACAAAAATATTTGGTGATTTTTCAAATCACTTAATTTGAGTCTGACCTTTTACAGGTTATTACCATAATGCTCTTTTAATAGATTGCAGTTAGAATGGATGGCAATAGTAGTTTTGCGGGTTTTTAAGCTGTTTCTCTAAAATAGTTTAAAACAAAGCAATTAGAATGATCCTGCAAGCATCTACGTGCATGATATGAGCTGTCTATAATTTGTTTTGTTCAAGGAACTTTAACTGAACCACTTCAATTTGGAGCCTTAGAATAAATAGGAAGGAGCAGATCCCTCTGCCTTCTTGTTTTTGCAGATTTCAAACATGTCTAATTTTGCCTCGGTGCTTTTTCTAGCAAAACAGGTTGCTCCTTGTGGTTTTTTTTTTTTTCTTCATGCACATTCTAGAGTAATGGTATTAGGAAAGAATGAGGCTGACCATGGAGTTCACTCCCCAGTGTACAAGAAGGCTGTTCTGCAGGATAGTTTTCTGTAATGAAATGCCCCAACTCATGGCTTCTTCCCTCTGAGAATGACCACACAGCCTGTCAGATGGTCCTGCTAAAATCCTGCTTCCTTGATCAGTGATAAGAAAAGCTGAATCACAGGGATGAGAGAGCTCTCAGTGATGTGTGCAACTGCATATGTGCCAACTTGCACCACATAGCTGTGTTGTTCCCTGCCATCTGCCACTGCAAAAAGAGAGAACCAAACTGGATTACAATAAAGCAGCAAGAAAATATCCAACCTGTCCCAAGGCTGTGTTGTGTTATTATGTAGCTGTTGTTTCTATTTACAGCAAGAGCTGCTTCTCAGCATAAAGTAATGAGTTAGGTACTAAAAGTAATTTCTGTGGGCATTAAGGCAAGTGATGTGAAAAGTACAGCTCAAGATTTTAGTATACAGAGCTGTTAAACAGGGGTGTTAATTTTCTAGGAAACTAAGCAGTACATCCTGAAGCATTCATTTCCCAAGCTTTACCCTTGGGAAAAAAAATTTAGTCTAACTTAATTGCTTGCTCAAATATCCTTTTTTAAGAAGATGAAATGTGCTTTAATTCATCTTTTGTAAAGGAGGAAATATTCCAGAGCTTCTGGGTAGAAGAACAGGTGGCTACAGGATCACAGATTCCATCTTCACTTCAACAGGTTCATGCAGAGATTGGAAATCAAAATGCAGACATCTTTGTATTTGGTCTTTGCTGTTTTACAGAAGTAACCAGAGCATTTGCAGCTCCAACAGGAGCAGCAGCAGGACTTGGCCAGCCCCTGCTGGTGTCTGGTGAAGGGGTGGGGAGCTGTTCCCTGGCCCTTCCAAGTGCGAGCACACACCCAGGGAATTCTTTCTAATGATGAGTTGGTGAGCCCGACTTTGTTGCTGGAAAAAGTGGTGTTCATTTGCTATTAAACCATCCAGTTCTTTTATCTCCTGAGCAAAAAGGTTCACTAGATAGGAAGGAGTATTCCCACCTGCTTGATCCTGCCTCTGGCTATGCTGGAAAACAAAATGCTATTTTCTCTCTTTTCTTCCCCTTCCTGCTTTTTAAAAAGTCTTTTGAAGTAGAGTAAGGTCACTTTGTCAAATGCACAGTATAGATTAATTAGTCAATATTTGTTCAGAACTTTGGATGTCTTAAGCCTTACTAGGGATGAGTGCTGAATTTTAGTCTTCTTGTATTGACTTGATTATGAGCAGCATCTTGATGGAAAAGTTTCTTTTTTACTCTTTGAGTCAGGTGCAATTTAGGATTTTATTCTCAAAATTTGTGTATATTTTTATACACCTTTTTATGTATATTTGCATATTATGTTATAGAGTTTTAAGTAACTATATTTTCAAAATCATTGGAGTGTTTTACATGAAAAAAATACATTTATGTTTCTATTTTGTTTTTGTCATCTTTAGGCCAGTCAAGAGATTTCATAGCTATATGAATATTCTGAAGTACTCTTTGGACATCCTCAGGCCAAATAGGGACCTACTTTTATCAGTAGAAATGAGAATATCCTTGCAGTAGTAGTGTTAGCAGTGGTATGTTTGAATGATTTTTCTCAGTATATTACACTGTCTTCTATCAGTAAAATACTGGCGTTAGAGTAAAAAATTAATTTTAAATGGTTTTTGAGAAGAAAACTTAAATTCTTATAGGTATTGTCTATATTTAGATGGAGAATTTGAGTTTAATGCTATAATTTTGAATTGAGCAAAAGCAGAGTTGTTCCTTTTATGTATTGTCATAGTTCTTTTTTGAGGCAAAGAGAGACTGAAGAGATGTAATTCTGAATATGAATTCCTGACCCAATATATAAGAATTTATTCTTCTGTTTTTATTCAGTTTGACAAAGGATATGCTTACAGCATTCGCCACAACTATGGGAAAGAAGGAAAGAGGACTGATTATACCCCATACAGCTGCATGAAGATTATCATGTCCAATCCACCAAGCCAAGGGGATTATCATGGTGAGTTCCTTAAGGGGAAAAACCCCAAGCATTTACAAACAGCAGAATCTCTTGGCTAGAGAAGTTACTCCTTCCTGTAGTCTCTTAAATTGTGTATTCAATTTCCAGACCATAATGGTATTGAACTATTCTCTTTAGATCAAACTTGATAACTGCTGTTTTTACAAACATTGTGTCATGCAGCTCAAGGAGACTTTAAATGTGCAGATACTTTAAGAAATGACCAATTAGAAGTGTCCTGAGATATGAATTCAATCATACAGGAAGTCTGAAGTTTGCTAGGGTATTTTAAAAACTCCTACAACTGTATGACTAGACATGGGAAACCTGCACTTGCTTCACTGTTGTTATGCTAATACTTAAGTCATTCATTCAGGTGTGTCTCAAAACTCACTCTAGGACAAAAAAAATCCACTTTCTAAGTTACTTATAAGGTGATATTTTTACAACGGACTATGCTTTTAAAGACCGTTGACCCTCATTACTTTTATTTTCTTGGGTTTTTTCCACAGCTATTAAATGTACCAACACTGTCATTGTTAGTAAGGAACTAATTTAAACTCTTTTCCTGTCAGTGAATAAGAATTGTGGCCTCTTTATGGTGGGATATTTTATGTGACTCTTGAGCCTGTGGTGCCCTGATAACTCTGCAGTAAAGTAATTATTTAAAGAAAAAAAAAAAGGCAATTGTACACATGGGTAATTAACTTTCCTGTTAATAAGCTGTTAGACAATTAGGAACAGCATAGCTGGTCTCTTGAGTGCCTTACTGCACTAACTCCTGAGTAAACAGCCTTGTTTGTGAGCTTGCTTATTTTTTACTGTCAGGGTGCCCATTCCGCCACAGCGATCCTGAGCTGCTGAAGCAAAAGCTGCAGTCATACAAGATCCCTCCCAGTGGAATAGCTCAGGTAAGGCATGTGACACTTTCATTAATAAGGCACTGCTTTTCAGTTTTACTTTCTATTTGAGTAGGAATGCCATATCCAATTTGTCACTGGGTATTGTGAAATATTTCTTCTTATAAAGGTTTTATACCAGAATTTTGACTTTCTGGCTGCAATGCTCCCACTGATGTGATGATTACTGTCACTACCTTTTATTGTTTAATATTGTGAGAAGGTTTATGCCAATAGTGGATATAATCCAGAATTTTTTTATACTTTGTTTTACTGCACTGTGATTAGAAAAGAAGTTTAAATGTATATGGCAGTTTTTTAGAGAATTTATTTTTATTCTTGCAGTGACTTGTGGACTACTATGTAGTCAGTACACAAATGTAATTCTTTTCTATAATAAATTTCTAAAACCCATACATTCTTCATTATCAGTTCTGCTGACTTCCTTTGAACAATAAAAGCACATAAAACATAATGAAATTAAGCAGAAATTTTTATCAGCTTTTAAAAAACGTAAATCTAAATTGAAAAATCTATCTTATATAGCAAAAACCAATGTAGGAATCGGAACTTTGAGATGTGTCCTGAAAAACTGTGTCTCCCACTGCATTCTCTAGCAAGATCTTAAGGCAGTAAGAGTATGTCATAATTTTCATTGAAAGAAGAGGTACTGGTGAGATTTAAGCTGAGACCAAACAGTTCTGTATATTAACTGGCTGGAACCTGCTTTAGATCCTTAGGAAAAACCTGCTTACAGTTGTTGTATTTAGTTCATATGGAATGTCACCATTGTTTGTCAGGCATCAACAGACAAGATGGAAAAGAATGTGGGAGTTCCACTTAAAGCAGTCTCCTTTGGAAGGACTAATTAAGATACAAATTAAAAGAGAATAGTTTTAAAGAGCTTATTGTTCACTATAGTAATTCTTGACAAATTCCTGAAATACTCATACTTTTTCATAGGAGTATTTTTTTCCTTTTTCTCTTTTTTCCCTGTTTTCTTCTGGTTCATATCAGTAAGCATCTAAATATCTGACAGGCCCTAGAGATACTTTCCTTTGGCTTTTTCCTTATATATATATATAAAGAATTGATGCTGGTCTAGGATTTTTTATCCTGATAATCATTGGAAAGATTGGTGAGGATTTACTGGCTTAGATGCCTTGCTGTATGTGTAGGTGGGATTTAGTAGAGGTTATTTCTTCAGTGAATTTGCATAGTAGGACAGTATCTTCATATTTATTGTAGTTCCTTATTTAATGTGAATTGTGATTTTATTTTTGTGTGTGTATGTGTTTAGGGTTTTTTGTTTGGTTTTTTCTTGTAAAGTAGAATTTGAATTCACTAGCAGTCTTATATTTTTTTTCAAAAGTGACTAAGAAAAACTCTCTCCATCAACATCTTCTCTGCCCAGAAATGGATGTTGTCCTGTCCATGACTTTTGTGGTGTTTAAATGCAATTAGGGTAAAGGGCTCTTCAGTGTCCACTCCTAGTGTTAAACAAAAAAAACCCACAAAATTATACACCCTCCCTGCAAAGCCTAATAAAATAAAATAAAATAAAATAACATAAACTGAAATGTTGGCTGTGCCTGGCTTCTGAGAAATTAATCTTTTACATCAGACAGTCGTTGAGATATCCAATAGAAGAGGATATAGAAAAATAGTTGCCATCAGTCTCCAAGTTGTCATTATTGCTGCCCCTCCTTTTGCTCCATTTTCATGGTCCAGTAGTGTCTGTGTGACTAAGAACAGGTCAGGATCCTTCAGTCCAGACAGGGCTTTTAGGAGTCTTCTCTGATGTTGATGATGGTTGCTGAGTATCAGAAATGTTTTTTTCCTTTAGCTCTGTGAATAGATATTAGGAGTGAGTGGTTTACCAATCTTTCAATGGTCTCATGTAGCTAGACTGGCATTCACTCAAACCATACCCTCTGACTCTTAGGCTTCCTGTTAACTCCAGGTCCAATGACAGCTCCCTTACAAACTGGTAGATACCTATTTTTAATTAATGGTTTGGAGTTTGACCTTTCAGCTATATATTTCAATTAAAAATATGTTTTTTCTGGGGTCAGGACCTCTTATGCTCATTTCTTGCTCTGTTCCAAAATTCCGGGAACGATGCAAAATTTTTCAAACATCTATTTTGAATTTAGCTATGCACTAATGAATTGTCCCCCACTGGGATTTTCATCTTTTGGTTAGAGTACTCTGTGTCTTCCCTCCAAACCCACAAACAAGGCCCTTCTTGTCTTTGAGGCTTGTTCCTCATGGGTACTATGTGAGCCACAATGGGGGCTAGTGTCTAGCCCTAATGGTTGTGGTTTTACCCAAGGTGCTCAGTTTTCTAGTGTTGTTCTCAGCCTTCTGTTTCTGGGGCTGTTCATACTCTTGACATGCACTCTTTCCTTTAAGGTTCATAAGAGTGTCTGAATTTTTCCAGTTCAGATAAAGCATTTGATTGCTGCATGGTAGGAACAAACCCCATCCTAAAGGGCTTTTTCACAAGACTGGGTGTGGAAAGGGAAAGATGATGTGATGATGGTAAAGAGCAAATACTGCCAGACCTCACATGACTTCAGTAGTCAGTCTGAGCATTAGACTGCTTTCATTGCATTCATTTTGTAGTGCTGTCAGTAATGAAAAAAGGGATCAAAGCATTTGAATATGTGAATCTCCTCACTATGAAGTATTTGGATCTGACCTATTGTTCCAGTCTATATTTTCTGAGGCTGTATCTTGTCTAGGGTTGTATCTGCTGAAGAAATCATCTCAAAGTATTGCAGCAGATGACTACAGGTCTTGTCTAGTTATCTAAATGCTTGAAGCAGAGAGCTAATCCTGATGTCTATTCCAAGAACTGAATTATTTAACTTGTATTTTCACATTTTCCTTAAGTTAGTCCATATTTATGATAGTAGCTTTTTTTTTAATGCTTCTTAGAGAAGAAGCACTGGCTGAGCATCTGATGTGTGGATGTGTAAGTGCATGGCATTTGAATTTACAGTGTATAATTTTTCATGTCTGTCTCTGGCATACTGCTAATTAGGTAAAAAAAAAATGCCAAACCTGCAAAAAAAAACCCCACCATGAGACCACCACAGTGAAAAACACCTTAACTCTCTCCTTGTTGATCAAATATTTAAAAAGTTTTATGTTATTGCTGTCCATAAAAATATTTTCCCTTGCAGCTAAAGATAGTTTCCAGGAAAAGTTAGAAATTATTCACACACAACTGAGTCTATGGTAGAAAAATTTTCATAAGTTAATTCTGCAATGTAAAAAAAAACCCCAACCCAAACTCACTTTGAGTAAGTTGAAAATAACAGTGGATAATTATAGAGCCCCAACTGTCCTGCTCTGCAACATCTTTAATTTGAGTGCTGAGGATCTATAAAAGCAGGTGGCTGCATACATCTGCCAAACATCATCTCAGCCTCATTAGCAGTCAGTAGAGAAACATCAGAAAAGCAAGTTGCAGATGGCAGTGAAGAAAAAGGCACATAAGGACTAACAGAAAAAGTCCTTGAGTGTGTACCTTTGCTTACAAAATAAAGCAATGCAGTGTAAATGGCTTAATGTATGTAGAGGCAAAAGATTGCTGCTGTGAATGAAGCTTAGAGTGGAGGTCTGTTTCTGGGAAATACTAGGGAAAAACAGCTGCAAGCTTGCTTCCATTATGCACAGAAATGTAGTAGAAAAGATAATATTTATTAGGGATGGTAAATCTGTTTTATTTTAATAGTTTGTCTCATACAGAGGACTCCTTTCTAGCTGGGCTTCATTCTGTTGCAGTGTTTAACCTTTTTTGTTTCCTCTTAGCAACTTTTTTCCTGATAAAGCAAGTTAATCTACTAAAGCTATTCTTCTTTAAATATGTTAAATGTGCCCCTTATTCTCCCTCCCTTCATATGTGCAGAAGGGGAACCTGGTCCTCCATGATGTGTACAGTTGAACTTAGATATATATACTGATTTTTTTTTATCTCTTAGAATTTACGCTAATAATTAGTGGATACCTGAGTTTGTTTGCTCAATTAAGGTTCTGAGATTTAAAATGTATTTGCACCTAAATTTAGAAAACCTTTTATTTATATCATTTTATTACATTACATTTAATCTTGATTAAATAAGAAGAATTTTGGGAAAGTCATAAATATTTATGAACTAGATTGAATTAGTTGACTTACTTCAACTGCAAAATTCAGGTTAGACAGGTCTGAATGCTACAGAATATCATAAATGTTTCTTTTAACTAACCAACAGACTAATAGGTCTTCTGGTAATTACTCCATATTAGGTGAAAAACACTTTTAAAAAGTATATACTTATAACATGGTCAGCATTTTCTTTAAAGTAGAGATGGCTCTTTTGTATGGCATAGATTATATTGTAAAGAACAAACAAGCAAATGTAAGGAAATATGAGATTGAGGTGTTAAGAATAGATGAGTTTTTTCCAATCCTTAACTACTAATTTTTCAGTCAATTTCGGGAGAGAGGAGAAAAAATGGAAATATATTTATGTAGACAGATAGTGGCAGATTTCAGACTTCATTGCCTAGCTGGCCTTGGCCTTTGTGTTTTACAGAAGGTTTAGCAGGAGGTGGCAAGAGGGATAGAAATGTAATCAGTTGGGCTATTACAGAGAAATAATGGGGCTAAGTACTTTCCTGGCAGTGTGTTGCTGTTTTTATCCATTCAGCAAATGTAATTTATTTATATATCTGTCAATAAATACAAGGCACCATTGGATAATGAGTACAGCAAGGATTTAGCTGTATATTGCTGTGTTTGACACAAAGGTCAACCTTGGGAAATGGCTTGAAATTAACATTTCTTGAAAACTATTTTTTCTTCCACTGAGGCTATCTCTTAATTCCAGCAATTTTCTCTGTTTGATAAGCAGAGAGAGCATACATTTTGATTATATAAAGGAGGGAGGAGGTAATGAAACTTTAAAATATTTCAACCAGCATTGCATTCTGGTGATAAGAATGGGACTTCATGCAGCACAGAAGAGATTACCTGAAGTAGAATTGGAAAGTAAATTGTATTTACAAAAGATGGCATGATTTTCCTAATACATGTTCAAAACAGCCTCTTCACTCACATATTCTGCTGAGCTTGACTAGAAATAGCTTCATTTCTAAAAGGACAAATTTGATTGAAGGTAAAAGCATTCCCCTCTCACAGATACTTGTCTAAAGGATTTGCATTAAATTTTCTTGATGGGAGCACCGTAGTATTTTGCTGTGCATCTGCATGAACTGGTAATGTGGAAAATAAAAATACAAATCATGTCCTTGATTGCTTCATGCTTCAACCACTTGAATTGCTAGATTTATGTCTGCAATTATAGAAGAGATGTTGCAATATGATAGTTTGACAATAACTGTCACAATGATATTACCAAAATATAGATTCAACTTATTCTTGAAGTTAAGAGTATTGAAATTACATTTTAAGGGTCGGGCGTACCTTCCTGTGGTTTTATCCTGTTTTTAACGTAGCCAGGGCATTTTTAAAATGTTGTCAGTTATTTGTAGGATTCTCAGGTGTCGTGTGCTGCAGGGGTCCATGAGCTGTTGTACCAGGCTGTCCTGGAGCACCCTGTTGCTGCAGCTCTCAGTAAGTTGAACGTGTGCTGCTTGTGAGTGTGTCTCGTGTCTCTGCCCGTGCAGGTGCTGGAGCTGGTGAAGGGCATGCATTACCAGCTGGCCTGTCAGAAGTACTTCGAGCTGACCCATGATGTGAGTAGCTACTACTCTTTGTTCACCCACTTAGTCTTGAGGAAGGCCTTGGAATTCATGAATGAAGCCCAGAGACTGTTTTCAGTTTGCCCATGCATCATTAGCTGTTTTGCCTTGTTAGTTTTCTTTTCGGTAATTTCAAATATTCCTTTGTAATTTTCTGCATTTATATATTGATGTTATTAATATCCTCAGTATTACAAGATGTTGTAAAATAATATGCTGTCTTTCTGAAAAAGTCAATATGGTTGAATCTTACCTATTTCGAGTCATTTAGCTTTTTCAAGATTCTGCTTTTAATCAAATTTGTAGGCTTTCATACATTGAGCAAGTTTGATGTGTTTAGATAAAACACATAAAAACCTTAAAAAAAAAAAAGGGAAAGTATCTAAAACCTCTTAATGAAATCTCCCAGCATTTTCATGGTACCTTTTGTTAATTTTTATTTGGTATTTTTTCACATTTGTAGTCATGTGTGATTATTTTTTAAATCAAGATGGGCATTTTCAGAGCTTTCCCATTTGCTTAATTGTAAGCAAAGTTATCTTAAAATTTTCTCCAAAAATTTTTTAAGATAACAAATAGTCACACTCCATCTCCTGTGTGATTTCTTGATTCAAAGAACCAGCTTTTTTACTGGTTCAAGATTCCTTGTCATCAAAAAACCCCCAGTGAGGCACAGCTCTTCTTATAGCTTTTTTCTCTTCACAAACCAAAAATGGAAGCATCCCTTTCAAACAGCATTTTAGGGAACAGCCTTACTAAGGATATGGATGAGGATTAGATGGCCCACCCAGAGGCATTTACCACTGACTTTTTTGTTCTTACTGATTTGCACAATTGATTTAAGTGGAACTGTTTGTCTTCACATATTTCCAGAAGTCATATGTATGAATGTATAGCAAAGGTGTAGCCTGAGCCTGTGTCCAGTGTTGTTTTGGCAGCTGTATTTTGAGAGGAACACTTTTTCTTATAGTCTTGGAAAATGTGAGAAAAAGTCTCCTAATCTGGAAGGAAATTCAAAATAATATACAGTTTTAAATTTAGGTAACACTTGCTCTGTGTAAGCTCATGTCAGTAGAAATAATATTTTTTCAAGATGACTGTGGACCCCAAGGTCAGCATTCATCAAAAGATAAATCAGTACCATGCATTTTAGGAAAGCTATCTTTCCATTCTTCTATAGGAAATTCCAGAAAAGCATTATTTTTTATCAATTTTGTAGTAATATAAATATCTGTATTTGCTGCTTGCACTCACAATCATCTTTCTGCTTTGCCCTTGATATTATTTCAGTAAGAGAAAGCAAAATACACACACACACTGTAGTTTGAATGGCACATGCTTATGATGGCATTTTTTTTACAGAATTTAGCTGCTTAACTTGTTACCAGCCTGCTTGGACTGATTTTTCTATTCTACAACTCTATGCTTTATTAATGGTTTGGGTTTTTTTTTTTTTCCTATGGAGAGGTAAAAGATGTTTCTCTGAAGCTGGTGACCTTGACTTGCAATCAAGCCTTTGCTTTCCTGTATATCACTAGCAGAGTTTTTCATTGAAGGAAAGTTCACAAGAATCAAGTAGCATAACTTTGATTGTTTCTTTGAGCAGGGGAACAATCTTAAGTAAAATTTTCATGGAAGTAATGGACTTGCTCACATGGAGAATTTTAATTTAAATTATCTAAAAATTTTACAAAGAAAGTGTTGGATATGTGTTGGGAAGAGCTGTTGGTGTTGCCTGCAATTCTTAAAAGTTATGGTGTATGTGGGTAAGATTGACTATGAATGACTTTGTAACAGAGACTTGTTAAAGATTTTATTTCTCTAAGTTCACAGGGTCAGCTTCAGTAGTCTGGTGCTTGGCACCGAGACTGTGCTAACACATGCAGCTGGACTAGAGTGAGAATGCTTGGAAACTGGAGCATGGATGAAAGCTGGCTGGATGAAACTCATCCAGATAAAACTAAGATCAAATTCAGTGATGACTTTGGTTTAAGTTTTTTGGATTCTTTTTTCATTATGCCTTTGAATACCAAATTAGAGTGCTAGGACTGTTACTTGTCAGATTTTTTGAGCAAGGTCACTGACTACAGTTGCTAATTCATGTCTGAATTAGATTTTGTTATCCATGTCACCATTTTCTAATGGAGCTAAGCTAGGCAGTGGTAATGCATTTAATCAGGCTTCCATTTAGAGCACACACTGATCCTCTGCTTTATGATTATTCACAAGCAGCTGAAATTTAAACTGATGGGGTTTGGCATATTAAATTAGCCACAGTATGTCCTCAGGAGACTCTGTGTGTGTAGAGTCGCTTATTATGCCTGAATTGGCCACTCCCTTCTGGGAAAAAAGGAATATAGTGAGAGCAGAAATTAACAGGTATATGACTCTTAGTCTTCCATAGTGTGTTGTACCCCATGTTTGGTAAGTCTTCCAATGTATTTTAAGAGCAGTGTTTTTTTTGAAATGTTCCTACAATTCACATGAACTGACAGGCAGATCAAAGGTGCAGGTTGCCTTGAATAGGAGGTGAAAGCACCTTTTAAGGTAAGCATTTCCAAATTCTGAGCCTCCCAAAAGAAATACAAAAGTTATAACTCTGGTTCTTGGTCATTACATAATATAGCTTGCTTTTAAAGCTGAAAGCTTTCTTGATTTGAAATATTTGAAGAGCATTAATTGAATGTTCATTTTTAAAATAATTCCAGAGTTGAAAGAATGCATCTGCTGAAGTAAAAAGTAGCAATACAAATCTGCTGCTAGTTCTCTGTATTTTTTGCACTGAAGACTAAATGTTCTGTGGTACTGGTTGTGCATCTAGTGCTCCATCAGGTGCTGATGGTGGCACTGATGGAGCAAGGATAAGTTTGATCTCTGGGGGTTCTGTCTTAGCTCACTCCCTTATAAATATTGCATTTGTGCCTTCTTGGGAAACCAGGGAAAGACAAGAAGCTCCCCTTTTCCATTTGCAGTTTCACACTTATACTTAAGATCTAGATTTATACTGTGCAATTGCTGCAACTTCTAGCAGTATTTTTCACTTTCATTTGCACTCTGACCCTCTCTCACTCCCTCTTTTGGATGGTGAAAGTCCATTTTAAGGTGTAGGTTCAATAGTCCTACATCTCTAAAGAGATGCCATTTTACTTATGTGTTTTTAGATGCTTTGGGGTGTTATTTTTCTTTACTATACTAAAGACAGTATGAAATAATGTTTGAATATGCCAAAGTTATTTTATTTCTGCAATGAAGGAAGAAAATTTCTGATGAAACTAGATTTGTGTTATGCCTACATTTACTGAAACATTATTTACAAACCGATGCCTTTTTCTTCAACAAAATTGGAACTTATGAAAATGTTAATTAATCTGTTCTTGAATATGAAAAATATGATTTTTAGAAATAAGTGTAATAACTTGGTGTTCCTTTCCTTTTATGTGCAGGTTGATGACATTGGGTTTTCTTTGAATCATCCTAATCAGTACTTCACAGAGAGTCAGAAGCTGTTAAATGGTGGTAGAGAACCGAAGAAGGAATTCAATAACTCAGGAAACTTTCAACAAAAAAATAATAGTCAGGAAAGCATAAATTCAAGTTCCACTCTCACTTCTTCAAATGACAAAGCTGATACTGAACTGGAAGGACTGGAAGCATACTTCACTGAAGACTAAGCAGCTGTGTTATTTGGGTTAGTTTTTCTTTCTTTTATTATTTCCCTTCTCTAGCTGGATTTGTCCCTGTACTGAGGAGTATGCACTTCACCACCTGGAAGACAGAAGCATTTAGTGCTTTGAGAAGGCTGGAAAAATGAAAGATATATATTGAAGCTGTAACTGCATCCAGTATTTATTCTTACTGCTTTAGGAAGCTGTTTTACAGGGTGTGTTTAAGGATGGGAAATGAAACTTTCTTCACAATTATTAGGTAATTTTTGTCTGATTTACCTTTTTTTTGGTTTTCTTCAAAAATTTCAACTATTTTTATCCCCTTTTGTGATCACTTTTCTATGTATCACCTTAATAAAAAAAATTGCAAACCCAAAAGTTTTTTGTATTTTCTTTTTAGCTATACTGGGATGGTAATTAAGTAGGAGTTCTTACGATCAAAATTACCCTCTGGAGGAGTCTGTCTGTCTCTTCTATATGAGAAGCTGAGGGCAATCAGCTTCCTAATTTGTACCTTGGCACTAAATTTAGAGAGCTGGTTTTGATACTTGGAAGAGAACAGAATCAGACTTTAGACACCTGTATGTAAGAAAGTAATAAAAAAAGATACTCTACCAACTGACTCATTATGTAGAAGCTAAAAGCTTCTTAGCATATATTTCTGTTCAGCAGTCATGCTGATGTAGGAAGTAGTTTTCTTTCCATCCAACCTCTAACCTCAAATGTACCCCAGTTCAGATTGGAGTTGAGTATTTCAGAAGGAATGCTGGCCCAAAGCTTGTGAAGTGCAAGCATTCAAGACAATAAAACATCTCAAAGCCTTTCAGGATCTAATGATGAAGAGGATGTCACTGTTGGGTGTTCAGCAGAAGGAAGGCTGAGGAGCTCCCAAAGTGAGTGAGGCTTTAAGTGCTGTGCTGAGGAGTGCTGCCCTGGCAAGGGGAATGAATGACAGGAGCTGCCACCACTGTCACGGCACCCAGTGTAGGAGCTGATCCACACGGCCGCAGACCGGATGCTGAGCACGCTGCGTTCCTTCTCTGCATGTTTTGGGAGGTTTACTTTGGACTAGTTTTTGTCTTACACTGTGGCTGGAGTGGTCAGTAGCAGGTGCAGGAATGTGCAGAATGTGCCTGTTGTGTGAGTTTCTTCCAGAAGGGACCCAGTTTGCATGCATGCAGACTGGTTGGCAGCATGAGCCAAGCACAGCAAATGGAGGTGACTTGAGAGATTGCCTTGAAAATGGTGAACATTTCAGACAGTCTTAAGTCCATGTAATTTATCCTAGTTTTGGCTGGGATAGAGTCAGTTTTCTTCCTGTAGCTGTTACTGTGCTGTTTTGGACTTAGAATGAGAATAAGGTTGATGACACACAGATGTTTTAGATGTTGCTGAGCAGGGTGTACTCTAAATCAAGGACTTTTCAGTGTTCAGTGCTCTGCCAGGGAGCAGCTGCACAAGAAGCTGGGAGGAAGCACAGTTAGGACCCAAACTGGCCAGAGGGATATTCCATACTGCAGAATGTCATGGTCAGTGTGTAAACTGAGGGGAGTTACTTGGGAGTCACCAATTACCAGTCAGTGTGTAGCGAGCAGTTGTGTTGTGCATCACTTCTTCCTCTTGGGTTTTATTCCTCTCTGTCCTTTTCATTACTATTATTATACTAATGTTCTTTTAAATTTTTGCTTCAGTTATACAACAGTTCTTATCTCAACCATGAGGTTTTTTGGTTTTTTTTTTTCTTTTGCTTTGATTCTTACCCCTTCCCCTCATCCCTTTCCAGGAGTTTGTGGTCTGTGTGAGCTTTCAGGTAAGCTTACTGATTGCAAGCAATTAGAGATGCTTTCCTTGTTTTCCTCAAGTACATATCAGGAAAATCCAGTGAATTACAAATGGAAATGTGTATTCAAGGTCTCCATATTTAAGTGGTTATTTTGGGTGTATTTCACATCATGATACATCATGATTCAGTTGTTATTTATTTTTTAAAGCATTTATAGCATTTTCTAAAATCTATATCTATTTGGAGTCCTTTAAAAACCCACAGAAGAATCACTTTTTTTCTGCTTGTACTCATGAGCTACTCTTGGTAATGGTATTATCTCAACATTGGAACTTCTACCAGTGGTATCTAGTTGACAGAAAGAAAAATAAAGACTTTCACCCCTTAACACACTTACTTGCTGAGACTTGTCTAAATCCTTCAAATGCTGAAGGATTTATGGTGTTTGAATTGGACAAAGGTTATGATCAATGGGTACAGTTCAATCCCACAAGGAACCTGAAATGTTTATATAGGTAAATTGATTGAAAAACAAGTATAAAAATGGTTGGGATAATGTCAAGAATGAATTATAGCTGTGAAATATAAGGAATAGATACCTAAATACTAACTTATTAACAGAGGAAGCCCTGCACGACTTTAGAAGAGGGTTAGGGTGGGTGAAAAGTAGATCAATAGGAGACTCGAAGGTGGTATCAGTGACTATCAGTTGGAGCAGAGCAGGATTGGTGATTAGGCTGCAAAAAAAGGAAGATGTATGAACTCTCAATTTCTCTTAGAATAAAAATTACAGCCACAATGGAAGCATCATGAAAAGCTGTGTTTCTAGCTGAAAGTTTTCAGCCAAGTTGAGGATGTTTTGTCATATAAACTTTAATTAAGATGGTTTGTGAAAATGGGGTAATGAAAAAGAAATCAGTATAGTGGAAGACGATATGGCACAATGTTTATTTTTTCAGAAGAATATTGCATTCTACTCAGGTTCAGAGTTGTATCTTGGGAGATGTTATGCAAACAGAAAATCTTTGCCATGCTCAATGGCCAGACTCATAAAGTGAACTTCAGTAAAAAAAAATTTAGATCAGAAGTGTCCTTGCTCAAAGTGAACCAATCAAATGGATGCATGCACTGGATGAAATGTCGTGGTCTCTGTTGCACTGTTCAGAGTAGATGGCCTGGCTGGCCCTTTTGGCCATTAAAGTCTGTGACATGTGGATTTATTTTTATGCTTAATACAAATTTAATCTCTAAGCTGAAAGTGTCCCTGCTTCAGGCAGCTGCTGTAGTGCTTTTGGGTGGGGTATAGAGGCAATCTAAGACAGATGGAAGAGTCAGAGATGTGAGATTCCCCCACTCAATGTTCAGGCCTTGGAATTGTTGGTAGTTTGGCCAGCTACAGTTTTCAGAGAGAAATTGTTGGCCGTAGAAAAATACCGGGGAACCTGCTAAATTACTTTGATTCTGAGCTGATCTTTGATATTATTGGAGCATAATTAAAAATATGTGAAGTTCTTAACATGCTGTAGGTGAAAACTAGTAATAATTGCAGTTACTATATGACTTCGAATGGAAGAAAAGGAGAATCCTTGTCAACTATGGCTTAGGAAGGAGGTGAAGGTTTTCTTACATTGTCTCTTGGTTAAATCCAGAGGCACTGTTAAAGAGTGGTTTTATCTACAGTGGTAAAACTTCCTTTTCCAGGACCTGGCATTAATAGAAATACAATTTTTTACAGTTGGGGAAACTTTTCACTTGAATTTAGGTATTTACCTATGGTCTTCTTCTCAGTTTCATCAATACTTTAGTACATCAAGAATAACAAGTACAAATATCTGAATCAACATACAAATAAGAAAAATAAAAACAATTATTTAAATATACTTATCATGTCAGTTCTAGGGTGTGTAATCAGAGTTACAATAGTCAAATATGTTGGTAGTGCAGTCATAGTAATCTGGTGAGTGCAAGCATATGTGAATGAAGTGCTTTCCCAGGTTATTTCTATTTGGTGTGTTTAGAAATGAGCCTTAAAAAGTATATTTCCCCCTTTTTTACCATTCATTTAAAGATCATTATAATTTTGTTTTGTAAAAATTTCAAATTTGTTATGCAGTAGAAAAAATACATCGGAATGTCCTTTTTGAATTCATCCCTGATATTTATAGATTTTCTGTCTCTTGCCTCTATGTTTTGGCTTAAGTTCCCTCTTATGAGCAATGTAAGGCCTAACCTTTAGTTCTCAGGATTTTGAAGTTTTGGATTAAAGAATCTGACTTCATTTAATTTTTTTTTCATGCCTCACTTAGGAAAAAAGTCCCTACACAGTGAAAATTCTGAAGACCTTCATAGGCCACATGAAATAAACTCCTCCCTTTGACCTTCTAAAGTTTCCATCAAAAGAAATGATAAGTAAAGAAATTAAGTAAATTTTCCTCTAAACAGGGGGGCTATAATCACACTGAGGAAGCCTTATGACTATATTTATACTTGTTCTAAAGGCAAAGCTTTTCTTTTGATTTCTGAATTGTTTTGGAACATATGTAAATGGGACTTAAGTTGTGAGGGAAAACCAAACCAACCTCACTATCCTTATCAGAAATGAAAATAGTAGAATATTCAGCCTGCTGAACTGCTTCCAACCTGAAGGCCAAAATTATCTGAAGCACAGCCATCAAGCTGGAATATCTAAATTGGCTGTCAAGCAAGTTTGATGGGATATTCACTCTTTTTAACTGCAGTGTCTGCTCCCAGCATGTATCAAATTAGATGGCAGAGGAGAGTCACTTGTCTCCTGTAGGTAGCTGGAACTTATTTAAGCCAGTTTGCCTGTGTGACACTTACTTAAGGTGCTTAAATGCTTATCTGGGAGGGAAAAATCCTATCTCTGTGTATGCCATCCAGCTGTATAACTGGTTCTGCTAAAGTGCTTTCTCTAAATGGGTTTTATGTCTGAATAACAACAGCTGTACTGTAACAGACTTGTCATATTTTTTGCAAGAAGTGTTCTTAGCACATGATTATTTCATAACTTGATAAGTTCAGTATTTATTAAATTGTCTACTGTGCAGATTTAGAGCACTAAACCCAGTTCTCTGCAGTAATGTCAGCCACCAGCACTCTCAGTTCACAGTTTAGATTCAGTTTCTCTAGGGGTGTTGATCTTATTTTTCACCAAGTAGCAAACTCTAGAAATGCTTTTTTCCTAAATAGAATTCAATGTTGTTTCAAAAATTTCACTTGCACTCTTCAGCTGTAGTGATTCAGTATTTTGTGGTAATCTTAACAAGAAATAATTGTTTAAAAAAAAGTTTTTAATACATTTAAACTGAAAAAATTGCTAAATTTCTTAATTACTGTCTGTTACTGAAGTTTTTTTAATTCAGTGGAGCTTATTGCCAGATGCTTGTTCTTAATAAGTTACTTTTTTTACCCTTCATGTTAGTAGACCTAAACCTGCCTGAGTCTTCTTCATTGAGAGTGACTGCAATAATCATTTTCTCTAAAAAAAATCACCTGAGAAGCTTTCTGTAGCTTGAAACAACAAAATCTTAGAACAGGAAGTAGTGCTATTCTACTTTCTGAATAACACTGAATTAGTGTTATTCTTCCAGTTGTCTTCTTCTCAATCATCATAACTATAGAGAACATTTAATTACTAAGAGCTGATGCTGTCCATAAATCTGGAAGAATTGTCTAAATAAGGGCACCTCAAGCTTTAGTAAGGACCACTTTTAACAGCTGTTAAATTGGCATTATAAAGAAGTGAATAGACCCCTTTTCTGAGCAAAGTTTATTCTGCAATTGATATAAACTTCTGTCTTAACAGGGCTGAGATTCCTAGTATCAGACTGAACTGTTCTTCATGACTATTTTCATCTGAGGACAGGAATTTGGGTCTGACAGGCAGGTGGGCTGTACTGTGTGCATTGACCAACTGCTTAGAAAACTCAGATCTCACATGCTGAATTCATGTGAGAATTCAGTCACAGGCTGAATGCTCAGTTTGTAGCTGCATAAGGAGAAAAGCAGCTTGGTTTGGACTTGAAATTTCAACCAGTAAGTTGAAGGTTGCTGGCATTCCTTTAAAATCCAAATGTCTAAATATTTAAAATAAAATCAAACAAACAACACCAACACATGCTATTCCTAGGTACTTTAGAAGAGTCTTAGTTTTTAACAGTTGCTGAATGACTGTTTTGGGAATGAAGAGTTGGCTCTTTCTGTGCTCTAAGTAAATAAATGCATTTGGTGTATCCAATGTATCATGGTGTTAACGTCTTCGTGGTTCATTGTGGTGAGAGTCTTGCATGCAAATCCTTGAATGTTGCTTAACCTAAATCTACTCCCTGAAAGTGTTTTTTTGGTTTTTTTTTTTTGCCTGTCTGGATAATTTGTGGTGCTTCACTGAGCAGAATCTACAGCATGAATTAGCTGTATGGCCAAGTTGTGGTTGCAGAGGGTAAATTATTAAAGCCATGGGTTACTTTGCATGTTTGTTCTGCCAGGTGGAAGACTGAGCTCTAATAATTAAAGACACACTTCTGAACTAGTCTCAGTGGGATGTCTGTAAGTGACATCCCGGTGTAAAGAAGGCTTTCCTGTTGCTTTCCTGTGACTTTGGAGCACCACAAAAACATGGAGTGTGACAAAACCAAGGCATCTTCCCCTGAAGGACAAACCCTGTTAAATTCATTTACTCTGCTACTCCTACATCACACTTTTCCCATGGAAGATGTGTGCTGTAAGGGGCACATCGTGCAAAATGCAAAGAGATGCAAACCAGACAGCAGCTTCCATTGCTACTCCTAAAGAAATATAGCAAAAAACATACTTCAAAATGATAAAGAAGAGGTTGGAAGGATATAACCATATTGTTGCATGTATTAATTTCCAAAGGAGCTATTGTGGCAGGGTCTCAGTGTTTGTGGTATCATTGCACAAGAATATGGAAGACAGACTATTTTTTGTCCCCAACAGTTTACAGTTTAGATTATGAGATGATGTAATAAATATGAGGAACAGATGATAAGAATATAAAATGCCAAGGACTGTCACCAGTGATATTTTTATATTTATCTGTTGTATAAATTGAAGGTTTCAGGTGGGTTGTTAAAATAAATGTTAATTATGTCCATAGTCTTCACTGGCCACTTGCCTATCCAGTATGAGCAATTGGGTATTGAGGAAGGATTTAAAATCAGTGAATACAAAGAATATACAAAATAACCTTGAGATGAAGTGTTTACCTCTCTCGCTCTGTGTTCTCTTGCTGTCCACAAACTTTTGCAGGATCTTTGACAACGCAGAAGTTCTTGTCTCAACACGAGCTTTCACTTTCTGACTCCTAATTCTGGATTATTGATGTGGCATTGCAATGACAACAAAAGGCACAGCAATGTGCCTGTTTCTCATGTATGTCTATGAGAAGGATGCATTTGTGTCTGACAAGGTCTTAAACCATGCTGTTTTCAGTGTTCAGAAAGCTTTACTTGTTTCTTTTCCTGGGACTTCTGGAGACAGAACAGTCCACATCTTGTTTCTGATGATGTCCAAGTCTCTTTCCTTCAGCTTTGTAATATTTTTTCAGCTTATAAAACACATTTTTGTTAGCCTGGTTTGTTTTCCAAAGCAGCACTTCCGCCACAGAAGCATTTTGACAAGCAGCAGCTGTGCTCCCATGTCCAGCATTAATGGCACATGCAGAAGGTTTGTAGGTTGCTCCAAAAGAAATGTGGGTTTCTCTTGGCAGGCCCTTCACCTGTACCTTGTTCAAGGAAAGAAAAGTCCACAGTAGCTGGCAATTCTAGTTTGATATGGGTTAAAATACATTGGCTTTGGGTGACACTAGGCTAATGTACATCATGAGATGACAATTTGTCATTTCATCCATGTTAGCTCTTAGGTGTCAGCTCATAATTATTTGTAAAGATTATTTTAATATATTGAGGCTTAGTGCACTCATTTGCATTTATGAGTGATCACAAGGGTATCTAAAAGCTGGATTTCTTTGCTTGTTTCAGTCAAAATAAAAATAAGTAAATATTATGCACATAAATTAGTCATGATACCTTCTGCTTTTAAAGACCTTTGGTTAGAAAGTAGCTCTGTAACTCAGGTGATGAGGACTGGAGCTACTTGCCATGTCTCATTCCCAGCTCTAATTCTCATAGCATAGAATGGCAATAACAAGCTTGATATATTCCCTTTGCCTATTCTGTATATTGTTTATTCTGATGGGCAAATCTTAAATTTTCATTGCTATTGCTGCTGCTTTTTATTCCCTGAGCATTTGAATTGAAATGAATTTTTGCTACCTGATGAAGCTGAGTGAGTCCTATAACTTTCTCGTCCATACCTCATCCCTGGCAGCTGCAACTCATTGGATACTCAGGAGAGTAAGGAAACAAGTGGGCAGTGATCCTTCTCTGGGTAGTCCATGAATTTTAAAGCAGTTTTTTAAAGTTACTTACACTTTTAACCTTGGCATTCTTGTATTACCATGATGCATGATTCTGTATTATATTTTGTATTATACGAAATACAGTTTTCACCTTCTCAAAATAGCAGGTTCTAGCTGTCCTGGTTTTTGTAAACAGAAGAGTCTTACTGTGTTTGATATTTCTGCACACGCATGTTCTTCTGTGTCTCTCATGTTTCTTCTTCTTGTGCCTTTTTTGTATGTGGTTTATTTCCATCCTGGACTTCAGGCTGTGTTTCCAGTCCCAGTGCTCCAGAGACTTGTCTGGTCACTGTTGCAGTGCAGCTAATGAGTCTCACTGCACACCTTGTGCTCAGAGCACAAGTTCACCTCTCACATCAAACCTGCATGAACGCTCCTGTGTACCTGGTAATTTTGCCTGGGGATAACCAAAGGAGGCTGACATGCTGCAGAGAAAATTGTTTTCTTAGCTCCAGAAACATCATCTGCCTGGTAAGCAACTGTGTTTGAGACTGACCTGCTCGAATATTTATTAGGATTATGTAGATCAGTGATGTATCTAGGAGATCTAGTGGAAACAAGTAATTCTGTAACTAAGAGCTCACAACAGCATGTATTTTTTCTAATCTAAAATCTCATATTGTCCTAACATTTACCAATAAAGAAAACAAACATGTCTTGTAATCAGAATATATATGTAGAAGAAGGAAGTAAATTAAACAGATATAATAGAAAGGATTTTTCATTATATTGTTTTTCATAAAAAACGAAGCTATTTTAACCTCTTTCATGGTTCCTGATGAATGCTGAGATTAATATAACTTCATTTTATGAAGTATAGCCTAGGCTACTACATGGAGCCCAGACTGCTGTTTCAAACATTTCAAATAGCTTCTGCCTTAAGCAGAAGCTTCAGCTGTACTAAGAAATCTAGCTCTAAAAAGGAAGGTTCTATTTAAAAAGATGTTTATATATATATATATATTATATATATATATATATATATATATATATATATATATATATATATATATATAAAGGAGAGATGTGTTCTGTCTTCACTTCCGGCTTTCAGGGAAAGAATAAATATAGGGCATCTAGACTCCTCTAAATTGTTAGATGTTTTTTTCTTCCCAGAAAATTGGTTTTAGGTGTGATAAACACAATTTATCATCCCTCTGGACTGCATACAGGTACTTGATTGATTTCAGTGTTGTGAAAGCCAAAGTCAGCCCCATGTTTTATCATTGTACTCCTCTATGAGAGATCTTGAAGATTGGATGAAATACCCCAAATATAACTATTTTTGTTATTACAGATTGACCAAAGAATAGAATTGTGTGTGCTTAGTAAATACTTCCTCCTGTTCTGAGCATTGCTGGTCTCATATTCTCTAAATACAGGTAGTTAATGTTCATAAATGTCTTTGTTTTTGAATGGTCTGTTTTGTATTCTAGTCTTGTAATTTTATAGCTGGAGTGAAACCCTGGCTTCAGCAAATTTCATAAACAAGCTTATTTGCTGTAGCAAATGATTTTGGCCTGATGCCATAAAATGGATATCATATTTTAGTAATTATTTTATAATCATATCTAACTGTTAACAATTTGTAATATACAAAAATACTACCCAGCCAAAAAAATAAATGAAAATATCTTTTGCTTGACAGATTTGGTTGACTAGGGAATAAGAGAACTCTTTTTTCTGTTAATTTATCTTTTTACATGCAGCCTAATAACTAGCAAGAGTTTTTCAATACTTGAATATCCAAAATGTATACCTTGATATTTTATTCATCTTGGACATGATGACAAGCTGTCTTCCACACTCTAGATATGTTCCCCTAATGTGTTAGATTAAAGAGATGTGTCTGGAGTGAAACAACCAGCATGTTCTCTTACCTGCTCTGCTCTCTCTGGCCCTAGTTTTTATTTCCAGAGCTTCCAGTCAAATACTTTCAAAAACCTTCATGATGAGCACTTGAAATATGTTCAAAACAGTATTCTGGTTACTTAATTATTTTCTGCCATTCCATAATTGCTTTACAATAGAGAAATTTTTTTTTCCAGGTTTAAATAGTACTTTCAGGAAAGGAAGCTTGTTGTAGAAATGATGTCACTTAAAGAAATTTATGAACAATGAGCAGGGACCCACTTATTTGGCTTTTCTCTTTGGTTTCTGATTTGGAATGGGTATTTGAAGTAGTGCTTTGTTTCTCTACAGGTAGATCAGTAAGCAAATGCTTTTGTTCCTGACAAAAGACTGAAGAAGAAGAAAAAAAATCTCTTTCTGCAGTCACATTTGAGATTTTAGTTCCAAGGACGGAGCATCCAAGAGTCTAAAAGGTACCTACCAAAAAAGTCAGAAAGGCAAATTTTTTATTTTAACTTTTTGCTTTTCTCCTTAAAGTAATGCCTGTGCTGAAGGGGTAGTGTTCCCATCATCCAGAAACCTCAGCCTTTGTGGGAAAGGGAGCATTTCCTCTGCCTGCTGAACAGTATCAAGGCTGGGGAGCTACCTTGCCTTTGACTGGGGGTGCTCTTGTATGCAGAGTCAGTCACTTGCTTTTCCTTTTCAGAGAAGCATAGATGCTCTCCTGATTTGGAGGAAGTCAATTTTCTATTTTCAGAACATAGTTTATTTGCTCTCCACTGCTGATCAACATACAAAATATCCTTTTCTCTGGCAGATGTTCTGTCTCTTGTCTCATCCCTTGAATTTGAGTTGCAGGGAGAGGTGCTCATTTGGGAACTGTTCCATAGTAATTTCTTTTCTGTGAAATGATAGGCTAAGAAACTGTGCTAATGAGGACTGCTCAGGAGGTCACACACCAGTGGCAGCTGTCAGGATGCACTGTGAGCCACTGGTGGTGGCTGAATACAGCCAGAAATAAATGCACTGTCACAATGCACTGTGGGTGAAGCTTAGTGATTCTTTGTTCTGGCATACATATTTCTTATGAATGCACCACAAAATGGCATATCTTAGGTATAAATAGCAGTAAAACAAGTCACTTAATATGATTTTTAAGTTTCTTTACTGAAGATATGAAAAATTAAAATATTATAGGGCCTGGAGGGAGAAAACAGTTTTATCTACCTGCATCACAAAAGGATGCAGGATGGTTTTCAGAGGCAGTAATGACAAACTGCAGAGTCACATGTTCAGGATGTGCAAGCAGGTGCAGTATCCAGCTTGCATTATGAAGGATGGTAAATAGGGACTAGCTGGGCAATCCTGCCAGAAAGAGAAGGTTAAAATGCTGTCAGAGGTAGGTAGAATAGGGTTTTGCCTCGGTGAACTGGAAGATGATGGGAAGACCAGTAAGTTGTGATGAGAAAAGCATAGTCTTGCCTGCTTATCAGAAACTACCACATTTTAATGCCAGATATGAGCCTAAGGCCAAGTATTTCCAGATTTACAAGCTGATTGCAAACCCCTCTCTTCTCTCTTCATTAAGTGAAGTTTTGGCAGGGCTGAGCCTATATCTGGACTTTGCTCATTGTATTCTTAGTGTGGTCTTCCCGGGAAATGGTGGGGAAGGGGGCAGATACCCAAATTGCAGTTTAATGCTCTGGAGGGGTACAGCTGCAGTAACATATTTTGCTGTTGACACCATCTTTTTCTGCTTCATTAATCTCTTAATCTCTCTGTCATGTACCAGCAGTGGGCAGAGACACATTTTTTATGGGGACACCCTTGTATGTTGGGCAACAGTGAATTTATTCACCAATTTAATTTCTCTTCCTAATAAATGTATCAGATTCATGTTGGCTTAGCAAGCACAGCTCCACTGCTGCTCTTAGGGCTATCCCACTGACCATTTCCTTTCTTGCCACTCAGAAACCACACTGCAGAGCCTGGGACAGTTTATGTTCAATTTGAGGTGTGGCCCTGAATTTCCCTGGTGATTTGTGGCAAATTGTCTGCCTGCCTCACCTGCAAGGGGGAGGGAACCATTCCTCCTTACTCCATTCACATCAGTCTGTACCACATGTATTGTTTCTCCTCCTGTGTAACATCTGGACAAGACTGTCTCATCAGCCTGCAACAACAATAGCAATGATGAAAATTCTCTTTTCAGGTGCGTGATATGTAAAGGGGTATTTTACCTGAACAATAACTTTGGATTTTAATGGGAACAAATATTTCAGGTGGTCTCCTCTAGCATCCTGATGCTAAAAGTTCTGGGTGTTTGGGAGACTCCTAGTTCCTGATTCTGTCATGTTCTGGATTTCCAGTCTGCCATTTGATATTACCTTCAAATCTTTTTGCTTCCAGCAATGCACCTGGAACTGTTCCCACTCCTCTCTCACAACATAACCTCTTCTTCAGCCATCAGGGCTGGGCATGATCTGTGTGTAAGGGCTGCAGCAGGGGATACATAAGGCAGGAAAGGAAATCTTCTTTCTGACTGCATGGATGGTGCAGGCTTTGAGTTCACTCTTCTATTTTGCTGTTTCCTTTAATAGTAGGTTCAGATGCAGCCACTAAAAATCTGCCATGAAGAGCTCCATCCCACTCTTCAGAGTGTGAAAACCCCTATTTAAATTATTTGCAGTGTTGTGGGTATCTAATTATTCTGAATGTTCTGTTTATCTGTGCTTGTGTTCCCTCCCAGTGCAGCTGGCATGGCTGTGTCTGAGCTGACTGTTACAGCAAACAGCAGAACAGAAGGCTGAACTCACATCAGGAGCAGCATCATCCATGCAGGCAGGAGGAACTGGAGCACTGCATCCCACTCTGGGGTCCCCAGAACTGGGAGGACATGGAGCTCCTTGGAGTGAGTCCAGAGGAGGCCACCAAGCTGATCAGAGGACTGGAGCACCTCTCCTATGAGGAAAGGCTAATCAGATTTGTTCAGCCTGAAAGAGAGAAGGCTTTGGGGTGACCCACCTGTGGCCTTTGTATCTGAAGAGAGCCTACAGAAAAGATGGAGAGAGACTTTTTAAAGAACACATAGTAACAGGACAATGGGGAACAGTTTAAAATTGAAAGAGGATAGTTTAGATTAGAGATCAGGGAGAAATTCTTTACTGTGAGGGTGATGAGGCACTGGAACAGGTTACCCAGAGAACTTGTGGATGCCCATGCCTGGGAATGTTCAAGGCCAGGCTGGATTAAACTCTGAGCAATCTGTCCAGTGAAAAGTGTCCCAGTGCAGCCAAGGGGGTTGGAACCAGAAGATCTTTAAGGACCCTTCCAACCCAGGCCATTCTGTGATTGTTTATGAACTTAAGATTGGTTCACCTTGCTTCCCCCTACCCAATGAGCACTTGGTAAGTTTTAGAGGTTTAATTTGGTTTGCATTTCTCTTTGGTGGCTCCTGAGCCCTGTAGGCATCAGTTTCTCGCTTTTTCTGTAGTCCTGCTGGACATCTGTTCTGCTCAGTGGGACAACAGGAGGATTGAAATGGATTAAAGTTGGGTAAAGTGCTAATAAAAAATACAGGAAAGAAACAAATTTCACATATAATTCATTAAAGTGTGGTGTGGCAAGGAGGGAAACACAGCTGTATTTTTGGATGGAAATCCCAACAAATCTATCAGTCAAAATGAAATCTCACATTACACACTGCAGTGTTTGTAGTCCAGAAATTCCCCTAATTGCTTTGCTAAAATCCCTCCAAATAATTTTGTAGATTACATTGAAATAGTTTATCTCTCTACCAAAAGGTCATTTTTGCTAATAATGGACACTTTTAAGCTGGAAATGTGTAATGTGCAATCCACTAACATTTTTAAAGCTGAGTTAAGGGAGGCAGGGTGTCTGCCAAGGGAAAGTGAGATTGTTACTCCTCTGATGAATGTTGCAGGGTGTTTAGCAACCATGGACAGGAGGTCTTTGCAGTGAACTATTCCTTGTGGATTCAAATCTAGTTTGAATTATTTGCACCAATGTTTGTCATATTATAGATTGAAAAGGGTTGCCCAATGTCTTTGGGCAGGCTTTCCTTGTCCCTGTCAGGATCAGCTGACATCAAGCTAATTGCTTTCTTACCATTGGAACAGGGGTAATGATGGGGGTTTTTTGGGTATTTTCACAGTTTCCTGGAGCAGGGCCTGCTGTGTGGAGTCTGAAAGGACCTGCTGCTCTCCAGCCACCACCAAAGCTTTTCACAGAAGTCCTATGGGAAATAAACTCAGTCAGTAATGATTTTACAAACATCCAAATATTTTTATAAAGCCTGTGTACTAAGCTATTGGCACCTATTGAAAATATGCTACTTTGTAAAATGCATTTCAGGAGATTAAAACATTTTTCACAATTTCTGGTAAATAATTAAAAAACTGCCTATGGCACTTAACTAGGTCACAAAATGTTTCAAATTTAATGAAATGGACATGTAAAAGCTTCAAGTACTGGTTACAATAAAGAGATGGACTGTTGAGCTTTACAATAACTGCAGCATCAACAACACTCAGAATATAAATAATTAGTTGAATTTGCAGACACTTGGCTGAATTGCAAATTGAATATAATTTCATTGATTCTCTGCATAGCTAACACACATTTATATTTATTTGTGCAGAGAAGGGGGAGAGAAAGCAGAGATGGGAAGCCCTTACCTTAATCAGATTGCTTTTGACTTCAATTCCTCTAGGAATGCTGAATAGGTTAAGGGGTATTGTACCCCAGTAATTACCATAGAAGAAGGATTGCACTATTAAAAATTATCAGTGCCTGGGATTTATTTCTGAGCATTTTCCCTATGTGTTCTTATAAAATGGTCTGAACAATAGTAACTAACATTTAATTATAGGTATTCAAAAGTCATCATAATGAAACAATAGCTTAAATGTGAAATCAGACTTTACAATTTTTAAAATAAATACACACTTATTCTCATTGTAATTTATGATAATCTGGTTGTAATCTCTCACTACACTGAAGTTTGTTTCCAGTTTTCTGGTTGATTCTAAGCTTATGAGAGCCAAAGACAAAAGTGCTTAGTGCAAACTGTGTATGCCTCTGATTATTATTATTATTATTATTATGTTATGGATGTAGGGAAATGATCATCTGTTGGAAATGCAAGTTTTGGGCACACCTTTTAGCAAGATGTCTGTTGCAAAGGCTTCTCAGGTTCTGTCTTGGTGTTTGCAGCAGAAAGGCTGAGGGGTCCTCTGATGGCACAGTCAGTTGTGCTGGTCTTATGAGACCACAGGCAAGCCTTGTGATTGTGGTTATCACTCCCATTAGGCTGTTTAAAGAGTTTACTCAGAGAATTTCAATTTCTAGCAATTGTGGGCCAAAAATCTCCCTTTCCAACCTATACAGAGAGTATAGGAACTTGCTTTTGTAATTCCCTTTCTTGGACATCTTAAATCACTGCATGGACTCCTTATGGGTTTGGAGGCTGCAAACTGGAAGCCCATCATTTCATTTGTACATGCAGCATGGAGCAATGATCACATGGTATTGTGCTTGAGGAGCTGCTAGGAAATCAGGGACCTCAAGGAATGGTGATTTAGCACTGGATATTCACAGCAATTATCTTATTATCTTATTATTGCTTTTCTCCTGTCCTCTCCCAAAGCCATGCTTGGTGGGTCCAGCTTGTGCTTACAGGAGGTAAAACTTCGTGGTGAAATATAAAACATTAATTTTGTTTTGCTTTGTTTTCTGGCCAGACTCATTATCAAAGCAAGATAGCTTCTGGGGCACCCAGTAACAGGTATGTAAGAACAGGCAATTCTCACAAATAGATGTGTTTATTTTCATGGCACTGCAGCTGGGCAATTAACACAGCTTGTTTTCTGGGTGACACAGGTCCCAATTCTAACCTAAGGGACATTATTGCTTACTTGCTGATGTGTATATATATATATTTATGTGTGTGTGTGTATGTATATAGTATATATATTTACACATCTGTATATATATATATATGTTTACTGGAAAGAATTGCAACTTGAGTCCAAAGTGACGGACAAAATGGTTTTTTTATACATTAATTTGGTGACAATTATGTCTGCAAATGAGCATAACAGATGTGAAATAACTTGAATTTCAAAAGACAGCTTCTTTTGCAGCCCTCTATGGATCACATTTGAGGTTGTTATGTCATTAGCAGGCAGCAGGGAGACTGTAATTCTGCTCTCCTTCAACCTAACCCTTCCACTGTGCGACCCCGTTTCTCCTCACGTTGCCACTTCTACTTGAGTTGATTACCAACATGATCTTTGAATAAACCTGCTGGTTGTACAAGAAGAGATGAGCATCTGACTAAAGCTGTTAAATCTACATTTACAAAATTATCTCCCTGGACTTAATTATCACTATCCTGCTGCATGCTCTGATTCTACACTTGCTTATCCCTTGACTTCATTCTCTTGTTTGATAATACAGCTTCTCATAATCCACACAAGCCTTGCAATATATTTCACTCACTTGCTGACATTTCACTTTGTGGTTGATATTTATCCCTAGGTATCCCAAATGCCTGTCAATTAATCAGTCCTAGGTCTGCAGAGTGTTGTTAGAGCCAGGGACTAAGCACACAGCTTTCAAATGAGGCAGCATTTATCAATTCATGTGACTCTCACTATGAAAAAAAGAGAAATTGTATTCTGTCATTGCCAGCAGTCTTTAGGATGATTAGACTACAAGGCAAACTCTGAACCAAATCCTTCTGGATCTACTGGAGATATCTTAAAACTTCAGTGAGTTTTGGCTCCTTCTAGCTTTATCTCTTGTGATCTGCTGATTTTTTTGTCTCATTAAAAAAAGGCTTGGAATCCTGTATGGCCTTTAAATGCACTTTTCAAAATTATTATTTCCATGAATTTTAAGAAAAGAAGTGGCTGAAGCAACTGCAGAGATAATATGGGCTAGCTTTTCTTCAGACTATGGAAGAAATTAAAGACTGAAAACACTTTTGGTAATCCTCCCCCCTACTTTTCCATGCACAATTTTATGCTTTCCATGTTTTCAACACTGTAGGGGTTTTATTAATGGAAACAGACTGTTTCTTCAAGAATGTGCAGGCTTCTGAAAGAAGGAGTGATGACCCTGGATGGAGTGTGAGCTGCATGCACAGCATGACACCTGAGGCAGGATTTTTCTTCTGCTGTTTGCTCCCACCAGGCTTACCTGTGTCAAAGGGGAAGCCAAGAAAGCATTTCTCTCTCCTGTAAGAAATATCAGTGTATACTGCTTAAGAGAGCAGCTTCCCAGACAGTGATTTATCTTCAGATCCCACTCTCTACTCATCCATTTGCTATCAAAGCCCCAAGCTCAGGAGAAGTTCCTGGCTATAACTGAATAAGGGTGTCCATGTGTAGTAGATATTGGTTTTTTAGTTGTCTAAACATTGATGTTCTTTGTCCTTGCTCCTGGGCAGTGTGATAATTAGTGGTGAAATGTTTACTTACCCAGAATACATTCCAGCTGTGCTTCATCCAAGGAGCCTCACTTCTGGCTCTGTGTAGTCTGCATTTCATGAAAGAAATGCTCTGCTGGGTCTGTCTAAATGTGAGGGAGAGTTTAGGGGTCATAAAGGCCCTTGGATTTATCAACCCAGGAGAGACTGTGAAGCTTTTGCTGTACCAGTGGCTGGCAGTGTCTGAAGAGGTGGAGTGACAGATTTGTGAATACTCTGATGAAGTTTCCTTATTGCTCCTTAGCATATGCAAGGCCCACATACATGCTGCTGACCTAACAAGCAGGAGAAATATCTCCAAGTTTTCACTGAGTAGTGTTTCAGCAAAATTGCTGACCAGTTAGGAGTCAGGGCTGGCTCTGAGCTGCTCAGCAGTAGAAGCTGACATCAGCTTTGTCATTCAGGGGAGGAACAGCGAGATTTTGGATTCAGGGAAGGCACAAGTGGCATGGGAGGGGAGGTCGAGGATTTTAAGAGCTTCATTCTTGTGCTGCTGTTTGAGGGACAGGAATGGACAGGTTTTCAGCCATCCACCTTCACATATACATGAGCACAGGCAGGTGATGAAATGGTCAACTCTGTCTGCACTCAGGATGAGTCTTCTTTCAGTGAAAGATTAGTTTATATATAGATGTTTCTAAGCCAAATGTTAGTTGCTATCATTTTCCTCCTTATCTGATAGTCCAGAGCAAAATATTTTTGGTCAGAAATATAAAACCGTCCAAATTTCTTTTTTAAACTTATTTGTGAAATGTCTTTCTCAGAGGGAATGGTTTTTGAAGGAAATTCCTGTTCTGACAGAAGCAAAAGGGGGATTTTATTTACATCTTTCTAATCTGGGATACATTAGCTGACTGGTACAGTAGTAATTTCTGAGAAATATGTGATCTCTAGTTTTTTTTCAAATCACTTTTCATGAAAAAAAGCCAAACCTGAGACCTTTGAAATCTTGCAAGACAAGTAAGTCATTCCATCCAGACTTATTTGGCCAGTCTACAGGATTTACACATTTACTCTCAATGGTATTTGATGAGTAAATGATTCTCAATGAATACTTGAGCACTGGCTGCTGTAGGGGTGGAAGATCAGTGCAGAAATCTGAGACAAAGCAAAGTCAGTCATGAAGTTGTCAGAGGAAGAAAAACTAGATGTGTAATTAGCAGAGATGCAATTCAGACCTTTGTAAAATCTTAAGTGTCAAATTTGTGCCTAAGAACTTTTTATTTGCTTTGTACTTTCCCAATCTGGTTTTAGGCAGGCCTGAAGGGAATTGGCAGTGGGGTGGCTGTTGGCACTGCCAGCAGCTGCTGAGGACTGTGTGTGCTCCAAAACATTTGAGGGGCAGAGCTGTAACCAGGCTTGAGGGTCAGGATATGTGCCTGCAGACACACTTTGTGTGTGTATGGGTACACAGGTGCAGGCAGCTTGTGCTGGGGCTGCTGATTGTGGGAGCAGCAGCTGTGCTGGCACCAGGTGTTTGCTGAGCCCTGCAGCACAGACACACATAGAGATTCTGCTTTTGTTACACTGCTTCCTCCAACAGCCCAGCTGATCTGATAAAAGCATGTCTGTACCTGCTCCAGGGGTTAGCAGAGCTAAGCTTTGAGATATGATTTGTATTTACTTATTTATTTAACATTCATAACCAGCACAGCTGTTCCAGCAAAGCTTTGCAGGACAACCTGAACCTTGATAAAGTGACACTGCACTGCTAACCTTTGCACAGTGCAGTGCCATATTTTAGGCAAGGCTCACCCTTCTTTATCATGGGACTGTTCAATGTAATGTAGTACCACAATCTGTCAGTCAATAAAAATGCCATTTCCTCCCCAGGCTGTATGTGTTCTCACCTGTTACAACAACATTGAAATGATGCCAGTTGCATCATGTTTGTAAACAGTGCCAGATTGGAACTGCATGCTCCATTCTGTAGGATCATGTCTGTTGTGTGATGTGGGCATCACTCAATTAACCAGCCCCCTTTGTTTTCCCTGGATTTCTCCTTGACATTTATTTCTGGGAAGGCAGATCCTGCAGGCAGCTTTATTTGTGGTTCAGGAGAAAGACACACTTTAATGCCCTTGCAGCATATTTATCATCATCTTGCCTGCCTTGCAAAGGTAGGTGCAGATGTGATGGATAGAGGATGACTTGACCAGTTTTGCTGTGGTTTCTGTAAGTGCTTTTCTTCATCTTTGGGCAAAGAGACATAGTGTAATTTCTTGTGGCTCTGCCACTCAACAGAGCTCTGTTCTTTTGGCTCTTTACTGTCTGTGTAAATAACTATTGCCTTTTAAAAGAGGTTTTGCCTGATCAGGTACTGAAGTTGCTGTGCTGTGGTGTTTGGAAATGGTTCAGAAGAGAACCTGCTTCTCACCCTCCCACCCCTCTGGGGGTAAAAGTACTGCAGCTTCAGGTGGGGTCATTTATAGCTTAAATCCCCAGAATAATGCAGTTGCAAATCAGATGTAAGCATCCAGGGAAGGAGATAGTAAGGATTTCACATTAATAGAGAGCTTTGTCATTTAAACTGAAGGCAAGAACTTATTTTTTATATTAATGGGATTTTGAACTCTTTCCAGTGAATTATCATTAAAGGGACATACTGTGAGGAAAGAATGTAGCTGTGCTCCCTGAAGAGTGGAGTTCAGTGTTGTCATCTTATTTGTTATTCCACTTCATTTCTTAGTGCAGATTTATTCTGTCCCCATCTGCCTTTTGTTCCTTTTAAACAAAGCTTCAAACAAAAGAGTCCAGGTAGACATAATTTTCCTCCTTGTTGTCAGTGGCAATGTTTCCTTGGTGCCTGTGGCAAGGAGAACTTTCTGAGCCCCTTCTTTCCTCCTGTTTCTTTGGGAGCAGAACTCACCATGGGGTTGGAGCAGCCACCAGTGGTGGCAGCTGGGCATGGCTGGAGGCTGCTCTGGGGTGGTGGCACTGCAGCCACTGGGGTGCAGGGGTGCAGGACCATGCCATGCAGCTCCCTGCTTGAAGGGTGTGCAGACACTGATGGAGCACAGGTATGGCCCTGATCACTCAGACCCCGGTAACTCATCCAATCCCCCGCTAAATGTGTGGCACAAGGAACTGACTTTTTCTCCTTACTCAGATGAATGAACACAAAATGTGGCTGTTCCCTACTGGCTGTGTTGTATTATGAGCTGCAAAACCCCCAGAGATTAAATGACATTTCCAGAAATCAATCTCACTAGCTACTTACAGGGGTTTTCTTCCTCCTAATATGCAGTGAAGATATAAAATCCTAAAACTGAAGTAAAAAAAAAGTCAGAAGATGAATATTCTGTTTTCAGACACTGAATTCCATTACTTTTTTTTAGGAGAAGGAAGAAATAGTTATAAAATTACAACAAAGCAACTTTGAGAGTAGGAAAATAACTGGTGTACATTTTGTTTCTCTTTTACTATTCTTGGTTAGAGAATAAATCATCTCTTTTCACTGTAAGGCTTGGTGATATGTTTTTAAAAAAAATACTCTGGGATCAGCTCAAATCCAGCAATGTCTGCCTGCAGCCAGGAAATATCTAATCAAGAGACAGCCATGGAAGAAATTCTGATCTCCCTCAGGTAGCAGCTTAAAAAAACTTACCTTTCACGATGTTTGATAATATAGGAGGGTCTAGGGACTAATTTAAATCAGATTGTAGATTTGGATTAGAATAGCCCCCACGACTGATCTAATCCGCACAGCCCCTTTCTTCCCAAAAGAAGGCTTCATAGCCAGGCCTTGGGTTATCTTTGTGCCTCAGTGTTCCAGGCAGATCAGATCTGATGGAGAACTTCAAAGCCAAGCTTGTTCCTATCACTTTTGAAAGGTTACTCCCTACCTTCTGTCCCTCATGTGTTGCCTGATGTGCCTGGTGACTGTTAAATGGGAGTTATTTTTACTTCTCACTCACCCAACAAAAACAAACAAAGAAACACACCCCCCACCCCCAAATCAACAAAACTCAGGCTTGTCTAAAGAAAAGCAGCAGCATGACAGTTTTCTCCTGCAGAGAGGAACTGCTGTTGGAGAGATGCACTTGTGGTGGATTTGTCCCCGTGCACAGCCAGGCTCGGGGCTGGGCTCAGCCAGGCAGATGGATATCCTTTAGCTTCATCTGCTTCATGTGGCAGAAACTCCTGCTCTCTGCAGGGGCTTGTTGTGCTGGGACTGTCACTGTGAGTAATGGGGCTCCTGTGATAACTCAATGTAGCTATTGGATAGAGAATGACTTACTGAGGCTTTTTGTAGAACAACTGTACAGCACAAATTCAGGTTTTTATAAATGGGGACTGGTGTCTGTTGTGATAAATCGGATTACTTGTTTTACCCTGTACTTCCAGCATATTCAATTTGTGCCACAGTAAGACAAACATTGTGATTACAGACTTATTTTTGCTGTTGAAGGTGGCAATGGTGAAATGCACATCTAATGATCTTGCTTTCAAGATTCTCCAAAGTTTCTCCCAGCTGTTGCAGGAGAAGCCACCTGGCCAGCATGCTGCAGGGCACGGGCTGAACCCTGCTGTCTTCAGGAGCCACAGAGTCTCTGCTGCAGAAGGACTGCCAGGCCCTTGTTGTTACAGGTAAGGACTGAGGCTTGCCCTGCATGGCTGCATCCTTTGCACTGTGTACAGCAATAGCTTGCACGCCTGATTCTGGAGCTTTTGCCCCAAGTGCTTTTTTTGGGCCTTTGGGACATAAAAAGCAATGAAGACAGACTTAAAATAAAGTGAATCCAAGCCCCTGGATTAGACAAAATATTTTCTCTTCCCACCCACATAACCTGTCTGCAGCAAACCTTACCCATTTTACTCCAGGTTGGTATCTCACAGGGGGAAAGCACTGGTTCTCTTCTGCCCCATCTCTGAGGACTCATGCAGTCAAGTGTTTCTGGTACCAGTACAAAGCATGAAGACTGCATGTAAAGTTCATTGATGTTTCTGACACTTACTGTTGACTGCCTGATTCCCAGCCCTTTACTTGGCATGGGTAGCGTGTGGTGAATGACAGCACAATAGAATGCAACCAGCTTCCATATTTTAATATATTTTTTTCTGCAAGGAGAAGGAGATTTTTTTCTGGCATTCCTCCACAACTCTGCACAGCCTGAAATTAAATTGCTAGAGAAGTGCCCTAAGAGATTTTAATTTACATTTCAACAGTCCAAAGTAGCAGTTACTAAATCTGTTAGCAGTAAGCTTAAGGTTCTAGTTAGTCACTAAAGTTTTTGATATTGGGTTGAAATAGGCATTTAACTGGGAGGATTAAGGTATAATTATTTTTTGCTGTGGAAGGGTATGAGTGCTGGAACTCTGTCCCTCTGTTAGAAGGGCTTAAAAAGTACCAACCCCCAGTTTTTAGTTAGTTCCACCTCAGCTGGGGAGTGACACAGGAGAAGCAGACTTGTGTGTAATTTATTAACTTACTGGAGACAAAATAAAAGGGGCCAGAAAAGGTCAGGAAGTGTAGTTTGATGCACAGGTAAAGGAGTGTGCCCAGAAAATCAGGGCCATGAGAATGACCTTGTTTCCAAACTCTGTCCCTGGCAGAGCCTGCTGCATTGAGCCCTGGGCTGTGGGTGAGAGGGGCAGCCCTGGCACCCCTTTCTTTTCCTACAGCTCCCTTATCCTCTGTCTGTGCTGAGACCGCATGAAGCTCTTCAAGGCTGCCCCTGGATGCTTTCCATCCTGCCCTGGCCCCAGCTACTCCTCTCTCCCATAGGGCTGGGTTGCCTGTGTCACTGAGAGGCAGCTTGGCAGCTCCACACTTGATGGCTTGGACAACCTTAAACAATGTGTTTTCTTCTGAGGTTATTGCAAGAGAGGACAGAGCAGGAAATTTCCCACCTTTTTGGTGGAAAATTCTGCCATGTGCTCGCAGCACAGGTGGCACAAGGCATTGCACCCTGTCCTCTGCCTGGGCAGCTGTGAGAGGCAATGCTGCAGTGAGGAAATGGGTCTGGCAGGCAGAGTGAAATCCAAATTACTGTAATGGGGATGGAAACGTGTTCCTGGCTTAAAAGAAGCCAGACTTCTGGCTTCTGCAGTTATTTTTCTGTGTTGATCTTCTTCCCTTCCACAAGGAAATCTTTTCCTCGCTACCCACACCTCCCTGGTGCAAAGAGGGTGATGGGGGACTTGTGTTCTCACCTGGCAGTGGCTTTTCCAACTTGCCTCTGTAGTGTCTATGCCAAGGGAGAGGGAGATGTGCTCGTGGCCCTGGCAACACCTGATGAAGATCCCCTAGGCTACAGGGCATTGCTGTAGTGGATGAAGCTGCTGCACCTTTATTTCTAAGTCTCCTCCTTGGACTGTGGCACATCTGTGACTTGCTCCTGTGGTGCAACAAATTTCTGACTCATTGCAATGCCAAAATCTAAAAGCACATTCCAAAAAAATTCTGAAAAATAAGAGGGTGGACATCCCAATGCAACATTCTTTTAATAAGGTCAGTCTGAAGAATCCACTGCACAGCCATTCTGTGGAGTTACTTTCTTTCTACCTTTGCTGCATTATTTTTTTCCCTTCGGTATGAAAAATTTATTTCAGTGCTGGGGAAAAACAACCCTTCCAATGAAACAGTGCTGAGCAATGCCCATCTGACATCAAAATGACTTTTGATATGAGCAGTTGAAATGCTAAAGGTTGTATTTCCAGAAACTGAAAGCACATATTAAGTGGAAAAACATTCACCTGAGCATTACAGTGTCACCTTAAGCAGAACAAAGAGGTAAGCTCCAAGCATCCATCTGATTAGAAGCTAAAAGGATCTGATTTTACCACTGAGCATGCTGTGTAAACATGTGAGCATGCCTTTATCTCCCTTTATGTTTCCTGTGTTGCAACCTCTTGTCCTTCTTAAGAGGTTTTCTGTGTCTTTTCTGGAAAATAAAAGCTCCAGTCCCATTACCCAGACCCTCCTCTGCACCACCCGCTCTGGGAATCCCACAGGGTGTTTCTCTGTGTGTTGGAAAAATCAGCTGGGATGACAGATACAAGTACAGTATGTTTACTTTAAACCTAAAACCCAAAGTCCTCAAACCTAAGCTGTTCCTTGACCAGGACCACTATTACTTGAGGGTAACCTTCCAGATTATCCTGGGAGCAGCTACAGATGCCATAAATGCTATATGACATTACAGAGACAGGAGCCAGGTAACAAGTGCAGGTTACTGTAAAAAAGTGACTTGGTTGCTTAAAAAAAAGAAAATTATATCAAATGAAGGTATGAGGCAGTCAGTGACCTCTGATACTGTGTATCTGACTCCTTTAATGCTTGACAAATGGTTTAAACTCAGGCTGACTTTGGAGGAATAGAGCCTATATTCAGCCCAAACATAAGCATTTTTTCCAGAATAACAGAGAAGTTAATGTGCTACAATAAAAGCATCTGCTTTATTTAATGATCCATTTAATCATGTGATTCCTGTCTTTAGCTATGAGATGCCAGCAGTTTTAAGTAGGATGGGATGTTTTAAGTAGGATGGGATAAATAAGATAACAGCACTGATGTGCCTGTTATCTTATTTACGAGAGAAGGAAAGAAGCTAATGAGAGCTGTAAATTATTTCTGTCAGCTCTGGAGTTTTCCTCTTCTGACTGGGCCTGGCATGGTGGTCCCTGGGGAAGCTTCTTCTCATGCCAAGCAGAAATCTCCTCATTGCCCCCTTTCCTCCTCTCTACTGTTCAAAAACATTGTGTATTTACAGGTAAAATGCCAAAAATATTTTGGAAGGCTCTGGTGTTGGACTGCAGACTCTGCAAGGCAGCACTGGAGCTTCCCTTGTGCAATGCAGATGGGTCATTCAGAGATGATGCTATAACCCTTGCCAGTCCTCTTTGCTTCATCCTCTGCCATGGAGAATAAAAACAGATGAGTTCTGCTCTTACTGTCCAGAAACTAATCTGGTTAATAATAAACAGTGATTATAAATTATGCTACTTCATGGAACATACTGGAGCAGATGAGGTCAATTGCCTACAATCACATATTCTCCTCATTTCTCTAGAAAAGTTGTATTAAAATAATGAGGTACAGTAAAATATAATTATTCAACAAGTGTTGCTAACTGGAAGATAGCACAATGCAGTTTTACCTTTTGTATTGAAAGATGAGAAGACTTCTCCATGTCACACATTTCTCTAGCTTGCTCCTTCAGACACTCTTTTATACTCCTTTCTGGTATGGACTCAGCTCAGAATAGCCACAGCAGAATTCCCAGCAGATATGTGCAAAGCTACATAAAAAACATAATATCTGCAAAGTGAGTTTTCAAACTGTAGTCTGCTTATGCATTTGTTACAGCTCTGCTGTGGGAAAAAAATAGGAAAAAAAGGTTTTCAACAGATAATCAGGAGTAAAGTTTACAACATCATTGCTTCTCCTACCTCATCTGAGAGGGTTAATTTAGGCCAGATTATTCCTGTAATCCATTTCCTAGGACAGTTCTGTGAGTGGCTGTGCTGCCTGGATGGAGAAGGGGTAATGGAAAGAGGAGATGGCCTTTTCCTCCCAGTGTCACCAGTGATGCTGGGTTGAGTGACCCTGGCACCAGTGGATCTCCAGCCAGAGGGGGCATCTGGGGACCTTTTTGGCAGTGGGAAGTGTCCTGGAGCTGATCCATGGAAGGACTGTAAGTAGACAAACACATACTCTTCCCAGGTGAGTGTGTTAATGTGTGACATAAGACAAAGGTTGGCTAAAAATATAAAGTAACACCTAGCCTAGTTAAGCATAAACATTGTCTTCTGGTAAGTTTTTTACAGTTTAACATTTTCTCTGGGAGTTTTTATGATGTCCTCTCTTTACATCTTGATAAACTGAACTCCTTTTTTCCCTCTATTATTGCATTTTTATCAAACAGGCAAATATACCTCCTGTATGCTTCTCTTCCATGTAATGTCCTCTTTTTAGTTTGTTTTTCAACATGCTGCAGTCCCCATGAAAGTCTCTTGTGACTATTGCATTGGACCAAAGTTTAGAGTTGGTTGCTTTCCATCAGAGACTCCTGTTGGCCTCTGCTCATATGTTCACTTGCTACATTAAGTAGATAGCTTTTTTTTCCTTGAGTCATTTTTTATCTGTTTCCCAGGCTCCCAGAGCATAGTAATAAAGCTGTATTAGGTTACTTGTTGCTTTTAAGTAGAAACATGCCCTGTTTTGCAGTGACTGGAAGTGGAATAGCCTCAAGATAAAGAAAAACAAAAATGCAAAACCTTATGGTGACATGACCTTGAAAGGAATCCCCTCTATCACAAACTCCCTCTGCCCCTTGTGTATAAGTAGGGCTGCTAGGAACAGTAGAAATGGTGTGTATTTATTTTCTGAGTTTTTCTCATAGTGCCCAAGGCAAGTAATTGGAATTTCATTCTCTCATTGTTAACCGTGATACCCAGAATTCATGTTTTAAAGGGCAGTTTATCTCTGGAGAGCTAATATATAAAAAAGTGGTAAATTCTTACTGAGCAGTTTCATTTCCTGTGTGTATACAGATTTGGATTTAGTTTTGCCTATTGCAGATGAATTTCCTATTTTTTCCCTGCATATTTTCTTCTTTCTCTTGCCCTGGAGATGCACCTGGTGAGGACTGAAGTGGATTTTTTTCTGACTTTCCCAACACAAAAGAATCATTAAATAAGGTCTGGATTGTGGTGCCTAGTTGAGCCCCTACTTATATCTGTGGAAGAACATTAAGGCACAGAGAAAGGATGTAGCCTGTGGAAACTTCAGTGATGGAGGGTGTGTATGACTCTGGATTGACTCAGAGAGAGCTCTGGGTTAGCTGGAATCAGAAATACCCATCTTCTCATTTGTGAAATGACAATATCATGTAAATCACAAAGATGTGACAAACCCTTTGATGCTGCTCATGTAGAACTGGTCTGTGAAGCTGAGTTGTTTTTGAAACAAGATTTTGTTAGAGACATGCTGGAACCCCACCCTGAAGTGAATAAAACTTTCAGGCAGATGAAGAACACTTCATAATGTGAGCCCATTTGCTCTGCAGCATGCAGTTTTGTTGTACATGTTATGGTCAGTTTTAGATGTCTTTTAGCTATGGTATGAATTATGTCCATAAGAAAGAGCAATATGGAGCAGTACATTTCCCCTTTCTCATGGTCATATGTCCACAGTTTCAGGGTAAGAGGCATGCAGGCAAGGACAGTGATTATTTCACTCTATACAGTAAAACATTTTTATTGATAAGATTTAATATAATCCATGCCAGCATAATTCCATTATTCCAGTGAGTAAAGAAGAGCCTCCATTGTTCTAGAGTCAGTCTTACAAAGGAATGAAACAGTCAAGCAGCACTATCACCATGAAGTAGACCTTTGATCTTCAAAACTTGGTGGTATGCAGGGTTCACTACAGAAAATTGAATTCTTTGTCAAGTTTAGTGAGAAGTGAAAATAAATCTGTGAAGCTTCTGGAGTTTTGGCTTATTTTGTGTTTTTGAACAGCGCAGTCTTACTAGAAAATTTTGTTAGTGTCTATTTCTCAAAGTATACAACTGGTTTGTGCCACAGCATCAGAAATCAGGTATGCAAAATAGCAACAAACACAGGTTTTGTTAGCCAGGAGAGTGCATATTCAGGCATCTTTAAGGCTCCCTTAAAAAATATAAAAATTGTTTAAACTCACATAAAAAATCATATCACAGGTATTGGAACTGAAAAATGGGAATTTTTAAACTTTTCCAGACTTACCTGCACATTTTCAAAATATTTATGACAAGAGCAAAACTCTTGTGTTTTTGACTGAGAAATTTATTTTTGAAACTTATGAAAAAGGTTGCTATTAGAAAACTGATTTACTTGTAGTAGACTCCTGTGCCTGGGGAAAACTGGTTTCTCAGACCCTTGGATTAGTCTGGCAATGAACATTTTCCACTGGGGGATGCAGGGCTCATGAATGCAGCTGGGCAGCCGTGGTTTTGCTCAGGTGCCAGCTGCAGCCTAGGAAAGCTGTTCCTCCCTGGTTCTGTTCCAATCCATTCTGGACAAGCTGCAGAGAGGGAAGAGCAACTTATGGAGAAACTGCAGGTTGATCTCCAAGCAAATAGAAGCTTTAATAACTAAAAATGGAAATGAGAGGAGGGAAGGTGGGAGAAGATTTTGTGCATCTCTTGTCCATCAGGCTGGGATTTGAGGCTCTCCTGCCTCCCCCAGCAGGACTGCAGGCACCACTTGCCCTCCTGCCAGGGGGCATGGCACAGTTTGGTCTGGGTATTAATAACTGTATTCCTAGCAGGACATTCTGAAATTATCATAACTGTTTCTTATGAAGAGAAAAACAGTTCACAGCTCAATTTTCCCTGCCCTGCCAATCCCACTTTAAACTTCTCAAACTTGTGTGCAAAACATCACAGCCTCATGAACATTTGCAGGCAGAAGTTTTCTGAAGTAAAGAGAAAGCCCTTTGAAAATTGCAATCCTAATCCATTTTTCTTCAGCATAATGTCTCTTTTAATAACAACTTTTCTCTCATCAATTTTCATCTATGGAGAACTGAAGTAGATAAATGTATATTGATCTCTATTAACTACAAAGTGGTTACAATTTGCCACTACAACTTGAGTAGAGTTTTTTTTTTTTTTTTAAAGATTAAACTACATGGAGTTTACCTTGTTGAAGAGCAGTGGTAGCCTCTGTTCTGGCTGCTCTTGTCCATATGGGTATTGAATTACTGCACTCTCTGGTAGCACCAATATAGATAAGATTCACTTGAAATTTCCTTTCTCATTTGTATTCAAGTACATTGCACATAGTTAATGGTGGCTGATACTTTGCTGCTTCAGAAAGAAAATGAGAAGCTAAAATCTCAAATTTTCCATATCTATTTCAAATGATTGAAATGGCAAGGACAAAAATTGCCCTCTTCTGTGGACAGTGGTTGCATCAAGTAATTAACAGAACTTCTGCTACCTAGTTTATTGGATCATCTGAAAATGCTTTGTAGATATAATGGCACAGAAATAATGGATATGACAGATGAAACCCCACCAAATCATTAAATATCTATGTCTCAGATAAAACTGCAATGCTAAATGACAATTCTGAGTTTGTGTCTCTGTTACATGTCTGATTGCAAAGAATGCCTAGGAGGCACTGAGCTGTGGGGGGATGTGAGACCAAAGGAAAAACATAATGTAACTGCACTGGCAACATGAACAATGGAGTTAAGTGGACCCTCAGCAAGTTTGCCAACTGCACCAGCCTGTGTGGTGTGGTTGACAGGCTGGAGGGAAGGGAGGATGTCCAGAGCAACCTTGTCAGGTTTGAGACGTGGGTCTGTGCAAACCTAACAAGGCCAAACCTAACAAGGCCAAACCTAACAAGGCCAAACCTAACAAGGCTGGGCGCTGAGTGGATTAAGAGCAGCTCTGAGGAGAAAGACTTGGGGGTATTGGTTGACAAGAAGCTGGACATGTCTCAACACTTGGATTGCAGCCCAGAAAGCCAATTGTATCCTGGGCTGCACCAAAAGCAGCATGACCAGCAGGGTGAAGGGTGATTCTGCTCTGGTGGGACCCCACTGCATCCAGCTCTGGGGTTCCAAGCATAAAACGGTGTGGACCTGCTGGAATGAGTCCAGAGGAGAACCACAAAGGGTTAGAGAACCTCTCCTATGGAGATAGGCAAGCGAGTTGGGGTTGCTCTGTCTAGAGAAGAGAGGGCTCTGGGGAGAGCTTAGAGCAGCTTTCCAGCACCTAGAGGGGGCTTTTTAAAAGGGCCTGAGGTGATAAGGTGAAGGAGAATGGCTTCAAACTGAAACAGGGCAGAGTTGGGTTGGCTATCAGGAAAAAAAAATCTTTACTGTGAGGATGTTGTACATTGGAACAGGTTGCCCAGGGAAGCTGTGGATGCCCCATCCCTGGAAGTGTTGAAGGCTGGGTTGGATTGGGCTCTGGGCAAGCTGGCCTAGTGGCTGGCACACCTGCCTTTGGCTTGAGTTGGAGATAGATGATCTTCAAGCTTAGTTCCAACTTTTTATATACTCTGTGAAGCAACAGATTGTGATATAATGTAATTTATTAATTGCTAGAATAGGTGCTGGTAGTGTCATGTACCAGCACTGTATTTAGAGGGATGACCTGTGTTCAATAGAGATTACTGGTAGGTGTTTGTGTTCATATATTCATAATGACTTCCCTAAAGGTGTTGTTGGATGTATTTTTCCATAATTAAGAAGTCTACATGTCACTGCTTTTTCTAACAGCATATGCCAGCAGAAAGCACTTTTCTGACTAGAATGAAACCCTTGCCTTGAAGCTAACCACAGTTTCAAATAACAGAGGTGTTTCAGTGTATTACAGAGTCCTGCATTTTGGCTAGCTGCTTCTTAAAAGATTTATGATGTATATAAACCAGATGAAAACTGGAACCACCAGCTGTAAACTATTAATGCAAGAGTGGTTGACTGGTGCAATCAGGTAAGGTCAGTTGCTCTGTGCCATTGGGGAAGAACAGATTCCATATCACTCAGATCAATGCACTTCAGTACATTCTCTTAAAACATCCCAATTTCCAGGCAGCCTGTAGACTCAAACCATTTCCTGAAGCAATTAACAAAGTATAATGCAAAGCAAAGCAGAGATGAAAACCAAAGTGAACTGTTGACTGTAAAACATGAAGTAAAGCTCATGTCACTTCTTGCTTAGTCACAGCTAAGTGCTGTTAATCATCTACTCTGTTATATTGTCAGGTGAACAGCTGAGATTTTAGGTGATTTATATGCCTGTTGTTCATTTTACAATGCAAATGCCTGGAAGTGCATGTGCTCTGCTGCCAAATGTCAGCTGGGAAGAGGTAACCTGCAGCTTTTAGTGCTCTGGGAGTACCTTGAGCTCCTCTTGAGTCATCCCCATGGGACATATGACCTTTTTCTAATTTTTTCATAAATAACTGGCTGTGTAAGTACCACCATACTGTTAGATTATCTCATCTTTCCAAATCTGCACCACAGCTCTTTGTACTGTAAATACTTCCAGTAATATATGACAAAGCTCTGGGGTCATGAATCTGGTAATATTGGAACTTACATTGTTACTTACTGAACATAAGCATTTTGAACAGCTAAATTCAAATGTGTTTATTATTTTGGAAGAAATAGATCTAAAAGAAACGTAAAAGTAGACCACGACTCTTGTGTGGACAGACTGGAAAATAGATAATGCTCTTGAAAAGAAAAAAACATTTCAGTCCTTCCATTTTTCTTACACAAGCACTGTTGGGCCACATTTTTATCTGTCTGACTCATCTAAGGGCAGCAAGTAACCTAAAAGATCATCTTTCTGTTTTGGACGTATCTCTAGCACAGCTTAAAGCAAAGCCTGGGTGCCAATGTAGGTGTTTTATATATGTTTGGAAAATGCTGTTAATGTTGTTACATGCTCAGTTCAGACTTTATGCAAGTAAAAGGAGCTTGGCCTTCATCCTGCCACAGGATAGGAAACCCCTGTAGCTGCTGGGTGCAAGCCTCACGCTGCAACCATCTGGTGCCACTGAAATGGCTTTAAAATTATTTATTTTTGTCAAGAAGCTAAAAAGCTCTGCATTAAAAAAGAAAAGGAAATGGGTTTTAGCTGACATTAAAAGAAAAAAAGGAAATGTTTTTAGCTATCATTACTCTTTTGGTGTTTCCCCTTGAAGTACCTTTATGCCCTGAACTTCTCTAAAACTCAAATCCTTTCTCAATATCTTTAGTGTTGAGTCAGTTATTTCGGACTACCTTAGGACAAAATTTGTGGATCAAAATAATACCAAGAAATACCTATTTGTTTCTTACCATTTCCTAGCATTGTGCTCTCTTCAAGTTTAGAATAATCTAGTGCTCCCCTAGGGACAGCAGTTTATGTAACTTTTTGCAGAAGGGAAAGCTGTATGTGCCTCAGTTGTCTGGTTCAGTATAGCACTTTGCAATATGTTGTCTTGCAAGAGAAGAATAATACATTTGGGCAGTTACACTAATGGGGGCATGCTGAGCCACTGTTGGATAGAGCAATGTGTTTTCTGTTCTCCCAGAGTAGTGTTGTCTTTTGTTATTATTTGGTTTTATGGTTATTTATGGTTTTTATTATTTTTATGATTTTTGGTTTGCATTAAGTTATTTGCTAATGACACTAAACTCCTTGTTCATTTGGGATGGGTAGTTGACTAATTTGCATTATCTGATAAGAGATATTGTGCTGTGAAATGGCCTCCAGCTGCACCATGGTGGGTTCCATATCAGGCAGAAATTATTAAAGGAAAAATTTGTCAAGCATTGGATGGCCTGCCCAGGGAAGTGGTGGAGTCACCATCCCTGGAAATGTTCAATAAATGATTGGACATGGCACTCAGGGCTATGGTTTAGTAGACAAGGTGGTGTTTGGTCAAAGGTTGAGCTTGGTGGTTTTTGAGCTATTTTCCAACCTTAATAATTCTGAAATTCTGTGGAATTTGAAATCTCTTGCTGTCTGGAACTCTGTTGATGTTCAGAAGACAAGATGTGATCTAAATATCACCTTTTTAATGTTCAAGAAGAATAGATATTACCATTTAATTTTCAAAAAAGCATCCTCACATCCTAACATGCAGCCTGCAAACTCCATTTTTAAATGAATATTCTTGACAAATTTTAGCTTGCCTTCTGGATTTTAATTTCTTTTCAAGCCACCAGTACATACAGACCTCTAAGTCTACTTACCTCTAAGTATTGAGGGTGTCAGTGACTTGAGAAGTGGAACTTCCTCTATGTTTGCTGTAGAGTCCTCTATATATTTTCAGATCTTTTTTCCCTTTCCCATTTTTGTTAATCTGTAACAGTTTTTCTATGTTCTTAAATGTTTTATAAGCCTATTTAATCAGTCTGTTATACAGCAGTATAAAAGTCACTTGAATTATATGTTCTCCAATATGTTCTCCAAGTCCTAGCTTGGCTCGACACTAACAGGACAAACAGGTCCATAGATCTTTCTACATCACCACCTATTTATTCTTTTCTCAGACCTGACTTATGGGATAGACTTTATTTATTCCCCTATATCTGAGCAGCAATGCCATGTACCTCTACTTGGTTAACAAGTCTGTGTGACTGCAGAACTCTTCAGTCATGTTTTGATTATGTTTATTGTCAAACTTTTCACTTCACATTATCTTTTCATACACATTAAAGGTGGATGTAGAGATCATTGAGGTAAATCTGAGGCTTTGCACTGACTTCAATGAGCCTCATTTCTGTCTCTATGGGAACACCCAAACCTTTATATGAAATATGTAAGTTAGATATACCTTTGTCTGTTATCTGTTAAGTAACTTAAAATTTATTATTTAAAGCATGTCACTCTGACATCTGGTGAATATGATGTCCAAACAACAGAACCTTTAATAAAGTTACATCTGGCTATTCAGAGTGGCTGACTCTTGCCCTTCTAAAAAGCTCTCTTAAGCTTTTAAATGGCTTCTAATTCTCCGTGCAGCTTCCTGCACCATAGAAATATATTTTATGAAAGTATTGTTTCTTCACCATTGACTACTGGGATTAAATGCAGTAACATTAACCCATCATTATGCATTTCAAAAACTGTCAAATTCATGTACCATCTGAAAGGAGACTTTCCCCAGTTCGTATTTATAGAAGGAGTTCATATTTTTTCTGTGAGTCATTTCTCACTTCTGAAATTCATTCCTTGCTATGTGCAAAGGTTGTGTTAGGTTTCTGCATGTGGTTTCAGATTTATGGCTGCAGTGGTATTGCTAATCACAGGAGACAACTCTGAGATGGAAAAAGGAGTTAAGAATTGTTGGCAGTTCTCTGAGAAGCTATATTAAATCTTCAGATATTAATCATTTTCAATGAAGAGAAAGAATATGAAGTGCTGTAAGAAAAAGGTTAGCTAAAAACAAATTCCAAGTGTAATAAGAGAGGATGTGGAGATTTGGTCAAGTTACTGAGGATGGACTGTAAAGAATTAAATAGGAAGGAAAGAAAAAGTCCAGAAAAATTAAAACATATGAAGATAAACAAAGCAAGACCGTGCAGTATAAAGTGCATATTGTATAAGTACAGCAACAGGGAAAAAACCTGTTCCACTCAGTGAAGAGGGAAAGTTGGGGACAGATGAAAAATAAAATATGGAAATATTTAAATCTTTCTTAGCTCTGTTTCTCAGATTATCACTTGACAAACTGCTATTTAGACAGGCAATAACTGGATGAAAGCTCAAGTTAGACCAGTTGAAAGACAGATGGGAGAACACTTAAAGCAGTTTAACAAATTATCTGGATCATAACACCTGCGCCAGGATATTGTAAAAACTGGCTGAATCAATCACAAGTCATTATTAATCTTTGGGTGTTTGTGGAGGGTAAATTAAATTCTGAGAACTTGGTACCTATTTTTATCTTATTAGGAATAGATGGTTTTTATCCTTTATTCTGGAAAAGAGAATAAATATTAATTTATTGTTCTCTTCAATATTAATTTTTGTTCTCTCTGGAGAGGACAAAAATGTCTGGATAGGACAAAAATAAATGAGTTTTCAGTGTAGAAGGCAAGTTTGGATGAGACAGTAAAACATTAAAAAAAAAATCCCTACGTCTTTCTAGTGTTAAAGGGGTACATATTAATGGAAACAGGTTGTTTAGAGAGTTTTGAGGGCACAATCCTTAAGTGCATTGTTAAGATTAGGTTAGACAAGCATCTGCCAGGAGCAGTGTAGGCACAGTTGACCCTGTTTATAGGGAAGAAATGGATTATATTGTCTCTCAAGGATCCTTTCAGGTTAGATACTGGCTTTCTTATTATGTCATTATTCAAAATATCTATTTTGAGCGTCCTAACCTCTCACTGTGCCCCCTCTCTTTTTTGTTTGCAACATGCTTGTTTATGATTCTTAAAGCAGAGACTCAGATTTTTTGCAGTGCCTGCTAATAAGGATTTCAATTTGTTGGCCCCTAGATGCCAACAGACACGTTACAGACCTTTCTCTCATGATACTAAAAATAGAATAATGAGGAGGTTTTTGTTTTTGAATACAAAAAAGTCAAACTATCTGAAAACTTACTGAAAAAGAATAGGGTTGTTTTTAGGCGGGTGGGGAAGTAAAGGAAGTATTCTAATTTTGCTTGATGCTGGATAGCAATTCAGAGTGTTTTACCCAACATTATACGCTAGTGTTTTATGTTTAGCTTCATTTACAATAGAAAACTCTAAAAATGGACAGGGTACAGGGTAATTCCAGCTTGAATTTCATTGATAAAAGTAGGACCTGCCTGAAATTTTTTCAGTGCTGGATTTAATTCACTTTGAGTGAGTCTTACACAAGCGACACTTAAAGGATTCATACCATGCACGTCAGGCAATGTATCTTGGCTAAGCTAAAAGTGCAAAAAAATAGTCACCATCCCTGGAGGTATTTAAATGATGTGTAGATATGGCTTTTGGGGACATGGCTTAGTGGTGGGCTTGACAGTGCTGGGTTAATGGCTGGACTCAATCTTAAAGGTCTTCTCCCACCAAAGAGATTTTATGATACTAGGATTCTGTGTGTGAGGGCTTCTTTTTCTTCTTTGGTTTTTCTTCTATCTGAGTAACACCTAACTAAAACCAAAAATTATATCTTAAAAATATCCTTATAAGGCTGGAGACTCAGCTATAACTACAATGTTGTTATCACCCAAAATATAAAAATTAAATAAGGGTCATTGTATAAGTTTTGGTAGTGTCATTCTGCTTTTATTTAGAGGTTGAATAATTTTTCCCTTTCCTTTTCCTTTCCCACAGATTTTTAACTGCAAAGATATTAAATACAACGGGCATAATCAAAGCAGCTTAAGTTTAGATACTGCATTTCCTTGCCAGCAATTTACAGCAAAGCAGATGTGTATGCAAATTATACCTATCTTAATTCCAGAGATCACTATCTCAGTCAATTACTTTAAAATAACTTATACCTTTGAAACATAAAATGTGATGAAGAAGCTTTAATGTTGGATAAAGAAGGTGTCAGTAACTACCCAACCAAGGGCAAGACTGAAACATATGGTCCCATTTTCCCAGCCTTCATTGACCTCATGGGAGCTCTCAGTAAAAAAAATCAATGACAGGGTCTTCGATGTATAAGAGTAAGAACTGTGTGCATGTGTGTTGGAGGTAATAAGACGTGTCTTGTATTACAGATGATTTGCTTTTTGGGTAAATATATTCTAAAGTGTATGAAAACCAATGTCTTCTCTACCTGAAAAGAGCAGCAGTGGCATTTAAAATGCAAAGGCAACCAATCCTCCATGCCCCCCCCCCCCATGTTTCTATGTGGAAAAGCAGAGACTGAAGCATTGAAGTCCACATTTTTTCATGTAATTGATATTCCCCCTTGCTTTTGCTCACTTATGTAAATTTCATTGCAGAGCTGTCTGTGTAGAAGCCCCTACTATTCTTGTACTCCTGCCTTCCTCAAAAGTCAGTGCAACCTCCATTACTCTCCAGACCAGTCTCTCCTAAAGAGACCTCTCAGAAAAGACACCCAGCAGCCTTTGCAAATAACTGTCAAAGACTTTGACTTCACAGAGTGAATAATTTGTGGTTTTAGCCTTTCATTCGGCAAGACCTATTACCTGAGCCCTTCTGCCCACAGCTGTTAACCATTTTTTCAACCCATGACTCCTCAGGTGGCAGATGGGGTGGTTAAAAGCATGCCGAGCACCAGCTACTTTCAGAGATCCTGTAAATGCTTGCAGTCTTGCAGTAATATTTGTCCCCTCCCCTTGAGGGGCAGAGGAGGTCTGCACTTAGCAGCATTGGCTGAGAAGGGATACTGGAGTAATCCCAGCAAAACAAACCTTTCATACAGTGGGCAGGAAGGATTCAGTAACCACAGGAGCTGTTGCTGTGGGAGCAGCTCTGTGTGCGTGAGTCTCCTTGCATGGACCTGTATGCCTTGTATTCAGGCTGCTGCTGTAATGCAGATGCATCATGAGCCGGACAGTTTCTTTCTTTTTTTCTAAATTATTTTTAAGTCACTAGTTTCTATGTGCCTTAAATTTGGTGCTGTGTTTTTCCTGTCCCATTCCATTCTTTGTTATCATAATTACAGCTGGTTCAAGAACAAAATATTTAACGTCTTTCTGCCGGACGTTGAAAGTATTGATCTAACACGTGCCTTGTTGTGTTGCTGTTCTTCTTCAGGGTTTATTGGAAGGCAGACTGGTAGCTGATACATGCATTTTTTCTGTTCTTCATATATGAGACCCTGATAGGACACATAAACAACAGCCACTCTGTTTTGTTCTACAGAACAAAAGATTGTTGCCAAGATATATTCCACTTATATCTCTGAATAAAATAACCTTCCTCAAGCATTTCTATATGTTGGCAAGATGCTCTGAGTAGAAAGCATTTCCTCCCTCATTCTTTCATATCTTCTCTTTTCATTTCCTGAATTTTATTTGCAAACAGTTTGACAAGAATATTCTCCACATACCTGGAATATTATTGTTACACTGCAACTTTTAAATCCCACCAGGTTCTGATGAAAAAGAGATGTATTTAGAAGCACAGTCTGCTGTCCAAAGAGGGTCTTTTCATTGATATGTCATCAGCCACTGTTTCAACAATAGACAGAAAGGCTCCCAGGAAAAGGTTTTTTAATAGGAAAAATCCCATCCTGATAGAAAACACTTTTGAATACTAAAAATACAGTGCCCAGTGATTTACACATTACTTATCTCCCTTGAAGGGGATATAATTACTCCTCTATAGCATTAAGCAAAGCAGTAAAAAGATCAGTTTCAGTTTGCTGTGCTATGTATGCATCCTTTTAGCATACTTGTACCTTTGCTGTTTATTTTGGACTTTTCCCCCTCATTCTATTGTTTTCTTGTTTTCCAGTGAATTTATGCATATCCTCATGTGTTGTCATAATGGCTTAGTCTATTTTGTTCTCACATCAGGCATGTTTGAAATGAACTAAACATAAAAGGAAAGAGAAAACCTCTTTGGCAGGTTTTTCCTTCACATTATTTCAGAAGAGAGTAGTTCATTGCTATGCTAATGGGGAACACGTGGCTCAGGGTAATTGTTTAGAAATATTCCTTGCAGACATCCATCAGCTTTTATTGTTGAACACTCAAAATTCTGCCTGCAGTAAGGCTGTAATTCACTCTGGGCAATAAGACACCCAGCTGAATGCCACACTAATTGCAACAAACCTCTGCAGTGCCTTAGCCATGGAGGTGTATGAACAGAGCCCAGTCCATAAACCACCGTGCCCTGGTGAGGGTGATGGCAGTAACACGTACTCAGCTGAGAAAGATCCGCTGTGAAGGGAATTTGAAAGAGACAGACAGGTCCCAGAAACTCTAATTTCATTCTACCAGGACTGATTTACTTAGACTGTGTGTGGCATGTATGTATAGAGTGAATAATGGGTATATTAAGGATATGGATATAATATTGCTCTATAGAACTGGGAAATGTCCATCTTCTGGGCAGAAAGGATTCTTGTACAATCCATGAAGCCAGATCATAGTTATTCCACATGGCCTTAAAATTTATGAGTAGAAGCAGAATAGTTCACAAAACCTTCTAACAACTAAACTAACCAGACCTGGTTTTCCTTTCAAACATTTAGATGAAGATATTGAAAAACAAAAAAAAAGACCTCTTGAAATTCCTTTTTAAAATGAAGGGGTAATATAATTCTGAACTACCTAAGGGTGTTTTGTGACTTGTTTAGTGCTTTCATTGCACATTCAAGGTTCTCCTATAAAAGGCACTGCTATGCTCAACTGCTGAGTATTGCTATTATTAATGAAGGACTATGATGGTTCTAAATTTAGAGTTATAGTTCAATATAGAGTTTAAGCTCTTTGCTGGGGTTACAACCATGAGAGTCTGCACGTAAGCAGTCCCTGTCAATTACTGACAATGACATATATAAGATGCTTGTATCATTATTTTGATTTGAGGACACCGTACCATAAATATTCAGAATGCTAAAACCCCAAGGGAAGATGAACATGCTGATAACATGAACATAAAGCTGTCAAAGGCAGATAACCCTGAGTATGGCTCAAGCAGGGCTTTTGTGAAACCACAAGCTGAACCTGCCCTTTGAACACTGTAACATATATTGTATACAAATATATTATATACAAATATTGTAGTCTAAATCTTAAACATATACATCCTAGCAAAAAAATTCCATCACCCTATGAAAATGTTAAAAATAGCCCTTTCTATTGTGCTTTTTTATGTTATATGTTTAGAATAGCCATCATTTGAAAAAATGAAGGGTAGTTTATTTATGTCAACATTTAAGGCTACCTAGAAATATGGGGGCAGCATTAAGAATTTTTCTTATTTTGTAATGCTATGAAGTATTTATTAGGCCAAACATGTTCATTGCTTCTTTGGTCCTAACTCCAATGTACATAGACCCTGATGCTGGTTTGTAGTGTGAAATTCCAGCAGGGTGTGGAGACATGAGTGGGTCCTTGAGAAACACGGGCAGCTGGCAGGCAGTGATGGCACAGTGCTCAGGGTGGCACAAGAGCAGCAGGAAGGGGACACAGGCACCCTGGCTGCTGCCATCAGGTCCAGCATGGTGACCCCACTGCTCTCCTTGGTGAGCGCAGGGTTGTGCTCAGGGAAAGTCTGCCTGGGGCTGTAATTCTGTACAGCACTGCCTGCCCTGGAAGGGTCAGACAACCTCCCTTGTAGCACAAGCTGAGGGATATCTCAGGGTTTCTTCCAGCTGTATTTTCTGCAGATCTACTCTAGAGCAGCTCATATGGGTTTGGAAGACTAACCAGATAAATCCTGAAAGTGTGGTTAGTACTGATAGGGTGTCAGCAGTGTTCTTCTTCCAAATACTTTCAAGTCAAACTTCTACTTAAGGTGGAACTAAAGTGACCCTCCTATGTGTTTATGAAAAACACTTTGTTTGATGGGGGCTAGTGCACATGAAATATAAAACATAGTGCAAGGATACTGCATACTGCTTCTACTGGGAAAATGGTTAATGAATCCACATTTAGTGGTTCAATTCTTTTTGTGTTGCATCAAGCTCTTGTGCAAAGAAGAGAAACCTGCCCTTCCATGCTCTAATTTATTAGAGGAGAAGATATATATTTGTGAATATATTTGTGAATAACACAGATACCATTCCCTAGTAAAGTTTAGACATGCTGTTGATTCAGTCAAATCCTCAAAAATAAGTACATGTATTTGAGAATCACTATTTTTCCCCATAAAGGAAATATTTTTGGTTTTATTTTTGGAATTCACACTTTTATTTATAGAATAAAATATAAATAATTAGAATAAAATATAAATAATTGCTAGTGTAGCACATGCTCACAGCAAGGACAAAATGCTGTCACAAAAGAGATTTACCACACAGGAGCCTGCTGCTACCATTTCTTTGCTCTGCAGGCCCGTGTTGCTGAAGAAAACGTGAGTCAAGCCTAACTCTTTGCTATCAGAAAATAGATGGGTGAATAATTTAACGTATGAGAGACCAAAGTGATTTGAACACAAAAGGCCAGCAAGTTTCTAGTCTCCAGAGACATTTGTAAATCCTGTATCCATGAAAGTGATACACTGTTTATCTAGGTCAGGCTGCCAAATGTAATACATATTTATGTATCTTCCATTCCAGGCTAAGCATCATGTAAAAAATGTCATGAGGAAGTATGAACAAACACAAAGTGATAGTACCCATTAACTTTGTGGTTGCATTCAGTTTTTCTCTCAAGGAAGTTCATTTGCCATATTTACTAATTGGCAACTGGAGGGTGATTTCTCCCTGTCCTTATCTCCTCCCATGAGTGTTTCATTGTGTTTTCTCTCCCCTGTCCAGCAGGGGAGGGGTGTGACAGAGTGGCTTTGCTGGGTATCCAGCACCCAGCTGGGATCAACCCACCACAATATTTTATTAAAATCAATGTCTGTAAAGAGGGGAAAAATGGTGGGATTTTTTCTGTGAGGTCAGGCCAGGGACAGACAGAAACAGTCCTGCGAAGAGATGGAATACCCTATTCCTTAAGGAAGCTAAGCATGTGATTTTGAGCAGGTCTTTACAATCTTGTCTGTCTTTCTTCTCAGGCTACAATTTCATCACTCTCCAACCTGCTTTCCCTCCATAAGAGTGAAGATAGCTAAGAGCTGTGAGATGGCTCTAAACCATCCATTGTCTCTGTAGAGCAAATAAGGCACACCAGTGTGATGACAACCCCCGAAATCTGGCTGCAGAGGGCTTCAAGCCCTTCACACCAGGAGTGCCTTCACATGCAAGAGCAGTGAAGCAACTTCCTCTTCCCTCTCACACCTTTGTTATCCCCAAGCACGGTCACCATCCTAAGGGTCACTGAACTGCAAAATCACCTAGAAACAGAAAATGTTGAAAAGGAAGTAGGGAGAACTGCAAATAAGGAAAAAGACTTAGATAAGGGAATGCTACTGCCCTGGAAGGACAGAGTCTCCTGGTCTCTGCCACAAAACTCCTGGTCGTTGCTTGTCTACTCACTCTTCTCACATGGCCATTGTCTGGAAAGGTCTCATGTTTTTGTACTTGACTGAATATGTTTAAGTCAAATGCTCAAAGCTGCTGAGCACCCAACAACTGCCACTGAAAATATTAAAAAACATGCTTAGATAAGCATCCAGACTCTGGAAAATATATAAGTCTGTAAATAAGGGATATTTCCAAGTGTTGACTTTGCACCTTGTCTTCTTCTGACCCCGTCGTTATTAACTGCGTCATAGCAAATTTGCACAAAGTGATGCTGTCTGTAAATCCTTAATCCTACTATTCATTAACTTTTAAATCCTTGACTTTGCAACCTGACTGATTCTTCAGAAGAAATGTCTGTGTAGTCTTGGGTTTTTACAAGGCATAATAAAGCCTCTTATTTGGCCTTATCATAATGCAGAGCACTAGGGCTCAGGAGCTCAGTCCCTGGGCAGGGACCGGGTGCCCGAAGCTCGCTCGCTCATGCCAAGACCGCAGGGCTACCATCTAGCAAGCATGGTGATTATCAGCTCTATAGTGATTGCAAGCTCTCAGGATTTCAGCTCTGCTTGCTAGGTAGTGGTGCCCTGGGCTTGAGGCTGCAGCAGACGGAGAGAGAGGAGAAGGAGAAGGCGCAGGCTGTTCCACGAAGATGGCTTTATTTGGGGAGGTCCGTGAAGGGTCTCTGCTCTTCTTCTTTCTCCCCTAATGGGGTACAGTATGCTTCTTTTATAGGGTTGGAAAGGATCCAAGCTTGACCAATGGGTAAGGGGTTAACATGACATTGCCTTATAGGGTTACAGAGGTAGGTTAAGGGGTGGAGGACAAGAAAACAGGAATTTTCTTTTGCTGTTTCAGCATTCCTATTGTTCATATCCTCCATGGTGCTTTTCCTAAATCTATGGGGTTTACTACAACTCCACTTTCTGTTTTTACAAAAAAGGCATTCGCTATAGTTCTTTTGAAACAGTGAACAAGGCACGAGAACATAGCTAACACAATAACAACTACAAGGAGAATCAACAACATTCCCTTAATCAAGGATGCAGCCCATCCTGTTAATCCCCATTGCCCAAAAAGTTCATTGACCCAGTCTGGGATTCTTTCTACTTTCAAGTCCTTCACGAGATCTTTCAGTTTCTGGATGTTCGCATGGATGGATTCCAAGCGTGAAGAGAGGTTGAAGCAGCACATCCCTTCGAAGTCTTCACAGCCGTGCCCATGGGCAAGCAGCAGGAAGTCGATTGCTGCTCGATTTTGGAGCGAAGCCTGTCTTGTGGTTTCTTCTTCCTTTAAGAGATCACTCAAGGCTGCAGATGTAGCGTTAGCTTGTTTACTGAGCCAGCACCCAAGGTGATTGATTTCACCAAGGGCTTTAGCTGCAGCTACCCAGGGTAAAAACAGGGAGACAGCAATCTTTTTTGGTTTGTTCCAATCGTATAATTTAGGATCACAATTTTCATCAAATTCAGTATAGGACCTTTTTTGTCGTTTTGATTCGCTTTCTTTTTTCCAATTATGTAACAGGGTGATGTTTGGTGTAAGGGTAGAAAGTTTTCCAAGGGTACAGGGACCTCCCTGGAGTCGGGAGGGGATCCCAGCCCATACTCTGTCACCACAGATGAGAAACATTCCCTTGGGTAATACTTTGGGATGGAGAGAAGACACAGAAATCACACGAGCCGTGTAATTGCACCAATCGTGAGAGTTATAGGCTTTGTTAATTGGTGATATCTCTTTTCGATATGTGTTTTTGTTCTGGTCAATTTCTGGCCAATTGTTTTTTGGACGTCTAAAGTAAAATTTGACGCAGTATGTGGCCTTGGAGGACCCCAACAGATCTAATTCTTGGGGTACCTCTCGAGCATCTGGCAGAATTTTTGTCCACTCGTCCCAAGTATCAACCACATTGGGTCTCTTACCTGTGGTGCGGAGAATCTCTGAGTTATAGACAGGCCAGTCATCTGCTACAAAGGGAATTCCTACTAGACATGTGGAAAGTGGGTTATCAATGCTTCCCATGGACAAGCACATGTTGTCCTGTTTTAATGTTTTTGCTAAGGTTACCCAAACATTATGGCTAGGCTGTGGGCTAATCCAGCCGAAGGCACACGGTACGGTGAAGAACATCCAGGCAGCAATGAGGACAGCAGCAACAGAGATATTTTTCATCTTTGGGCAGGAATAGGGCTTCTGATAGGGAATATAAGCAGAATTTGTTATCTTTATGATGAGAGGGTTTTCTGCCTTGTTCTTTTCTTGTTCCCCTCCTCCCCCCCTTTTTCTTTTAATTTCTAAGCTACACTATGGGAGGAGGAGTGGGTAGAGGGTTAAGGGGTTTTAAAAGATTAGGGAGGGGGAATAACGGTGTTTCTTTTTTTTTTTTTTTTCTTTTTTCTTTCTTTAAATACAAAAAAACCCCAGTGTAACAACATATAGTTCAGAGAACACTTTTGTGTTAAGGCTATCTATGGTCTGATGCAGCAGACTGTTGTTTAGCTTTTCAGTTTTGTCTGCTGTCTTGTAATGGGGTGGTCTGTTCTTGTGTTTGTGGGTATTCGGCGACGTCTTCGTCTCCAGGCAGAGCTGGTTTGGTTTTGAGGTGGTCTTGTGTTTGCCTCAGAAGCGTTCTTGTCCCCGTTTGCAGGAGTAGTGTTCTCAGTGCCTAGGTATGGCTTTATGTTTTTTCCGGGGTACCACCTCGGACCGGATGGTAGTAGCACGCACGCATATCCTCTACCCCAGGTAATCAACTGGTGAGGCCCAGAAATTTGGTGTGTTTCAGGGTCCTTCACGAGCACAGGTGGTTTCTCAGTGAGCTTTGCCTGGGTGGTATTTGCAAAGTGGCGAAGTATTGGTGGGTCAGGCTCTGATGCTGTACAGTTCAGGAAGTTGATGACGTAGAGAGCCTTGCAAAGTCTTTCCACTGGAGATGTGATTCTGATGTCTCTGTTCTGTTGATCAAGGACTCTTTTGAGGGTTTGATGTGTCCTTTCCACGATGGATTGACCTGTGGGGTTTACAGGTATGCCGGTCTTGTGTGCTATTCCCCATTCACTGAAGAACTCCTTTAACTTGCGGGAAGTGTAGGCTGGTCCATTATTTGTTTTAATCTCTTTTGGTACACCCAGGGCGGCAAAAGCGAGGAGAAAGTGTTTTATTGTGTGCATGGTATTTTCTCCTGCATGTGATGATGCAAATACTGCTCCTGAAAACGTGTCGACCGATACATGCACGTATTTTGATCTTCCAAAAGGTGCGAAGTGAGTTACATCTGTCTGCCACAGCTGGCAGCTATTCAGACCTCGAGGATTGACTCCCATCCCCATGGATGGTATCTGATAGTTCTGACAGTTCGGACACGTAGCCACGATAGCTTTTGCCTGATCCTTTGAGAGCTTAAACATTCTCATAAGGGCAGGTATATTTTGATGAAAAAACGCGTGTGACAACTTTGCCTGGGCAAAGATGTTAGGAACATTAGCAGTTTCTGCTGCCATTGCTAATGCATCCGCTTTTCTGTTGCCTTCTGCAACAAAACCTGGGAGGTCTGTGTGTGACCTCACATGCATTATATGGTAAGGTTGCTTTCTGTGGGAGATTAGGTATATTAATTTAGAGAGCAGTTGGTACAACTTTGGATTAGAGACCTCTTTGAGAAGAGCATGTTCTGCTCTCATCGCTATCCCAGCGACATAAGCTGAATCTGTAACCAGATTGAAAGGCTCGTTTTCAAACTTTTCAAAGGCTCTGACAACGGCTGCTAATTCTGCGATCTGTGGAGATCCCTCCACTATTTGTATGTCAGAGTGCCAATCTTGTGTTTGGGGGTCTCTCCATGTAACCACCGACTTGTGGGAAGACCCTGAGCCATCTGTAAAGAGGGTTAGAGCCTTGAGAGGTTTTCTACTTTGGATTTGTTTTGGAATCAAATGGAAGGTTACATCAGGGTTAAAAAGTTTGTGTTTTGGGATCTTAACTGAAATTTGGCCCGTGTAGCTATCCAGGGCAAACTGGAGGCTTTCATTGGTCTGGATCAAATCCTCAAAGTCTGTAAGAGTTATTGGTAAGTATATGCATTCGAACTCACAACCTGAAAGAGATCGAAGGCGAGTCCTTGCCTTTTTTATTAAATGTGCTATGACCTCCTGGTAGGTGGTGAGTGTCTTTGTGGGCTGGCTATTTGTAAAGATCCATTCCAGTATCAACAAAGGGTCTCGAAGCTGTGAGTCCCATTGGAATATCAGTCCATGGAATCGAGGTGCTTTTCCCAGGATGATGAACTTGAAAGGCAGACTGGGCTCGAAGCGATGGGCTTTGCATGAAGACAGGGCTTCCTGGACTTTAGTGATGGCACCTCTGGCTTCTTCTGTGAGAGTGCAGGGAGAGTCCAGGTCCTTAGGTCCGCGAAGAAGGTTGAACAAGGGAGCAAGGTCTTCTGTTGTAATTCCTAGCAGTGGACGTACCCAGTTGATGGATCCACACAGGCTGTGTAAGTCCCTGAGGGTTTTTGGGTCGTCATTTATGGTGAGCTGCTGAGGTACGATGGTCCTTTCCTGGATCTGGACTCCAAGGTAAGTCCATGGCTTGGTGTACTGGATTTTATCCTCACGAATCTCCATTCCTGCCTTTTCTATGGTTTCAATAGTCTTTTTAACTGTATTGTCCAAGTAAGCTTTGTCTGAAGCACACACCAGGATGTCATCCATGTAGTGATGGATGATAGCATCGGGGAATGATTTCCAAATGGGAGACAGGATGTGAGCCACGTACCACTGGCAAATAGTGGGGCTGTTTTTTAGTCCTTGAGGAAGATAACGCCAATGATATCTTTTGAGCGGGGCCTCCTTGTTAAGAGAGGGAACGGAAAAAGCAAACCGTGGAGCATCCTCAGGGTGCAGAGGAATGCTGAAGAAACAGTCCTTAATGTCTATGATAGCAAGTGTCCAGTCTCTAGGCAGCATCGATGGGGAGGGCAGGCCAGGCTGGAGGGGGCCCATGTCCTCGATGACCTCGTTGATTCTGCGAAGGTCGTGGAGAAGCCTCCACCTGTTTGTCCCAGGTTTTGGTAGAACGAAGACTGGAGAGTTCCAAGGGCTGTTGGACTCCACTATGTGGCCTTTTGCGAGCTGTTCTTCCACGAGGGTGTTTAGGGCGCGCAGTTTGGCTTTATTAAGGGGCCACTGTTCAATCCAGAGTGGCTTGTGACTTTTCCAGGTGAGACGAGGTGTTTCTGGCAGCGCGCTTACTTCAGTGACCCCAATTAGAAATCCTGAGTGGGAATATGTAGGGAAGCTCCCCACTGGGATAGAACATCTCTGCCCCAAAGGGTGATGGGGGCCCTTACCACAAATGGACGAATGGTTGCCAGCTTGCCTTCAGGCCCTTCCACAAGGATGTTGTTCTTGCTTCTCATGGACACTGTGGCTCCACCAATCCCTGAAATCATGCCTGCAACAGGTTGTAGATCCCAGTGTGCTGGCCATTCTGAGCGGGCGATGATGGTCACATCAGCACCGGTGTCCAGCATCCCTGGCAGGTGGGTCTTCTCGCCTTTGCAGGTGAGGCCGCACTCGATAGTAGGCTTGGATGGTCCCACAACTTGTGCCCACATAGCTGTAGGGTTGAGAGGAATCTGTTCCCTGTGATCCTTTGGGAGTAAAAAGGCTTGTGCTATTGGAGTTCCCTTTGAAAGAAAAAATGGTGAGTCTATGCAGTATACCTGGACGAGAATCTCTTGTCCTGGCTGCACTGTCAGCACTTCTGGAACAACGAAGATCTCCTTTGGGCTATTAAGAGAGTCACCTATAATTAAAATATGCGAAGGACCACCTTTTGGCCCATATTTGCCAGTGGGAACACGGTGAACATTCTCATTATTAAAGTCAATGGACAAAGCAGTTACCAGTTGACGGCGGGTTCCCATCTGGGTTGCCCCGTGGGTTGGATCCTCTTCTTGTGGTCCGGAACATCCTGGGCTGGTGCGGGGTTGGGTCTGGGTGGCCTTTGATTTGTTGTCAGCGCCCGGGGCTCGACCGGGCGGCGCAAGAAGTTTCCCGAATGCTGCTGGTAGCGCTGCTGATTCTGGGGTCTTTGGTAATTGTTACGGTGGTATCGGGGGTGTGATCTCTCTGGGCAGTCCTTTATGTAATGTCCAAGATCCCCACAGTGATAGCATTTAGCTTGGTCTTTAGAAGCTATTACTGCATATGCACCAGAAACTCCTTCAGCAATACCTTTAGCAACTGCTTGGGCCACTGTATCGTCCGTGGACGTGTGACGTGTACAGCATTCCAGCATTTGCTCTATGGTGGGGTCTGTATCCATGGGTAGAGACCTCAAAATGGCTTTGCATTTTTCGTTAGAGTTACACAAGGCAAGTTTACATAAAAGTTCCTTCTTTGCCTCTGTGCTCTCGATCTGTTTCTCCAAAGCATCTCTAAGTCTGTCCACAAATTTGATAAAACTTTCATCTGTCCCTTGTTTAATAGCAGAAAAATGCATTGTTGGCATTGACTCATCATGCACGAGAAGTAAAGAGGTTTTTGCTGCAAGAGCGATGTCCTGCAGTGCCTCTTTATTCAAGGTTTCCAATTGGTCTGCTGGTTTCTGTAAGTCACCTTCACCAGCTAGTTGGGCTACTGTAAAATTCGTCTTATTAGCATCCGCAGAATATGAATCTGATAGCGTTTTTAAATGTCTTTTCCAATGCCTGTCCCATAACAAATATTCTGCTGGGGACAGGAGGCAGTGTGAAATATTTTTTACATCGTGGGGAAGTAAGACATGTGCTGAGAACATGGCTTCTAAGAAATTTCTAAAAATATGTGAGCTTTGCCCATGTTCTTTGGCTATATTTCTTAATTGCACTAGTTCCTTATTGGAGTTAGCTTTCCACGTCTTTATAGCGGACTCGCCACCATTCCGTCCTTGCTTATATTCTACTGGGAAAGCATTAATCTTCTGTGCCAGCTCCCAGTCTCCAGCCTTTGTCGCTTCTACTTTAATAAGAGCCCATGGATCCGTGTGGATCGTATCAGAATCAGATTCACTGCAAGAGCTCTGGTCCTCTGAGGAGGACTGAGGGGGGGTTGCTATCCGTGACTTGCGCTTTTTTCGTTTAGAAGCGTTTTTCAAAGGTTTCAATGGCTGGGGGGGGAGACATGGCATGACCTGGCCGGGGGGAGGTGCCACTGGAGCTGGGATGGCAGCACAGCACGCACAGGACCGGGTGGGGGGGGTAGCACCGTGGGGGGTGTCTAGGACTGTGCTTGTGTGAGGTGTCCCTGCTGTGGCAGGCAGGGAGCAGGGGGAGGGGGCGGGGATGGACACGGGCTCGGGAGCGGCGGGGGTGTGGCTCGGGGAGCCCTCGGGAGGGGCCGGGCCGGTCAGAGCCGGGGCGGGGGGAGCGGGGGCGGCGGGCGCGGCGACGGGAGGGACGGTGGGGGACATCAGCGCGGGGGTGGGGGGATACGCAGCAGCGGGGGGAAGAGCCGACGCAGGGGTGGAGGGGGCGGCAGAGGCAGGAAAAGGGACCCCCGGGACCGGAAGCAAGGAGGAAGCCGAGCCAGGGGTAGGGGGGATGTGTGGAGTTACAGATAAGATAGGATTCACGGAGTTGGGCAGCGCAGGTCCCGCAAGGGTGGAGGATGTGGGGGGGGGAACTGGGGTGGGCAGCGTAACCTCTGCTTTAGGAGTAACGGAGGCGAGAGGGACTTTAGAAATGAAGGGGTGGTGTGAGATATGCAAGTGACATTCCTCTGAGTCCTTATCGATCTTGTTACTATTTGAAGAGGAAGTATCTGTTAAGCCCTGCAAGATTTTTTCTCTGTTAAATCTTTCAACGGTTTTAGTTATTATATGGAATAAAGGCAAATAGTTAGTTACAGAGAAATCCTGGTTTGTTTGGGAGATATATATTGTGTTCCCGATCATATCCCAAAACGAATTTTCAATGACTGCTTTCTTATCAGTATCAGGGTATTGCGAAATAATCCAAGTTACAAATTTTTTAAGATTAGTTTTTGAGAGCTTGCCTTTAGAAAAGGAGAAGTTGTTAGCAGATAAGATTTCTAAAATAGTTGAATATATCTCTCTCTCGGTTTTACTTAGTTTTAAAGTACTAAAAATTTTACCCATGTTAATGGTTAGCCCTTCCAGCAGAAAAAACGTGAAAAAAAAAGAAAAAAAAACCCGAAAAAAAAAGTTTTAGAGCCCCAAAGTTATGCGCGCAATATTAGCTAATACTTACAGTTCCTGGGGTCCAAGATCTGTGGAAGGGGTCTGCTGCGTCAGTTCTCCTCGGAACTTTCTGTCGTTCAGATGTAAGTTTTGAGTGTCGAACTGACCCTCCTGGGGAAAGGATTTTCTAAAACGAAAAGTCCCTTCACAGAAGGAGCGGCTTCCCGAACAGGCAATCACAGAAAACCCCAGGGGGGCTTCGTTGCTCAACCGACGGATATCGCCTCTGGGGGGGTCCAAATCCGAAGTAGTTGGGACGCCACTTTAATAAAGCCTCTTATTTGGCCTTATCATAATGCAGAGCACTAGGGCTCAGGAGCTCAGTCCCTGGGCAGGGACCGGGTGCCCGAAGCTGGCTCGCTCATGCCAAGGCCGCAGGGCTACCATCCAGCAAGCATGGTGATTATCAGCTCTATAGTGATTGCAAGCTCTCAGGATTTCAGCTCTGCTTGCTAGGTAGTGGTGCCCTGGGCTTGAGGCTGCAGCAGACGGAGAGAGAGGAGAAGGAGAAGGCGCAGGCTGTTCCACGAAGATGGCTTTATTTGGGGAGGTCCGTGAAGGGTCTCTGCTCTTCTTCTTTCTCCCCTAATGGGGTACAGTATGCTTCTTTTATAGGGTTGGAAAGGATCCAAGCTTGACCAATGGGTAAGGGGTTAACATGACATTGCCTTATAGGGTTACAGAGGTAGGTTAAGGGGTGGAGGACAAGAAAACAGGAATTTTCTTTTGCTGTTTCAGCATTCCTATTGTTCATATCCTCCATGGTGCTTTTCCTAAATCTATGGGGTTTACTACAAAGGCAGACAAAAATAACAGAAATTTTCTCATGAGAAATTATCTATTGCCAGAATCAGAGCCTTCTATCGCAGAGATCTGTCACTTCAGCAGCAGAATAACTGATAGCAGTATCAGATTGTCATCACCTGTTTACCAGCAGTAAAGGAGAATGAAAAGTGCCCTTTCCAAGGTGCTTTATAGCCCATGGCTGTTATCAAAATTGGGAAATTAGAACTATGCTCTGCATCTTAAAGAGAAAGGTCCTTTGGTGGTTAGAGATCCTTCTTTGCTAACTCTATCATGGTCTTTTCATCTGTCCTCCAAAGTCAGACCTCTTTCTTAGCTAATCTCAGGCTTACTAGCTTCTCTTGGATCTTTAGCTGTTACTTGTCCTAACCTAGTCCTTCAGCTGTGTCCTTACTGTCCCTGGTTCCTCATTAGGTGGCAGTCTTCTCCTTGTTGCCTGGGTGCCAGAGTTGGGAATGCTCAAGACTATGTCCTGAAATTTTGTTATTGTGAAAAAAATTCAGTAAGGTTTTATAAGAAAAGCATGAGACTACTATCCCTGGTTATGTTCTGCCACTAGTAATTCTACCATGGAAGCAGTATTTGCCCTGTCTGTGTCTGTCATGTCATGTCTGTGTGGTCTCTGTAAGGATGGGACATCTGATATAGCAGCCAAAATCTGTGAGACACACAATATATTTGGGGGCTCATGACCTAAATTTGTTTAAATGTCAAGCTGGTCATGTCAGTTAACAAACAGAGCAAGTTTGTCCTGCCACTTGCTTTCCTGTGCATCCTGATCTGCTGCAGCATTGTGGGAAGAAAGCCAGTGCAACAAAGGGAAACATTCACTGCCCTGTTTCAAAATAAGGCACAGGAAAACTCAAATTGTGCTAGACCATCCCAAAAGAGTAACTCCTGAAATCTTTGCTTTAAATGTTTCTTGTGCTATGCTGAAAAAAGCAGCTGCCAAACCATTTTCAGGCTTGGTGTTGAACAGTGAACTTAGGCTGGGAAGGGGAAGATCATTTAATAGTGACACCACATAATTTGTTGTTACTGAAGTCCATATTTATCCTATTAATAAAGAGTTTGGCGTTAACATTTTGTGTAAATGAGGATAATTTATTAAGGGAAAAAAATAAACCTAGAAAACAGATTGCTCCAGAGGGCAAAGAAATATATCACTGCAAATATACATAATGAATGCAATTTATAAACCATTTTTAATTAAAAGTTTTTAACTTGAATTATATAATTTGATTGCAAAAAGTTGAGCATGTTTTATTAAGCCAAACTTCTCAGTTGATCTTTATACACAATTTAAGAGGAAACAACCATTATGTTTATAGCTGTCTCTTTGTCATTAAGAATTTTTTTATTAATTTTTATTAGTGCAAGCAAAACATTTGGGGTCTGTGCTTTTGTTCGCCAGAATTTCCTCTAATTAAATTCCATCTGTCTAGGCCTTTTAACAATGATAGTTATTCTTCTTTATAGGACTGATGAATAATACTAATTCTTGCGCACTGCTTTTTATAACAGACTTGAATAACTTTCCCTTGGCTTGGGAGCATGAATGCTTATTGTCCTTCTTCAAACAGATGCTATGCATTATCATATTTAAAGGCACACATAGCAAAGAAGCATCTGCTGCAATGAGTCCTCCTCTCTGGATGATGGTTTGCTTTGAGTATGTTAGGGAAGAAGGTTCTCTCAGCTGGGTCCCACAAAACCTCTGGTTTGCCTAAGAGCTTGTTGCACCAAACAAAGAAAAACTGCATGCCCAGCTTTTGAAAACATTGAACAATTTCAGAGGAAGTTTCAGAGGAAGTTTCCCATAAGTGCTTTCTGTCTTATGGTTCTCACTGTGACCAACAAGTGCCCACCTGAGATGAAGCCATGGACAGCTCTGGGAATGTTCCACCCCCTCCGCCTTAATTTAAAGTTTCAGTATCAAAAATGGAGGAAGTTCTGAAACTTGGAACAGGGGCTGGATGTCCAGTCAAGAAATCAACTTGATATTGCTTTGAGATATTAAGCCTTAACAGAAAGCTTAATACAAAAAGTACTGTACTTCAGCAAAAGCTAACCTGGCTTTTTGGGGGTATGTGTGCTGTGTATCCACCTCCTCTGGTTCTTTCTAGCAAGCAAAACAGACTCATTCAGTTAATTTTTGGATAAAGATGGTGTACCTTGTATTTGGTATTGCTTGGGAAGTGGTAGGTGAGACACAGAATTTGTGACTCATCTCACTTGCTAATATTCCCTCCTCCTGATTCCAAGGGAATGTAGGTATTGAATTGTTCTCTGAACAGACTAACTTTTGGAAGTAGATCTGTGAAATTTAGCTTTGAACATTCTTCTTGCCAGGTTTAATAGAACGTAACACGATAGCCTACAGCAGCTTTGCAGTAGGATTTACTCAGGTGGCTCTTCAAAAGCTGAAGAGCAGAGGGACCAAGGCCATCCTTGGAATGCCATTCTGTACTCCCCAAAAAAACAAATTCATCTGTAACACTCTTTTTTTAGTGAATGAGCAGAATTTATCCTTCAAAAACCTTTGAAAATTACAAATAGATTAATCCACTATTAAAATAAAGGTCTTGTTTCTGTGTCAGGAAAAAAAAAAGGGTGCTAGACCTTGCTAATGCCTGCAAATAGCTTTTCTATTGATGTAAAGTAGAAGTTGCATTTGGCCACAAGAAAATGAAAGGAGCTATATAAACCAAGAAAAGAAGAGGGCTTCTGAGAGCTTTTCACTGAAGTTCAGGAGTGAGAAAATTAATTGTCTAACTTCCAAATTAGAAGCCCTCTGTGTAGATCCTCAGAGTTTGCTGTTTACCTTTCATGAAATGCTGATGTTTGCAGCTTCTTTCTGAGACATTAAAGTCAGGGTTTCTCCCAGAACCATCTTTTTCAGTTTTAGTTAAAAATGATAAGGTTTATTTCCCATCTGTTTTAAGACCTTTATCTTCCCCATAGACATAAACAGGTTTCAAATTGCCAGTTGGCCCTCCTGGTTACCAGCAGTTCTGCTTGAGTAATCTCACAGCTTGAAGAACTGGCATAAGAGTAATATAATTTCATTTAGTATTGCAATTGTTTCTTCCTTTTTTCTTCCACGTGGTTTTTCAGAGTCAGGGAGCATTTTATGCTCACTGATTTCCCTCCTATATCATCATTTTGCACTGTCAAGTGTGCAAAGAAGGAGCTAGAGAGCTGTTTGGTCCTTTTATAGTGCTGATAATCAACATGCTGCCCTTTGTGAGGCCATCATGTTCAAGTACAGGATCCAACACCTTCTGAAGAAAGCTGCCAGCACTTGACTGTGAATTGCTTTTCCTCTGCTCAAGACAAATGCTGACATTGCCTTTCTAACTTTTTTAAGGAGACCACAGTCTCAGCTGCAGTGAGGAGCAAGTAAAACATGAATGTACTCAGACACTGCAAAGACTGATTATTCACATTTCAAATCCTCTTTCAGGCCATTCCACTAAGGTTTCAGAGTGCTTTGGTTTTCAGATGACAACATGGGATGTGAGGAGAGTTTTTTGGGTTACTTCAACCTTGTGGTTATGTGTCAAAGATATGTGTCTTAGTGTGTTTATGTCCTACCCTTCTTCCTACCATGGTGCCCTGTATTCATTCAAGGCATTGACTAGACCACTGCTCCCAAACAGCAGGTATATATCATGGTACCAAAAGACCATTAAAGGAATTTGAAATATTATCAAAAGTGCTTGGACAGCAAGGTTTTGCTGTCTTTCCCACAAGGAGATGAATTTTTTCTCTCACTTTCTGTTTTGCTTCTTAAATCTCTGGTGTTTCCAGCTGCCAGGAGATGGTGCTGATGTACTCCTCTTGTTTAGGTGCCTGTGATGTCTCTGAGCACAAAGTTTGATTTTGGCAGACACCTACAAGCTCTTTGGTTACAGTTTTTGGGTACATTTTTACATCAGTTAAATTTCATGTCACTGAAGCTACCTGCTAATATTGTGCTGCTGTATTGACTCAGCTGTGAGGAGGAGCTGGACTGCTTGTCTTCTGCTTCTAAAACACAATGTACCACCTTCCAGGTTCCTTGTGGGCAGGATGCCAGTCTTGATATCTAGAAACTCCCTAAGAGAAGCATTAAAGATTAAGCAACCAATAGATATGAACGGCAAGTGTGAGTAACTTCTGTTGTAAGTGCAACTGGTTCAGAGTGATGTACCCAAGTTTGAGTTGCAGTGCATGGGAAAGATGGTGATGTTTCCTTGGTACCTCCCTGTGTCGGTGTGCTCCCTCTGGACCTGGAAATTCTGTGCAGCCCACTTCACCTGCTGAAGCAGACAGTGTTTCAAGTTGATAAAACCAGGGTCGGATCTTTTACTCACCTACAATCATCCAAACAAATCCCTGTAACAGACTTGACCTCCCAGAGTTAGAGCCCATTTCCTCTATGTCAATCTCACACCTCCTTGGCCCTTGCTGGGCTGCTGCTTCAGGCACAGCTAGTCTGTCACATCTTCTTAGGTTGCTGCTGTGACTTCAGACATTATCTGCCTTACCTTGGACTTCTGTGTGATGATCAGGTTTTGAAGCTCTTCTTGTTTGTGTTCTGCACACTCAGTGTGGCCCAGAGCACCCACCCCTGTAGCTCCCACTGCCTCCTGCTTGCCTTTCTACCCTGGACCTGGACTATCCTGCTGCTCAGTGGTTGCTCTCCTTTCTGCCCTTTGATGACTAACATCAATTTGTAAAATTCCCATCTACTTGTAGAGCTTATTCTACAGAGGCCTGGGCAGTAGCCCACAGTCACACTGTCTGGCACAAGCAGAGGGGAAGAGCTCGTGATTGTCTGGTGTATCAGCTCTTTAGGTTCTCCTCAGACAGTCTTTGACTAGACCCAGCTTGCATTTCTTGGTGTACAGTTAACTTGTTTCTCCCTGTGGTTTTCCTTCTGTGTTTTTATTGTCTGACATACAACAATTCTCCATTTAAGTTTTCTTGTGAATCTTTTCCTATAGGCAGAACTCATCTTTTGGCTGAAGGTCTGTTTCATAGTCCTGCTCTGAGGCTTCTTGTCTGTATTCAAAATGGCATAATCTGTAACAAATATACCATGTAAGTAAGTTAAAAATGCATTGATCTTTATTCCTGTCTGTGAGTGCTTGATAGGCAAAGAGATATTCAGAAAGCCAGTGTCATAAAACTCCTGTGAGCACAAAAACTGAACTCCTACTGTTAAGCCACCAGTATAAAAGACTTGACCTCATAAGGACAGATAAATCTGCGTGTCACATAAATTCCCTCTCTGGACCCTAATGCTCAGATTCACTGCTTTTCAAGTACTTCAGAATTTCACATATGTATTTTTTTCTTTCACATAAAAGCCTTTCTCAGCATGGCATCATGACATTTACTCCCTCCCTCTGTTGCAATTCTATAGTAAAGTTAACTGTAAATTCAGCCTTGCAAGTAAGTTTAACTTGTAGAAGAATTCATACTCTTCAAGGAAGTTTATGGCATTTTCAGAGGTTTGGTTCTCTTTGAAATGGCCTCATTTAAAATACTGGACTCTGAGGCAGTCTTGAGCAGTGAAACTCATAACGTTTCCTGTTTCTGTGCACATGGAAAGAGGCTGATAATTTGATTATTTTCATTCAGAAATCTATGGAGAGATAAATACATCAATGGAAATACCAAAAACCTGGCTGTACAACAATCTGCTTCAGTAAAGTCTTCTCTATAAGAAGGATTAAAAACTGCATCCAGGATCAAGTAAAATGTGAGCATTTGATTGCTAAATAGTAGAGGGACAAAATCACTATATTATCAGTCAGACTGATAATCTGCTGAAATTGAGAAGAATTCACAATATCCTCTGGGCTTCTACTTCAATGCAAAGAAATGCATTTGAGGGTTTGGAGTCTTTTGGATTTTTTTTTTCTTTTAAAAAATGTTAAATTTTTTTTAAAACAATATTAGTTACCTTAACCTAAGCTTAACCTAAGCAGGTGGTTATTCCCCTGCCCTTCCCCATGCCCCATTTCTCCCATTGCAACAGAGATTTTTTTTTAATGGGATTTGGTTGAGTAAGTGCGAATAGCTTCATTCCTTTTGTGTCTGACTCACTGATGAACTTGGATATCTCTAAACAGTTGTTTCAGGAAATATTTCAATTAAAACAGGCTTACTTTTTCTTGGCACAGTTCATCACCAGATCAAGTTTTTCAAGTCATCTTGTCAGGTTGTCTCTAATCCTACCACATAAGACTGCTGTGAGTTACTCTCCTGTAGCTCAGCATCACCCTAAGAAGAGGTATTTCCAAGCAGCTTTCTCACTAAGAAATGGCAAGCTTTCTATCCTTACCCTCTTGCTGCATTATGTTGTGACAGTCCTATGTCAAAAATATGCCTCAGATTGCTCAGGGTCAGGCTTTATCTTGAAGTATGACAGGAAGATGGAACATGATCTTTCTGGAACAAGTAATTTATGCTACGGTTTACTTTCTGCTGAGAGAGAAGAATAAATTAGTCTAATTTACATTAGGAGAATATTTAGTTTTGATATCAGGAAAAGGTTTCTCTCTAGAGTAAATGCAGCATGCATAGTCATGGAGTGTCTTGTTGAGCTCATGCAAGATAATTGGATGTGTGGGGGTCCAGAGACAGGGGACTGTGTGTGGTACAAGGAGGGATAGGACAGATCAAAAGTTTTCAGCCTGGTGTCTGCCTCTGGCTTGCCCAAAAGTTCATTGATTAGGGAGGCCAGGGTGACTCATTTTGGTGCAGTAGTGATCTGTTCTGGGCCAAAGTCCTCTCAGCTTGCCCTAACCACATGGGTCCAGGGCTGCTGTAGGGACAGAAGGAACAAACTGGGTGGGTGCAGCTCATCCTGTGATTTGATAAACTGAGTTTTCTGCACCTGAGCCTCAGTCCTTGCACGCCAGGAGAGATGTAGAGGTGCCAAACTCCCCTATCTTCAGAGAAGGACATTAAATGTCTCACTGGGAGCTGTCCTACAGGACCCCTTGGGCATCTTCTGGTTCTACATTTCTGGAACTGCATTACATGATAAGCCAGAAAAAAAAAAAGAAACCTCCATAAATATATTACCTATGACCCTGGAAATGGTAGTTTTGCAGAACTGCTTTCCTGTGTTTTTCATTCAAGGTGTATTGTGCTGTTCATTACAGTATGTCAGAGTGACAGTAGCATTATTCTCTTATTTACAGTTCTTCCTTTCTCTTCAGCAGTGAAAATGAAAAGGAAATCAATGCCATTAAAGAGAATAATGAGAAACTCACCTCCTGCAAGGTCTGTTCTTTTATATTTTTTTCTGAATTCTCATCTCTGAATGTACTTGTACAAATGCAGTGGAAAAGCAGAGTAAAACTCCAGGAAAGCACCACTGCAAAATAGAGAAATAACCTGGTAGGTCACTGGATCTGCAAAAGGCTGAAAACAATCCCATGTCCTGCATTCCCCTCCACAGCCCTGGCCTTTACAAAAGTGTGCTATGTGATTAGAAATGTCAGGGAGGAAGAGCAAGAAAGATCAAATTAAGTGACACAGGAGACAAGGGGAGGTAGTACAATTCAGCAGCAATCAAACAACATTCAAACTTCAGTAACATCACTGTGTCTTTCAGTCAATCTTTGCACCACACTGTGAAGCCTCAGATCAAAGAGCTGTTAAAAGCCCACCAAGGAAGATCTCCATCAGGCAGGAGTCTGTGGTCTCTCACAATTTATTAAGTCAGAGCAGCACCTAACTTGGAACTGCCAGCAAGGCAGTATTTCATTGCCCTTTCTGTGCAATTCTAAACCCTTTTAAGAATTTCCAGATTGTGAGCAGAGTTTGCAAGCACAACATCTGGAAACCACTTTGGCTTTCAGAAGTGCGAAGGCTGCAGTATGTCTCTATATTCTCTGCAAGAGCCTTGTTCCTCTGTGCTGCAATGCTCAGTGAATAGTATTGACTGCTCAGTTCTTCCAGAGTGTCAATTTTACTGAGAAATGAAACAACAGGGATAGAGGGCAATGTATTTATCCAGCATGATGCCTTTGCTCTAATGAGTGGGGCAGCCATACAGCATTTAGAGTTGCTGACTATAAAGGATGAAACAAATCTCATTTGCATATTACTCTAAGGGAGAGTTTCATTAGTGAGGTTCACCCTCTTTGTACTGTAGCAGTCCCTACCTCTCAAGCAACCCCGCTGGGCTGATGGGAAACAATTTAGATGGGCTCAAAAGTAGTTCAGTAAGATGAAAATTTTCAATGGATACTTACAAGGCCAATATTTCATAGGTCTGACTGCTTGCTAATTAACATACTTTGACTAGATCTGCCTGCAGCAAGAGTAGAGCCCATTAAGAAGTAAGCTAGCAAATTATGTAGTAAAAACTGTGAGGTAACTTCATCCAAAGCCAGGCTGCCTATGTGTGATATGGCTTGAAGGTGCTATATTTTCTCTGGATGAAAGGAAAGCCAAGCTAAGCTGAAATGAAGAAGATGCAGTGGTAGCAGTGAGTGTGACCTGGGACCTGAATGCCAAGCAGCCAAGAACATCAGGGCAGAGTGTTGGGTGTGGGTTGGGTTTGAGTTAAATATGGCAAAGAGCACCTACAGCAAATGATGGTACTGGCCCAGGAGCAGAGAGTAGTAGATTTTGACATGGTCCATGATTGTTGTAGTAACAAAATTGCACAGCCAGTTCCTGACCTGCTGCATGCACTCATGGAGTTAGGATATCTGTGCTTGCCAAAGGAAAGAAGAGCACACAAAGGGCTGTTCTGTGCAAAGTTTTTGTATTTGTGTGAGACAGAGAAAGAAAAAAAAATGGTTTAGTTAGTCTCTCTTGCTGATAAAAAAAATGCTGTTGGCCTCTCCATTGAAAGCACAGAGTCTGTAATTGTTGGTGCAATAATTTCATTACAGCACATTCAGGTGCCACTTGGTAATGCTCCTGATGCACACACCTTGCAAGGGAATTGGTGGACACTTTCCCAGTAAGTGCTGCATCCTGTATCCTCAGCACATTTCATACATCATGGCTGGTTTCCCCTGGGACAAAATATTTCTGTTTCAGCTGCATTACTGAAGAAATACATCTGCTCCTTTATGTAATCAGCACCATCTCTACAGAAGGGTAAATAGCTACACATTTACCTGATGCAGCAGATGTTAAACATGTTTGCAAAATGGCAAGTAACAATTGAGAATTAGCTTGGCAAAATCCTCTATAAATGTTATAAAGAAATAAAATAGGTGACAAACACAGCTTTATGCAGTTTTCTCCATTCATCTGCATTTGTTCTGTTTATGGATAGTCTGCATATGTAGGAGTGGGTATGTGCTTAAGTGCTTTAAAACCCATTTGTTCTGAGCTCCTATACAACCACTCTGTGTTGGTGTGTGTGTACACATGCATTAGAGAAATGCATTTGCACATATAGGGGTAGATATTTGCTTTATGTATGAGTGTGTGGTATCTAAGGTTGCAAAGGAGGAAAGTAGAATCACTTGCACAGTACTGCTGCTTTTGAAGTATTGCTACCTTTAAAACTGCCAGATCTTCAGTTTGATGGAAGGCTTTGCTGAGGAGCAAGATGGGAGCCACTAACAGTTCAGTTGTATCTTGTCTCTGTGAGAATAGATCCCTCCTGGGTCACAGTGAGCTCAGCAGTCGCTGGCAGCTGGAGAAAAAAGTGTAACCTTGCCTTCTTCATAACCTTGTAAACTTGTCTTGCCAGCAAGTGTGAGATCATACTAGAGTCTTATTCCCCCACCTCCCCACCACTAATGTTCTTCATGTGGGCAATGCAGTGATGTGCTTAAGGCCTTAGCTGTAATATCACTGGAAACAAGCTGTTATGTTCCCTTTTCATACAGTAAGACCTTCATGTTATGGGAATGTATATCTATATCTATCATCTATATCTATAAATACATGTGTAAATTGATATGTACAGCATATGTGATCTTTTAGATGTATGCTTATGGATTCAGTGCATAACTGAATAATTTTGTAAAGACTGTGTATATATAATTTTAAAACAAAAAGCTATAAATAATGCAAAAATTATTTCTATTCTACAGTATCTGATGTTGCTTTGTACTAATGGATGATTCCACAGGACTTTAGAGGTATGTGTATTGGGATACATCATGCAAACATGCTTACCTTATATAACATGTGATTGCATGGTTATATGTGTGTATGACACAATTCTGTAATGCAGTGGTTATACTCTTTTAGAGTAACCTCCACAGACATCAGGCTAAGTTGTTCTCAGCAGCTGGAAGGTTGAAAGCTAAGGCACAGCATGTGCTGTTTATGCAACACTGCTACTATAGAAGGGAGACCTGATGTTTAAAATCTGTAAAAAAGATGCTTCAGCAGCTGTGCTACCAGCCAGTAAGAGTGGCATTCCCTTGCTGCTCCCTTCAGCCCCAGAAGACCATAATTGAATAGCATGTGAATCCTTTGCTGCCTGAAGCATCCAGGCAGCAGACCCAGAGGTCCTTTCAAATCAGGGTTTTACAGTTCTCCCTAAGTCACAGGAGATGTTGGTGCTCTTCTGCTTCACAAAAGCAAAACTTCAGCAAAACCCAAAAAATTGTGCAAGAGTGTTCCAGGAAGAAGATCAGCATAGCAGAGAAATAGGGACAAAAGAAGCTGCCTATCTCATTAGTATATAGTAACACAAGTAATACAAAAATCATGAAGACTTCACCTTTCTTTACCCTAGGGGTGCTACACCATCTCACACATGATCCTACCTCAACCCTTTCAGAAAATGAAGGGGTTACTACTCTTTCCTGCCATCTCTGCCCTCAGATCTGTGTGTATGTGTATCTTGTCAGGGGATAGCACTGGCCACTCGACTCCCTTGTATCTGATTAGGAGTCAGGGAAACTTCTTGGTCTAATAGATCTTATCAAATAGATTATACTGTATTTTCCTTTGTCTTCTATTTACAGCCAAATCTACCAAAGCAGAAGCTCTGTCTACCCTGCTGGGAAGGTGAGAGTAGCATTGCATTGCTTGTGTGTTGAGAGTTGCATGTTTCCTAAATGATCTGCCTGGTTAAGTACCTCACTGATGTCACTGGGAAATGGATGAAAAATACTGCTGTTGTTTGGCTGCATTATGTGTTGCACATATGTAAAAGGATGCAGGTTGTAGAGTGCTGTGGAATCAGACAGTTCTTTGTTTTTCAAAATATTTTCTGAGTTTGAAGTGTAAGCTGTGATGCTCTAGTACTTGCATAAAATCTGCAAAGTATGGGTTTGCAAGTCATCTGTGTTTCAGCATGACTTACAATCTTTCCTTGACCAACTCATTGAATAATTGGTGCCATCCATTAGCTGAATTTAAATATGGGATGATCAATAAAACATGAAATTCTGTAAGTATACCTTGTGCCCAGAGAGTGCAAGGACATAGCAGAGGAAGTACCTCTGATAAAAGGCTGTGTTCTTAGATGAGAGTTTTATGATGAATTCTTTTCCTGGTCCCTCATTATTCCTCTAGGGACTGGTGACTGCTGGATACAGGGCTCTTAAGCCCGTATGGTTATTTCTACTTCAGTTTTGGTTATGATGTCTTGCAACACACTGAGATAGTGACATTCTGTTCTCCCTACCCAGAACATGGTTATGAGATGGGGGAGCTGAGTCAGACTGAGCACAGAATGGTCCCACATCCACTGATGGGGCTCAAAGCCTCCTGTAGGGTCTAGAGAGACCACAGAGCCCAGGGGCACGACCACACTGCTGTTGGATGAAAAACAATACCTCAGGCCCAAAGAGAAAGGTATTTTCCAGATGGCCATCTTAAAGCTGGCAGAAAAGCCTGTTTTTTCCTGGTTTTCAGGGGAGGTTTTGTTGGGCATGACAGTGCTGTAAGTGCTCCTTGTAGATAATAGATTTAGCTGTGTGATAAACTTTGTATTTCATCAGTCTGCTTCAGCCTTTGCAGGTGGGTTTTAAAGGTGCACCTCGACTCATTTACTCCACTGGATGATCAAGGACCTAAGACTACACAAAGGATTTCTGAATGTTGATTCTTTGCTCTGTTAGACACTGCCCAAATAGATATTGCTTATTTCTTCTCTGTCATAGGATTTCTTTGTTACTTTAATATTTGCATTGTGTACTGTTTTGAGTTTAGACTTTCAGGACTCTTCAAAAGCAAAATAAAATGGCATTTCTGCCTGATTAGCGATCCACCATGAATATGATTCTAATTCTTCAGTTAAAAAAGTGAAACGAAATTGTCAATGAATCTACATTTTTCACTGCTGTGCAGGTATATTTTATAAGGCAACCCAAAATACTTCTGTAGCTCTCATGTCAAATTCTGACTTAGTAGACCATTTCCCAGATTCACAAATGTTCCAGTGAATACCAGCATCCTGCTATGATAGTTTTTGGCTTCTCTGAGTAAACAACAGTCTTTTGTTTTTCTGTGACAGAGCTCTGCTGTGCCACCCACTGGGACATAGCCTGCCCCTCATCTCTTCTCCTGACCTTATCTTTGCAGGGAGCTTGTCAGCTTCCCTGCAGCAGGAGGGAAATGACAGATCCAGAAGGGCTCCCTGCTCCTCCCCACTCTCCATTAGCTGTGGGTAGTGCCCACAGTACTGCTGCTGTCTCACACCAGCATTGAGATGGACTTGGTGATAAAATGACTGACTGCTAGGACTCTAGGACTGAAAATAAAGCAGAAAAAAAATTCTTCAGCTCTCACCAGAGCACAAAAGCTCTATCACAATATATTGGCTATTTAATATTTCCAGAATCTGAATTGGAGAGTGTGTTTTCAAAGTCTTGCCTGAGTATTGCTAGTCCTGTTCCAGATGAAGAAGAGTGCCTTCAGTCTTTAGGGAAGCCATCAGTTTAATCTGAAAGGCCCAACAAGTTATTGCAATGTCATTTCTTCAAAAGCCACACCCAGCCATTCTACTGGAAGGAACTCTTCCTCTATATTCCACAGGAAAGGAAAAAAATGTTGACAGTGACTTTGAAGAGCATTAATTTGCTGTTTTCATTTTGTGTTTGGGTTGTTGTACAGGCCCATCCATAAACAATTGCTCTTGTATTCCAATTTCTGTTTTGTTCAACTACACGTTTTATGAAAGTCACACAGAGCTACATGTACAAGATGCCTGCATGACAGAAAATATGAAGCATCAGAAAGATTAATGTAATGGTAAAATATGTCCAAAAATAACAATACTTTGCATGCATATTGAACAGATGAGTTGCTCATTCTATAGTAGCTGACTGTATAAAGCTATTTATGCATAAATCACTTAGTTCAGCCTGGCTTCTGCAGTGATGGGACATAATTGATCTTAAAAAGTTTTGTGCAAGACTCACAGTCTGTGAAATTAAAGGAGGTTCTTTTGTTTAATTTTGTATTTCAATCAACTGACAGGAATATCACAATATTAGAAGAATACCAGTTTTCTCCTAAAAAAGTTTTATAAATAGTATTAAACCAGTAAGTATATTAATGTATTAATGTATATTAATGCACAATACTTTGCACCAAGATATTTTTCACTTTGTATCTGGAATTTATGGAATAAAAGCCAACAACATTGTGATAAACAGATTCACTTCCAGGAGGAATGATGGTAATATTTCATCAGCATCATACCTGAGTTCCAAGACTTTTCTTTCAGAACAGCATTAGACAACTCAGGCATTGGAAACCTCTGGATCTTGTGACTGTGGCCTACCTGCCTTTTGTTAATAAATTTGTTGGTCAGGCTGGGATAAATGGGGAAATATTTCTTGTTTCCTTCATTTGGGGGCAAATGGACAAGGGAGAAAGAATGGGTAGAATCCCACTGCTCTTCCACAGGTCAACATGGGTGTCATAATTTAGCATAAATACATTACAGCAGTAGACCTCTTTCTTCAGGCATCTAGGAAGGATCAACAACCTCCTGAACCACTGCATCTATCCCCCAGTATCCATGATGGTACAGCAGCACTGTGTCCTGTGACAAAAGCAAGGCATCGGTTGTTGCTGTACTAGGGATTGTGATCAATGCACTCACAATTGCTTCTACTACCTGCAGTTTTAATTAAAGCACCAATTTCTTCACCTCCTTTTGCATCTTAGGTTAGAAACAATTGCTCAATGACTTAATCTTGTTTTCCGGGCTTTTTATATCAGGAACTATAATAAGAAGTCCCTACACAATCACCCCTTTATCCCTTCAGCTGTTTATTTCTGAATATATGTCAAATACATCTTTTGCACATTTTTCAAGGATGGTTATTGTTTTGAAATTGGAAAAGCAGGCAGAGAGCTGTGAGCCAGTCTGGCAATGGCTTTAGCTGTGTATTATGTACTTTATTGTGTATCAGGCTTGAACTGATGAGGGAGATGGAAAGTACTCTCAAGGCCCATGGACTTTTGTAAGCATGAGAAATAAATTGTTTTACCTTTTAGGAAAGCCTCATGTGCTGCAGTGGCTTGCCTCAGACCCCAGAGGCAGGTGAAGGAGGTCTTGCTGTGTTTGAGCCTGCTGGGTTTCCAATGGTTGTGCACAAAGGCCTCTGATGATTCAGTCTTTTTCTCCTCCGTGGTACTCCCAAATCCCTCTGGGTCCTCCTGATGTCCTGGTGATCAGCTGGCTTATCCTTAGCCCTCTGTGTAGGGAGAAAAGAGGCGGGGTTGAGGACTCTAAGGAGGATTTGCTGTGCAATTGAAAGGGAATGATCTCAGACCTAACATCCTGCAAATGGATCTTGAAGGGACTGCATACAATTACTATAAATTATTGAACCAAAGTACTATAAAAACTACACTTAATGCATCGAGTAAAACAGAATGAAAATAGCTGCTCTTCCCCTCACAGTCTCTCTTATTCCTGTCACAATCTAGCATGGAGTTCCCACTGCAGACAAAATTATAGCAGAAGGGCTATTTAACTTAGACAGGGGTCTGTGTACACAAACATCACAGTGTGTGATGCAGGGTGATTGCTTGTACCGTGGATAGTTTTATCTTTTGTTAAACCTTCATGCTGTCAGATGGTATTTCCCTGCTTTGAATGGTAATTGTCTTCAAATGTTGTTAGGCAGCTGCAATGCCAGTCTGATAGCTGTGTGATTTGGGACACTTGCTCTGTCACTCGCTACCGCAATAAAGTAATTTTAATTTGGTAGATTCCTGAGAAGGTTTATCTTGTGTAAATGCCCTAGCCAGGCATGTGAGCAGCATGTCCTCCACCTTGCTTTCCCAGTGACTCAATGCTAGTTGAAAGAAGAAACAGAGGGTTTGCTATAAATCTACCCTGAGAAAGTCACAATTGATCTCCTCTTGAAATTCATACAACAGGTACAGAGTCAGTGTCAGAAGGAGAGTCAAGGAGACCTGAAGTGTCACTGGACTGGTGACTCAGCTATGGGAAAAAACAGGTGATGACAGGTAAACAGATAGGATGAATGACACTGAAGGTGGGAACTTGAGCTGTAGGGGTATTGGCAGATTAATGGGTGTAATTATCATAATTGTATGGGAATCACTTGAGTCATGACACTACATGGCAGGTAAGTGTAGAAGATCATTCATAAGCCATTGAAAAGGATTCAAGTAGCCTGTAAAGAAGCTTCCAAAAAGGAGAAAAATTAATTGCATCAAAGAACAGTTTCAGAACAATTAAATGCAAATAATTGTACAGTTACATGTGAAACATTTTTCTGAAAATCTTTCTTCTTTCTTTGAATAAATGTTGAGGCTGTATAAACAGTGGATTAGCTGTTTGGAATAATTTACTCCAATGATTTTAGCATTCCCTCCAACAACCAGAAGAAAAATAGGAGGCTTGTTCCTTTTTAATTTTATAAGATCAAGCCAGAAGCACAAGGAAATGGCTGAAATAGATGGCAATGTTCATGCAGGCTGTTCACCTTGCTCTTAGGTCTGTGGTACTTGTAGCTGGCTTTGTAAAAAGAGGGGAGTGTAACACACTGATGCTGCTGTTTCACAATTACTTTTTGTCACAGAAAGGTGTTTAACTAAACTAATGAGAGAATTGGCTTGGCAGGGAATGGCAGTCAGAAGACATATCACAGGTGTCCTGTTGCACAGGGATGGAGAATGGGACAGAGATGTCTAATTATTGCCCAATTCTGTGGCTGTAAGAGCACCTTCTTGCCAGCCACATGCTCCAAACAATGACTATGTGCACCCTTCACTGCTCAAGTGGGTGCTTTATCATGAAGCCTGAACTTAATCTTGTAAGTGCATCTTCCTTCAGCTGCTGTCATTGGCACATTTTGTTGTTTACTGTGGTTGACTCTGTTAAAACATGACAAGATTTGATAGACTATGTCAATTGTTTTTTCCTCTTCTTGATAATACCTGTTGTATTTTGCAGTACTCTGTAAAAAATGAAGGCTCTTCGCTTATAGTGAGAACCAGTCAGAAGTGAATCATGACACACAGAAAATGGATATTGTTTATGGATTTGATAAAGTTAGCTCAAATGTCTGCATAAAAAGTTCCCTTTTGACTTTTGTCAGAATCACAGTCACATCAAATGGCTTTTGTGTTCTGCCTTGGGTAAAATATTCACCTCATGGACCCCAAAACTTTCAAACAGAGGTAGGAATATTTATGATCCACCAGGGGCTCTGTAAATCCCAGAGAAGCTGGTGCCTTTTTGAACACAATGCCTTTTCAGCCTCTGTTTTTCAGGCTCTATTCTTTACTTTCTAATTTGGTAATTTCCTCCACACAGTTCTGGTTTTGTTCTGCTGAGCCTGTGCCACGGGAATTAGCTGGCTTTGCTTTCTGCATGGGTGGGCTAAAGTTTCCTTGGAAAGCGTGGCTGGGAATCACTGACACAACTGCAGCCCATGGCCACAGGATCCCTGCAAAGTGCATGCTGCTGTTCTCACTTTACAGGTGCCTAAACGAAAGCAGAGGAATGAAGAGATTTGCCTAAGGCCACATAATAAATAATTGTTTCTATGGCTTAGTTACAGCTCAGGACTGCCCTGCTGCTGACTGCCAGCCCTGCATTGACTCCACCACTCACTCCACTGTTTCCAGTGCCACAGGGATTGCTTTCACCCTACTAGTTGAGAGGACATGTAGCTGGTCCTACTCAGGACATGAAATAATCCTGCTGCAAATTGCTTTAAGAGACTTTGCTGCCCTTATGCAAGGTGGAAGATCTGGGGTAAATGGTTTCTGCTTGCATGATTCTTGGCACTGTGAACATTATGTCATTGCACGTTTTAATGACATTTCTCTGGTAATGTGAAGGTTGAAAAAAATGTGCTAGGTTAAGTCATGGAAATCTGGATTTCCTTCAATAGTTTTTATTCAGACCCAAAAAGAAACATTATATGTATCTTGACACATATGCCAAAAGCTAGGATAAAAGTAGGCCTGTCCATTGTGCAATGTGAGATAGTTAATCATCTCATGTAAATTGCTGACAAAGATTGGCACAGAGCAGGGCAATCATCCTGCACATGCTTCCTCCTGGAGATGTACTTATTGCCTGGTCTTTGGTGTGAGCAGTGCAGCCAGCAGTGAGTGTTTGGAGCACTCTGTCTCCACCAACACAGCTGTGGTTTGGCTCCAGCAGCTGAGGGGGATTGTAGGAAAGGGTATGTGTAAGTGCTTGAACTGGGAGCATTTCTAGACAAAATCAACAGAAAATGTGACGTGTACATGGGTTGAAAAGAAAACCAGCAGTTAAGGTGTGAGCACAGCTGCCTGTGACACGCACTGGAGTACCTAAATAGAGGATTAAGGGGTGGCAGAGAGAAGCCATAGAGGCAGCAGAGAATATCTACAAAGCAGACATGCACAGCAAGCAGAGGAAGGAAAGGATTTGCTCCTCAGGATGCTGAGCACCTTTGATGCCCACTGGAGTTCAGAGGTAAAAGGGAAAATCCTGCAGTTATATCTACATTAGATTTATCTTAATTACTCCTGAATTTTCCTTCTTATAGTTACTGCCATTTCATTGCAAGCAATGTAATGGGTGCAGATCCATTGTGCTTTTTTCTCTTTGCAATGCCAAATTGTTATAGCTTTCTGATCATGTGTTCTGACAAAGCTCATCCAGAAATGCACAGCAAAAAGGGTGATGTTTGATGCTGTCACTTTTATTGCCTCACTAAATAATACAAGAGAATTTTTCATCCCTGAAACACTTTTTCTGGCTTGCCCATATAGTAATGGCAACTCTATAATCTTTTCTCCCTAAGAATGATATTATTAATTTATTCAATGTCTTGAATAGGATTCTCTTCATAGTAACACCTTTCTTTAAAAGGACTCATCCTCAGCTCCATACAAATATCTATTATTGTTTGTGCACATGTAACACAACTACTCAGGCTTCATGATAATTTTATACACAGGATATAAAAATGACATGTTCATCTATGTCTGCAAAGAGTAAAATCTTCCCTTCAGGCTCTTCCTCACCTCTGTTTCACTCAATGGGATGTGAGCAGGGAGGGTGGGATCAAGCCCTTCAAAGCCATGGGAGCAGCATGGCCATGTGCAGAAATTTCACTTGCTGTTCCCAGTTTCCCAATTTCCCAGTTTCCCAATTTCACTTGCTGTTCCCAGCTGGAATAGTGTGTGTTTCTCTGTGCTTGCAGATGAGTGGTTACCCTTACATTGCCTTCTTGTTTGCAGCTTTCTTTCATAGCAGTGAGATAAATCAGAGCGCTGTGTGAAAAGCAGCACCCCCTCACACCTGTACAGACCATATCAGGGTGGGTTTTGTTTGTCAGTGCATTGCATGGAGGCAAACACCCACCCTTTCTTGTAGATGTAATCTTGCTCTGCAGTCCTGCTTTATGCAGAAACAAAAACATCTTCATTCCTATTGGCTGCAATAGTATGAAATGTCTGAAAAAGAGCATGAACTAACCAAGCAGATGTGGACAGTGTATAAAAAGTGAACATTACAGATGTTTTCCTCTTGCAAGGTGGTGTGTGATTAGCTGCACAATAATTTAAGTTATTTATTCATAAGAGAATTGAAGGACTGCTTCTTCCAGTGTGCACAGGCTTTTGATTTTGCATAGCTGAACTGGAACATATTGTTGGCTGCCACTGCTGTGACACTGAGCAAATCCTTAATCACAGCCACTTCAATGGAATAGGTTATCTGTGATCTGGAGACATAACTTCTTCAGCAGAAGATCTGCTGTCATTACATATAGGAGATTAGCTGACACAAATCCTTTTGGGTAAAATGTGTTCCACTGCACTAACCTCAAGTGCATCATACATAAGTGCAACTGTATGCAGACTAAAAATAAAAAATATTTTAAAATATGCATGTGCAGCTATGAAATGTCATGTTTGGAAGTAGTGTAATTATGCTCTTATGTTAAAAGCCATGCATATTTAGAACTTTATTGTAAAGAAAGTATTGATGGTATAAATATGACACCAATTAGATATCTTTTTCTGTTATGTATTACAATCTCTGTATTATATAGGATACATTTTAATGAAATTGTACAAATTTTTTGTAGGCCAATTCAGTTTATACATGAAGCATTATGTTAGCAGAAGGTCTGCTTCAAATAGGAATTTCTATGGATCCCACTGTGTGGTTATTATGCTTTTTTTAAAAACAAAAGTTCTTCAGAATTCTTTCTTGTTTGTTTGTAAAAGTATGAAACCAGGCCACTTTCAAGGCCACCCAAACTGACCTTGGCTTTCTAAAATACGATGCTAAGAACCACTCCCTTTACCAATTCTCAAGACAAAATTCATGTTGAGGGTTAAATGCAGGCAACCCTCTGGCCATGCATGGAGCTGCTGACATGTTTAGATTAAGCCTTTTTTTTTCCTTCAGGGATGTAGCACTGTCTTTCATTTACTTCCAGAAAATGTTGTGCATTGCCATGGCAGCTCACTGCTGGGCTACTGTTTTGGAATGGCAAAGCAGGGAGGTCAGAAAAGCAGCTGAACAAATGAGTTGCTCTTAGAGCCCAGAGCTCTCATCATGGGAGCATCACACATCTCTCTGTCATTATTATTATTATTATTAGCCCCAAAAAGCCTGAGGTATATACCAATGCACTTAGTGCTATTCTTTCAGAGGCATGGATACTTTTTTGTCAGGGGCACTTCTCTGTCAATATAATTGTTCTCATGGTGGTGAACAAACTGCAGTCAAACAGCCTTGAATGCTGGACAATTGCAATAACAAAGAAAAAGAGAAAAAGAATTTTATTTTTTTGTAGCTGAAAGAAAGAACATTGCACAGACAAAATAAAATGAAAGGAATAGAATAGGACAGATTATAATAGGATAGAATAGATAAGTAAATATCACCCACATACTGTTTTAATATATATATATCCAGCTGGAAGGACATGCAGAAAGGTATCTAGACACTCAATTTGTTTTTTAAAAATAATATATTGCTGTGTTGATGCTGTATGCAGCCATGGTAGCTTGGACTTATAAGAAGGCTGATCTTTAACTATTCTGTCAGGGAGAAGTCATTTGTTTTTCAAGTGCTGGAGATGTAACATCATCAGTTCTGCGAGCTGCTTTAGGGGCATGTTTTTAGGCTGATTTAGGGGCATGGTCTGTGACCTTTTCTTCTAAAAAGCAGGTGTGAGATGGGCAATATGGGTGAAGTAATGCCCAGTAAAGTTCAAATTTATAGCAGTACTATTGCTGATACTTGGAAGTGACAGTTTGGGGTTGAGGCAGGAGCTGCTGAGGGGAAGGCAGTCCATGGTAGTGTCTGGGCAGTATCAGGGGGCCTGATGCTCAGACACTGAGTTTTGAGAGCAGGGAAATACATGGGCTCTGGATCAAATAGCAAATTTATCAGGTGAGTCATCTATTGGCTGTTAACTTTTGTTTCTACATTTTGTATGGTTAATATTGTTTCTATTCTGTTCACAATTTCTATATGTTAGGCTGAATGTTGTGAGAGCATAGAAAACCTGTGTGTCTAGCAGTTTTCTATCAGTAGATTTTGTTTGTTTGTTTGTTTATCTTAGTTTCAGAGTTTTTTGTTTGGTTTTTGTTGATGTGTGTGATCTTCTGTGGAAAGAATTGATTGAGAATATTTTATAGGAATATTTCTGTCTTAGTTAGTACTGAAGTAAAAATGATTATTACTGGAAATATCCTAACACTCAATTTATTTAAAAGTAATGTGTTTTCCTTGATAGGATTTTACACAGGCTCTGAGATATAGAAATGAAACTTGAGAGCAGCAAGTGAAAAACTCAGTCTGTATTCCTGTGATCCCCCCTACTCACAGTGGGCTGTTTGCACTGGTGCAATATCCACTGGTGCACATCCAACTCACAGAACAGAGTTCCAAATAATGCAGTCTTTGGGTTCAAGCTCAAACTGTCTTACATGCCCAAAAATCATTCTAGGCACTTTCTTCTGAATAAGTAACAATTATTGAACTCCTGGCCTTCTTCCAAATACATCCTGCAACCTGCAGCACTAAAACCTTTCTCATGTAGATGGTGTCAGAGTTAAGTATTATAGAAATCTTAAACCTGGGAATGTCTGGGTGTGGAAGCCCTGAGGGTAAGTCAGGAGAAGGGCTATGAGAATGGTGTGTGCTGATGGTCAGCAAGATCTCAGCACACATCTACCTGCAGCTTCCCACCAGGACTGGGAGACAAAGGGCTGTGAGCAAACCCTAATGCAGGTGGGGATGGAGAAATTGAGAGCTCCTAACAGATATAAAAAGTTTATCTAAAGCCAGTACATGGTCACCAACATAAGAAGAGCACACAAGATGAAAGAACCACTTGACAGCTGGAGTTCTTCTTCCCAATGTCATTGCAAGGACTCCTAGATACAGCACCTGCATGTATATTATTGTCTGGATGCTGGACAAATGGCTAGGGCTCACACATTTTAGAGTTGTGAATATGTAGATAGGAGAAGATGAGTATCAATAACTGAAACTGGTTTTGTTTAAAAATAAAACCATCCTGTATGGTCCATCATTGTGATTTCCTATGTGGCTGCAAAAAATATTGCTACATTATCTCCTACAGTGCTGCCTGTTGTTTGGCAGGATTAATGTATTTTCCATGAGAAGAAAATCAGGTTTTATATTTAAACAATGCACTTCTTTTGTGTCTCCTTGCAAATTGTATATTGCAGTAAATGTGCTATGAACTTTTATTCAAATTTTGGGTTGTATTTATGAAGAACTTTGGAGCTTCATAACATGTGAGGAGGTGAACAGAGTCTGCTTGTGGAAGATGATGTCAGGGCTCCTCAGTATAAAGATACAAGGGGCAGAAAGAAACAGGCAGGAAAAAGGTGCAGGACCAGCCATGTCTGGCTGCCAGGGGGTGACACAGAGTGGGGCTGGGTTGGTGGGGGGCATAACCATGCAGAGCATTGCTGGCCCAGGGATGGCAGGAGTGCACCAGACTAGTAGGGGAGGTAGTGTTTCACTGAATCAAGGAGAGACTGGAGGATACATGCCAGAAGTGACTGAAAAGGTCTGAACTGAATGAAATTGCAAGGCTTGGAGATGGAGATCAAGCAGCTTTTCAGGATCTTTTCTGTGTCTCTTTAAAAAAAACTCCCTTGATTTTAGATAGGAGTATACAAGAACTCATATATGAACAGAGAAAGGCATAGTAAGTTTTCTGTTGTGAAGAAAAACAAGCAGAAAATTATAGACTATTGAGGGAAAAATAATTTCTCTGGAGAAAAGATGGATGAATGGAGGGGGAATTCACATTTTAATGTAGAAACTGGTTATAGGATTGGGTGTAATATGAAACAGTGATGCCTTATACAGATTGCATGGTAGAAATATCAGTCAGTTTCTGATTCATAAAGCTGAAACAGCACAGGACTTAAGGTCAATACTAATGGTTCCTGGATAACCCTAAGGTTGTACTGTACTGTGGTGGGCAGGAGTCACCTGCATGCTTGTGCCTGCACGTGGCTCTCATTGATCTGAATATGCAGATGCTGTGTGAACATCTCAAGCCTTTGGTCATGCAAAAGCATCGGGAAGCAGTGAAGAGATTGGATCACATGGAGACAAAAGTCACTGCTGTCCTGGCACCTGTAATTTTTCTGAACATTTGTTTTTAATGGTGAAATAGAAAAGTGACATTTTTGTTTTGAATTGAACACTGACTCGAAATTTAAAATGTGATGGTCAATTGTTTTTTGTCTAAGAGTATCTGAAAATGTCGCAAAATCCAAGTTAGAATGGGCTTAAATTTGCTCTATGAGGGTCTCCACATTTCTCTGAAATTTTTTTAAGGATTTGCAGGTTGCAAACACCTGACGTAGAACAATGCTGGTGAAACCAGACAATGTGTCTAATTTCCCCCTGACCTTAAATGAGGATGGTAGATCTGCACACTTATTTTGTTATGACAGGAGATTTTATTTTTTAGTAGTATGCCAAGAAGGATTGAAATAGAAACAGTCTGAGAAAACCTGCAAAGCTTTCTATATTCATTGTTTTTGATGGTCTAGATACATAACTTAAAATAATGCATCTTGGATTTCTGCTATTTTCAGTTACTGCTGCCTTAAATTAGAATAATGGGAAGGACTGAATAATTAAGAAGGATAATAAAATGTTATTTTTCAAATATTTTGGTGGATATGATCAAGTTAGAAAGGAAGATACAGTTAATTTACTTTACCCAAGGTAATCTGATAATTTCTGATTTTGTTTCTTTTCCAGTTACTTTACCTGCAGCTATAGCACAAAAATACAGAAACATTCAATTTTGCCACTCTAATTTGGTTTAATTCTTTATAGTGAGGAAAAGCTTATATTTAAAATGATGTTATATTAGTTTTATTGCTTCTCCATTCTGGCCACTGAACAAATCCATGTAAACTTCCTGTACTTTTACATCATAGCAGCTTACAGACACCCAGGCTGTGCCTACACTCAATTAAATACTAAATGTCTTCAAGACATTGAACCCTCTGTTGCTAGAGACCAACTGGCTTGAAATGACCTTCTAAGCCTTGCTTCTATTCTAGCTTCAAAACTCACTTTATTTTGGCTGTGAGTCCTGACCTGCCTAGAAACACTTGCTCCTGCCTGTTTCTTTTGCACAGCACCTTTGCTTACTGGAGACAAACCCCGATTTCCTGAGCTTTGGCCAGGCCTTCGATGGTTCTCTTTTCTGGGCCTGTCCTGTGCCTGGGCCCGGCCTGCCCTCAGCGGGGGAACCAGCAGAAGAGGGGACAGCAGAATGTCCCCTACAGCCTTGGGCAGTCCCCGCAGGCTCCTCCTCTGTTGTGCTGAACAGGTTAGGAAGGGTTTGCTATCCCCATTAGGTTTCGATAGCTGCCCCAATGGCTGGGCTGTGATCCGTATGAAATGGTGATGAGCTGGTTTTGGGAATTTGAATGACTGATAAAATTTACTGGTAGGAAGAAATGTGTCCTTCCATAGCTACGAGCAAATTACATTTCTCACTCCAAAGCCAGGAATCTGTTTCCAGTGAGACACTGCTTCTCTTCCTAGTTCTTGGCACTAAGGTATATGAACAGCATGGAAATTTTACATCCAGAAAAATCTGACACCAGGACAACTTAATCTTACCTGGTCTATAATCTTACCTGGACACAATAAAGGATAACTGTATGGGGAGTTTGAAGATTTATTCTGTTGTTGATAACAAAAAGATTCCTCATGATGTCTTAAAAACAAATTTCAAGCTGTAATCTGTTTTTTGGAGCTATAATATTATTTTTTCAATTTATGCACTATTTGTTAACATTATTATTAGTGTATTGTACATATGCACATACTTTTAAAACATATTTTATTATACATACACACATGTTTCCAGTGTGTTACACTGAGGGACCAACCTGCTGAGGCGGATTTTTAACATCTTTGCTGAGTATTGAGCTTGCATAAAATCTGAAAGATCACACTCCTATTTGACTAAACTTGGTGATCAGTGATTAATGAATTCTTTTAGCAATTCTAACTTCATTTTCTGTGCCTCAGGTTCCAGCTGTTCAGTTAAAAGAGCTTAGCATCCATCTCACACCAATTGCATTATGGAGAGAAACAAATTATGCTTCTAAAGTGTTCAAATGCAGTGCATCTCAAAGGCAAAACTAGAAGGAAACTAACAATTTTGTGATCTGGGCAAAACCTTTGTACATATGTTTACTAAAAAAAGGAGAAGAAAAAATCTGAATCACAAGATGAACAAGAAGGTTGAAACGAAATACTGAATAACAACTGCTGTACTGAATGAAGTTGTGATCCCATGGAGAAAATGCAAAAAGAGAATGTAATTAAGGATTAGAAGAGAATATCAAAGGAGACCAGGGTAAAGGTTTTTAGATGTGTGACAGACTGAGATGTGTGACAGACTGATGCAAACCCCTGTTCTTCATGTTGGGATGAGAATACAGGAAAAGCACACAAAAGTGCAGCAAGGGAGAATAAGAAAGATATGGAAAACTTCCAGGTGTGGAAAATTCTCCATGTTCTTTGCCAGTTTCTTTCCAGTTTGCCCCTTATTTTTTATCTCTTCTTGTCATGCTAAAATTTTGATTTGTGTCTTGTCTAAGCTGAGCTTCTCACCATATCTGTATGCATCCTCCTTGCATTTGAAATCTACAAAGTTCCCATGGTTTAATCATATCGATCTGTTTGCTATAATTCTTTTCTTTTGTCTGTGGTACAATTGTTTGTGTATTGACCATTAAGAGTTTCTTTAGGAACTCAGTCTCTTTAACAGGTTCCTCCATGGAAGATAAGATTAAATCTTGAATTTTTTTTTCAATGTGTTGAAATCTCTTCCTAAATATCTTCCTAAATACTGTTTTTTTAAAAAATTTCCCCATTCTACTTTTTTCTAAACATGTCATTTCACTCTTGCTTTTTTCCCCTAGATGCCCTTCCCCTTGGTATTGCAATAACTTTTCCCCTGCTGATTAGAGGCTCCTGATGGTTTTTTGTGCTATTCATTGTCTAAAGAATAATCAAAATATTTATTTTCAAAATAAATTTTCTGCTGGTTTGGTTCTGTGTGAGAAGCTCCACTGTTACAATATCTGTGGTCTTTCCCCTATGAAAAACGCTTTCCAACAGCTCAGTTAGTTTTGTTGGTGACCTAGAGAGGTAACATATGCTCCTTGACATCTTCCCTGATGACAAGGTAATGTAGACATATATTAACCCACAAAGTCTCTTATTTTAGTTAAATGATCAAAAGGATCTTTTGATCAGGCTTGAGCCCATATTTGACTATCTTTCAATTTTTGGTGCAAATGTTTATTTTCTTTCTTAGTGCAGGTACATTTTGTAACACTTCAACGTTATCAAGAATGATCTTTATACCAAAAGGAAAGAAAAAATATTAGTCTTTCTCCAATTTTTTCCAAGTAAAAGAGAATAAGAATTAAGAAAAAATAGGGGAAATATGAGAGAATGAAAATGTGGCTGGCTGGGTGAAAAGTGCAAGGGGAGTAAGAAAATAGATTAGTTACGATTAGATCTTGACAATGACAAGAACATACGGGAAATCACAGAAAAGTATGTAATCTTCACTCAAATTATTACAAGGAAAACAGATTGAAACAGTAGCTCCATAATCTTTCATTTGAGTTTATGGTTTGAAGAAGTGCTCTGATATCTGCAATATGAAATGAGCCTGAACACAACGTTCAGTTCTCCAAAGGGAAGTATCAAACACAAATATGGAAAGGTGGAAATAAGTAGACAACAGCACTTCTGATAAAGGCAGGGGATTATAATGCAAGAGGCATGTAAAACAGGCAAAGAAATGATGTTGTTGCTAGGAATCTAATGTCATTCCAGAATTGTTATTATAAGGAAGAGATTGTGTCAGACAGGGGAAGTAATTACTGAACCCCACTCCAGGCCAGTGAGGTTATCTGGAGAACCATGTCCAGTGTTTTATACTGAGCCTCAGAAAAGATGTAAACAAATTGGATAGCATCCAAAAAAAAAAACCAAAAAACCAAACATTGGTACCTATGAGAAATTTTTGAAGCCCAAGCAAAACCAAAAAAAGAAAAAAAAGGTTGAAAGAACTGTGCCTATTATTTTGAAAGTCTGAAAGACAAAGGAGGGACTGAAGAATTTTCTGAGATGCTAAAGGGTTTTAAATTGATTAATGTGATCAACTATTCCACATAGTCAGTGGGCCAAAGAAAAAAGAAGCTATTTAATTTGAAGGAAAGATGGCTGGAAAGTTTATATCAAAAATTCTTTCTCGTTGTTAAAATTGCGGAAATCCAGAAGAGGCTGCTTTAAGGATCTGGTGACATCAGAGATTTTTGAAGAACTGAAAGAAATGCTAGGGATGGGCTAGGAATACTTCAAAATATCTCACAAGCCTTAGTCACTTTCCAATCCTTCATTCTTACGATTTTTGACTGTCTCTACTATCTGTAGTTACAATCTGTAAGTTTAAAAGGAGGATATGATATTCTTAATAATATGCCAGAGGACCTCATTAAACCTATCATTGCAAGACTGACCATCTTAGCATTGGATAAGCTCTGTGGAGCCCCAATTCATTTTTGAGAAAAACAACTTCAGCCATCTCTAGCTGGACTATCCCTATTTTTTCATCCCAGGAAGAGTAGTTCTGTGAGCAGGGGTTGGAATCAGAATCATGTTCCCCATGTGTCCTCCAGAATCAGAATTCCCCTTTCTTGCTCTCCATATTGTTTCCCAGTTCTTTGCGTTTTGCTGCAAATGAGACATGAAAAATGCCTTTAGTTTTGTGTAGGTTTTTTTCTTTTTTTTTATAGAGGCACATGCAGCTTCTCTGGAAGGGAGAGGAGCAATGATCATTACCCCTTGAGACTGGCAGCTGTCAGGGGGTTCTTTTCTCTCTGCTTTTGGGAGGTATTCCAGTTATGGAGCTGCAGCAAGAGGAAGGGAAGGCACCACTCCTTTTCTTTCATTGTTTGGCTGTTTTAATAGCCTTTCTGCAGCAACATGGAGGATAAAATTCCTGGGTACTTGTTAGATCAAGCCTCTTTTGGGCTTGGATTCAAGGATATTCACTTTGGAAGAAATTCCGCCCCTGCAAAAGGTAGGTTTCATTTAATAGCCTGTTCAACCACATTGACAGAGTTTCTAAGCAGTAAAAGACGTGGGCATCTGTGTGCAAGATTCTAGTCAGAAAATTTGAGGGATTTATGGCATTTCAGGCATATAAATGCTATTTTGGGTGACAACCTTACTGATTTATTTTTCTTTTATTTTTCTGTACTTTGCAGCAAAGACAGCATCTCCTGCCATGTCATTGAAATGCCTGCTTACATCTGCAAGGCAAGGGCTGTTTGGACTTTTTTCCCATTCAGGCAGTAGCACACATACCCACATTTCTAGAATACAGTACTGACGTCACCCTGTGTCAAGTTGCATAAATATACTCTGCAGAGAGGGGAAGGTGACAGATACAAGCAGTTTTTATTATTGAAGTATGTAACAGTCTATAGCCCTCAAAATTCTATCTTAGGGGTCCAGGAAGGATTCTTGCTTAAATTTTCAAGGTTAATGAACTTTTCATAAGCATCATTTGCACGTGTGTAATAAAATAATTATTTTAAGCCCAGAATGATTCAAGCTATTATTTTGTCTCCCTACTACAAAATTCTTGGGTTTGATTGTTATGAAGGAATGTTCATTATTCTAGTAGTTGAATTTATGACAATTACTGTATTGCTTTACTTGACAAGAAAATTCATTAGTAGCATAGTTTTCTGTTTCAAACTGAACAAGAGAATTCAATCCTAGATGAAAGATAGGCAAAATGAGATATCTGTGATCACTTGTCTTAATCTCTGAGAGGAGATTTTAGATTTCTGAATGTTTAAAAAATGCACACCAACAATATAATTAATGAGAATCTAAATTTATATTACTAGGAAGCAGCAGAAATTTTCTGTATTTAAAGAACAGCTTTCAATTTCAAATCAAAATAATAGCTGCAGCAAAAGAAAAGGAAAATGGAAACATCTTGGAAAAATAAGTAAATCTAATAAAATAGATAGGACTTGTTTAACTGTTTGAGTAGTGTATAAAGATTTAAATATTGCAGGTAAACATCTATTGGCAGACAGAACTGCGAGGCCTTGACTTACTAGCACTAAACTGTGACCCAGCATTCAGAATATCTGGTTCTGGAAATATAGCTACATGCAGAAATAACCTTTGTGGTTTTTCTAGCTGTGAAATAGTCCTAAAATAAATTCTTACAAGATTAGAAGGACTTCTCTGGTATAGCATTTCTTTCAAATTAATACAATGACTATTGTTTCAATTGAGGTATTGCATGATTTGCTTTGCTTCACTCCCTAAAACTTATTTCTCTTTGAAGGAAAGCTGAGCAGTGTATTACCTCAGCTACAACTTGGCTTGCTCCATGGTCTGGTGTATGGGATTTGTTTATCTCCTTGTTTTTCAATACTTAACCTTATGACTCAAGAGTCATTATGTGCCCAATTAACTTTGGTTTATATGCTCTCTGTGTTTTAAGTGTGCAGCATTGTTTCTGGAGAAAAATTACTTTTCTACAAAACTGCAATTGTTTCACCCAGCACAGGCCACCCTGAGATTATTACCTTATCATGGGTCAAAAGATAACAGATGTTGCTGCTGAATGTAGGGTCGGGAGGGACAGATTTGGTGATGCAAGGCAGTAATACCTTAGCTTCTTTAAAATTGTGCCACATTCTTGAACGTTATTCAGGGACCTCTACAAGATAGAAAGAGTCTAAATTATCTTGGCCTACCACCTTTATTAATTGGAACTACCTTTTAATGGTTCTCATGAAATTCATAAAATTGGTGCCTGTAGTTTTCTTTTGGCTAAGAAACTGTTGAGAAATCAGACTACCAAAAAGTTCCCTGTATATAAAGCTATTTATTTTTGCATCTTCTTTGTTGTGACATATGTTGCTAAGATGATAAGACTTTAAAAATATCTTTTAGGAATCTGTAAATACAATTTTTGGGTTTTTCAATTTCTGCTCTTTAAATGCAGTATTTTGAAATAGTCATTACCTGACCATTATTCAGATTTTAATGAGATGGTCCTTACTTGAAATGTATACATAACTTTAACATTGTATATTTATTTTGAAAGCTGCAGTTCATTATATTGTCTGAATTTATGTATTTATTTAGATTTTTGAAACAGAAAACATTCATTTGAACCCAGAACTTTTGCTTTTGACATAATATAGAACTTATCATAAGTGCAAAACTGAAAGTCACTCCTGCTGAAAAATCATTCCTTTGAACATTTTTCGTCTCACCCATCCTATTTTGTACAAAGTTCTGAAAAAAATAGTGTTATGCAATGTAATCTGGAGGCCATCAGAACCAGGTTATTTCAAGATACTAGGAAAGTATGAATTTTTAGGGTGTGGAGCCTCCCCTGAGAATGGGCTGAGTCCTCCTCCTCTGCATTCAATCTCTAAAGCTCCAGTCTGATTTCCCCTACTATACCCAAGTGAGTAAAGGTGGCCTTAGAGAACAGACAGGCTCCTTGAGGAAGCCTACAGTTGCCAATTCATTTGTGTGCCTGACAATCCAGCCAAATACTCTACCTCTAGGCTATTCCACATCACTGTTTTTCTTTTTGGCTTCTTGAAATTAAAATAATGACTTTGCGTATAGTGATATTTCAGATTCTTTCCAAGTAGTTGCAAGACTAAATGTCTTTCCTTTTGAGGGGAATGGTGTAAATGTAAAGACTGCCAGTACAGAAGTGAGTAGCCTGAAGAGCCTAACAACAGATGCATTCCAGTCATAGGTAAACCAAAATTTGATTTCTTATTCATAACAAGACATCCAACTGGGAAGAAAAAGAAACAAAACTATTTGCAAGACACCTTCAGACTTTCTTTTTCTTCCCTCTGTGAAACTTAGATGAGAAGTGTCAGGATTATATGTGATGAAACTCTCAGCTAAAAATATGATAATCTTTTTAATGCAACAAAGGCTAAGCACATTAAATGGTGTCATAATTTTTCATCCCAAGAGAATGTATGTGAAAACTCATGGAAATGTGATAATGGATTCTGATGTTGATGCATGAACCTTTTCCAAAATATATAACCTCCTCCCCTCCATGCAAAGGAACTAGTGAGTATTACATGCTCAGGCAACAGATGTAATCCTTGTCATAAACATGCTTTTTAAAATTTGTCTGACTGCTTTCTCTTTTTGTTTAACTGTCTTTGCATGTGCTGGGCAATGAAAATTGAAGACATGCCTCCTGAAGAGGAAGTGTTTTTCCCCACTGTCAACCTCTTTCCATCCATTGTAATGTCATACAACTGACCTGAACCTACAAGCTGAAAGAAGAAATATACATGCCCTGGGTATGTAAGCAACTTTTCTCAATGAGGTAATAGTGAACCTTCCTGCTCTCTCCTTTTTTTTTAAGGAAAAATCACTAGAGAACTGGTGTCTTTCTTCTTTTTATTGTAGCCGAGTAACAACTGGGAAACAAGAACATATAGCCACTTCAGAAATACACCCATAAGTCCCAAATCCCTGGTGAACCAGAACCATGAAATTCCCCTACGAGGGAAATGTCCTAAAACAAGTGATGAGACAAAATTATAGCTGGACTGTAAGTCTAGAACTTGCCATCATGTGTCTTCAGTAAGAACTGTTGTTGTAGTGTGCAGTTTAAGCCTTGGACACTTGCTTAGCAATGGAAAGCTTACCAGGCTCTCTAGGTGGATCATTTCCTCTACAAAACAAAACAGCAATGAGCCAGATCTTCAAAAAGGAAAAAAAGAACACATCAGTAAGCGCGTAAAGTTTTTGTGGTATATGCTTAATTGTGAAGATTTTTTGCAAAATGTTTTACATTCTAACTGAATGCACAGGAAGATATTTCCTAATTCTAAACAAATAAGCATTATTGAATTTTAAGTATTTCCAATTCTTAAAAACCAATTAGTAGTCAACAGAAATAAAACAGCCAAGTATGAAGAAAGGGTAAGTAGGAGGCTTTGTGCTACTGTTTTCCTATATGGCAATGCTGCTTACAGTTCCTCAGGGACTGTTTAGTCCTGTAAAGATTTTCACAGTAGCAGAACACATATTATTAGTTACAAGCTTACTTGAAACTTAGCTGATGAAATTTATGTTTTCAAATGACTTTTTTTTTCTGTTGCTTTGGTTTTAATAAAAAAAAAAAAGGGTTATATAGGGGTCTCTAGGGCCTCCTTGTCCAAAATTACTTTGGTGACAAAAGAGATCTTTGAGCATAAAAGCATATCTGCATCAACCCAACTGAACAGGTTACATGTTCAGCACTGAATTTCTATTCTTGGCTGACACCACAGGAATGAGTTGTTATATTCACGTGGAAGTATAGAATGCTGTAAGTGTAGCAGAAAAGCCAAACAATGCATGCTTGGCCTGTGGGGTCCTTAGCATTGCAGAAGGGAGAAGATATCTTATTAGCAATGCTTGTTAAAGTCTGTTGAAATGAAGTATTCTAATAAAATCCATTCATAACTATGCCTAAAAAGAGAAGGTGACTTCGTGTACTTGATTTCCTTTTAATTCTCATGTTGGAGATGAGGAAAAAGTGAAAACTAAATTCATAGAGTCACAGATTTTAACCTTGAATCGGTGTCTATCAGACATGAAATCTGTTTTACTACACAAGTCAGAGCATACCCACCTACTCTCCTGCCAAATGTTGTTGTGGGAATAGCTATTTTCTTATTTTGTGCCACTTTCAAAGAGAAGGTTGTTGAGCCTATTATCTTTGGCTGAATGCTTAAGTGGTTTTGGAACCATGGAGAAAAGAATAGGAAAACAAATTCAGTGCCAGAGAAACTATTTGACTGGTCCCCCACCTTGTGATTTCAGCTCCCCATTCTTGCTCTTTGCTAACAGACTCTTTTTTCCTTCTGCCTAGACTTGCCCAAACATCACTTAGTACCACTGATTTTCATCATTCAGCTAAGAGTTGGCTGGCAATTGGAGAATGTACATAATTATGTCCTAGTTCCAGGAGTAGTTAAAAAAAGTGGAGAGGTGGAAATTTCTATTTTTCTTCCCCTTTTCTTTCTGCTGAAAACTTTCTAAACTAAGTATGTGCATCCCTAGAGGGAATATTTCTCAAAAAATATAATATAGATAATTCATCAAGTTGAAGTAGAATAGCATAATAAAACTGGGGGAAGAATATTCTGTAACAAAATGCAGGAAAAGCAGTGACATGGTGACATTATTAGTATAGACAAGCACTAGTGAGATGGAAGTTTAAAAAGCTGCTTCTTGCTGTAGGCATGTTATAGTTTGCTGTTCAGTACAGTTTTCCAGTGGTTTTGTTGTTGTTGCTGAAGAACAATAACAAAAATAGCAATTAGGATCATGGGACAAAAAGAAAACTTGTTTTTTGTCCCCTCTGACTTCTGATACCTGGAAAAGGATCAGTCTGGCTGTGTACTCAACAAGTTGTCTCTCTGCTGCAACTGTGTTTTATTTTAGCAGTTGTGGGCTCCTGCAAAGGTGTCTGTGCATGTGTGTAGGCTTTAGAAAAGCAAAAATAGTTTTTTATTCCTTCACGTGTCTAGGTTCTGACTTTTAGTTTGGTGCCTGAAATCCTGATTGTTGTCCTCTCAGCCCCTTATTTTCTAGCAATTAGTTTTCAAGTTGCTTTATTGGGGTTTTGTCAATGTACAGTCTAGTATTTCTCCGAATGGAGATATTTTCCATTTTTTTTCACTATTTTCATTCACTCCATGTGAAAAATGTGGTAGGATCCAATGGGTGAAGTCTTGTCATTCTGTTTCCCCATCCCCTCCTACATTTGACAGCTGTAGATGTGTATGACTACCAGACAGCCTGCATCTTGCTCCATTCATCCTTTCATCCACTTCATCCTTGTTTAACTCCTGGATAAATGATGGTGGAAGACCTCTGATCCATCTTATTGCATTTATTCCCCCTCTCATGTCCTCAGAATCCTATTTGAGGTCCAAATATTAAGACTGGACATGCTTGTAAGTTTTTTATTTAAGCCATTTTAGAAACAACTGTGTTTGAATTTTCCTGCATCTGTTACCACTAGTAGTCCTTAACCTTCTTTTAACTTCTTCATTTTGCTAAGAAAGTTGGAACTTTTTCTCTTCCAAGTTTTAAGGGCTTCACCCCCTTTTCTATGCTCTTTTTAATTTTTTTAAATGTTGAGAAGGAGGTAAAAGAGAACCAGAAAACAACACTTTAAAAATTGAGTGCCCTCTCCACCCCTCCAAAGAAGGGAGAGCCCAGTGAGACAGCTGTGTTATTTCTGTGGAGATTTGTTTTCCATTTGATCAGGCTAAGATCAGTCAGTGTTTGAGAAGTAACCCAAAATTTAAACCATGCTTTTATGTGAGCTTTATTTTTTTTCTTTGAGGATTTATTTTCTTTAATGTTATGAAAGACCAATAGTGCTGTCAACTATATAAGATTAGATCTTGTGGTGCAATGGGCCAAGTTTTATAGGGGCAGGCAGGGCATGGTGAGGATTTTTCTGGTTGCATTTTATCTTCGTAAATTCATAGCATCAGTTTTCTGTGCTTGGCTTGAGCAAGGAGGGCTCACAGTTTCCATTGCATTGTCTCCAGTAGAAGAACAGTTTACCCCCTCAGTATCCTTCCTCTGCTTCCCAGCTCACAATTTCAGATGAAAGACAAGCTCCTGAAAAACTCTGTGATCTCTACTGATTACTTTAATTCAACACCAATGATTCATCTACTTTGGTTTTTTTTTCAGTTATGGAAAACCAAAATTAATTCCAGGTTCAATGTGATAACATTTCACTGCTTGGAAATAATACAAGTTTGATCAATACCATGTTAAAGGATCTTGTCCTGATACAGTAGACTGGCTTCTACTGGTTTTGCTGAAGATTTGAAGTCCAGAAAAGTTCAAACATAATATGCATAGAATCTGGGTACAAAAATTGTGTCAGTTGATCAGTGGTATAGTATGTGTTATGGCATGATGATATTCCTGTGGTGGGTTGACCTTAGCTGTATACCAGGACTGGAGAGAGAAAATATAATGGAAGGTTCATCTGCTCGATAAGGACAGAGATATCACTCACCACATACCCTCATGAGAGAAGCAGACTAGAGACACTAATTGAATATATTACTAACAAAATCAGAGCCAGATAATGAGAAGTAAAAACAGATGTAAAAAAAATCCTCCCCCCACCCCTCCCTCCTTCCTAGCTCTATCTCCTCCCCCAGTGGAGCAGGGGGACAGGGAATAGGGGGTTACAACCCCAATTCATCATAGGTTGTTTCTGCTGCTGTTCAGGGAGAGGAATCTTTCCTGTGCTCCATTGTGGGGTGCCTCCCATGGGAGACAGTTCTCCACAAACTGCTCTAGAGTGGGTCACTCTTCCATGGGGTGCAGTCCTTCAAGGACAGGCTGCTCCAGTGTGGGTACCCCATGGCATCACAAGCCTCAACAGGAAACCTGCTCCAGCATGGGCATCCCACAGGGTCACAGCCTCCTCTCAGGCATCCACCTGCTCCAGTGTGGGGCTCCTCCAAGGGCTGCAGGTGGATCTCTGCACCCCCATAGCCCTCCATGGGCTGCAGGGGCACAGCTGCCTCACCAGGGGCTGCACCAGGGGCAGCAGGGGAATCTCAGCTCTGGTGCATGGAGCATTTCCTCCCTCTCCTTCTGCATTTGGCCTTGTTGTCTGCAGAACTCTTCCTTTCACATGTTCTCAGTCTGTTCTTCTCAGGCCACTGTTATGTCTTAGCAATAACATTTTTCGTTCATCTTAAATATCTTATCACAGAGGTGTTATCACCATTTCTGATTGGCCCAGCCTTGGCCAGCGGTGTTTCCATCTTGGAACAGACTGGGATTGAGTCTGCTGCACATGAAGGAAACTTCTGGCAGCTTCTCACAGAAAACACCTCTGTAACCCCACTGGTGCCAAAACCAGGCCACACAAACCCAATACAATTCCTAATCTCAGCTCAGTCCATCTCTGTTATAAAGATAACACAAAGATAACAATTATGGTAGAAGAAAGGAAGAAAATGCACCAGATGCTCATGATGTGGTAAGAACAGACTGGAATGACTTGATATTTTTCAGTTAGATTCTGGGTTCTGGAAATACCTGATGTGCTGCTGAGGGAGGAGCACATTCATCCTTTTTGTACGGGGGATATCCTGGAGTTTACTGGGTCCAATCAACTCCATGATCTGAGGTATTTCTGCTTCCTGGGAGCCAGTGGCTTCTGGTGGCTGTGAGGATTGGTTTGCCTTAGTTCCTGGAGGAAGGGATGGAAAGCCAGATGCTTGAACAGGCTCTGGACTGAGTGGACTACAAATCTCCTGTTTTTCTTGTCACAGAACTTATTCCAGTCCCAAACACTTACTTTTTCTGCCTTGTCAAGCAGGCTAGGAGCTAAGTGTTGTCACAGTGAATGCTGCTATTTCTGTCCTGAGTGTTAGCTGGGAAAAGCTTAGCCCAACGTCCATTATGTTACACAGCTCTCCAGGAGCAGTCATTCCAGCGTGACTACCAGATTGTCCAAACTTCTTGTTGCTGGCAATGCTCCCCTGGGACAAAGCTGTTGCTGTGTTTTATGGAGTGTATTATAAATGTTCTTCTCCCTGTCTCCTCACTCTACTTTTACCCAATGTGCTTTGCAGAAATGAACTTAGGGACTTCTAGATGTTTCCACATTTATGGAGCACTTTCCACAGAGTCTTGTTTCTGTAAAGGGAAGAGAAAGAGGCTGAAATTATGTTGTCATAATCTATAACAGTAATCACAAATTAATCACGATATCAATGTATGGTGATAAAATGCTATGGGGAGATAGGTTGCAAATGCTGTTCTCTATTTATATGTAGCCTCCTTTCTTTGAAATGAAGTAATCACTTCATATGGACTTACAAGGTTAGGGAATAGCCTAATGATGCTGTAAACTAGAAGGCATCCATGCCTGCAAAATATTATTCTTTTTCTCAGACATTTGCAAACGTTAACTGGTAACCTCTCACGATGACCCTTTGAGATGCTTTCATCTGTGTTTGACGGAGTGGGAAATAGATAAAAAACTATGAAAGACCTGAGGAAAAGTCAGAGAGTGAAATTTGTGAAATCATGTACATCCCTGTTTGTTCTTTCTAAGTCAATGACCTTCCCTATGTCCTCCAAAGCAATCCATAGTAGTTTTACTTGTATCTTTAATGTTTCATTCAACATAGTATAAGACCGTGAATAATGAAGTTCACACTATACAGGCAGGGTAGCTATTGATTTACACAAGGTATGTCTCATTTATTAATCTGTAAATACTATGCAAATATATGCATGACAAGAAATTAAATCAATGCCTGTCACTTCTCTTTTCAGTCTGCATGCATTCATGAGTATGAACTTGACATTAATATTAGTTTACTGGAATGTACTTGCTGAGAAAGCAATGATTTACACTGGTGTGCAAATCCCTCATATGAGTGGAGAGTTTTTGAAAACAGTGTGTGTAACCTGGACCTGCTGTCCCATGAGTGCCATTTTATAGATGATCTTAGACCCCTTCATTTTACCAATTGTTAAAGTTTAATAAGGGAAAGGGAAAATTCACTTAATTTTTTAGGTCTTGTGGATAGTCTCTATCTGAAGGGTGGAAGAATTAAACATTAGTGTTGGGTAGAAAACATGCTGAACAGAGAGCTTTGGATGGAAATCAGAGACGAAAAGAGAGTTTGTGACCTTTGGAAGAAGAGGCAGGAAACTCAGGAGGACTACAAGGTTGTCATGAGGTTATGCAGGAAGAAAACCAGAAGGGTCAAAGCCCAACTAGAACTTAATCTGGCCACTGCTGTAAAAGACAGTAATGTCTTATTAATCAATATTAATAAATACATCAGCAACAGAAGGAGCACTAAGGAGTATCTCTGTCTTTGATTGAACGTGGGGGGAAACACAGTGACAAAGGATGAGAAAAAGACTGGGATACTTAATGCCTTCTTTGTCTCAGTCTTTATAGTAAGAGCTGGATACCAGGCCTCTGAGCTGGAAAACAGGGATGGGGAGCAGAAGGAAGTCCCCATGATCCAAGTGCTACACCACCTAAACACACAGAAGTCCATGGGAATGGATGGCATCCACCTAAAGGTACTGAGGAAGCTGACAGAAGTTCTCAGCCACTTTCCATCATTGAAAAGCAATCCTGGTTAACTGGGGAGTTCCAAGTGGTTGGAGGATAGGCAGTGTGACACCCATCCATAAGGTGGGGTGGAAGAACCAAGGAACTACAGACTTGTCAGCCTGACCTTGGTGCTGAGTGCCATCACGAGCAGATCATTCTGAGTGCCATCATGTGGCATGGACAGGACAACCAGGAGATCGGGGACAGCCAGCATGAGTTCATGAGAGACAGGTCCTTCTTTATTTGATCTCCTTCTATGCCAAGATTATCTGCTTAGTGGAGGAGGGAAAGCCTATGGATGTTTCCTACCTGGACTTTAGTAAAGCCTTTAACACCACTTTCCAGAGCATTCTCCTGGAGGAACTCATTGCTGCTCACGACTTGGACGGGTCCACTGTTGGTGATGGGAAGCAAGCATCTACAAAGAATTCTAGAAAAAAAATAAATTTAGGGGTTCTTCTTTGCTCTTTGCTGGATAGCTTTATGCATTTCACTGTTTTCAGAATACCAGAATTTCTTGATATAGAGTGGGACACAGAGACTCTGTGGTCTCTGTCTGGGTAATAACTATTTTTGTGGTAGTATTTATAGCTTCTACTTACTGATATATTAGGGAACAGACATTTTCCATATCTGAACATGTTTGAGTTTGAGCATGATCTGATACATATATTTTTTGTGAGAAAATGAATGGCTTTTTTTAGATAGTTGTATGTAATGGAATATCTGCTAAAAGAAAGCATTGGGTCGTGATAAAAACACCATGAACAAATTCAAGATACTTTTTCTTAAGAAATGTATGGTTTTATTTCTGTCAGCTGTTTTTTTTTTCCCCTTTCATTTTAAAATCAGGTTTTCACCTTAGCATCTTTAGATATCCTGAAACAAGAAAGATAAAAAATTATTGAACTGGAGACTGTGGTCTGAGCATTTTCTGCATTACTATGAGATGGATATGTCATAAGAAAAACCACAAAAACATTTTTAACGCACAGCTTTGAGGACTCCAGAGGTTCAGTTAAGCATTCAGCATGAACATCTGCAGGTTGAATCTCAGAGTTCCCTAATGCAATGACCTCATTTCTCGACAAATTGGTCTCTGTACTCAGCTGGTCGTAGGTTAGTTAAAATCAACCTCTCTCTGCTAAGTCGTACTTCAAAAATTCCTTTAGAAGTTTTCACACTGAATACATTTCCACCTGTCGGTTCACATGAACCCATCCATATCTTCCAGGAACAAAAAAAGTCTGAACTAACTGTTGATGGAGTTTTATGACTCATTGAAGCCCTGAGCTATGTGAAACTGGCTTTAATTTCTAAAAATCAATAATACGTTTAAGCTGTGTGTGCCTCTGATAGTCTTACCCCAGTGAAGAAGCAAACGCACTCAGTATAACAGGTGAAAATAGATTTTCATTCAATTTTAGGCTGAAGTAGCTTTCTGAATATAGCTCTGATAACAAAGCTCAGTTGTTGGGTTTAAGTGAAACTGTTGTGTAATACATTGCAGGCAGCTGAGTCTGCTGCAATGGAAGAGAAAGACAAAGCCCTTTTGGCAGGGTTTTCAAAATGAAAATTAGGACTTTCTGGAGGTGAATCACTTCCTGATGGGCTGACAATGCTATGAAATCTGTTTGTTTTAAATATTGCTGGTGATTTATGGAGCCCATTGTATGCCACAGTCATTTGATGGTGTGTGATTCACAACACAATTTCCTTCCCTCTGCAAACCTTTTGTGTCAGTCAGAGAAAAGAAATAACAATCCATCCCTGGGCCTGTATTGCCCTGTTTAGACCATTTTGGAAAGCTACAAAATGTCCAGGATAATACAGCTTGAATGATAGGTTTTCATAGCTTGTTTCAGGTATTGTTAACTTCCCATGCAAACCCAGTATAAAAAAATAAATATATCTATGTTATTGTTATCCTACCATCCCTGCAATGAAAAATACAGCAAGAAACATATATATAAAAATGTAAATATGTCACATTTCAGAAGTCTGCATTTGCATTCTTCATTTCTCTGTTAAACATTGCAGCACATTTTTGGTGTACATCCCTTACTGGTTTCTTATAAGAGTGAGAATTAACATCCCTGTGGGCTGCACTCACAGAATAACTTTGCCCTTGGCTATCTCTGCAGTAGTTTTCAACCCTTGGTTAGACTTCCCTTAAACCATCCCTCTTGCTTTGATACCAAAAAAGTGGTTCTCAATCTGCCTCATTTGTCAGTATTTATTTTTTAGTCTGCCAATAACTTTATCACTTTAAATTGATTTACCACTGATTCTTCATTACCAAAGGAATTATAATAGAGCACTGTGCAAGAGATCACTGTACAATAGAGTGCACTGCACAAGGGAGTTGTGTTTCTCTGTAGAATCACCTCTGGACATTGTGAAGGATCTCAGTCTCTCTGCAGTGTTTACTTTTGGTAACTAGAACAAGAATAAGGGTAATAGCAAAATCTTGTGATACATCATGAAAGCATCACTTTTCTGAGGTATTTTTTAGGATATGTTTTAATTTTTCAGGGTAAGTGACATGAAGTAATGGAAGAAACAGTAAAAAAAGAGAGATGCTAAGCATTGAATTGTTGTTTTTTAAATGATGTTTTACTTTGTCTAATCTCCAGATGTCACAGAAAGAACAATGCTGCAAGAGAGAACTAGTGTTTGCTATGGGGAAGATGATAAACAGTTTTGACTTGAGTCCTGTGAATATATGTTTATATATATATATATGCGTAGGAGTCACAGAAATTCAGAACCTGCTGGAAGAGTCAGAACATAAAGCTGGTTTGGAGCAGAGTTAATTTCATTACTCCATTAATCTTACTTCTGAGCTTGTTTAAAAGTAGCAGACTTGCAAATGACTGAGTTCTCCAGGAAGATAATTCTAATTTTATGGGGCACTTTTACTCAGAAGTAGGCGTTTTGCAGCTGAAAGCATATGGTGTTGGAATTCTCCCTGTCTGTCATGAGGACTGGATGATGCCAGCACACTCTCCTGCCTTCAAATGCTATGGCACTTTGTGGAGTTTCTGCCTATTAATAATGTACTTTCTTAGAGAAGGATTCACTATAAGAACCAGATACTGTGTAAACCTTGTTACTGGATCCCAATGAGGCTGATAACTACTTTGCAATACTCACCAGCCTCCATTAGCCACTAATGCTCAAGAGCTTTAACAAAGATTAACCATCTTTTCAGGGGCCTCTGAAAGCACAAAATCAAGAGCTGTATATAATTTTGTGCACACAAAATACCAAAGATACTTCCTTTAGGATTCTAACATTCACCTTGCAACAAACAAGCTAGAAAATGGAGCTGTGTCTCTTCAAAAGTTTCAGACTTCCTGAGGTTCAAAGGCTGTGAAGGGTTTCAGCATCAGTTCCCCATCCATTGCAATAAGTAGCAATTTTAATAATGAATATACTTTGTGGAAGCTTCAGGTCTCATCATTCAATGAAATTTTTTGCCTACTGGTTCAGTCACATATTTTTAAAGTAGTTAAAACCAAAAACAACCAAAAAGTTCCTCACAATCATGACCTTGCAATAATATCAGACCTTTCCTTTTCTACTGAAATAGGAAAACGTAGGTAGCTAGTAGATGAGGTATTGTAGCTTACTCAGATATAGGGTTGCAAAGCAAATTTATTCTTGCTCATATTCTTTGTAAAAGTTGTGTTGAGTAGTTTGTCCTGCAGGTCTGTACATTATTTTAGTCTCCCCTGGACTATGTGACATTTACATGATATAGTGGCAAATTTCTGCTATTCAGTTCCTTCAAATAAAATCAGAGGACCAAGATGCATTAAGTGCATCTAAATTAATCAAAATAATGTTTTATGGATACATTTAATCCTCCATTTGTCAATTAAGAATTCCAAATACTGTGACATCTGTAGTGTATCCAATTTAAATTTGTTTTTTAAGAGAAAAAATCGTTTACCTCTTCCATGGGTATTTAATAATGGTAAACTCATTATGGAGTTATTTTATCCCTTTTACAGTTAGCCAAATCTTGCCATTATTGCTACCTCTCAAAACAGTAACCAGAGCTGCTCTTGCAGATCCTGCCATTCATGAGGTGAATTGATTTCACCCGTACCTTTGAAGTTTTAAAATCATGCATTTTTATTATCTCTTCTCTTCTGTGCCTGTAAAACCTTTCATTTATACCTGTTTTTAGAAATGCTACAGTAAGACAAATCACTGAGACTGTGATTTAACTGGAAACACTACCTGTATATCTAATATCCTGTTGAAAAAGCAACACCTATACCTTCTCCTTGATTCTTAAGGAGCATACATCTGTCTGCTACAATGTCTGGTAGATGGTATGTTGTGATTGTCATTAGTTATTTCTGTTGCTGGTATCAGAATGACTCATATAATTATTTTGAAGTACACAAGCAATTTGGTGCTTATAGTACTTAAACACACGTTAAGTTTCAACAAAATCTGTGAATTCATCAGTTTCCTTTATGAATTAAAATCAAATACCAAAGAATATCAGTGCCATTTTGTGGGGTTAAATGCTATTATTTAAACAGCTCTTATTTATTTTGTCTTGAAAATAACTCCAAATGCAAATACACTTTATAGAAAATGTTAAAGAAAAACCTCTTTGTTCCTTACATGAGGATTCAGGTACAATGAAAAGTCATCTACATTCTGGGAGGGAATAATTTTTTGTACATTTTAATCTAACTTTCATTCTCACTTTTTGTGCCTATGGAAGTGGAGATTGAGTAACAAAGACACCATGCACAGCATTCCAGTCATTACTGCTCCTGGTAAAACATACAAGATTAATTTGTGACCATTTATCTAGATACTTCTGTCTTTAGTGATTTTAATTCATCTTTACTCAAGTGTGATACTTTATTTTAGGGAAATCTCTACCAGAATACGCTGGCATGGTTAAAGGGGGGGCATCACAGCACTTTCATGTGATTCCTGGAGCAGTTTGCCCAGTGTTGCACTGGAGAGTGCTATAGCAGGGCCAGAGGTGGTTACAGTGAGTGCCAACCCCTCAGGTGTCTGTTTTATTGAGGAATATACTCAGTTAACTGAGATGTCAAAAGGTTAAGAGTGCAAAATGGCAGGTCACATCACCAGCTAGAAAGACACATTGCTGTCACCTCTGCTGTGTCCTGCCTGTGTGCATGCACCCAGTGGGTATCCAATAAGTACCTCACCAACAATAATAAATAAGAGATCAGTAAAAATCTTCAGCAAAAAGTCCTGCATATTTTTCAGTTCAGCTTTCTTAGGAATTCAGGAAACATTTTGTCTTAGAATAATTGGTACCAAATTTTCCCCCTTCAGCACTAATTACAGTTCTCTGTCAGTTCTCTCTCTTTGTCCCCCACCTTCCCTGCATTTTTACCTGAGCAGAACCTACGCTTGATTAACAAAACTGTGGTATCTTAGGTATCGTTGTATGGCTGCTCATGGTAAGTGCTCCTGGTTTAATCATCTTTGTTAACAATTTAGTTGCTTTGCTGGTCATTCTTTGGAGTTTGTGGTAAAGTTTTTAGTTACCAAGGAAACAAACTTTTGATAAAAAAAAAATTATTGTGCAAATATTGTCTTTAATGGGAAAGAAGTAAAGCTATTTTGTAATTTTCATAGCAAAACAAATAGAAAAGGAGAAGTTACGTAATTACTGTATCCTATTGTATTTCCACACTGGATAAATAGCCATGTTATGGTTCCATCATTGTGGAAAACAGATGACTGAGTAAAAAATGATTATTTTCCTCTTACACTGATTTCAGTGGCACTGCTTACAAAAGACATTTTTAATCAGCATGAATAAGGGTGACAGAATCAAGCAAAAACATGTAGTGCCATGAAACTGTTAGACCATGTTGCATCTTGAAGAGAGAGATCTTCCATTCAAGAGAGACTGGATTTTAAATTCTTTCTGTTATTTATAGTGATTCTTTCCACAGTATGGTGTGTTTGAAAAAAACTGCTTGTTTAAAAAAATCATGGGGAGTCAGTACACAATCTGGCATAAATAACTCCCAATTAAAATAAACAGAACCCTGAGTAGGAGGAAAAAAATTCAAAGAGGAACAACTTAAAAAAGACATGAAATGAAATTTTAAGCAGTTAGATACTAGGGCAATTAAAATACTAACCTGAAATTACCATTCTGCTAAGGGAAATACAGTCATTTAGGAGACCAGATAATTTTTGGTCATATTAACAGTGTCATATGGTCATGAACCATTCCCTTATCTAATATAGCAACACTCTTGCAATATGGAACACATTTGCCTTTTTAATTACTTAGCTGTTAAAAAAAATTACACTTTTATTCCCAGTGGATAGCTAACAAATTGTGACTTTTGCTTTGCTTCATTAGAATTGGGTAAACGTGACCTTGACATACTTCGTGGAGCTTCATCAAATGCACTTATGGCAGAGGAAGGAGTTAATGACTGTGAATTGCTGTGTGAATTCTCCAGCATTCCCCAGAACCCTGTAACTGGCAGATAATTTTTTTTTTTTTCACTGCCACTTCCTGTTACTGATGGATTTTAATTTTCATACTTCTGGTTTTAGGCGGCAACTCCAGTTTGGGCACATTAAAGGGAAAGGTATTATGGAAATAAGATAGGTACATTTAAAAAACTCAATTCATATCTACCTTGTGACAAAATAAACCAAACATGAAGCATTCTTCTCAAATTTCTGCCTGGAGGTGGTACTTAAGAATACAAATTGGCAAAATAAAGTCCCAAATGGCGTAGGATAAGCTGCTTTATGGCTTCCACAGTTTGCATAGCCGTTTTCTTTTGCAATCTGAAAGAAGAATCTTCTTGAAGAAGAAAAAAAAGGAACGCCATGTCCACCTATTTTAGAACTATATATACCCAGAAAAAACTGAGTTCATGTAATTATCTCTTAAAAATGCTGTTTAAGAATGAAGCTTTTAACTCTGCACAAACCAAGGCTGGGAGATTCATGAGATCACCCCAACAGAATATGACTGAAGTGATGTATGTGAATGTGCAGTGCTGTGGGCTTTCCAGATTAGTAAAAGAGCGTCTTTACTGCAACACAGATTCAGGTTATCCTTTGACAGGGCTGGAAAAGGTTCTCTTGTCTTATGGCACAGAACCATGTCCCAGCTGCCTCTCTCAGGCTCCCCTGCTGGTATCAGAAAGGAGCATATAGGGTCGATGGAGTGGGATTCAAGCCTGTTCACCTCACATTGACATCAACAGATGTCATATATGGATTTTGGGACATGTCAGAGGTTTGTCAGATCTGTCAGATCAAGGTATTTGTCCCAGGAACATCCCTGAATTCCTAAGTGTTATCTGATGCTGAGAGTTTTGCAATCTGCCTCATTTTTTTGTCCTCTCTGGTTTGATTTTAAGCAGCCACATTTTCAAAATGGAGATAGCTCTATTTCTGTCTTCCAGTGTTTTCTGTGGGGTCATGCACACTGCCTGCCTGCTCCATGTGGTACTGAAAAGGTTTTACAAAGGCACAACTGACAGTGGGGCACATAGCACAGGCTTAATGAGGTGGTTCTTCTTTAAAGACTATTCCAGAAGGGCAGCCATATTTTGCCACAGTAAGTTAAGATAAAACAAAATAAACAAATGCTGTAATTTCACCAAAAGCTTGACTTGCGCTCTTGATTACTGGTGAAACCAATTGGTGATCTGTAAAAATTTCAGGGTTCATCTGGAGGAACTTCTAACAAAGAGACAGTGGTGCCCTAAGTAGTCTTAACTCAGTTTAACAGCTAGTAATAGGCAACAGCTCCTACCACAGGCATCAGTTCATGCCTTTAGTTCACCAATTCAGCTCAAACAAGTCGTGTAAGTTCTCTGTTGGAGTTTGTGCTGGGCCATTATCCTCCGTACCTGTAAGCAGCTCTAATCCTGTTTGCCACTGGCTGCTTGTGATCTCCTGTCCAACCAAAACTCCTCTGTGTACAGCTTTTATTTTTTCTCATTACAGGGGATGGACTTATCCTCTTAACCAGGCTGTTTTAGTGGTCTGTTGCACATGCTGTTACTAGACTGTCTTGGCCTTCCTTAACACTTAGACTCATAAACCAGCATGTGCAGAATATGCTGCTCAGTATCCTCATTTACCCCACAAGAAATGCTTTCCCTTTCATGAAGCACACCATATCACCCACTGACATCTTTTTTTTCCTCAGACCTATCCAATGATTTTACCATTACAATCATAAGAATTATGATACTTTTTTAATTTTAGTGTTGCCAATTAAATCACATTTCCCCTTATCCATGGGAATTTCCATTTCACTCTTCTTGTTACCCTGGCATTTGGTATCCAAGAGACCAAACAATTTCTTGTCTTTGAGTTTGGTGTCTTTATAGTTCTGCTGGTTGGCAATAAATTGATAGTGACTATGTCCCTTTGCAAGCCCTCTCCAGGTGTGTTCCAGCAAGTCTCCAGCTAGGTCTACACTGCTTACTCATGATGCCAGCTCTGCAGTTCACACAGGTCTACCATGCATGCTCTTTTGCTGCTCTGAAAGGAAAATAAAACATAAAGAAGGCAAGTCACAGCAACTCTCTTCCCACTGGCAATTTTTATTGACTTATTTAGAGCTATTCTTGCAGAGAAAAGACCAAAATATCTCCTGTATCTCTCCTGGTGTCCCATTGACCTGCATTAAGGATCCTCTATGTATTTCTCATCATTATCATTCTTTTGCATTAACAAAAAAGGAATCAAATTCCCCAGATTAATTTTTAGCAAATTTATTTAATCCAAATAGAACACCTCCAAGTGATAGTATTTGTTTTGAGGATTTCTAAAATGTTCAGGTCTTCTGAACTCTCATTTTCCAATTTTTCCTTGCAACAGAAAGAGCTAGAAATCTGTAGGGTTTGGTGTTTGGGTTTTTTTCTCCCTTTTTTTTTTTGTTTGTTTTTTTTTTGTTTTGTTTTTGGGGGTTTTTTGTGTGTTTTTTTTTTGTTTGTTTGTTTTTTTTTTTTGTAAATTAAAACTGAGGCATTCATTTCAGGAACTGGAGCTTGAAGAAAAATACTATTATCAGAAAATAAATACCAACAGTGGGGGGGCTGGCAACACTATTATCCTGTGTGCATCTTAGGACCCTTGGCAATCACATCCCAGCTGCTTGTTCAGAAAAGTTTGCTAGTTGACCAGAATAGATCTTCAGCCTCAGTGTAGCATCTGGTAGCTTAGTGAAACACACTCAGCTTGGTCAGTTCCTACTTGGGATGGTGCAGAGCCATGCACATACTGAATAAAATTGCTGAGTTTGGACACTTTTGAACTCTGAACAGCAGTTCTTAGCTCTGGACCTGAATTTCAGGTATGAAATTTGGATCTGAATTTCAGTTCATATGTCCAAACAGGTTTAAGTCAATATCTTTGGTACAAACAGATCTAAATCTATGGGGAACAGAAAGACGTATTTGAAATGCAAATGAAAACACTGTCATTCTAACTCTCCCTAATGAAAATTCAGACCCTGCAGTAAACCCACACAGTTTCAGCGCTGTTGGAGAGAGTTTCTTCATGGATCATTGGCAGCTACTCCCCCTAGAAGGATGTTGGTTCAGTGGCAAGTGACCAGCTTCTCCTTAATGCTCCTTGCCATGATAGTACAGCTTTATTGTCTCCTCCTTGCTCTTTCCTTGCCTACTGTAGTTTCAGGCAGTTTTTACTGTGACCAAGCAAAATATGATACCACTGTTGAATGACTGATTCTGTTCCTAACACACTCAGCTTGGTCAGTTCCCACTTGGGATGGTGCAGAACCGTGCATGTTGAATGCTACTTGTGGAAATATGAGAGCTGAATGCATGCATGTTACTTGTGGAAATATGAGAGCTGAATTACAATAAAGCAGATTTTCTCTGCTCAGTGACAGTGTAGGTGAAGGAAACCAGCATAACAGAATGTGAGAAGTGGGTATTTTTTATTGTGCTGGGGACCTGTACCTATGACTTTGACAGTTGAGGGTGCTTAGCTGCTCTTAAAATGAGCCCCAAATATTCTGCCCTCAGCAAGCTTTTATTGCTTCAGCTCTGATTGATGGGTTCAGAGAACTGGAGCCTAAACATAAGTCTTTAATGGATCACTAAATTGTGACTGCCAAGCAAATTATTATAGGTTTTAGAAATTGTACTACCTAGAAGACAGCTTATTTCAGGAGTGAAATTTTATGTTGGAGGGAAAACAAAACAACAGCATTTTCAGCAGTGATTTTAATGGCTGGTTTGCTCAGAATGTTTACTTGCTGCTGTCTCCTTTCTTGTTCAGTCTTCACTTCAGCACCTCTCCTTTCTGCCATATACATGTTAGTAAGTTCATTTTATTACCCTTCTTATATTATTTTTCAACTTTAAGATTTTTTTTCCATTGTTATTAACTCTAAAAAAGTACAGATAAATTTCTTTTTGAAAGGAATATTCACAGATGTCATATAAGGAAGTTATTCTTCATTTGTGTTTAGACATCTTTGTGAAAAAATAGCTTGGACACTAAAGTTGTGACCTTTTCTTTTGTCACTTTTTTCTTCATAAACATTTAATGTGAAATATTTAAAGGCTTAATATAGCTTTTCTATACTGGGGTAACACTCACAAACCCAGATTTTGTAGCATGCTCACAAATCTTTTATGTGGACATGGAGCCTATTTTTAAAACAATATTAGTGTCCAGTGCCTATTTTTGTGTTCAGCATGATTGAATTGCCTTTGACAAGGATTGGAAGCAATTAAGTTTAACAACTGTAATAACATCTCAGGTATTGCTTGTCTATGAATTGTGGCTATTGCTGTATAATAACAAACCTGGACACAGTACATATCTAGATAACTCACAGTCATTAACCTCTCTGTTAACAGGTCTGTTTAAAGGTTCAGAGGATGGTAGGTTATGTTTGGAGCAATTTTGGCTATGTGTGAATTAGATTGCTTCTCTCTCATTATTTTTATGACCTAATTTGTGTATCAAAGGTTTATGCAGTTTTGTGTGATTTATTCCTGATACAAAATTGTCACCATAAGAAAACACACTGCTTCAGAGTTTAGAAATATATAATGGTGCCCTTTAATTGGAATGCATAAGAGACAATATTTTAAAACATTTAAATTAAAAAAAGCCTCAAACCACACTTAAATATGCAGGTAGAAAACAAATTTATGGAAGGATTCGAATTAAAAAGCCTGGTAAAAATGTGAAAATTTAAAAGGCAACATTTGCTCAAAAATATTAGGAAATCAAGAATCAGCATTTGGTAATAAAGCAAAAATTAGAATTTGTAAACTAATTTCAATTTTGCAACGAAATACAAATGGCACGTGTATGTAATGAAGTACATGACAAATTTTGCTACAGATTTTGGCTTAAAAATGGACATGAAGCTGACTTTGATTAGTTATAAAAAGAGGAATATCTTGCTTCTGCACCTGAAAAGATGTAATTTTTCTGTTGTTAATGGTAGTGTGAATTTGTATGAAAGAAAAATGAAAGGTTACACAGGCACATTTCATTAAGCCAACAAAATATTGAAAAGAATAACATACATTTTCAATGAAAGTGTAGTAGACTTCTGGGTACCTTAGATGACTTTTAGTTTTATTTTGCTTTTATTTTGCTTTTATAATGATCACAAGCATTTTGTGATCATTACAAAGCCCTCATAACAATGTAAGTGCAGAGTGAAATGAGAGTCTGAAATGAAAATCATTAGTTTGCTTGGGATGTCTTCAAAAGAACACAGAGAAACTGAAGCTTGCAATGTATTATCCTCCAAAATACAAAATTTTGCATAGCAGAGGAGTAATAAGCCCCATTAATAGCCAGGAAAGTAAATCAAAACTTATTAAGAGAACAGTGATGGACAAATTCATCCTACATAGCAGTCATTTTACTTCAGTATATTGTGTTTTTATTATCAAATGTACTGGGTCATGTGTTGTCTTCTGTGTTAAACCCCCAAAACTATAAGATGCTGTTTTAACTGGGGTAAGGGTCCTAGAAAATAAATGTTTAGCTTAACTTTGCTGACAACATGGGATGCTATCAGAGTTTGAAATCTCCATGTCCTTCAATTAGTCTTCTCATGTTTGCTGGCTTCTGAGGTGGAATAAAAAATATTTTTAGTGCTAGGATTTCTGAATACAACCTCATGTTCCATGAGGGCTCCTGAGGCATGAATAAGAAAAGAAACTCTTCTTTCAGAAGCCATAGAGAGGTGAAAACTTTAGTGGTGTCTCACCAACAGATGCATCTGACTATGGCATCACTGACTTAGTCAAAGTTCTCCCAGATTCACATAAGGTATATATAGACACATGGAAGAATAAAATTACATTAGAGTCAACACTGGAGAGTAAAAACTGGGAGTGCCAGAGAGGTAATTTTTGGGAAATTCTACTCCTTTTTTTTCTCCCAAACTGTTTTGGCAATGTTGACTTTATAGCTTTAACACTGTTATTGCAGGCAGTCTCATCTCTGGAATGGGCGGAGAAGGTCTGTAAGTGCCTAATCAGCAATAATTTATGTGTCGTTCTGAGGACACATGGACATGAAATATGGTATCTGTTGGATGCACACCCAGCTTCTTCAGACAACAGGAGAGAAAGCAAAACTCCTTGTAAAGATGTGGTGGTTTCAGTTTGAAACCAAGCAGAAAGATCAATTTAATGTAGTGGTTTTGGTTTGCTAATTTAAGATTTTTCTAATTTTGAGATTTTTTTAACTAATGTGTTTATGAGTGTGGTGTGTTTCAGTGCTGGTTAATGACTAGTGTACTCACTTCCTGCTGTGAGATAGGATTAGGAGAAAGGTAAAGCAGGCTCAAACCTTTGAAAGAGTATAAAGAAAATTTTATTAACAGTAATTAAAAGTAGGAATTAAAATAAACTCTTTAAATTTTTTTTTGACTGATAACTTTTTTTTTCTTACTGATAACGTAAAGAAACAAAACCTAAAATTTCTAGTGAGTTTATTACTTTTAAAATAGTCTTTCTTTAGTTTACTTAAGGATAGAAGTCTCTCTTGTTAATGTTATGGAGACTTTAAAAATTTTGCGAGTTTGAAAATAAATGAAAGCTGTCTTTAGGTAAGACTGAATATATGTTATCTTTGCACTTAGTAGAATTCCCTCTTGCTGCTGAACATGTTGCCTGTCTTGCAATGGCCTTGCAATGTTGCAGTCTATGCAATGGCCTCTTATTCTATTCTATTTTCATTAGTAATCTATTAGATCTTTTGCTTTTATTGCAATTAGCATGGCAGTTGATTTTGGGGATGAAGAAGAAGAATCCAGCCAAGAAGAAGGTCACGTTTCTTATTGATAGAGGACTAAATCTCAGTCTAGTTTGTTTGCTTGTTTGTTTGTTTCATTAGAAAAGTCTGGAGAGTATCTTGGTTAAAACTAAGTGTGAATTATGATCTTCTCTCAGAAGATGGAAATTCTCCTTTGATGTCCAGTTGCTAATTTTTTAGCAGAGTTGCCAGAGTCAACACTGTCTGTGCCTCCTGGCTGGAGGGCTTGCCCTAATTCTCATGTTAGCTATCATGGGCAGAACAGTTGAGATCATCTCCTGTTGGAGTAAATCCATTCTGCTTTTCTTTTCTAGGGAAAAATGATGCTCCTTGCCCTTGGAGTGGAGTAGAACTGCATTTCTGTGCAGTTCTAGCTTTAGCTGGATGAAATTCAAGAGTTGGTTAAGACTTAAAAACCTAATACTTCCCATTGCCTGGACTCTCCACAGCTTTGCTGTTGATTTGTACTGCTATAGTGGGTTTAGGTGATGTTAGGAAGATCAATTGAATATCTCTGGGAATCCTTTACTGGTGTAGGAGCAACTTCCTCTTGGTAGTGAGCTGCAAAAACATCAAGATACAGCTGGCTGACTAGTTGCAGGTGATTTTAACATACTTTAACTATTTGCTTTAAAAAGGGATTTTTTTTTTCCTCAGGGGGTGGTATTCTGATGATAATTTAGGAAAGTTGCTAGGTATATTACAAATGCAAATGACCCCTCTAGTCTGCTTTTTTTTTAAATTTAATTTTCTTTTGAAAAAGACAGATGACTCAGGTACTTCTAGCCTTAAAAAGACTGTAGGTAGTTTCTGATAATAAGGATTCTAGTTAATAGTCAATATAAGGATGAAACAGGTAATCCACATTCATCCCATGTTCCCAATGGGAAATTTAGCTCTCACTTACTATCCAAAACAGTTGTATATTGTATGTACTATTAAAGATCTTCTGTTCTTCTGCTGTTAGAAGTGTCTCTTTCCTAGACAACAGGCACTTCTAATGCTTTTTATTTTATGTTTGAAAATGTAACTGAAGCATGTATGTGATGAAAGGTGATTATGTGAGTTCCTAGAAACCCCAAAGAATAAGTGCATTTTTATGTTTCCTTTAGTGAATTTTTTCAATTTGTTTTCCTCAATTTACAGGATCTAAGGAGCGATACGATTACAGTGATCACATGCAACTGTTCTAAATGCCTACAGACAGTACCCCCTGCCCTTGCAGCTGGAATTGCTGTCTGAAGAGGGATTTGAATAGTCTTTGTCCTTTCAATACCACTTACAAAACTTCTGGTGTCAGTAAGCAAAATCTATTTTTATTTTATGATTGTAGAAATTATTTTTTCTCCTTTTGCAACCAGAAGTTTTGAAACAAAAAAAGAAAAGGATGTGTTTGGTTCTAATGAGATTAACATCAGTGCCTTTTTCATGGTAAAAAAAAAAGGAGAAGCCTTCATACATCACTAGCTGAGAAACACTAGATGCACAGATGGGGACAGAGATGGTTCTCTTTGATAGGATACACAGTTGGCATGAATGCAAGAGAGAAGTTTGGGAACTGAGGCTTAAATTTATTCATTATGAACATTTTGGTTACTTATTTGGGACTCTGGTGACAAATTTATAGTATGAATTAGAGCCCTTTGAGCTTGTTTGAAACTTGGGGAAGTAGGGTTCCCTTGCAGACCTCTATGTTGGGATTTAATTCAAAACAAAACCTCCTGATTTTAGTTGTCCACAAGCTGTCCAGTTGTCCAAACTCCTGCATGAAGATTCTAGTGAGGGGTTCAGCTACCTTGTAACAGCAACTGTACTACCTAATTGTCTGAGATTTGCTGCCTGGGCTGGAGCAGCCTGTCCAAGGAGAAAAGATCCCTTGTGAGTCCTACATCATGTCCTGTGGAAGTGTCTTGGATGTCCTGTGGCACCTTGGACACACTGTGGTGTTGGTAGCTAGACCCTGCTCCCAGCCAGGGGAGGCTGGAGCATCTTTCACCTCATCCAAAAATGCTACCACCTATATTCATGGCTCTCTAATAGATCTGTATTATATAGATTACCATTTAAATGCATGTCTGTCCGATAGAACTTGTATAATGCCAGTCTGTGCAGGTTTTGGACATGGATGGAAGGATCTGTTGGCATGGGCATCTATATTGATGCAGCAGTTGTGGCTGCTAAGCTCAGTATCTCTGTAGGCATTTTAGATTGTATTGGCTTTATCCATGGGCCAAAGAAAGCTTGACTTCATATTCAGCTTCATGCCTTGGAAAATCTGATCCCTTGGGAAGAAAGAGCTAATATTCTTTAAAGTAGGTTTTTATCCTTATCAAAATGTATTTCTGCATTCTGGAGTTCATATATGCTTGTTTCTAACATTTCTTTTCAGAAAGGACATGTCAATTCGCTGGTTTATTTTCCAGCACAATTCAGGCTGCATGGGCAGAATAATTTTAAAAGGCGAGATATACAGTTAAAAAAAACAAAACAGCTTGGGACTAAATATTTCTATTGCCTTTGTTTTCTTTCCTGACTAAAGGTTTTGCAGGTGCTTAACATAGGAAGCTGAAGCGTTAGATCAGAGGTCCATTAAGCTTCAAGTTCTCTTTTTGGCAGAAATTAGTTAGCAAATTTTGATACTGTAAAGAAAGAAGCATGAGGGAAAAAATGCACCATATCACAGGCAAACAGACTTCTGTTTGTTTCCCATTAATCATCAACAAATTGAAATTAAGGGGGTTGCAAAAGACAGAGTAAAAGAGTAAAGCTTTAACATGAAAACAAAAGGCTATATTCAGCACACTTGTCAGTGATTTCCTTCTCTATTCCACCATACATCACCATCAGGTTTTATTTGTAATGCAGTTCTGTTTCCTTGCAGTTTGAGTTATCACTGAGAAGAAACCATTTACTGGTCCTTGAATTTTTAGAAGAAATATATTACTGGCTTTTGGAGAAATTATCAATGATTTAATTCTTGGAAATCTTCTGCAGTATGGGTCGAAATTTTGTAAAAAGTGCTCACTGCACTCCTGGCAATTAATTTTGTAGAGGGTCCTTTGCAATTTTACTAGAGTTATTCTTTCCAAAATCCCTCAAACACTGTTAGACTGAAATAATTTTTTTTTGTGAACAACCACGCCCTGTATATTCTTATAGCCCTATATATTTTTATAGCTGTTAGCTATTACATTAGCTGATCATGGTTTAACTACAGTTTTCATAATCTATTATTAATGAATATTTTATTTTATGTGCTGTATTACTTTGCCAAGTGAAACTGCTGTGAAGTTATTTACTGTGCAGGTTTTCTTAAGGTGAAAATGAGAGAAATTGCTTTTGCAGCAAAATTTGTTTATAGAATTTGTTGTGTCATTACAGGATAATGCCAACAACATAATCCCTCAAGAAAGCAAAGCAGTTCTCAGCCTTGTCCTATTGTTAGGGTGACTGGTTAAGCACTTGTAGAGCTGAATCCTGGCAGTGCAAAAATCTGCAGCTTTGTAATTTAGGCTGCATTCAATTGTAAAATGAATGGTACACTTCCATAGTCTTTGAAATATCAAACCTTCTTTCATGTTTGTATTTTGACCTAGTCTGGTACTAATGCACATTTAAAAATATATTCTTTCCACACATACAGACACTCCAGGCTGCAGTGGCTTTCTGCAGGCAAAATTCAATGGAGGAGGCTCTTTTGTTCTCTACTGCACTCCAGGGATTTCTGATGTTGGCAGCTGCTATGTTTTTGGAACTTCAATCTGCTCATGATGCTTTCAAATGTCTTTTTGCTGAAAGCAATTCGAGTCCAATTTAAAACATATATTTCTGCCATTACAATTGACACAGGTTTTCATTTCAGACTGAAAGCACATCGATTTATCATTTGGCTTTTCATGGTGCTTTTATAAAGGCTGTGTTGTGCCTGCCCTTCTAGGAGAAGGAGCACTTGGTGACTTTGGTACTGAACTGGGCCCTACATGCTGAGAACCCCTCTGTCAGGACACCTTAGCCCAGCACTACCAGAAGATGGGCTCAGCTGTATCTGGACAGGGGGAAAGGGAAGGAAAGAATTTCTGTCAAGGGATGGCTTCCTGAGAGCCTTTTTCAGATCCTGTGTAGACTATTCTCTGTTTCAATTCACAATACTCAACCCATCACAGCTGAAATATTGCATAGTAGGAGGCCTCTCCTTTAGCTGTCTGGGCAGAAGTGAAAGCTTTTTGTCACCATAGGTAACCGTTCTTCTTTCATGTTTTAAAAATGCAGAAATTGAACCATCTTTTAGATAATAATCCTTGATGATAATCCACCAATTTTTGCATTAAATGATGAACAATATTTGGTAACCACCATTCCTGTATATCCATTGCTTTTGGTATTCAGGCAAAATTGCTGGATTTTTCTCAGTTAAAAGATACACTCAGTTGACGGCATCCCAAATATTATCTCCATCTTTCTCTTACATGAAAGTTTCTTTATTAATGACAAGAGACCACTTTTTGATCTTAAAAGGTGATTTTTTATGAAGGAACTGTGTTCAGATTGATGCTTTCAATTGACAGAAGAATTGCAGTAGTATTGTACTTATTCATCACGTAACAGATCCTTATAACAACAAAAAAAGAAAACATTAAGTGAATAAGATGATTGAGGAACTATATGTTCAGGTAGCAAAAGGCAATGTAATTATTTCAGCCTCCTGATGACACTTTTGGAAAATACATGGGGGAGAATGTGGCTGGAATCTTTCTGCTGACAAAGTCCAACTACAAAAGCTTTGAGAGGTCATGGGGACCTAGGTCCAAATTTCTTGCCTTATTTTTCTGCTTCATGTTAAATTATGAAAAAGAACAAGTAGATTGACCCTGAGCCCTCCACTTGTGTTGCTGTTGTCTGCTCAACATGGGAAATTAAATTGAACTGTTCAAAATCTGGACTATGTGAGGATATAATGTCAGAATTTGGATGTACTTAGTCAAATTTCCTCTCAATCACATAGCATGCACTCCCATTGGTTTGAAGTCAGAAAGATTAAGTTGTTAAAAAATTATATGCAAGCTCAATCAGCTCTTCAATCTAGATTTTGAATAGCCAACAGGTCAGCTTCCAGTGATTTCAGACAATTGCTTGGCTCATGCTGGAACAGAATCACTGATAAATGTTTCCAATTGTACCTTCATTATGACTTTTCAATGCATCTTTAACTTCTTGGAACTGGAATTCACTGTGTGCCTTTGATTGCAGCCCACCATCCTGTGCTGAAAACCTCTGTTTCTTGGGATTAAGACTGTCTGTCTAATTAGAGACTATTCATGGTAGCTAGCAACACAAATCCTTTTCCAGATGTTGGATCTTTCACAGCATTGCTTGCAATTTTATTTTTTTAAAGCAATTTGTTGCATCTCTCAAAAAGCTCAGAGACAGTCTATTACTGCTGCAGCCTTCACCTTATTATAGCCAACTTTTAAAGTCTTTTGACTGAATTCTTAAATGGAAAGTAATTAGGACAGGTGGAGAAAATTCAGCTAAAAGCATTTGCTTGTGGCTTTGTGCATCTCACTACTTTGCTCTAACTAGAAAACATGTAGAGAGCTAGTACTGATGAATTAAGGGAGAAATAGTATTTCTCAAATATTAATAAAAATCCTGCAAAGCTTTCTCCAGCTAAAAATATGGATTCTTTGAGCAATTAGTCCCCATATCCTCCTAGGTCTGCCATGATCTATTTTGTTTTTTATAGAAGAAAGGTTCTGCAACAGACCAAGGCATGGATAACCTTAGATACTTCACCTAAGACCTCTCCATTTGTGTGATGGATAATTGGGATAACGAAAACAAGATCACCACGCTGAAAACTGGCTCTGGGCTGTTCCAGCTCCTGCAGGCCCAGGAAATAAAGTGTCCCAAATTGGTTTCAGGCATTTCTGTTCTGCTGCAAACAGCAGCCTCTGGCTGTATGCCAGGTGTGTCATTGACAATGGTCTTCCTGCACAGGGAAATCATTACAGTAGGGCACAACTTCCAAGTGGCACAGATGTGCTGTGGGAACTGTTGTCCAGATACGTGTCCTGCTTGGGGGGTGGAAAGGGACTTGTGGGGAGAGATGACACAGGGCTCTCTCTGGATGTCACCTTGATTTCATAAAGCACCAAATGGGACAACAAATAGATTTTCCCATGGTGTGCCACAGTAGACAACCATGGAGAGATACCCAGCATTTGAAGGAACATAAGGTTTACTCTCATCTACAGTCTTAAGTTATTTTCTATTTTTTTTTTTAGCATCTCTTTAAATATCATACCATCATAGAACACCACATTGGAATGAACCTCTAGGATCATATGATCCAACCTTCTCTGACATAAGCACAGTCTAGACATGACCAAGTACTTGTCCAGCCAAATCTTAAAAGTATCCAATACTTACTTAAAAGTATCCAATTCCCCCAATACTGGGGAATCTGACCCTTCCCTGGGAAGATAACCCCAATAGATGTTGCTTTTATTGTGAAAAATATTCCTACTGTGTGCAACTGGAATCATCCCATGAGTAAATTTCACCCATTGCCCCATCTCTTTTCCATGTGACTCCTAAAAACGCTTTTGTCACCCTTTAGGTACTGGAACATGGTGATAAGGTCTCCCTTTCTCTTCTCAGTGTTGACCAAACCCAGTTCTCTCAGACTTTCCTTGTATGACAGCCTTCCCAGTCCTTGGATTGTCTTTCTCTGGAATCTCTCCAGGCTGGAGACTTTATCTGACAAATGAGAAAAAAAAAAAAAAAAAATTAGTGCTGTCAGGATGAACATCTCTTGTATTTGTGCAGACATATGAGCAACTCTTGAGATTTCTGCATCAACACTGATCACAAATGATTTCATAACCATCTCCTCAATGATATAGCTTGACACTCTTTTGTGCTCACAATGAAGCAGGTCCAATATGATACAAAATGCTTTAACTGGTCTCAGGGAAGACTCTTGTATGGGAAGAATGATATCCCAAAATCAACTATTGGGGACAGGTGACCTAGGGTGTATGGAAAATAGACTGTTCTTGTATCCTTCCAGATGCCAGGATCTGTCTGAAGTCTGACCAGCACAAGCTGTTCAAACATACTTTCTGCTCATGAGGCTCTGCCGGGAGTCTTACAAGTACTAAGTCAGCTCAATTTTCTGCATGTTTGGATTTCCATCAACAACTTGTTCTGCAAGGTGGTCTGCTGTTGAAGGCATGTCATTTAATCATTTCTGTGAGCATGCAGGGTGAAATTGCCTATGGGTTTTATGGCAGATGTAAGGATACTACTTGAGTGTTGGGCTTGGGCTTGCCAGGCGCTCATCTGGTGGCAGTGATGTGACTGATCACATCCCTGAGAGTCTAACTTTTGACCTGTAATGAAGATGGTACTGAAGAGCAAATAAAACATTTTTCTTAGGAACATACAGAGTGAGGCTCTACATTCTGGCTCAGTGGAATGATCCCATGCTGGCTAACCATGGGGGAGGCTTGTGCTCCAACATCTGAGAGTCAGCATATGGACTGCTACAAGAAGGCACAACTTAGTAGTCCATACAAAGAAGTTAATAGGATTTTGGCAGGTTACCAACATTTACAGCATCACTTTACTTCTTTCTTACTCTAAACTGAACTGCTGGTAACTTATTGGCAGAACTTCTTCACAGCCTGATTTTGCTTTAGATGGTGTCTGCTCTTTGGCTTTTGAAATAAGGGAGAAGTATAACAGTTACAAAGCATTTATCCATAGGTTTCTGATTTCCTTTGGGAAGCACTGGAGTTCTCAGTGGGCTTTGCAGATAGTTTAGGCTGGCTAAGCACACTGTGGATGCAGATTCCAGAGCTTTGTGACTGACTTGTATTTAAGCCAGGAAAACAGCAGTCTTTGCAGCATTTCTGTTAACATTGTACTTATAACCCCCACTCTTGTCCTGTGCTGACCCATTCAGTTCTCAAATGGTGTCTGTTGAGGGACTGGACACCTTATTTTTGCCACATATTTTTTTCACTTAAACTTTTTTACAACATCAGATATTCCTTATCTCTAGTATCTCTAGTATCTCTAGGGGCATCTCTAGTAGAAGCTGTGGCATCTTTCTGGAAGTATTTGCATCTTTCTTGGTGGCGATACATAGGCATATGCCAAGAAAATGGTAATTTATGTAAAGTTCTGGAACATTTCTGAAGAGTTTAATTTCCCTCCTCTCACTTCATATGGGCTAATATAGTGGCATAAAGCACTTCCCTTTTGTCTCAAGAAGAAATCATTCATCAGCTTGGCCAGGCGTGGGCTGATGTACTAAGAACACAGACACAATTTGTATGTGAATATGAAGAGGGGTTGGACTAGATGATTTCCAAAGCTCCTTTCCAACCCTTACAATTCTGTGGTTCTGTGGTATCAACCTTACAAAGGTATCAGAAGATGCTGTGTCTCTGTTGTCTTTAACTCTTTGCCCTTCTTAAAATAGCATTGCTGCCCTGACAGCCTACATAAACAAGCTTGAATTGTGCAGTGCTGGTTGTGTATCCTTACTACAGGAGTATGGCCCCAGAGAATAGACCAAATCCTCGTTTGACTGTAGGATGTCACTAAAATACTGACATAATTTCTTCCTTAGCTCAGAATAGTATGAGGTGTGGGGTGTGTTACTGTGCTGCCACATCCACTCTGGTGGGGATTGGCATACATGGCATAGGATTGCTTCTTCAGAGAATGCACATCAGACAGTGTGAATTCTGCCTATTTGTAAGAAAACATGATTGGAGATTATGTAAAACTTAGTGTTTTAACTGTTTATGTAGCTCAACAGACAGACGGATGTAAACAGACTGTCACTCTAAAAGTGCAACATTAAATTACTCCCTAAAGCAATTGTTGTTTTTGATTTTTTAAAATTCATACAACACATTGAAACAAGAGGGAAAAACCAAATGCAGAATAAAACTGAAGCTATAAATCTGCTGAAGTTACCAGAGTTATTCTGAAGCTAATTATAACTATATGCAAAGCAAATGAAGCGAGAACTAATTAATGGAGACTACTACCTCCCACGAACTAATGAGGTATGCTTTATACCAACAGCTCTTCAAATTGAAAAATTAACCATGAGAACGAAGGAAGGAAGGAAAGAAAGAAAGAAAGAAAAAGAAAGAAAGAAAGAAAGAAAGAAAGAAAGAAAGAAAGAAAGAAAGAAAGAAAGAAAGAAAGAAAGAAAGAAAGAAAGAAAGAAAGAAAAGAAAAGAAAAGCAAGAATTGAGGAAGTTGTTTAAGAATAGTAGAGAAGACCAGAAAAGCAGTAAGATCCCTGCTGTTCAGTGTTCTCCCTTGACATGATTTTCTAAGTATCTAGTTGGCTCTCAAATTTTTTTTGTCTGCCTTGATAAGCATTTTTAGTGCTACTGGGCTAAAGAAAAGAATAACACCCTGTTGTTTTGGGGCAATTTCCCCCAGTCCTCCTTGGACATTTTCTACGGTATTTAGTTTTAAAGTTATGTGCCCAATACTCTGTAGTAAGAGAGGCAGTTGAGTTGGCTGAGGCTGCTTCTTTTCTTTCAAGTGTGTGACAGGACTTTTCAGCCCTGATACTGAAAAAGCTTATCTTTTTTCCCTTCATGGCTCAGTTAAGCTGGAATAGCTTGCCTTCTGGTGAATTATCTTGGCTGAAAAACTTCCTTAGCCAGCAATAAATATCCTTTCCTGAATACATGGGAAAGGATAAGCAAGAATTCATGACTGACAGACACAGCACTTCTACAAAATATAAAAGCCCACTATAATTTTCATAAAATCAGAAATCTCTAATTCACTCTCTGAGTGTGTGGGGAGGTGTCCTTGGAGATGTCGGTCCTGGGTTACTCTTGTGGAAGTTGAGTGAAGGGAAACTTCTGTACATCACTGTCATACCTTGATAAATTACATTGGCTCCTAATCTATACTATTTCTTTTCTAGCTGTGATATAGGTACCTTTATTATCCTGCACTGTCTTATGAACCTACTAGTAGTGTTTCTTTTGTTTATCTTGTGTGGTAAGAAGCCATTAAAGTCTTACGTCTGTTTTCCCTGTGTCTATTCAAGAAAAAATTCATGTGGTAACAGACCTGATCAGTCATTATTAAGAACTTGTAATCAAGATACAATTGGGGTGCTGGCTGCCTCAAGCAGAGCTACTGCCAGAAATCTGAGTCCACAACAGGGCTTGTCTGAGCTCTTGTCCCCATTCATAACAAAGTATAACAAAACCCAATTGTTTTCAGCTTGTGTTCTGTGGTCAACTCCACCTGCTACCCATTAGGCTTTTATTTCTTTATTTTATTAATCTTCTATTTATTTGTCTTTTGTACTCTTTTTCTTTCATAAATCAAAATCCCCATCTTCTTTTCTGTGTTGCTGTGCATCTACAGCCATGTTTTGTTTGGTGAAATGAGGTATCTTTGCCACTCACTAGAAAAAATACTAATAAAAAAGTGTTTGGATCAATATCTTATCTGTAATTCTGTGCTTTAAAGGGCTATGTGTCCCCTCTTTCACTAAGCAGCATATATGTCTACTAGATTTTATTTACAAAGGAAGATTAATTTCAAATGCAATCGAAGTATTACACAATCTTATTAAATAACACATGCATCTAAATTCAGGGCATTTCCTTGAAGCATATACTACTTTTCAAAGGCTCTTGAATAACCTGCAGCCAATATTGTTGCATCACATTTTTTTGCTAAATCAAACTGGAAATTAAATGCAAATAACAAAATAGAAAAGAGATATATAATAATAGCAAGGAGGTGAAAAAAGTGTTCTTGACTACAAGCCACCACAGCTCTCCATTTTCTGACTTTGAATACATATATATATATATGGTAGAGTCTAATCATTAGATTACTTAAACCATCTTTGCAACAGAAATCCATTTCACATCTTGTCACCAATGGAACAAATATTTACAATTATAATTTGCCGAAGAACCACATTTTTCTATTCCTGTCCTTATATAACTGCTCAATATGAAGCAAAACTATTTCTGGAATTAATTTCATGTAGGAAAGAGGGTTGAAAGGAAAATGACAAATCCTTCTCATGGGCCACAGATGAACCAACTCTTTTTATGCAATTCTTGACAGACTTCTATTTTATCTGTTTTTGAAAATGCTGAACCGGACAACCCACCATCTCCAAAAATTCCTGTTATGAAAAGTCCCTGCTAAAATTACAAATTATATCAGTGCTTGATTAGTCTTACTTTTAGAAAGTTTTCCCAAGGTTTAAGATGTTAATACTGGTTTAGGTAAAGTGAGAAAGGATCTTCTAGTGCCAGATCTTTTTATAAAATACTAGTAACACCTGAATAGTTATTAAACATACCAGTTAGGTTACTCTCCCCTCAGCTGTACTGTGCTTGTTTGCTCATTTGTGCCCACTACAAGCTTGTGTTGCACCCAAAGGTGAATCCCTGGAAATTCTGGAGAGAAAGCTGGCCATCATCCCCTTGTACGCCTTTCCAGGAAATCTGTCTTCTTCAGACAAGTCACAGCTAATGTGAAATCAGATTTCTTTCAGAAGAATCTTGTTACAAACAGTAAGAGGTTTTGGCTGGTACATATTTACTCTGTAGCTGTAAGATGGAGAGTTGTTCAGTCAGTTTTTTTAAATGCAAGCAAAGTTAGGAGGAGGATTTTATTTGATTTATGGGTTCTCACCTCCTAATTGCCACATCTTCCAGCAAAAGAGAGTTACAAAGTCTTCATTGCTACATTGTAGAATTGATTTAATTACAAATGTAATGTCACTTCTCTAGTCCTAGTGTATTCTATTTTTAGACCTTAAAAAAATGATTTATGGCATTAAGGAATTAAGGTCCACTTGAGATTGCTGTATGAAAGTAGAACTGATTGCTTAAAAGGTGTGAAAATAGCAATGTTATTTACACATTTGTGGGAGTGGTATTCTTGTAATTGAATCATGTCTTTGCAAGGTTCTTATTCACATTACTTCTGAATGCATGCACAGTGACATTAATTTAATCATAATACATGACTTACACATGTTTATCATTCCTTTTTATCCCTTCTGTCGTGCTTTTTAATAGGCTTTTGTGACATATTAAAGAAAAAGTTTAAGTCATCTTTCTGATGGGGCTCTTAAATAACAGATTTACTGGTGTTGGCTCTGACAAAAGGGGAGATGAACAAGAGTGTTCCTGTTCTTCCAGCTTGTTCAAGATCTCAGGCTCAAGGATTTCTACATTGCTAACCTTAGCCTGGGGGAAAGCCTTGGCCCTATTGATAGAACTGAGAAAATCAGTTTTATTGGAAGACAATCTTACTGCAAGAAAAAGGCATGGGTGTACACAAGAAAATTTAATTAAGGGGAAAGCATTATTTCTCCTCCACAGCAAGAATATTTCTAGTTGCCCACTGTTTTAATGGAACCGTAAAATAAAAGCGTAATCAGTTTTACCAATTTTTAAAATGAATCTCAAATACTACTACAGCTTTTTCAGATGTATGTCCTCTCCTTCACAGAGGCAAAACAGTCAGTCTTTAATAGTCCAGAGAACAACTTTTGAATAATATCCACAGGGTGAAGGTAGTTCTTTACTTTTTACATTACTCATTGCTAAGATATTAAGATGTATCCCTTTATCACAACATACACATTATATAAGTAGACAAACAGTATTACACTCTATTACACTTTTTTCCTGAATTTTATCCTTACATTAAAACTTCTGTAAAAATATTTAAATCACCTATATATAAATTCTAAACAAACATATTCAATAAGCTGTTTGTTCCATTTCCCCCACCCCCACCATTTGCTTTAAATACACTTTTTGTTTTGGGACAGTCCTTTGCTTCAAAGAAATACTGGTTTATCTATGTATCTCTGATAAATAAGTCTGTAAAGATCTTTAACATATGTAAGTGGCACATTTTTTTATTTATAGACATGACAATCTCATTTTATTCTCAAACAGTTATATAGATAATCACCACACCGTTTAAGGAGAAATAGCTTGAAAACTATCTCTAAAAATACAAAAATTGTCTTTTTTCAGATATTAAATTCTCAAAAATCTGTCAGAAATAAGCAGCTAATCTTGCATCTCCACACCTGGGAAACTTCAATTGAGTTAATGTCAGTGGAATGTGGGTGGTCAGAAAAATGAAGAAAAAACCCCAAACATTTTTAAGACTGCCCATACCTTCTACTCTCAGTCCAGTTCTAGATAAATCCTCTATTTTTTTTTTTGAAGTGTTGTCACACAGATGTCTCTCTAAGCTTTACCTTGCTTGCTGGTAAACTTGGATGAAAAGAATAATATCATGTGTCTGTTGTGGTCCTCTATTCTCTGTGTTTTTATACCTTGGCCATCTCTTCAAAGGCATCCCTGGATAGGATTCCCTAACCATAAACACATTGGAACAAGTTTTTAGTAAATATGTTTATGCTGTTTGATATTCTGTACCTAAACCGTTTTAAATTTTTTTTCCCCTTGCAACACAATTTCAAGTTTTTGAAGTATGCCTTCTTATTTTAAATAACCTTCTTTATTTTGTTGTTTAGCCATGCTGGCTTTATTTGTGATGTTTCCACAAGCATTTTGGCAAATGAAGCACATTTGTTTTGAATTTCTAATGTGTTATCTGCCAGTGTTTTTCAGTTTTGTTGGTTTGGGGGTTTTTTCTCTCTAGAAGTTTTTCCTCATTTTTAATGTAATTCTTATTGAAATTAAGTGGTGCTAGAGAGCCTGTATATATTTTTTTTATTTCTTCAATAGATAATTGACATGTATTCATCAAGGTTTTTGAAAGTAAATTTTAAATCAGGTCTGCAAAGCTGTCATTTTGGCTGAAATGCAGTCTTGATTTCACACTTGAAAAGTTATTTCTATCCAGTCTATATCATAGTAGATGGAGTCTCATAACCAGGTTTTTCTCTTAAGCTCCTAATCACCTTCACCCTCTCTCTGTCACTATCACTGTCCTAGCTGAGCAATGATACTATACTTGATACTTGATACTATATTTTTCCTATTTTGTCCTTTAATTTCTACACCTGTAAAGATTTTATGTTGCTTGTTATTCACCCATTTACCTGATTTGATGGCTGTTTACAGATGAAACTACCCCAAATCAGGATAAAGCATTTTTAAAATAAAACAGGCAGTGGAAAAGAAGTTAGTCAACCATCTCAAAGTCACATCATTTCTAGATGAAAGGCACATTTGGTAAATTCTAGAAGGCTCAGACAAGGGTGATGCTAGAGTCTAATTGTTAATAGAAATTGTAGCTATAAATATCAGCATCATATGCAAACGGTGGTAGTGTAAGATGTAATTCTGTAAACTGATATTTACTGTTATCATATCTCTGGGTTTCTTCAAAGCTTCTCCAATAGAAAATTATTTAAATATTCTAAAAGATAACTCTGCTATGAGGAGATTTCAGGTTAAGTAGATGACAAAAATATCAGTGGGTAGACTGCAGCAATAATGTAGAAATCAAATAAAGCATGTAGGAGACGTAACAAAGATATGAGAATGGTAAGCAGTAGATTTCCTGTGCCTCAATTCTCTTCAGTCCAGAAGGGAAATAGGAACAAGACTTTGAATCAATCCTGTTGCTCTACTAACTGGAGAAACTGTTTCCCAGTTTCTAAAAAAATCCCCAGAAGCAAGGAAATGAAATACACCAAATTAGAGTAAAAGGGAGAAACTTGACCTAACTTAGCAGAAGGGCAAGCCAGGAAAAAGTTAGTCCCCCTCTGGGGTAGCTGGAGAGTTTTACAAGCAAGAATATGCTTAAAATTGGGGGAGGTAAGAGGAAGACTGAAAGGTTGAGAATACCTTGAGCTCTTTCCAACAGATAACAGTAATATTGCCTGCTGTTTCCTGCAAGTGAAATTGAAGTGCTTTCTTGCTTTTAAATTTAGCAGTATTAGTGTATCACTCTCGAGAAATTGAAGCTTGAAGGGAAAATCCCAATGTAAAATGCTGCTTTCAGTTCCCTGCTTATTGGAAAGGAAAAAGTGTTAGTCTGAGACAGCTCCACTGGAGTTCTCTGATTTGTCATATGGCTCTTAATGGAGGATGTTTAACTCACCTTTAAGTTCTGCTGTTATGTTGCTGTAAGAAAACAGATAGACACAAAAAGAAGTAGAAGAAGAGAAACAATCTAGGAAATATGGATTTGTTGACATTTGCAAGACTTACAAGATTAATATTTTTGCCAGCAGTCCAGACCATGGGCAGATAGTCAGTCAAAACATTTACTGTGGATGCAGACTGAATTTATCCCTCTGGTATCCTCTCATTAGACTCATCTCCAATCCCTTTGTCAGGTGAGTGCCACTCAGCAGCATCTCATTTGGTGTGTCAGTTCTCTCTGGGGTCCTCAGTGGTTCAGAGGTGATGGCAATATGCTTGCTGGGGTTCTGGTAGTACACAAGGCAGCTTGCTAGCACTGTGTGTCATCTCAGCTCTTCCACTTGTGGTGCTGTGTGAATTGGCATTTTCATGAATGGCTCCAGGGTACCAGAACCTATTATGAACCTACAATTTCTTATCTGTATTTGTCCTCACAGTCAACATACACTAAACCTAAATCCCTATAGAATCTGTGCATTAGGCAAGGCTGCCAGTCCTTATGGGAAACAAAGGCCAGCATGAACTTCATGGAGCAGGGCATTAGCCTGTTTTATACCTGGGCTGAAAAGTCCATTGCAGCAGATCTGCTGTGCTGAGTTTGCTAAAGGATATTACAAAAAAATACACCAGTTCATAAGAAAGTTGTTTTGTTTTCTACCCCAAAATTTGGCTCTAGTAAACACAGGTGTATTTAAGCATCCAGGTAATACTTTCATATTTCTTTTACAAATGGACTAAGGGCTTTATCGTTATACTGAAACCCAGTTTCCACTAAAAGAGTTGCTTATCATGAATAAGTTTAACTTTTCCCATTCCAGTTCAGAAACACCAACTTTACTGGTCCTCTTAATTATCAGGATGAACAATGATCCCCTGAAGCAAAAAGGAGTTACTGTATGACATTTGATGATATACCATATAATGTCTCAGGGGAGCCTGTATGTCACTGTAATTCAGTGCTGCACATTTTCTGGTGCCTATGCATTGTGAAGTGATGAAAATTCATTCTTCACTTTATCAGCAGAGGTAAAAATACTTTTGTTACGTTAGAAGAGAGAAAACATAAATAATTTAAGATCCATCTTCTTAAAACTTGCCTAAGTTTAATATTAGTTAAAGATAAGCACATTTTTATTAAAATGATAAAATCATGAAGCAACAATCTTCCAGCTTCATTCTTAGTCAAAATTGGCTATTTTCAATTAGTATAAAAATGTATTATATATCTTTTTATGTATACATTCAACATGGGTATCGGTAGTGGAAAAGTAAAATTCTGCAATAATCTCAGGGAGATAAAATATAAATAATTAAATATCTGTCTTTCTAGAAAAGGATTAGCTATTATGAAATTTAGAGATAGAGCAACTTACTGAAACAATAAAGGCTATTCATAGTATAAACTGTTTCTATTCTGCTTTGTCAATCAAAATTCAACTTATTTGATAATCTTCAGAAGCAAATGCATCATTATTTGGTTTCTGATTGTATCAGTTGAAATATCTCAGTACTCAAAAACTAAAGGATCTAATTTAAACACAAATATTTGCATCTAAATAATATTTTTTTTAATATTGTCAGGGCTCTTTTCTTCATCTCTGGCTTTTCCAAAGCAAGACTACAGTAACATATTCCTTACAGAGACATCTTAATCGGGTGAGAGGCTGTGGCAAGCAAACAAAAGCACCAGAATTTCATAAGTCTTAGAAGAACCAATTTTATAAAGTAACTTCAGTCACTGAACTAAAGCACAAGAAAACAACAGACTGACTCTACTTTGCAATCAGGCCTTACCTAACATAGTTGCAGCCACTGGGATGGCTATAGTGGTTCAAAGCAAATACAGGCTGCTTCTACACAACTTGGGTTTACTTTGGTTATCTAACAAGCTCTCACTACACAGGAGAAACATTTTTCTTAACTTTAAAGCCTCTGTATCCACTGTAGGCCAGATGGCAAAGTCAGAAAGGTATCCCCAACATGTGTTTAAATGTGGTTCAGATGGAGAGCATCTGAAATGTTCTATCAACCTTCAGACTCTTTCATAACAGAGCAGAAAATCCATGAAGACTCTTGCAGTCTCCCAGAGGCTGTCATGCTATAACTCACAGATTTTATTTTGGGATATCTGCAATCCCATAACTAAGCAGTGAATGCTTCTGTCAAATAGATTCTAACAACTAAAACTACAACTGCTTTTCTCTACTTAACATTTATTTTCTTTGCGTGCTAAGATGTAAAGATATTGGAAATAAACTCTAAGAGAATAATCAAAGAAATCAAAATTTTGGGATTATTCCATTATCAAAACCCCTTAACTGCTGAGTAGGAAAACTGTTTTATGCTCTGAAAAGTATGGTTTCTAAATACAATTAATATTTTCAGAAATCCTGTAAAAATGGTAAGAGTTATGAAGTTTTACTTAATTTATAGGAACTTCATAGGGGGGATCCATCAATGCAGCACAGTGGGCAGCTGAACTGGTCCCAGTGGCTGCATCTGTAATATTAAATTGTGAGGAGTTAGGTGGTATGACAGGGCACATGTATCCAGCTTTGCACTCTTACAGACAAAACCCCAAACCATGTCTGAGCTTTGGCATGGGCGAGGGAGCATTCTCAGTGGGCAGTTTGGAAAACCTCCCATGTTCTGGAGGGTAAGTAAGTCAAGTTGTGTGGATGCAATCCATAAGGTATCATTCCATTACAGACATAAGAGGTGAGTCCCTGCTGGGGGTGTGCAGCTCCTGGTGCCTAGCACAGAAGTTGTGGTTTCCTGCACTCTGGGTTTGCTTCTTCTGATACTGCTTTCTGGAGTCCCACTGTGCTTGGTAGACCCAGGATGACATTTTTAAGTTCTTGCACTTGTCAGGCAGTAGGTCTCTCCCCCTGCCTCAGTTTCTTACTCACACATTGTGCACTACAGCCATTGCATTCTCCCACCCTAATTTATGCTCTCTAATGTAGGTTAGTTTTAGACTAAAACTACCTACTGAAGAAAAATATCTCATGTAATTTGGTGTCATTTTAGAAGCTGGAAACATACACAGGACACAGAATAGTAGATGGGTCCTTCATTCACTAAGGAGATCTCAAAGCAATCACAGACAAGAATGTGTGTGTTTCCTTTCACAAGTGTATCAATCTGATAACTAATATAAAATTGGTTTGTGTTCTTTCTGCTCCAAGAGGAAGACTGCCTCAGAACTTCCCTATCAGATCCACTATAATATTCAGATGCAAGAAGAGAGAATTTCATGTTTTTATTTGCTCACAGACCTGCAGTTTTGTTAGCTCATATAGTTCCCTGTTCCTCTCCTGGTATTTACTGCCTGCTGTAATTTTAAAGCCCATTTCCACAGGGTCTTATATTTTGTTTTCTAAGCAGATTGAACTGTACATTCACCTGTTACTTATGTGAACAAAGGAGAAGAATTTCCTCAGTTACTGGTTTAATTTTTTATTTTATATTTTATATTTATTCACCAGCAGCTTGCCCCTCTTTGGACTTGCACATAGTCTGCCCTTCAGCTTAATTTTGTTCCTTCCTGACCTATGTCCTTGGTATAAGTCATGCTGTGGAAGCACCTGAAATCTTAAAACATGTCTTGAAGGAAATTTCAAAAATCTTTTGGCACAAAAGATGATACTGTTTACAAAAAATTATTTCTTGTCATTTGGTGTCCAGGCCAATAAAATTTAGATCACCTCTAAGTTGAAATACTGGGAAGGAATGGGGATAGTAAAGCAGATATTATACCTGGGTTGAAAGATATAATATGATGTTAATAGTGCTTAAACAAATTTGTCAGTAGTTGTTTAAATTTATTTTATCTTTTTTAGACCATAGGCAGTTGAATTCGAATATCTGATTTTATCTTCTGAATTGTAGCCTAATTTCCTACAAATGGATTTCATTTCCTCTACTCAATAATACCCAGAAGAATTCATTATTTGCTTTTGTTCCCCAACAAATTTTAGGACAGTGCCACAACATCTGAAGATTTCTTGGGCAAAAAGACCAGAGGACCTTACATTTAGGGTTCATTGAAGGTTATATTACTTTTATAAGAAAATTATAAGTGATCTCTCAGCCTTCCTTTTGGAAATGCAGTATACTATATGCAAAATAAAGGCAATATATTTTCTTATTTAGCAATGGCACTTCCATGTCAGTCAGTGAAGGCTTAAGATAACATCTTCTCTTTAATAACAGAGATTGAACCCAGGAAAAGTATAGTTGCAAATACAGTAGAGGACACAGTTAGTGACAGTAAGTGACTTTTTTTAGTTAGGCAAAATGATGCAGCTTACTCCCATGTTCAGTGTGTCCCTGTGCAGAGCTTAGAGCTTATTTCTTTATTTTGGGGTAAAAGAACTAAGAGTGGCCTACTAAAAGTTCATGTAGCAAATTATGTTCTGGTTAGCCAACTACTAACAAATTAGGTGTTAGCTGGTGCCCCTAAATAATAGGTAAAGGATAAGGGATGACAATGAATTTCCCTGTTTCATATATTCTGTCTTGCAAAGGGAAATTAGTTCCTTGTCCTTTCATGGTCATTAAAAAAAAATAATGCTTATGTTACATCTACAAGGATTATTGAACACAATCATCACAAATTTGTTTTGTTCATTTGCCAAAATAGTAGGATATTAGCATATTTGAACCAAGAGAAGTATAGCTTTAGTTAGAGATTCGTGCTCTACTGAGTCAGACAATATACCCACACCTGGCATTGCATATTGGAGTCTATCTGCAATTTGTTGTTTGATGTGTAGGCAGAACATGCTTGTGGTACTGCATGGACCCTACTCTATCAAGTCCTTGGTCTTTGGACAGACTGTACTATTTCATGACAGTGAATATTGTTGGGAGAGTACTACAGGCAGGTAACTGAAAAAAAAATTGCTGTTGAAGCATGAGTTAGTTTACCAAAAATATCATTCTATAAATATTTGTATACAAATAAACTATAGACAAACACTATAAAACAAAATTCGATGTTGAAACTGTCCTTTTCACCACATGATTCCAGAAATTGTCCATAATTTTGCCCCAAGACAAAAAGTGACTTTCAAAGATGCAGATAGAAACCATTTTTGAACATTTAGGAAATCTGGAATTTAAATATTGTTTGATGTGACAAATAGGTGAAAAATAAATGGCAGTTGTCCCTAAGTGCATAAAAAAAAGAGATTATAATATCTATCTAGCATCATGACTCCTTTTCATCTATGGCACTCAAAGAGTTTGCAAAAGGAGGTCATGAAAACTTCAAAGGTGTTTGGAATTTATTCAAATGTGACAGAATGGAAGATTTGTCATATTTATATTCTACAAAGTCATTTCTGAAGTGCTGTGGAGGATAACACACCTACAACTTGCCAGTGAAAAAAGTATGACAGTAGACAATACTACAAAATATAGTGGAGAAAAAGCATCTATTTTAATGTTGTTTTTCACAGCACTTTTTGTGGACATGTCTTTTTTTAAAATTTAACATAATTTAAAACCGACTACAATATCTAGGTAGAAGTGCCAAAAAATCTCTACCCTTTTCAGCAGAATTCAGTGCAGAAACAAAGTGCAGAATTTTATGCCTACAGATTGTAATAAAAGTTGTTAGCAGTAATGAGAATGCAAAAGTAAAAGGAATTGTTAGCAATGGAATAATTGGTGCATACCTTGGCTTCTTACACATTAGCTTTTTCCTGTTACTTGCAAATGTGCTTGACAACCACCTGTTAGTTTACTGCAGTTAGTTAGTTTCTGCAGTTAGTTTACTGCAGAAAACCCATGCTGCAAATACCAAACTGGTTCAGAGACCAAGATATGTACTTCTGAATTACAGCTGTGAGTTATTCTCTATCCTCTTACTCTGGTGATGGATGAACTAAGATATGTAAACATTCTGCTTCAGAACAGCATGAAAAACCTTGTGCATTTTTATAAGGGACTAAAGGTTATTTCAAACCTATCATCTGAGGGATGCTGTCAGTTTGTATTTACCACAGGGGTTTCTGGATCCTTAGCTCATTTTTTATGGTTGTCAAATAATTTGCTCTACATGCAAAGCCTTCCTACAGACATACACACTAAGGACAAAACCAGTTAGAATCCTTGTGTGGTTATTTCACCCCTGTAGTTTTCTCTCTATTTTTTTTTTTAACAAACCTTCTGATACTATTTTCTGATTGCCAAATTCCAATTCTTTCCTGGTTATGGAGCTTGTAGGAATAAAACATACAGGCAAAGGAATCTCACCTGGGGTTGCACTTCATTCCTCTTGCTCAGCTCAAATAAGTCCCATTATTACATGAGGCAAGCTCCCCTCTGCTTCAAAAGCAGGTCTCCTTGTACTGATTCTCTGTGAAATCTCAGAATGCTTTTGGATTTTTATTTAGCTGGCATTAGTCATGTTGGTTGCATTCAAAACATGAAAAAATATTCTGTATTCCCTTCTTTCCCATTCTTTACTATCACTCAGGCTAGGACTGAAATAACTGTGCAAGGATTAGGAATGGGTTGCAGGGCTGTTAAATATGTTACTTAATTTTAAATGGAGACCAGCAGATAGATCTTGCTCTGATGATCAGAAAGGATATCCTCCTCTTCATTGAAAGCATAGAAAACTCAGGAATTTACAATATAGAGACTGCCTCACAAAGCACCTACAAATTAGGGAAAACATATTTACCCCGTAGTGCCAAAGCATTTTTAAGATCTTGGCTTTTGTGTCTCAATCTTATGCTAACATGGCAAACCATCTCCTGTTGTTTTGTGCACAGCTGAAGTTCTAGATCTTAAAAAAAAAAAGGTAATTTTTTTTTTCTTACATCTTACACTGGAAAATGATTAAAATATATTTTAAAACTTAAGCAAGCAAGTCCTAGATTTGTGAGGCCAGAAGACATTTGGACAACAACTCATGCCTTCACTCCCCAAAAGTTCGTTGTTTGAAGACCCATAGGTCATCATGGCTTTGATCATACTTAAACTGACATTTTTAGCATATTTCCTTTAATTAAAAAATTATGTTCACTAATATAAGATAAATAGTAACACTGAAGTAGTGTCTGGGATACACATAAAGAATATATTTTTATATTAAACTGTTTGATATACAATTTAGTAGCATGGGACACTGTACCCATACAGCAGTTGCCATGGGAAAAATGTGAATATTGAAAAATATGAATATAGAATATTCATATAAAATGCATTATGCATTAGTCAGTCTGCTATACAATAGTACTATTCATAAGAATGGACCTTTTAGATTAAATACTTGATGTAAAAAATTGAGCAAAAGAGAAAAAGACCAGAAAAGATAATTTGTCTTTGAGTTTGTCTGATAGTACAGAGATATCTACACAGTTCTCAGCTGACTAATTCAAACCCACTGAATTAATGGGAGACAGGACAAGATCTCATTATTTTTTGGTAACAGTCATCAACTTAGAGTGTGCCCAGAATATGAACACATAGAGGAAAAAATGCAAAATTGTCTGCACAGAACCTTTTGTGTATATTTAAGCCTGTGCTTAGCTCCCTTCCAAAGCAGAGAAGGACTTAGATTTTTCTCTGTCAGTCTTATGATCCTTTGGTATTGATATCCATCTTTTGACAGTTTTATTGTTCAGGAGTTGATTGAAAGTTTCAATTTCAATGTTTCTTATTAAATGGCAAATTTGAGAAAGGATAAACCTACTGCTTTCTTCTGGCTGCCTTGAGAAAGCTCAGCATAAATACTTTGTTAAACAAGGTATCCAACTCAGGTGAAATTTCCAGGGGTCAAGCGAGGCAAATGTCCACAATAAATAAATCTTTCTGAAACAACACTAATTTTATGCGTTCCTTACTAATGTGGGGAAATGAAAAGTCACACTGTCATATAGAATTTTACAGACAATGATTCGCATTCTTAGACTTAACACATTACAGTGTACCATGCATGTCTAACATTGATTAGCCTGGCTTGCAAACATCTGCAGTCTGGTTAAGAGTGTTCCCTTTTAGAAACCTTCAGGGGTTTTTTTTTTGTGGGTTTTTTGTTTGCTCGGTTGGTTTTGTTTTTTTTTCTTTTTTTCCAACTTCTGGTGCATTAGAATGTATTGCACTTGGAAAACGTTTGTTTCTCATGGGTGTGAAAATAGCAGTGAGATGGCCCCTGGCTCCTCCAAGGGAGCCCCAGGGCTCCTGGTACCAGACCCAAGGGAGCCTGCAGCTCCTGCTGTCCCCTTGGACAATGCTCCTCCTCCTGCAAAACAACATAGATCTTCTCTGAGGCTGTAACCAAATCCCAAATGCTGTCTCAGGATCTTGCAGAAGATAAGTTTACACCTTTTTTAGAATCTGAATTTTAAACCTAATCATTAGCTTTTATTATCTTCAAAGAGAAAAAAAAATGACACCAAAAAAAATAGATGACATATACCATGTGTTTAGTATATCCATAAATGGATTTCATACTTATTCCCATTTATAATAGCATTTTAAATATTCTGACACCTTTTTTTTTAAATGAATGGTATCAATAATTTAGTTTTAAATGCCTCTTTTTACATTAGGGGCTAGAAATATTTTTCTATCTGCAAATTCATATTTCTGGAAGAAACCCCTAACTGTATAGTCTGCCAGGTAGATAGCAGTCAATAAATTGTTCACCAATTTTTGCTTCGATGTAGCATGTAATTTTGCTGATTTTACCTGGGGATAATTTTTAACTTTGAGAAAGATAGTATTTGTATGTCATGTCTGTTCTTTAGTTACCTGTCTGGAATTAGTCCTAAAAATCTCATTTCATATTTCTTAGTTTATTTAAAAAACCAAAATGCCATCCATCCAGTGATGAATGTTCATTGTTTGGGGACATAAAACATCACTGTGTGTTAGCTTCTAAGATGGATAGAGAGAACTGACTCAAAACATACTACAGAGGTTAGGAGCTGTGAGACATCCATACTGACAGAAAGACTGAAAATAGTAAGGAAGAATAGAAAGGAAGGAAAACATCCTAGAAGTCTCTGACAAAAACGTATATACCTTGTTCTCAAGTTTCACGTAATATTTCTGTAGGAAACAAGACTAGATAGGGCAGAGGCCTTCTCAGAAGGGATGGTTGCTCTTTCTTACAGCAGCTGCTCAAGGAGAGAAGGTCACAGGAAAGGCTTGACACGAGAAAGAGAGGCAATCTGGGAGGGACAGCAATGAGATGGGTGCTTGCAGTTAGTACAGACACTGACAGGCTACTGGAAAGAGAAGGAAGGGACAGAAAGGCTTCAGGAGTCATGGAGGGTGGGAAGAGTATCCCATGGAGAAGATTGGGCAGATTTTGTTGCATCTCAGACACTCTGTGAGTTAGGCAGCTGAAGCAAAGTCACCAAACAGTGGTTCATGGGGCAAGCCTAAAGTATCCAAGAGCATTAGGGCACAAAATAAGAAGCTGTTCATATTTTACCTGGTACAATTCCTTAGAGTATTTTTCACTTAAGAATGAACTATGCTAGTTTATACTCTAAAATACAACTCAGTCTTGAATTCAAAAGCCATTCTGGTTTTCCAGGATATTGCTGTAAGAAAAAAGTCTGTATAGCATTGTCTCTCTTGTGGGTTTCTAGCCCCCATCAGAGATAGGGATAGCTCAAACCTTTCAGAAAGGGACATCCTGGACCTCTGAGATGAATATTGCTCTCAGCTTGGCAAAATACAAATCACTTCCTTCAGGAGGACCCACAGATATGTGGTCTGCATTTCAGTGTGTATTGGGCTTATGTGGCAGGTTTTTGATAGTGGGGGGGTAAGGGCTGCAAGTGTGACTTCTGTTAGAAGATAACAGAAGCTGACTGCGTTGGACAGAGCCAGTGCCAGTCAACTCCAAGATGGACCAGCTGCTGGCCAAAGCTGAGCCAAACAGTGCTGCTGGGAAAACTCTGTGATAACACATTTAAGAAAGTGGGAAAAAAAAAGCTTCACAGCAGCAGTTAGAAAGAAGTGAGAATGTGTAAGAGAACAATGTGTAAGTCTGGAAATAGCAAGGTCAGTAGAGGATGGGGGGAGAAGGTGCTCCAGTACCTGGAGCAGAGATTGCGTTTCAACGCCCAGCTGGGCCTGTGACCCTAAGGAGACAGGAGCCACGCTGCAGCAGTGTGTTCCTGAAGGACTGTCTCTCACAGGGAGAGCCTCTGCTGAAGCTTTCCTGAAGATCTGCATCCTGTGGGAAGGTCTCACATTGGAGAAGTTTCTGAAAGACTGTCTTCCTCAGGAGACACCCCATGCTGGAGCATGGAAAGGACAGGAGGAGGAAAGGGCAGGAAGAGGAATGAGCAGCAGAGATGATGTGGAATGAACTGACTGAAACACCTGCTCACCATGCTGCTGGGTCACTCAGTGTGAGGAGGCAGAGAATCTGAGTCCAAAGCTGAACAGGGCAAGAAGGCAAGGGTGGGGGAATCTTGGGGGTCTTTAGAATTTTTTAACTTGTCTTATTTCTTGTTTTCCTGCTCCATTATTGACAATAAATAAATTTGCCCAAGTTGAGTTTCTTTTGCCTGAAATATTATTTTCCTATCCTTATCTTGACCTATGAGCTTTTTGTATTTTTTATCCCCTTGCATTGCTAATAGAGGGGAAGTGATAGAGAGGCTTGGTGGGCACCTGGCAACTAGACAAGGTCAGAGCCCTACACAGCATGAGAATGTCAATACTTATCATCTCCTTAAGGGAAAGGAAGAAGTCATGAAGGCAGTGAAGCAGGCAGCAGCAAGGGGAGTAATGTGGAGAGCTTTACTAACTTACAGGACTGTATGTTTTTATGTCATGTTGTTATTCTATGAAGATTGAGGAAATTATGCTTAATGTAGATGGTTTTATACAACTTCCAGTTGCTACAGATGAGTAAGGAATCTCTCAGATTACTCAAAACAGAAAGTTTTAAAGTATTCTTTATGCTGACGAAATCGGGGTTGTTACAAAGCTGGCAAGTCAGTTAAACATTTGGAATAACATTTACAACCTCCTGTTGAAGCCATATTTGAAATTGAGTAGTCAGAAAAAAAAAAAAAGAAACAAAAAGTGGTTGTTGTTACAGAGAGGGGCAAGCTTCAACACTTGAGGCCTGTCAGTTCCACTAAAGAGGCCTGTCTGCTAACAAATGTAACCTCAAACAGGGTGTCAGACCAGGGCACTTAGCAGAGTACAAGAAGAGGCTCAGTAGAGTGGTGTAGAACAAGTTGGATTCTATTCAAGATTAGGATGCTTAAACCGAAGCTTCTATTCGTGTATAAAAATATTTTATTCAGTGGAGTCTAGTCAGTACTAGAATTCCTGAAACTGATCCTGTTGTCCACTGCAGAAACCTAAGAAGTGTCCATTTTTGCTGCCTCAGTCTATCTTGTGTAATTGCTATTGAAAATCACTGCTCCCTCTCTCATGACCAGAAATCTGATTTGCATAGTGAAATCCCAGCCTATGAACTGAAAATATCTGGGATATCATTCTAGATGAAAGAGGCAACAGACATTGATTTTCTATATATCTCAAATTTGCCAATGGAGCAGATTACATGAATCTTTCTGATTCGTCAAAATCATGCAGCTTCTGCATAGCAAAAATTTTTAGAGTATATATCACTTTGTGCTTTGAATAAGGTGCAAAGGGCTTTTGCATTTTGCAGATTTTCAATTTTAATTAATTAGAGATATATTTGCCCTATATATTTCCCAGAATTTTAATATTTATTTCACATTGAATCAGTTCAATTTATTCCGAATATAAGTCATAAAAAGTCTAAAAAAAGACTATGTGCATTAAAAATGCGAAGCAGATGGTAAAATATTAATTTGTTTATGATGAGATTTTCTTTTCAGATTATCTAATAAGATGTTCACTATTATTTTGTAATGTGCTCTTGAATCTCAATTGAATGGCTATTTTAAGAGTATATTTTAAATGGAAATAGAAACTAGGCACAAATGTCCGTAACTGAACCTGCCAAGAAAAGAAAGTAACAGTTCTGTTGTACAGTAGAAATAGGACTGAGACTATTCTTGCACTTACGTAACCCCCATATATAGTGCATCCCTCTAAATATTTAAATAAATTGGTCTGGAATAACCTAGACCTCCAAAATGAAACTGGGTTTATTAATATTATACTATTTATTGTTTATTTTTTCATGGCTTATACTTATTGGAAAAATTTTGAGAAGAATAGGTAGAATTAAGTGATACTTAATTTGGTTTTGGCATTACTTTGTCTTCAGAGTGAGCAACTTATTTTATGGAAAAAAAAGGAGATTTTATTCCATATGCTAGATTACTTTAGTTTACTGTATGAAATACTGATGAACTCAGTACACTTCTTTAGACTATTCCAACTTTAAAATTAGGTCTTAAAGACTTCATAGTACTTATTAATTTAAATAAGCCTAATAAGATCAGGCTATTGCAGTAGAAGTTTATTTTAAGTGTATTAGTTGGTTATCCACAGCTGACAAGGATAAATGAGTTCTGCTCAAGGCACTCTTTCATCTTCATTGATCCATGCTAAAAAGACTACTATGAGTTCTACTTAAATATGTTGTGGGCATAAAAACAAGAACCAAGAATGTGATAAGGAGATTAGATAAGAACTGTAACCATTTTGTTTAGACATGTTTTTTTAAGATGTGAACACTAGAAACAAACAAATACTAAATATGCTCATGGCATATGTAATAAAATGGTTATGTTTTCCTTCACTCAAAGAGATTTTGCATCACATGGTTCAGCATCTTGAAGTGTCAGTAGCTAGTTTAGATGGAGAGATAACAAGAAAAAAACATAAATTAAATTTGCTTCCTTAAGGCTTGCAGGAACATGGAGAAACTTCAGGAATAATTGATAGTGGCAGGATGTGAGAGATAAAAAGAGATGGACTGGGAAGTATTTAATTACTCTTTGTGGTATTACATCTGTCACACTTTTTGTGCTACATTAAAGTTTCATTATTTTCATATTTCTTGTGTTCATATTTTCCCATCCTCTTCTTTCTGCTAAATTTACCAAGTAATACAATGTGGATAATAGAGAGCTATTGCTGCAAATGTCATTGAATCTGTTACTGGACTGGATAAAGTACCTCAGCCATGCATTCTTTTTCATAATGCATTTTCAATTAGTGGTTTTGGAATTCTATACAAAGTAGATTTTTTTTTTTAATAATTGTGTATTTCTAAATAGACATAGTGAGACTTACAGTATGGAACTATTAATGAAACAATTTTATTTCACCAAAGAAAATTATTGCATTAGTCTGTTTACTGAAAAATTTTCTTCATCTAAGGACTTGCCTTCTGCAGGCTCATAAAACAAAAGGTTTACCTTTCCTCATCTGAACAATAACAGAAATAATCTGAGAGATTCAGGTTTCCCTTCTTTCAGTCTTGTTCCTTCCATCTATGTTCTTACATCTTTGGAGCCTACACATATAGATCAGTGGTTCAGTTGTTTGGAAAAAAACATAGTATCTTTTGCCTGAATATGTTTTCCTAAGATTTTAATTTTTTTAAGAAGATGTCTATAATTTCTAACAGTGTTTCTCTTAGATTCGTGAGATTCTAATACAATTCTGTTCATTAGTGAATATCTTGTTTACTTTTTTTAAGATTGGAAAGTGAAATCTGTTGTATTAATGAGTAATACTGTGTGTAGATTATGGATTCATCAGGATTTGTTGTGAAATTGGAATGCATATTAGGTACCTGGAGATAATAAATGGAATACTGTGCTTCAATGCCATCAGGACCTAAAATAACACAGAATTCTTCACTCAACTAAGATAAGTAAAATGTTGCCTGAGATAATAGCACTGGAGGCAGAAATCCAGACTGATGCTGTCCTGGTAATGCTTTTTTACTTTTTACATAACCAGACTAAAAAGAGCTCTTTTCTGGTTGATAGTTATGCAGTATGAGTCTTTCAATGATAGATTGCAGTTTGTGATGATCTCAAATATTTACTCTGGAGAGGCTCTGAAATGTTAAAATATACCCCATATTTAAGTGCCCTTTAGAACACAGAATCGAAAGCAGCACCCAGAATTCCTGAGAGCTGAATGAGTCATATTCAGCCATAGGAGCTGCATAGTTACCAACACACACTTTTATGACTTTTAGATTACAGCTTTCTCCTCGCTCCATTGTCCACAGAATTCACAATTTCATTTTTACGCATTTTTTAATCATTATATCTCAAGTCATTCCTCTGTCAATACAATAGTGTAATTCACTAAGAAAATACTATACAGGGCTCTATGACTTTAAAGCATCTCAACCTGCACTCACACAAGCACAAAAACCAGACAAAGCTGTTTTGAGGATTGCAAAATTACATCCCTGAAAAAGTTGCAAGCTTTCTAAATTACAGTCTCAGGACCGAGAGAAAATAGGAGGAAAAAAAGTCCTTCTGCATGATGGGTATCATTTGAGATTAGAAATTTATGTGAACTACATTAATTCAGTTAAAAGGTGCTGAAATACAGAGACTGCTTTTGCAGTTGTTTTTATAGATATAATACAGAAGTGTTTCTGCATTATTCTTTACAGACGTAACTGTTGCAAAGTTGTACTAGTATTATCATCTTTGAAAACTGTGTTTTAAAATTATGTTTTACTGAGAAAAAAAAAAGAAACATGAGGCCTTTGCAATTTATAGGGACCTGGTTATAGAAACCCTGCTGTTCAGCCCAGAAATATGTAACAAACCCGTACTTAGAAATGTATCTTTTCTCTTGATATTTGATTTCTTTCCTATTTTACTGTTCTTTCCAACTGACTTGTGTGACAAACATTGAGGATACTGGCTCAAGAAAAACAGTTTTGTTGCAAATGTGATCCTGTGCATTGCATATGGAGCTGTTTTGTATGCAGGGTAGGAAGAAGCACGGGTTCTTCAGTCACACAGAGACATTATGTATAAAAGATTTTCTCACTGATTATTTTTTTCCCCCTCAAAATTAACTGTCTATATTTTTCTTACACCTATTTCCATGGTTCATCCCAGATCAGACTGAAGATTAAAATTTCCTTCTCACCATGATTCTAGCAGTGCCTCTGATTTTCAGTAATTATAATTTCATTTCTCTCAGTAATCATTTTTTAGTTATTCAGCCTATTTTTAACAACTACAGATGGAAATAAAATGGATCTGTAGAAGAGACATTCATTAGCAAGTAAATATTCAGGGACTGGAAAAGTCTGTCTGATTCACAAAGCAGAAATGGCATTTAGTATCCAAGTCCCCTCCTAGACAAAATTAGCAAAGACTGCAGTGAAGTTAAAGCCTGCTGGTTGCAAAATTGGAAATTGGTTTCCTGGGGCTCTCTGTAAACTCTTCATTACTTTACTCAATCATGGTTCATTAGTAAGTTAACAGACAGAAGACCAGCACACGTTGGGATATGTTTAGAGCCAGGACTTCCATCTCCTTGAATATCCCTTAAAACTTGAATGTCACAGCAAATTAGACACTGTGTCAAACTGCATCTTTTTCCAGCTGCAGTACATACAGTGCACAGATCATGGCCACTTAACCTCTTGAAATTGTCAGGTGCTTTTTATCATGCATTTCATGGATTAAAACACAGTACATGTGTTTTAATTCAAAGTAACTCTGACGGAATAAACTAAAGACCTCAAAAGAGCCCAAAATAGAAACAAGTTAAAAAAACCTTGTTAACAGTGTCATGTAAAATGGATTTAATGTCTCTTATTAACCAAAACCTGATTTGCTAGAAGAAAACATCCACCGGTGATATTATTCCAGTTAAACAGAAAGTTAAAAATAATTTTTATATTTCCAGGAACTGTTCACATTTTAGTTACAATATAATTTTGAATTACAGCGGAGTGCCATTAATCTAGAGCCCCACCTGAGTGCCTGAGTCTCTATTTTCTATTAACCACCATTACATTTTTCTGTGACACTGCCTGATTTTTCAGAAAAACATTTACTGTAAATAGTTCAAGTCAGTGAAATGAACTGTATAGAAATTTTAAAAGAATTTAAATGCTTCTGTGCAGCTGCTATTTATAAAATAATCTTTTAATGCTATAATTTTCATGAGTTATGATTAATTTTGAAAATAAAATGTAGGCCAGGCATTATTTGAAGCAAACTGCTTAAAATTACCTGTGGTGTTTAGAGTCCCTTTAATACAATCTGTTCATGGTTTGCAGGGTTAATGGGTATAACAAGTGACACTCCTGGTTTTGTACCACTACATCAGATGCAAGTAGCTGCAATGGCCAGCATGACAGACACCTTGTGATTAGGTTTGTGATTTGGGCTATTCACTAACCAGAGGTGCTAGACCCTGATTCCCTCTGCAGTTAGGGAATAAATTGATTGTGGTGTCCAAAACAGGAAGCATGGCTACCAGAAGTGCCCAGTTGGAGGGAATCCATAGGGAGCCAGCGTATGGCAGGATAAACAGTGTGTTTCCTTTTGCTCTCTTGAATCTTAGTGCTGTTGCAGTCTTAGTACCTAAGTTAGGCACCTACTTTGGTCATGATATGGCAACAAAACTATGTAAGCTGAATTTTCAATTATCAGGTCCTAGATAATAGTGATGCAAAGTATCTGAGAGTGTCCAGAGAGGGACTGAATTCTTCCAAAGTCCCTTTGTGAGGAGCTCCAGGTTTTGTTTGACTTTTCTGGGCCTGCTCAGTGGGATTACTCTATTTGCTGTTTACAAGTGCTTTGTGTGTTCAGCGGGCCCTGTAGCTTCTAGCTGGCTGTTCAGTTGGCTCTTTCTGTCTACTACTAAACAAGGCACTTTTGGGAGTCTAGGGATCGGACTAGAACTACCCAAAGCAGTATGAGTGCCATGGTACACCCCAGAAACGTGACCTTTCAGCCATTTTCAGCCCACAGCACAGCTCCTTTCCAGCCTGGGTCTTGGATCCCCTTTGTGTGGGGATCAGAGAGAAAATTCATGGGTACTTGGATGTCTCCCTGGGAGTGCACAAAAGGATGAAGGCAACATAAAACTTGAAGTTTGAAAGCAGATTTCTTCAGTTGGTCCTTGGCTTGCCTTTGTCTTGTCTTGGCAAATGCTGTCATTACCACAAGAAGTGAACATGCTGTGCTTACATTGCCACTGGTATGCCAATTACAGATAATGTTATTTACTATCACAAATTCAGTAAAATATGGCAAACTGCAATTCAGAAAATATGTTTCATACATGGTGCTTAAGGGAAGAATAAAATATTCTCATGCCATCATCTGTATGATTTTTCACATAATTAATTTGTCTGTGTACACATATGCTCCTATTTTTATGGGGTTCTGACATCTATTTGATAGCTTATAACCTAATTTACTCTAGAGACAACTGGCCTGCTGAGGGTTGGCCTTTTGTTATAAATGTTAACAAAAGAATTAATCCCTCTCTAATTTCTTGCCAGGATTACAGTTGTACTGTCACAAAGAAATGCATAACATGTAACATGCAGAAAGTGGCAAAATAATAGAAAAATGGCACAAAATAAACCTTATTGAAAAGACAGATTACCACAACACAAGTAGGAATGAAGTGGCTGGTGACTCAGCTTGAAAACTTGAAAATCTAAGGTCTGATAAATAGTAACATTGCTCCACAGTATACACTTCAGATAACATGCAGAATCAGATAACCCTTACAAAGTCAGCAGAAGGAGCAAATGAGTGAGAGTCAGGGCAGATATTGTATCAGACAGTCATGCTGTGGCAACTCACCTTGCTGTGAAGCCCCCGGCAGAAAAGCAACCCCCAGTGAAGGTGCCAGATTCACAGAAACAAATGGAAGATGTGAGAAAAGGGATGAGACACACTTCCTTTTGTAGCTCAGGTATTTGGGCTGAATTTAAGTCTCTCTTTTACAGTTAATCTATGCATAATGCACATGTAAACTTATTCTTACATTAATTCCCTAATGAATTTTCTGAACAGGTCTTGCTTAATAATTTTGGTTAATATTGCTTGACCTAATGCAATTATCAAGCAGTATTTTGGAAAGTATTTGATGTGCGGATTATGAATGTACAGACATCAATAAGATTTTAAAGAAGTAGAAGTTATGAAAATTGCAGATTTGTAATTTTCTTTCCCCTAGAAATGTGATTTTTCTGCCTGTTGCACTGATTTTACTGGTTCAGTAGTGCACTATTATTTAAAAAAACCATTCTCCTTTAGTTATGAGTTAACCTTAATTATAATGAAAGCTCAGATGCCAAGAAGTCTACATTAAAAGTTCATTTCTATATTGGATTATGTGTAAAATTCCCATATTGGTTTCTCCTCAAGTTGTGTATAAGCACTTCTAAATTCTTTATCAACAACTTGCAAGGAAAATTAATACATAGTTATACTTAGATGTTTGGATAGGGATGCAGGACCTGCATCATTCTCTGGAGTATGAGTGACAACTACATGAGAAGACTACAGACATCCTCATTAAAAGCTGAGGATATGACTTCTTTGATTGGCAATGTAACATGTCTGTTTTCAGGGTCCCTTGACCTCCTTCAAAGGCTGAGGCTGTATCTCCACTTGCAAGTCATTTGGCTGAGTAAGAACAGACCACAGGGTGAAGTTATTGGTGCCAGGGCCACCACATTAGCTCCATCCTGAGGCTTTTATTTGTGAGTGAGTTCAGTCCAGTATCCTCAATTGGATGTCCTTATCATGGATGTGGTTTAAAATTGCCAAGAGGACAAACACTGTTTTGGACCGTTATGTTTTCCACTCCAAGGAGGTGATGGAGCACATTTGTTGTGTACCTAAATTAGAGGCTTCCAAAACAAACCTTGTCTGTGAGTACCACACCTGCTCTGGGAAGTGAACTCTTCAATGTGTTACATGTGGATGGTGAATGATAAGTGCATGTTTCAGTTCAAATCCTACAATTGCTCTAAATCAAATGCTAAAGGATCTGCAGCTTGAGGGGTACAATAAGCTCTGATAGGCATGGATAGCTCTCTGCTTTCTGTATCTTTTCCAATGTTTTGCAAACTGCAAATCATGAATATCAGAACTTTTCCTGGTAATCCATAGAGTTTTCTACCTGAGCATCTCCCAGGATTAAAAGTATTGGGAGTTCCCATGGTTCCCACATTTGAAAAACAGCATAATACTTCAAAGTTTCACTGCCAGTATGTCAATAATTAGCATAGCACTGAGGAGAAATTACAGTATACTTAAATTTGCAACCTTTTATGTCAGGATTAAAGTGAAGCCAAACTTGCAGAAATTGTTAGAGATCCTGTAGACCTTATAATAATATCCCTGGTGCTCTGGCCTGAGGTCCTCCAGGCCAAGGTTCTCTACTAATGCTAGCACTGATTATTCTGTGTACCACAAGTGTTGGATGCAGAGGAGACATTCTGCTGATCAGTGATTACAACCACTGCACTATGGGGATGGTATGTAATTTATCCCTATGGGAGTGCTGCTGCAATAAAGCATAAAAATGTTAAAGTTGGCTTGAGTAGGTGTTACCATCACTTGGAGAGCAGTGATTCTGTAGGCTGGTCACATTTCACACATCAGAGCAGCAGCCTGGTCTTGGTAGCAGTTGATTGTTTGCTGAATCTGAAAGAACCTATTTACAGAATGAAGTTTTACACTTCAAGTCCAGGTTTTAGAACTCAGTATCAGCCTTATGGTCAATCATTCCTGAGGTTTTTATTTCACATTTCTCTACCTTATGTTTTGAAGAAATGAGCAATTAAAGTTCTAATGGGAAATTCCATTTTCATCCCTGTATTACTTAAAGCAGTCTGTTTCTTTGCAGCTTGTTGCTTTTCCAAATTAAGATACTAAATATTTTGTTATTAGGGAAATTAGAATTGGTGAAAATAGAGTAAATTTGTAGCTAAATTTGATGTTTGGAGTGTGAAAGGCAGAGCAGCCCAAGACAGGATGGATCCTTCTATAATGCTAGTCATAAAATTATATTCTGAGCTATGTAATTTTCTTTTCTGTTGGAGACTGACAAGAACACCAAAAGTACAGTATTTTAAAAAAAGAGAAAAGAGAAAAAACTTCCTTAATCATGTTATATTTAACAGAAGTCATGCTAACCTGCAAACTAAAGATTGCTTATTACAATTATAGCTTTTGTTCTGACAGCTGCCTAATATTTACATCTACAGAAGTATTTGAAGCCATAATTATCACAAGAGCATCATACTGGAAAGATATTAAATGTTCATTAGATAACTCATTTTGAACAAGTTCACTTTATAGCAGGACCCTAATAGCTACTATACCAGTAGTCTTTGCAAAAAATTTCACAGAATAGCATGGTAAACTAGAGATATCTGTAACCCCTTTTTCAATGGAACTCCTAAGCCACTATATGGGAGTTCATGACAACTTTTTTGTCAGCTTTGTTTTCTCTTATGTAGCAAGGGTTGATCTTTTTTATAGAACAATTTTGTTTAAATTGGCTCCAAGATCCAAACTCAAATAAGAAATGGTGTCTTGCTGGGTGATGAGGACAACAACATTACTGTGCCTACCTACCTGCTATTATACAGAACAAGAAAATATTTTCAAGACAATATTTGCCTGTGTTCAAACAGTTGTTGTCTCTCCATTAGAGAAAAGAAAGAAAAATCATACATTCCCTGCTATTTCACAGTAGATTCTCTTGTATTCTCTGTATTGCTTCATTTTGAATAGACAGAGAGTGCTGACAGCCTGATGGTCATGTTTGTCACTGCTGAAAGGGAACAGTTTTTCTCCCATCTTCCACTTGGTCAAGGCTCCCGTTTATTTCCTGGTAGCATTGCTGCAAAAGATATCTCAAGAATGAGAAGTTTCATAAAACTCTTCACCTTTTTTCTTGTATTTGTGAAGTGAAGACTCAGATGTTTTTTGTCGCTGGGTCAAGAGATCAAGGAGATCATGGCTACAGGTAGAGACAGGGAAAGGCAAGAAAGACAACTTCCATAGTGGGAATCCTTAAAGAATGATCTTTCCTTCAGCCTGAGGTTCTGTTCTTCAGCTTGGCTGTAAAAAGGGAGCAGCCTGTGCTCAAAACTTAAAATCTATTTGGTTTAAATCTGTGATTTGAAATCTCAGTGTCTTGGAAAACAGAAACTGGGGCAGCATATTAATCAGGAATGTGACCCTGGCCTGGAGCTAATTCACAGCACAGACAATTGTCTTTACATGTGATTTTAGTTGTCATGCTAATCTGCATTTTATTAAAAATTGGTTACTTGTCATATGTGAGCCATTTGACCATAGTGTATCTTATAACAATCATGAAAGAAAATATTAGTAGCAGTATTAGTTGCTTTTCATAGTGGAAGTAGTCTTTCAATGCCATTTGCTTTGGTTGAAACATTAGAGGGTAATACTAGATATGGAAGTTACTATATTAAAGTCACTTCTAAGCCCTCCAAAAATCACTTTCACATCTTAAGTAAGACAATGTAATTTCAAACACACAGTAAACAATTTGACTTTTGAGAGTGAGTTAAAAATTAATTTGCTGAAAAGATTCTATCTAAGGAAGGAGATATTCCTACTCAATATTTTCAGAGATGATATTTCATTTACTGCTTTTTTAATGAGTGTGAATGAATACTAAATTTTGAGAGAAGAGTTTTGAAGGGAGGCTTTTTTTGCTCATGTTGAAGGAATTTCACTGTTAGATAAAAGGACACATGGCATAAATATAAAGAAAAAAATAAGGAAAGATCCCTTTTGCTTTAAAAAGAACTTTTTAAATGTGAAGTACACAGCCAAGCTTTGAAATGTATGGTGCAATTGGAAGAAAGGTGTTATGCAATGGTAACTCATGAAGTTTAAATATATAGCTGCTACAGTAAAACTTACTTGTGTATTACTGCTCTGTGATGTTCTGTTTCCTGAGAGTATCTGAAAGTCAAATTCACTCTAAATAGATCTTCAACCATCATCCCTGCTTATATAATTTTCTACTGAAGGTTTCTGCAATGCAGACTGCTTCTCAGAGTCTTGCTTCTAAATGAACACAGGGGTCAGTTAACAGAACACTGTGTTCACTAATATTTGAGGAGTAGGAATAAAACATGGTCCCTCTTGACATGTCCTGTATAACTGCACTCTGAATTTTTTTCTGATGCATTACCTGAAATACTCACAAGGAAATCTGAAATTACTTGGAAATGAGCAGATTTCAATTATCAAGGTAAATCTGCTCCCAAAAGTGAAAGATCTAGCAGAATTATTTCATGCATAGGTTTTTTTCCAGGCAAAACATGGCACATGTTAATAGGGCACAAATGGATTTGATCACAAACCTCAAAGAAAAACATACCAAAGTCTATTCCATGCAAAATGAAATAAAAACTCATCATTTTTACTTTACCCTTGTACATTTGATTTTCTGAATGTGAGTGTAGAGTTTTTATATAATAAAAGTGTGGATATACAGTCAGATAATTCAAAATTTAATTTTTAATTTACAAACAAGGGCAAAAAATATTGTTCCTTACATGGAAACAGATGGATTTGTGTGAAGAATTCTTCAAAATTTCTGGTAGGATCTGGACTTAAACATCTTCCTTGGTAATGTTCACCACTATGATTTATTAAAATACAAATAAATATAACTGTATTTATGAAAATAACACACAGAAACATGCGTGCTTACAGCCAGAAATTAATATTATAGGAAAATTTGCTGGCTTCATTGTGTTTGTGGCTGCTCTGCTCTCTGCTCTATGTTATAAATGGAAATGTCTGAGACAAGTCGTGCTTAGTCATAACCAGCACTGCATAATAAAAAATGTCAGATGTAGGAAGCAAACTTTTTATGAACTAAATATCTGTGGTAGGAATGTGGGAAGGACTAGGGAGGTACAGTAAATATACCTGTCTGACGGGTGCCAGCTCGGTGGTTTGCATGCTTTGCCTGTGAACAGCAGACACAGCCTGACAATGTGCAACTTGTACCAGCCCTGTGAGCTCTTTTCCATACCATGGCTGGTGCCAATCTACTGTTCTTTGGGGTTACATCCCAGGCTGACATGACCTATTGAGCATAAACTCTGAAAGGATGAGCTGTAGACATGTAATAATTAGAATCAACAGGTTGCTAATTTTAATCAAGAGTCCTGAGAAGATACTCTTTTAGAAGGATTTGAATGTGTCTGGGGAAGACAGGAGACAGGGAAATTTGATGTCTGCTTACCCAAGGACAGAAAACTTCTGCTAAAGTTTTCTATGGAGTACTATATTTATAAAGTCTTTGCCATTTCGTCTATAATTTTCAATCTGTGTCTGCCAATAGAACTAGAAAAAGAGTATAGAGTTAATAAAATTGCACTGGATAAATTTTTATTCCAAGGCTGTGAGTAATAAAAGATGGCATAACCTTCCCTGGGGCCTTTCTCTGTCTACAAAGAGGACAAATGGTAAAGTCATATATCATGGCATTGTGCTTTTGGAACTACCCAGGTCAGTCTCTAAGTTTTGAGATGCTCAAAGTAACAGAAATAATATTCATTGTTAATTTGTGGTTTCTACAGCAATAAAATGCCTTAAAGTGTCTTCTGAAACCTTCAAAGGTTTTGTTGAACAGGGTATAGGAGATCTTACTATTCTTTCACACAGGAATTATCAGTGATATATTTTTACACTCTACAGGACATATAGTTGCTGGTGTTAAAAAGTTAGAGAAAATTTGTTCATAATATTTTTGGAACAACACTGATGACAAATTAGAGATTAAATAGTGTATTGCTGAGAATTTATGTTGATGTCACATAAACCATTTGCTAAAATTTGTTTTGAACATCAAACTGTATTTTATATCTTGGAACATAAAAGGTGATTGGAATAATTAATATGAATGCCCATTTTTTCTGTATATATTTTTCTCAAAATGCAAAATAATTCACTCCTTGTTAATGCCTTTTTTTGTCCAGACTTTGCAAAATAAAAGGTGCCTTTGAATATGCCAGAAAATACACATCACCTTTTTCACATCATAGAGAAGACCGGTTCTGGAGATGATCTTTACCTTGATTTATTTCCTGTTGATTAACATGCCTAGATGTAAACATGAGTGTTATAGTAGATGGATGACTATTAAATAACATACATATCCTGTTCAGTCTTGAGGTAATTGGAAAAAAGCAGGTCTTTAGCAGAAGTGAAAAATGTATTCATAAAAGAATAAGCATGGAATAAATCCAGAACAATTTCACAACTATGGCTGGAAACATTCTGTCTCACTGCCAAGAAGTCAGAGATGCTTGCTAAAAATCTTTACTCTGAATACCTTTGCAAGAGCTCTTTTTCCTTCATGCTGGACATGTAGAAGCTCTTAATTTACAGCAGTTGTGTCAAAACTCATCAGCCAAGAGCTTATCCATTAAGTTCAATGGAGCTTGGACTTGGGCTGCAATTTTAAGTAGTTCAGTGTTAATGTCTCTACTTTTGGTCTGTTGATGTTCTTAATTCTAAGCAGAGAAGTCTGCATTCTGTATTGAATGAAGTCATGTTTTCTCTTCTCTCCAGGACAGTGGTAATTGGCAGACTTGTCCATCTCATCCTGGGGATACTGCTCTGTAATATTCCCTTTTTTATGACCTTCAGAAGTGTTAATAAAATGTACTCTGGGACTGAGGTGCAGCATAAGTGGAAATTCGATGTGGGTAGACCCATATGATAAAAGTGCTAGTGATGGGAGAATAAGGCAAGAACCAGCTAGCACTGATGCCTAGGACATTTTTAAGTACGTGATGAGACAGACAAACTTTTGACTCTGAAAAGCAAAGCTGAGACTCTTGGAGGTGAGAAATCATGTAAAAGTCTTGCCTGTGAACACTGGTCATTGTGGTGTGGTGGTAGTGAAGTCTTTAAATAGAGAGATTGAAGGCAGTTCTTTCTTTTAAAGAAAAGTGATTTCTAGCACTAACAAGTCTCAGAGCTCTCCCTGAAGTAGATCTTACATGCTGACTTCAAAGTAGAAATAAATTGTCATTGGTGTCAGTGATAAACTCAATTAGAGTAGTAGCTTTGCTTTCTTATGAGAATGCTTTTTACAAAATAGTGCTTTTAACTGTAGCAGAGTTACAAGCAGCAGCCTTCTGTCAATTACTGAGTTGTAGCAGCTGGGTAAAAATGAACCAGTTTTGAAATTTGGATCACAGTTCTGATATATGCCAGTAGCAAAGAAATGGAAAAGAGAAAGGGTTTCAAACATGATCTCTAAAATGTACCATGTATTCAGTGAAACCCTTTTACTCTGTCTCACCTATCAAGTAACAAGAGACACTATAAACAAGAAGTGAGAAGCAAGGAGTGCTGACTCAATTACTATTCTGTTAGAAAAGCCTCTTCCAGAGTATGAAATATCTCACATCATGGTCACCCCAGTCAGTTGTTCTTTATGCCAGTCATAACCCAAGCTATGTCTGCCCGGATTCTTTGCTATTTTTAGTCAGATAAATATTATTTTTACTGAGATCTAAAATTAAAATCCAAACAAAAGAAGAAAAGCTGGAACTCCTTCTTTTTTCTTTTTCTTTTTTTTTCAAATAGTTCTGTGTCCTGAAGTCAAAAAAGTGGCAAAGTACCAATTAATTACTACCTTTGCTACTCTTAGCTACGGAGAAGAGTAGATGTATAGAACTACCTGATGCTCAGGATTCAGCAGCCAGTGGAAATAGTTGCTTTCACTATTCTCATTAGCACCTGAAAGAGAACGGCTTGACAACCAGAGAAAAATAAATTGGACCTAAAGCCATTTTAAATGACATTTTCTCCACAGCTATAGTAGTACACAATAGTGAATGCTCTCTAACTAGACAGATGGTGAGAATAAATTCTCCAATTCATTTCTGAATGGAGTTAGGAAGACAGTGAAATCCTGAACAATGCACAAAAAAAGAAGTTACATGGATGGTATTCACAGATGGATGGAGTATTACTGCCAGTGGAATAAGGAATGACACTTTATCAGGAACAGGCAACAATATAACTGTTCCTCCATCCCACCTCATTGGTCTCAGAAAAACAGACTTCCCTCTTGCACCAGGTAAAACTATAAAGCATTCAAATTCTCACATTCTTTATTCAGTGATGTCACACAAATCAACATCATTGTGCCTGGTCAAGCTATTCTGAAGCCAGAGCTGGTGGGCTGACAACCCAGGAAACAATTAGCACAGAAGAAAAGATGAATGAAGAGAAATGACATGAACATACCTTTTCCATATTTCATCCTGTTGATCACTGGGATATTCATATATTTGGTATTTTTTCTTATTATTTAAAGTGTAAAATATAATGCAAAGTTTTTTTCTCTGCCGTTTCATGGGAATATTTCATCCTCAGTAAGAGTGCTTCAAGATATTTCATTAGTGAGTCAGGATCTTAGTTTATCAGGTCAGTGTCATTCAGCAGGGATTTTGATTAAAGCTCTTGCCTTGAAAGGCAAAGAAAAGTAGTTACTTCTGTCTCTCTGGTACAACAGAAGTTATAGTAAGAGCATTTCTTGTGTCCAGAAATGATGAAGAAGACAAAGGTGGAAGAAGGAAGAGAAAGATTCTTTTTTACTTCAGTCTGAGAATTTATGGTGCTTGGGGTATAAAATTGCTCTAAGGTAAACAATTCCCTTAGTTCAGGAAAAAAGCAAGCTTAAACTTCAGCTAACCAAATTCCAGATTATCAACAACCCTCAACAGAGAGGCTCTAGTTTTGAGACAATAATGTATGTTTGTTCACATTAACTGAGATTTGGACTGGTTTACATTTCTCATCAAAATCTTAGATGGGAAACTCCCAGTAACATCTGCTGGAGAAATAACTATTCCTATTAATATAACATATTCAGTAAATGAAGAGAAGTATGTGCCTATGAAAATTATCAAGGGAAAACCCATTCCTCTCACCATCAGTTCTTCTATGACATGTAAAATAGACTCAGGGATTGATTCCCATTTAAGATGCTCTCCATTGAGAATAACTGGAATTGTTAGCACAGACGTGGTGAAAGGGTACCTTTGGCAGGCACAGAAAAACAGGACAAAAGGAGAGCACTGACAACAGGGAAGATGAAAGAAGGTTGAAAGTAGCAAACAGGGCAGACTGGGAGAGCAGGTTGAGAGGAGAAAGATGGGAAAAGTTAAGTGCTCATTATGGACACAAGTGTCTGAGAGATCTGTCTAGGGAAAGAACGGAGCTGAGGGCTCAGGAGCAGGAAGGAAATTAATTTGAGCAAAAGTAAAGAATTACTTAATGTCTTGGATAGAAATGGGAAATGAAAGAACATATTTAATACCATTGTGGTTTCACAATGGATAGCTATATCTTATAAAATAGATGGCATTTATACATAAAAAAAAGAGCTGGGGTGTGTTTGCATAGAGAGAGATGTTTCTTAATGCATGGCCTTAGCCATGCAATGGGACTGTCAGTTAATAGACCACTGAAAATACCAATGTGTTTTTATAGCCCAGAGCGCCTTTTAAGTTCAGAGTCTCTTTTCAGTGGAGTTCCATGAATAATTGTCAAGGTTATTTGTCAAATAAAGGTGAGATGAGTATTCACAGTGCATCTATGAGGCTTTTCACTTAAAAAAGAACCCAAATAAGCAGATGAGAAAAATGCACAAAAGACAAGATGCTGTTAATAGTTCTGTTTTATTCTTTTAGAACTGCAGGTTCTCCAATAAAGAAAATTATATGCTAACAGATAGTTTTCCCTGCTTTTTGGCTAAGAGCAAGCTATTAGTTTAATATCTGATCTGTCCCCTTGTCAGTAGAAAGCATGCTGCTTTTGAGGGCAGATGGACTTAACAATCTAATAAGATTTTCTGGTTATTAGCTAAAATAGTTGTCACAAATAAATATCTCTATAAACTTATAACAATTTCAGATAATGAAACATAATGACTTTAGATTTAATGTCAGAAATATGAAGTCATTGACTGGGGTGAAATTTCTGTTACATTCCTTGTGGGTTTTCTGTTGATCTATCTCAGATTCACCCTTTGCTACTGCTTTCAGAAAAGTAATTTTCTGATCTCATGTCTATAATTGCCTTATTTTGAGAGACTGCTTACAAGATTCTTATCTCTATAGTCTAAATTTAAAAATTATTTGTGGATTTTTAAAATGTTATTTTTTTAAAAAAATTCTGATATCATATGAATGCATGTTCTTAATTTATTTCTAGGAACACCCCCTTATACCAGTTGTTTTATCTCAGTAGAGATTTGCCAGTGAAACAATTGAAATAAATAAAAAAATTAAGAATTAGTTTTGTTTTCACTACTGAAACATGAAACACCATATTCCAGGGAACTAGATGTCCCAGATTATCTAGAACTTCTTAATTCAGACCTGGTTGTTAGCATTCATAAGCTATCACCACCCAGTAACCTACCTGAGATGACTGTGGCAATGTCCTCCTTCAGGATGTGACCCCACTGCACTCAGCAGGTCTCATGCAATCCTGAGGAGGATGAGCTGGGTTGGAAATCTTGTGGTCAGTTGGCAAGAAATTCCCAAGGGATGCTCTGGACTTCTGCAGACAGCAGCTCCAGCAGCACAGTGGCTGCTGTATTCACTAACCCCACAGCTCTGGGCCTGCTGTGGTTTCCTGTGCCCAGGTTCAGCCAGCAGCAAGGCTCAGTTCATTGTTATGGATAGTCATGCACATCTGTGTGCACACAGACCCTGGGTCAGCACACATGGAGAGGAGGGACCTACCTGCTCCTACATGGATGTATAGGGCTTGTGTAAACAGGAGTAGTGTGGGCTGCCCAGTGGTGCTCCTCTCTCCTCTCTCCTCTCTCCTCTCCCTCTCCCTCTCCTCTCCTCTCCTCTCCTCTCCTCTCCTCTCCTCTCCTCTCCTCTCCTCTCCTCTCCTCTCCTCTCCTCTCCTCTCCTCTCCTCTCCTCTCCTCTCCTCTCCTCTCCTCTCCTCTCCTCTCCTCTCCTCTCCTCTCCTCTCCTCTCCTCTCCTCTCCTCTCCTCTCCTCTCCTCTCCTCTCCTCTCCTCTCCTCTCCTCTCCTCTCCTCTCCTCTCCTCTCCTCTCCTCTCCTCTTGCTGGTCAGGATGGAAGTGGTGTGTATATATATATATACAGACATATAATTGCACACATATTTATATACACATGCACAGTCCAACTGCTGTCCTTAGCCACTCAATCAATCCAGCAGCTGGCCTCAGATCCCTGGTCTTCCAGTTTGCATCCATCTGCCCATCTGAATGCCCTGAGCCTTGCAGCCTCGCTCCTGTGATTGGTACTCTGACCTTTCCACACACATGCAGAGTCAGGTGTTTCCTGTCCCAGTTCTCTGGGAGTAGAAGCAAGGGAGTTTCTTTTCTATTAGGATAGGGCCAAGTGAAAAAATTTTTTATATAGCTAGACAGACATAAGAATTTGACAAGCCCCAGGATCTACTGTGAATAATTCCCTTGCGCTGTAAAATATACCAGAATATGTACTTTTGCACTTTCCCAGAAATGAAATTCTGACAGTATATTGAAAAAGGTTTCTTCTAACATGGAACCATCTCTTGCTAAAGGGCTGTGAAGCTGTGTATTCTGAAAAGCTGAAAAAATATTTTAGACATGACCCTATTATTTAAGTATCAGTATCTGACATTCAGCAGAATATCTTATAGGTCCTTGTCTAAAATGGGCACAGCAACTAAATTTCAGAGATAAGAAATTCCTATTCTACTGCTGAATTTGATCACATTTTAAAATGTGTTTGCTTGTCTCTTGTTTGCTAGTCTGGATCTTTCCTCTCACAAACACTGTGAAATAAACTCATCTTGAATTTACATAGTGTCTCATATAAAAATGTGAAGTGAATGGTAGTGAGAAAGCAATAAACTGAAAGTGGCAACTTGATTTTAGTAGTATGTTGTGTATTGGGATGTTTTATATGCCATCAGTGTACATGCCTACATATTCTTTGTCTCCCCATAAAATGGATTTTACCCCAGCAAATAGGACTATGGCAGCATATCATTTCTAAGAAGGACATACCTTGTTTAGCTATAAACTGCCTTCTTACATAATTTCAGGAACAAAATGCAGAAATAGCATATACTCAGCAGGCCCATTTTATATTTTCATTCAGCAAATAGTTTACAAGCTGATAACATTTCACAGCTCTTTTTTTTTCTTTCTACATACAGCAATTTTAGAGAATCTGCTATAGGTTAAGACTAGGGAACAGCAAATGACAAAAACAAGGCCTCTTGAATGAAATTGTTATTGCTTGTTATTGCCACATTTCATTCAAACTAAGATATCATGATTTCTTCAGTTCGGATTGCAGTCATCAATGCTCCCATGTTGACACAAATTTTACTCAACTATCTACGAAGCTGATTAAATAGAAATGGTGTAAAAAATAGAAACTCAGAGTATATGTCTTCTCTTGACTCATTTTGCTACAATAACAACATTTTCATGTTGTATTGCAGCTGGATATTAAAACTTGATATTTTTTACTGAGAGAGTTTTGCAAATTTGACTAGTTTTACAGACATAATTAATCAAACAAATGCCTTTGCTTTTATGTTTTCCCATGGAGATGCTGAATTTATCTAGCTTTCACAAAAATAGAATACTAATGTCATCAACCTGTAGGCTATTTTAGTTTACTGCACCTTGAACAATTGCACTGGTCTTTGCCTTTAAAAATTTGCAAAAACAATGTTGAATTATGAGTGAGTATGATTACCATTCACTATAATTCTTGATTGCTTTGAAATAAATTGGATTAATTATAATAAATGGGTTAGTTCTGTCTTATCCTTTTTCATCTCCTTTCTGTGTTGCCCTTTTCTGTCTCCATCCCTATTATTTGCCCGTCCATTTGACTGATCCCCTCTATTCTTTCTCTAGCCCTCACTCTCCTTTATTCCTCTCTTTTGTTTCTACTCCTGATTTTTCCTTCTTTCTCATCATTCCCTGTTTTATTTATTTCTTTTCCCTTGGTTTGTATTTCTAGCCTTGCTTTGATTATAATTATTAAAGTTTTAGGTTTCTTTGAAAGAAAATCACTATTTGGATTTAAGTTAGCTGTATAGTACTGCTTCTTTCATTTTCCAGTTGCTTTTAATGCAACAATAAAATGTAGCTAGGGTTGGAATTCACCCAAGGTTTTGGATCTAATTTTTTTGTGAATTAGCTGTGCATGTCATAATAGAAAGTCTACTGTCCACATGGCTGCTTATATAGTAAAACTTTGTTGTATTGTAGGAAAGAATAAAAACATTACAGAGACTGATTATTTTATGATTCTATATGTACATACATCTTTGTGTGACAGAAATTGATTACTCTAGCAATTTTCATTTTAAGATCTGATATTCAGTTACTTCTACTTTTCCTTGATTTTATCTATTTAGACTGAATTTACCATGTTGGAAATCACAGGGAAGACTTCTCCCTTTCCAGAATGACTGACTACACCATAAACCACTATTTAAATTAACAAAATCTATTATAAATTGCAGAAGATTAGTTTCACTACTTTTATGTGTTGCTGGGAAGAAATTCATAGACTCAGAATGATTTGGGTTGGGAGAGATCTTAAAGATCATCTAGTTCCAATTTCATAGACTCAGAATGATTTGGGTTGGGAGAGACCATAAAGATCATTTAGTTCCAACTCCCCTGATGGGAGCAGGAAACCTTTCACTACATCAGGTTGCTCTGAGCCCCATCCTACCTGGTCTTGAAGGTCTCCAAAGGATGGGGAGTCCACAACCTCTCTGGAAAACCTCTTCCAGTGTCTTACTACCCTTGCAGTAAAGAATTTCTTCCTAATATCTAATCTAAACCTAATTCCTTCTGGTTAAGACCATTCTGCCTTGTCCTACAGCTACATGTCCTTGTGAAAAGTCTCTCTTCAACCTTCTCTTAAGTCCCTTCAGGTACCTGAAGGCTGCTTTAAGGTCCCCCCAGAATTTTCTATTCTCCAGGCTGACCAGCCCCAGTTCTCTCAGCCTGTCCTCATAGCAGAGGTTTTCCAGCCTGGAGATCAACTTAGTGGTCTCCTCTAGACTCATTCCAACAGTGTTTTATATGCTGGGGTCCCCACACAGTATTCCAGGTGGAGTCTCACAGGAGAAGAGGAGGGGTTGATAATCATCCCCCTCAACCTGCTGGGCACAGTTCTTTTGATGCAGTCCAGGATGAGGTTGGCTGCCTGGGCTGGGAGGACACATTTTTGGCTCAAGTCCAATTTTTCATAAGTCCTCTGCCGGGCTGCAGGAAATACTGAGGACAAAGAGTGAAATTCATGTTGATCCTTTCTTCTATTCTTGTCATCAATATAAACCTTACTGTGAAGGCAGTTTCAAGTAAATTTGTTATGGAACTATCTAAAAATATGTTTTAGAAGATGTTAATTTCTGCAGTAGTAGAGAATTTAATTGCAAGTCAAAATTGAGCTGCACCAGGACAGTAGTTTGCTGTAGCAATGTAGATTTCCCACTAATACAGAAAATAATATCGTTGAAAAGGGATTTTTTTATAGGTCTAATTAAGATAAAGCAATGCAAGGCTCTTAAAGGCAATTGAAGTATAATTTCTTTTTACTTCAACCTAAAGAAGAAATTCTTTAACAGTCAAGTAAAAAAATGCTTAAGCTCACTAGAAGGTGAACATAAATGTGAACCAGATTACTGCAGGTTTGATTAGCCTTTGACATCTGCCTACAAAGTAGATGTCTTGCTATTTTATATTAAGGAGCAAATTGCTCCATCCAATATAAAATCAGATTCAATTAGTGGAGCTAGCATAGAGACCAGGCATCTAGGAATAATCCCTTGGCATGTTTTGATGTAAGGTGTAAGAACAGTTAGCAAGCTGATATTTGCAGACTTCCTTATCTTTTATCTTCTTTTGTTTCTCCTGAGTGGGATGGGATGCAGTAGAGATCTGCCTTCATGACAGTGGTGCCTAGCCTTGAAAAAAAGATGTGGTCACTCCACCTTGGAATCTGTACATTTTAAGTTTACTCTAGAGTTACTCCAGGTAAAGCTGAAATTACTACAGGGAGGCTGACTTCAAATTCACCTGTGTTATAGAGGTTGGTAATGAGAAGTGAAATCAGGCCAAAGACCATTTTCTCCCAGGAAATGTTTTTCACAGAACGTAACGGAGTCATTCATTTGCTTGTGTGATTTTCAACCCTCAACAAAGACAATAATTTTGGGTAGCTGTTATTGCCCTCACATAGTTTTTCCAACTATTTCCTTATTTTCTCATTTTTGCTATCTTAGTAGAATTTCTTCACGAACCTTTTTCTTAACAGATAGGAAACTGGCAGTATAGTCTCAATAGCATTTGTTTCAGTCTTACTTTAATTGTGACATCTGAGTACATGTACCTTTTAAAGCCTGCAGAGATACTGGAAATAGCTTTCAGTGAACTGCATTTCTTTGATAAGCAAATAGCAAGCACACTTGTTAGAAGAAAGGCACACATGGAAGCAGAGAGCTCTACTTGCCCTTGCAGGATAAATACTGCAGAGTAGCATAGCATTCACATTGCTGCCAGTACCTGAGCTAGCTCGTTTAAAATGAGGTCAAGTTGTTCCAACATTACACTGCAATCTAGAGTGAGAACATATGTCTTTATCTATATTAACATATAACACAGATTTTGCTGGCTGGACATTGTTTTTCAGGGTGAATATCTCACTGGACTTTCTAATCTTTTTAGCTGCTGAATTGCTTTTCTTCCCCCTCTGCACTCTAAACTGTTTTACAGAGAACGTTGTTGACCCTCAGCAAACTTTTTAGGCAGGTTCCAGGTATCTGTTGCATTATTTAACCTAGTTTTGGTGGTAGTTCTTCTGTCAATGGGTTTTGACACACTCCACATTACAACATTCTTTGTCAGGCTTTCATTTCAATAATAAATCTACATATAGGTTTTAGCCATGTTGGAGCCTATGACTTATTTGTAGTTTTTTCTCTCCCATCTAATCATCAATGCTTATCTCATCTTCCTCTTTTCATTATACCTTGTTGTTCGATTTTTTATCAACCCTGCAGTCTCTGGATGCCCTATATTTCTGTCTTTTCTTTAATAAACTCAATTTTTTTTCTCTTTGTCACTGTCTATGTTATATCTTCAACATCACCACATTTTTTTTTTAGAAATGTACCCAAATATATAATGGTAAAGGTACCTAAATTTCATGGAACACCTTTGCAAATGCTGTAAAAGAAATTGCAAAGCTTTTTCTGTGTCATTAAGTGTCAGTTACCAAACCCTAATGTAGCCTTGGCATATCCAAACCTTACAGCTTTTAGTTCATAGAATGACCTTCCTGCTCTTCAGGAATAAATCAGTCTTTTGAGCCTTTATCATTCAGAGATGAAAAAAAAGCAAGCTGAAATGCAATGGATATTTTTCATTGTAACAATGAGATATTCTATTAGCTAGTAGGTGTTTCCATAACATTAATGTCAGGACAATTTATTTTTATTTGGCAGATTGGTGTTTGGGAGTTGTCACAGGACATACATGGTCTGGCTGAGAAGTCAGTGGCTCAAGTAGTTTTAATTCTTAGACTATTGAAGTGCGAGACTAAAGCAAGTAAATTAGCTTCAGAACTACAGAGTCACCAAGATGCAGCAGAAGGGCAAAGTTGCCTGTGAAGAGAGACCTATAAAAACCACACTGGACCTAGCAGTTCCCTATAAATCAAAGGACTTTACAAACTCAGGGTATGGCAGAGCATATGGTGTGTTTTTTCTTGTCCATACACAGATTCATGTGCTAGTATTTCTTTGGTAAGAAAAACAAACCTTGAGCTCTAAAGCAGAGAAGGGCAGGCAGCAGTTCTGGCCTGCTCTTCTGGCCAGTTCTCTGTCTGGAGGAGGTATTTTGTTGCTAGGCAAAGCCTGAATATGCACTGCAAGAGTTGATCCCTGGGGATGCGGGCACAGTGGGCAATGGGGGAAGAAGGTACCCTGGAGCAGAGGAGGAACCTTGCCTGTACTTGTAGATAATTATCTTGGCAGAGTACAGCAGCTTTTTCAGGTTTTACTGTTGCTTGGGAGAAATCTGAAATTTCTTGAACTAGAAAGAAAGGCTGGACGAAAAGGTTTATCCTGCAGAGCCTTGGTGGGTAGAAGAGTGATTCTGTATTTTAGCTTGTCTCACCCAGTTGACAAGTGTTTTCCCTCTATTAACCACTTCTGTTTACTGCAGTCTAGTTTTAACATTGAAAGCTTGAGAGACAGACCTATAGTAATGGCTGTAAAATGTTTAAAAGAAAGTTTTTCACATGTAACATGAACTATATTTGCATGTATGGAATACATTTAATTATGATTTTTACTGTTTAGTAGATAGAATCTAGAAATTCAAAAAGCTGAAAGACACCAATTAAGTCAAATAAATAAACAATATTAATATTTCCCAGTTTTAAAGTAATTGCTCATGTTCCAAAGACATCTTGTATTGTTAGATTGAACTGGTCATTTTACTTCCATGAGAAAAAAGTTATTAAAAGATTAGTTACAGGAGTGCAGGGAAGAAAAAAATTAGAATAAACTGACTACTGAAGCAAATTATAGAACAAGGAATATGCAAAGGACATCTAAAACAGGGAAGGTTGTTTAGTGGCTTATGCATTAGACTTCACATGGAAAGGAGATGTCTTTGGCCTGGAATATATTCAATCTAGAGGACAAGCAGAAACTGCCTAGACAGAGATATTACTGAATGGAAAAGTAGACAAGGGCACATATGTGATGTAGAGTGAGGCCAAACCCTTCACAGTTTATTGAGCCAGGTACAATGCCTCATGCATGTATCCCTTTCAACCTTTGGCACCCATCTAGCAATAAAAATAACCCCTCAGCCCAAATAAGATGCCATATCTGATTGGAAAAGCAAATTAAGACCTTGAAATTACTCAAAATTCTGACTAGTCACCAACATATGAATGGATTAATATTTGGAGATAAGTGAACTGTATAAGATAAAGGTTTTAATAATAACCTGTAAGTATTTTAAAGTGTTATAGATTATCTCAGATAAATTTTCTGCATGATTAAAGCCTTAAACTAATACTGCCTTTTCCATGCATTTTTGTGCTCTTACATTTTGACAACTTGCTTTTTTCAAGTTTTAGTATTGGGAGTTGCTTTTTAAATGCATCTTCATATGAACATTTAGTTTTTCCTATTGTTTTGAATAATAATTTGAAAAAAACAAACCACTAATGTGAGGATTTAGTTCTAATAGACATGGAGTGTGAGTCCATTAAAAAATTCGTTGTACTTGAATGTACTGGCCATCAGCTGTGTGTTATGAAATGACCCTTCCTGGTTGGAAATTCAAGACAGATCACAACCACAATGGATTTTCATGCCTGTAAACCTATTCATTTTGATCCATAGTTTAGAGAAGTTGTGAGAGCAAGAGATCCTAAGAATGAAATAAGAGGTAGGGCCTAGATGAAAGACAGAATGAAAATGTATTTTTTACTAAAAACATTATGGGATTCGGGGTTTGTTAAAGGTTTTTTTTTGTTGTTGTTATACTTTGTTAGAAAATGGATTTGATTGTGTACCAAATTTCTCATCCATAGAGCAGGAAATATTTTTCAGCTAATGTTAGCTATGTGTAACTTGCCAAGGATTCTTAATGAGCTGAACCAAAGAGCAGTTTTGGTGGCTGTCCCTCGGAAGTAAAGTAAATGTAGACTGAATTAGGGTTGCTGTTTTTCAGAAATTCATACCCTAGCTGAAGTCTAAGTGCCTGAATAGGGTTCTCGAGGAGCTGAGAAACTGCATTTGGGAGTCTGGGTCTATGTATTGGGTTTGTGTGGCCAGGTTTTGGTAGTGGGGGGTTAAGGGCTGGTTTCTGTGGCAAGCTGCCAGAAGCTTCCTCCATGTCTGGCAGAGTAAATTCCAGCTGGCTCCAAGACTAACGTGCCCCAGACCAAGGCTGGGCAAACCAGAAATGATGGTAGAATAAGATATTTAAGAAGAGAAAAAAAAGTTGTTGTGTAGATTTAACTGTGGCCAAAAAGGGAGAGGTGAAAATATGTGAGAGGAACAGCTCTGCAGACACCAAGGTCAGTGCAGGTAGGGCAGGAGTTGCTCCAGGTGCCAGAGCTGAGATTCCCCTGCAGCCCCTGGTGAGGCAGCTGTGCCCCTGCAGCCCATGGAGGGCCGTGGGGGTGCAGAGATCCACCTGCAGCCCTTGGAGGAGAACCACACTGGAGCAGGTGGATGCCTGAGAGGAGGCTGTGACACCATGGGAGGCCTGTGCTGGAGCAGGCTCCTGGCAGGGACCTGTGGACCCATGGAGAGAGGAGCCCATGCTGGAGCAGGTTTCCTAGTGGGACTTGTGACCCCATGGGTACCCACACTGGAGCAGCCTGTCCTTGAAGGGCAGCACCCCATGGAAGAGCGACCCGCTCTAGAGCAGTTTGTGGAGAACTGTCTCTTGTGGGATGGACTCACATTGGAGAAGTTCATGGAGGACTGTCTCCCATGTAGGGCCTCACAATGGAGCAGGGAAGGATCCCTCTCCCTGAACAGCAGCAGAAATAACCAGTGATGAACTGATCATAATCCTCACTCCCTGTCTCTCTCCACTGCTGCAGGGGATGAATTAGAGCTGGGAAGGAAGGAGTGGTAGGGGTAAGGTGCTTTTAAGGTCTTATTTTACTTCTCATTATTCTCCTCTGATTTTGTTAGTAATAAATTCAATTAATTTGCTAATTCTAGCCTGTTTTGCCCATTATGGCATTTGATGAGTGATCTCCCTCTGTCCTTATCTCCACTCATGAATGCTTTGTTATATTTTCTCTCCCCTGTCCAGCTGCAAGGAGTGGGATAGAGCAGCTTTGGTGGGTGTCTGGAATCTAGCCAGGGTCCTCCCATTGCAGTCTGCCAGCAGTTTTCCAATATTCCAGTATGGTCTTTTCAAGAGGAATCTGTTTTCTGCCCTCATGTTCTTAGATAATACAGCTGGTGAAAATTTATCTTCAAACCAGATACTGTGTATTGATAGCAGCATCATGGTTTGCCTGAGCTTTGGTTGGGAAACTGACATCTGAATTCTCTTCATTTTCTTGGACTTTCCGATCCTTTCTACATGATAGAAACTTCATTCTCCCTTTTGATTGTTGATTTTCCTTGTACCTGAAATTCTTATTTCAGGTGATCTCACTTGACTATTTTCAATCCAACTATTCATGCTATAATATATTAATGGAAGGACACATTTAGCTCCCCAGAGTTCTGGATTTAAAAAGTCTTGCTAGACTTTACATCCTATCAGGCATAGGAGTAGAAGGCACAACTTGTACACCTGAACATGGCCACTAAATAATCCACACTTACTTTTGCCTTTTTATAACTCAATTTAAAGAAAATGAAGGTGCCAATTACTTCTGTTCTTATATTCCTTGTGATACAACAACAGTTAAAAGAAACTGTCCTTATTGAAAGATTTGTAAGATGCAGTATTTTTGTTGTTTTAACTACCAGTTATTCTTTGCAAGGGAGTAGATTAATTCATTAGTTTAATTTCTATACATAGTTTTTAGTTTAACTTATTATACAAATATTTTCTATTAACAAATAGCCTTATTCCTTCTAGGGACAATTTAGGGTTTTGCTTGAAAGTTTGGAAGGCTACAGTCTCCTATCTTGTAGAACATTTATTAGCTGCAAAGCTTTCAGCTCTGATATCTGACCACTTTAATTGTCACTGTAATTGATTTTACCTTACCAATGTCTTGGCATTGTGATTGCTTTGCAATTTGTTGGTGATTAGTGGCTGTCCCCTGGTTACCCTGCTTATCTAGGCCTAAAACATAAACCAGGCTTGCTTTGACTCTGACTTGTCCTAAACAATGTCAAAAAATATTTAGTTCAAATTTATCATATGGGGAAAAAGGAAACTCAGCACATTCATGTCATCCTCAGCCTCTCAGCTCAGCAGATAGGTTTTGCAGCTCAGCTGCAATAGGCTTTGCAGAAAGCCTGTGTTCTTTTTTAAACAGAGATGCATGGGGACTTAGCTTTCCCTGCTTCTAGGGTGGCCTCCATCATTTAACTTGCCTTTAATTTGGCATGGTGGTAAAAAACACTTTTATGCACAAGCCACAGGCAAAAATTTGTGCCCTTATATATTTACCTAATATTCTTTTTCTTGCCTGAAGCTGAGATGTTAAAGTTGACCTGAGTCTAATTTGGAGTTTAAACTGAGATTTATATGAGATTATGATTTTGTTTGGGTTTGGTTTTTGTCTGGGTTTTCTGTTTGTCTGTTTTGATTTTTGTATTGTTTTATTTTGGTTTTGGGGTTTGTTTGTTTTTGTTCTTTTTGTCTGGTTTGTTTGTTGTTGTTTTAACTACAAGTGAAAATATGAGCTTGTGTTTACAAAGCAATGAGGCTGCAGCAGATGAATGTATTCTGTTGTCAGATTCTGGGTTTCAGATTGATATCTCTGGGCCCTAAATTTAAGGTTTTGGATTTCTGAAGGAGATGCTGTCTTTTTTTTTCTTTCCAAGTCACTGAAATAGCCTATAATTTCCTTTGTGTTAGGAAAAAATTAATGTTTCTTCCCAGGTGTCCCAGCTTTAAACTTTTCTTTCTTCTACTTCTTATTTCCATGTAGAAATTGAGAAAAATGTAATATCACTATTTCTTGATGTGTGCCCTAAATTCCATCATAATCTCTAAGCATAGAACCAGTTAATAATATTCAGTGGTAACTTTTCAGCTGTAGTCATCAAAGAAGTGGCTGACTCCCAAATGGACCATAATTCTGGAATAATTACTGAAATATCTGCTCAAGCCAATCAAGACATTTGTCAGTTTGTTAAGATAGAAAGGGAAGAGATGCCAACCTTCTTTTGAAGGGGTTCTAAGATTTCCCCTCACTGACATGCAGCTGGATTTATCACTTTGCAAATTGGTTTGCTGAGTTCCTTCTCATCTCTGTTTCTTCTCTCTGAACATGCTACTAATGAAGGCAAGTGAACATGTTTTCACCATTTGTTTTGCTACCTTGGCACCAAAACACACAGTAAAGCCTTGAAAATAAAACCCCGTGAGAGAGCCAAGGATTGCCAAACCAAGAAATTACAGAAAAAATGCCAAATTTTTCTTATCCTATTAAATCTATTGGTTTCATTTATACCAATAGAGATCCAAATGTTATGTCTAAACTAAATGAAAATCAGAACATAGATGGATTTTTATTTCTAAATTATTTAAAAAAAAATAGAACAATTCTACTGCACAGATATTTGTATTCAGTATAAACAAATGTTGAGAGTTCAGCTATGGGAACTTTCGGAATAAACCAAACCACCAAAGCTGCTGAAACTTTGCTGCTGATTCTCAAATGTACAGTTTCTTCCAAGTATAAGGTCTTCTCCTAACAGACTGTACCAAAACTGGAGATGGAGTTTGCAAACACAGCCATGTTCTCAGGCTGATGTGAAGTTTGGTTCATACCCAGAAGTCTGAAGCAGAGGGAAGCTGACATGAGGCTGCCTTTTGGGCTAAGGAACACCCAGTAGGTGCTGAACAGCCAGGAGTCCCCAGCCAAGGCTGTAAGGGGCCTCACAGTGTCTGAGCAAAGCTGTGGGGTGTAAAATCTGAAGGCAATGTCTGTTGACTTCAATTTCCTCCTTCCACAAGACAATGATGTGCCTGGGGACAACCCACAAGTCAGACCTGCAGGCTGCCAGCTTGTCCCATGAGTCACCCAGAGCCCTGTCCCCATGTCTGCTTGCAGGAGACTTGGAAATTGTGTCCCACACCTCTGGATTTTTCTGTCTCAGAGATTGTCTGCTCTCTGGACACTTTCATAGCTCTGTACCTTCCTCCAGCACAGAAAATCACTTGGGCTTTCCATTGCCATTTGAGCATCCTGCTTCTGTAATTGGTGGGGCAGGGAGCAGAGAAATTGTGTTGTTAATCAAATATGGCCAGGCAAATGTTGAAAAGCAAAGATAGCTAATTGGACCTATTTCTGTGTTGATCATTTCAAAACACACAGGAGCAACTGCAACAAAGTAATTGAGAAAAGCTAGTATGAAAATGATAAATCACAGAATTCAGTGATTTTAGGAAATGGTTACAAAGGGGAAAATCAAATTTCCCCTTATGAAATAAAAAAACCAACACCCTTTATAAAACCTGGAATTTTCTTTTAAACCTACATTTTAATGATGCTGAAATTTTTAATGCCAAATGTCATATCTGTAAAAGTGGTAAATTTTAAGACTGTATTAAAAGCTTAGGGAACATTTACTTTGGAAATGATGTATGACATGACCTTCAACTCTTCATAATTTAATAAGAATGCAAGGCTAACTAATTAGACTTCAAAATGACAGATAAGTGCTAATTATACCTTTTGAATAGACAATAGAAGGTTTTAAAAAGAACTGTTTTAGACATGTGGCAGGATTTTGTTATTACTAGCAGAAATCAGACAATGTCTGCTAAAAAAAGTATTTTTCTCTTGGTCGCACCCAGAAATCATTCTCAAGATTTCTTTTTTTCTAGATAAAAAGTAGATGCAGTTCAGTCTGAATCCAAGACTCAGTTCTAAAAGGTACTACAATGGGAAAAAATAATCTTCATGATTTCTCATTTCCCAGTTAAAATCTTATGGAAAACTTTGGGTTTATTTTGTTATTTAGCTTCACAGAGTTGGATTCCAAATATGAGTTATCTGATTTTTCAAAGTAATTTTTGGAATAAAACTTCCTTAAGAACAGTTAGATAACTCTGGAGTTCGTGTTTCTACAGATAAACTTACAAAGTGATCATTCAGCTATTCATTGTTCTGAGTTTCTTGTTTTTTATCATATAATGAGAACTTATGTTCAGAAATGTATTTGTTACATTTGGGTAAGTGTGCCTTTGGATTAAACTAAGCAAAAATATAAACTCAACAAGAGACAGTATTGAAAAAGCCCCACCAAAAACCAAAACCAAGCAACCCCATTGCAAACCCTCACATTTATGGAGGCCTTTCAAGCAAGGAGGAAACTAATGAAAGATATGACGTAATATTCTGCAACCCTACCCTTTTGTAAAATATTCTAGTTTAGTAGAGGTTTTGCATGGCACATTTTGGTATTGGGGGATGCAGGGGTGGCTTCTCTGAGAAGCTGCCAGAAGGTTCTTCCATGGAACTTCATGGAGGTTCCTCCATGGAACTTGCCAGAGCTCCCTTGGCTCTGACAGAGCCAATCCCAGCAGCTCCAAGAGGGACCTGCTGCTGGGCAGGGCTGAGCCCATCAGTGATGGTGGTGGGGTGACATAGGAAGGGGGAAAACTACGGTGCATGAGTGATTGCCACCAAAGGAGAGCAGGGGGAGAGCCTTGAGAGGGACAACTCTGCAGACATCAAGGTCAGTGAAGAAGATGGGAAGGATGTGCTCTGGGCACTGGAGCTGAGATTCCTCTGCAGCTCATGGAGATCAACAGGGATTCAGAGATTCACCTGCAGCCTAGAGAACCCCACACCAGAGCAGGTGGATCCAAAGAAAGCTGTGATCCCCGGGAGCTCCTAGAAGGACCTGTGTAACCATGGAGAGAGAGGAGCCCATACTGGAACAGGTTTGCTGGCAGCACTTGTGAGCCCATGGGGACCGCAATGGAGCAGACTGATCCCAAAGGACTGCACACCATGGAAGGGACCACCCTGGAGCAGTTTGTGAAGAACTGCAGTCTGTGAGAAGCTTTCAATGTTGGGGAAGTTTCTGGAGGAACTGTCTTCTATGGGAGGCATCTCACACTGGAGTATGGGGAGAGTGTGAAGAATTCCCCTGAGAAGGAAGAATTGTCAATGGGTGATGAACTGACTGCAGTGTCCATTCCTTGTCCCACTGGGCCACTTGGGTAAGTAGAGAATTTGAGAGTGAATTTCAAACCCAGAAGAAAGGAGGACTGCAGGAAAGGTGTTTTTAAGAGTTGTTTGGTTGGATTTTTTAAATTTTGTCATTACCATGCTCTGATTTGATTGTTAATAAATTAAATTAATTTTTCCCTTAATCATGCCTGTTTTGTCTATGACAGTAACTGGTGAAGGATCTCACCCTGCCTTTATCTTGACCCATGAGTGTTGCTGTATTTTCTCTCCTCTTGTCCAGCTGAGGAGGGGAGTGGCTGGTATCCAGTCAGGTCAACCTACCACAGAGGTAAACAGTTGTTCTGGAATTTTTAGACTGTTTTGTCAAGTGAACAAAATATTATTTTCCTGTCTTGGTTTACTACTCTGAAATCCTGTGATGATCAATAAAGCTTGTCTAAGCTCTTTCTGAACAGAAAAAAAAGGTTTGTCAAAGAGCAGCAACCAACAATTCAGGGGTTTTTGCTGTTGTTATTTAGAGGTCTTTGTTGTTGTTTTTGAGTTCTTGGGTTGTTTGAAAGAGAGATTTGTATTTACTTTTTATTTCATCTTTCATTCTTCTAACAGGTAATTTTTGAAATTTCTTTCCTGTGCCTTGCTCCACATAGGAGTTTGTTGGACTGGACTGTTTGGATAGATAGTTGCTACTCCACTACATTTTCAGTTTTAACATAACCTCCAATGCATATAAGAGGAGCAAAAAGGAAATAAATCAGAATGGAGTTTGGGAATTGTCAAGGTGTGGGTTTTCTACCACCTACTAGACTGATAGCCTGAGAGGAATTTGCTATCTTGCTTTTCTGAAATTTGTTATTTTGCTATAGTGCTGAAACTAGACAAAAATGAATATACAGGAAATGTCTATGCAGGAAAAGTAGAGTAAGATAATATGGTAATTCTCAACAGTGCACACAGGTTCCTCTATGCATTTTTTTTATATTCTATAGTAACAGAAACCCACAAACCTGTAACCCACAGGTGTCATATCTGATTTAGTTTTCCCTTGTAAAAAACTAAATTTGAAGAGATCACCATAGGTTTCTGTACATGTTTTCAGAGTTCTTGTTCCTGTTGTATTCCTCTCCCACTGTGACCATGCAAATCTCTTTTCATTTACCTTCAAATTTGCTACTATCCTTTTCCTCTTGTCCAAATCTATGCCACAAATTATAGTGCCCACTACTTATATCTTCTAATTTATTCCCATAATACTACGTTTTTGCATGAAAAGGCCCTCTTTGGAAACCCCCCCAGTCTATTTGAGAACTCACCGAGTATACATACATTAGAAAATAATTTGCTTCCTGGTTTTGCCCCTACTTGTCCCAATCTCATACATTCTGTGTTCATTCCTGTACTCCCCTTTGGTGTGAATCATAGAGCCACAGAGTATTCTGAGTATGAAGAGACCCACAAGGATCATTGAGTCCAACTCTTAAGTGAATGGCCTGTATGGGGATTCAACCCTCAAACCAAGTGTTATTAGCACTGTGCCTTCATCAGCCAAGAGTATTTCTGGAGGTAGTTCCCAGAACTGCAGAGATATTGTGGTATCTCTGCTGTGTCCTATAGAGATATTTTCTGACACAGAGACCCTAAATGCCCCACAGTCCTTTATCTATAGTCTAATACTAGAAGAACTCTGGTTTAGAGCCCTGAAATGCAAACCTCAGGTGATTGCAAATTATTTCATCTTCAAAAGCTCACAGAAAATAATTTAAAGCTTTGGGGACTGCCTCAGGAAAAGAGACTCAAGTTAAATACCAGGCTGTGTGGAAATGGTGAGTCTTGTGGTTGTGCATCCCCCTGCCATTCTTCCCCCATCCTTGGGCCTGATCTCAGAAGCTCCTGATAAACCTTGACAGAATTGTCTAAGCACTGAAGTGTCCCTAGGCCCTACCACGAGCCATGGACTTTACCATCAAACTCTGTAAAACCACTTATTTGCAAAATCCTATTAATCCTCGCTTTTGCCAACACCTTTGACAGTGCTTCTTTAAGTGGCCAAAACACTCATTTAGTGACAAATCTCTCCAAAAAGGATCTGACACCCAGTCTGTACATGATTGACTCTGTACAAGTTGGTCAAAAATGCAAATAACATACTAGAGCAAGTGTCTTTATCTGTGTAAATAATGGCATTGCATACAGCAAAATGAATACAGAATATTTAGTGTGAACAAATAACAACTCATGAAAAGTTAATTAAACCCCATCCCCCAATTTTTTTACAAACTTCTTCTGTGTGACTTGTCATTCTCCAGACTATTGCTTCATGTCACCATCGTCATACTATACACATCCCATTCTTGTCACTCATTTTTTACTTTTTTCTCCATATTTTGCCATAAAATTTTGTCTACAGCATAATACCTAGTTAACTAAACTAGTTAACAATTAAATAAATTCCTCTTCATACATAAAATTTTGCAAAAAGTGTGTGCAAATTTGTAAGCTTTACTTACACATATCTTAAATATCTTCTCTGAAGAAGACATTGAAACCAAGTTTTGTAATTAAATATATATATATACAACTTTATTACTATCCCAAAAATTTAGAAGTAAAAGGAAAAAAAAACATGAAAAATTTTGAAGCCATCCAAAGATGTTATAAACATTTATTTTTAATTGAACTATGAAAAAAACCCAGCACTCAGCATCTTTAAGGGGCATTTCTACAATAAATTCAAGAACATGTCTAGAGTCCCAATGGAAACATACAAAAACAGTTAATCCTCATTTGTTCATACAGAAAAAAAAAAATCTTGGTGTTTGCACATAGGCTATTGCAAGAGTTTTATGCCTAGGGACCTAAAGTCACTTATGGACTGAAGAAAAAAGAAGGAAGATTTAAGATGAGTGAGCAAAATGATATCACCATGGCAGAACAAACAACAAAGCAATACCTCTGAAATTTGTGGAAAATGGACAGAAAGGAATGAAATATTGGGAGAGTGATGAGCTAGATATGAAGGGAATGAACAACCTATAAGCCATCTCAAACACCAGCAGGGAAACCTAGAATTAGAACTACAGGTAGAGGACTTCTGTAAAATATAGTGAATTGTGCAGAGAAATAAAAAAAGCCTAAGCAATTATATCTGGTTTTCCCAGTTAATGAGTTATTAGGTAAAACTATGTTATGGGCTTTAACCTGAATTTCTAAATATAGAAGCTATATCAAGCTTAGAGAACCCCTTCAACAGGGATTGGTGAGATGGGACAGCACTCGGGGGAATATTGTGTGCTCTTATTCCAGTCTCACACTTCATCCAAGTCTGCTGACAGCTGGTGCTGGAGATGTGGTACTAGGATGGATGGGCCTTTAAAAAACACAGTATGCTCATTCTCATGCGTTCAAGGGGTGCAATTGTATGAGAGCATTTTGTTATGCTGCTCTCAAGGCAGCTTGCACTGGAATGGGTACCTGCCACTTGAGAGCAAGAGAGGTATATAAGCATAAAGGTGTGTTTTTACACCAGCATAATTGCATCAAGGGGAGAAGTGGTGGGAGCTTGGCTTTATAGTGTATTTAAACTACCAGAAATAGATGCTTTTTTCTGTTTGAAATCCAGGTTTAGACAAATGGCAATTGTTTCTGCAAACAATAATTTAACCAGGAAGTGTAACATGCGATGTGTCACGAACAACAGCTTTCAGAGGTCACTAAGCCCACCCGCCTCAGTTCCTGCCCTTGCATGTCAATGAAATCACCTGTGCTCTTTTGGGAGGTAGTATTTATCACCTCTGATGGGCAGCTACAATCACTAGAGAAGCAGTAGCAAACACTTACAGCAAGAATGATAATAAGAGGCTTTTGGAGGCTAACAAAAGCCAGTAACATGCAATTTACTCCAGTCATACTGCTCTTGGCTTTTGATGTCTTTAAGTCACAGAAGATCCTGCCTTTAATCTCTACACATGTAGTTTTAGCAGCATTTCTCAGGTGAATATCAATTGAAAGGGTGGAAATGCAACACCAGCAGGGGAAGGAGTATGTGATTTACAGGCTTTCAGAATCCCAGGAGTACTAACAGCTGTTTTGCATGAAGAAACAGCACACAGGCACAGCTAGACCACTAAAGGTGACCCAGACAAGAATTACAACAGGGGTGATGTGTGAGCTGGCATGGGCAGGACGCTGGGACAGCCACAGCCAGCATGGCTGTTCCCTTGCCAGCTGTGGGATGTCTAAAGCAGGATGTGGCAAGAGGCACACAGAGGGATTCAGGCACCATGGTCCATGCTAGAGATCACCCAACCTGCTGATTCCTCCTGTATATCAGGGATTCACACAGGTGTAATGTACCACTGTACTTTGATCCTTCCCACAGCAGGGCAGGAACATCAAGCATGTTCATTAGGGTACCTCTATGTCTATCACAGGCCTGTGTTATCTAAACTCAGATCTTGTACTTATCAAATATGTAAGACTAAACAACAGTTAGAACAATGCATGTGCTTTTCTAGACCCCAGCTGCAAGTCACTTGAGTGTGTTTACCATCTTTCTTGTCAATCTTATTTTCCCAGAGGTGGGGACCTGTTTTCCCTGCATGGTGAACTGGCATTGTCAGGGTACTACAAAAAAAAGCAGGGGTTGAACTCACTCACTATTGCCTGTGTCAGCATAGGACCCAAAGCTACTCCAGAAGTGAGGAGGCAGGCCCAAACACTCTGGATATTCAGCCATTCCCAAGCTTCACCGTGAATGCTCTCATCCAGAGGCAGGGGATAGTTAAGGGTTAAGCCCATATTTGCTTAGTAGATGGTTTCCTAATAGCACCAACACAATCTGTTGCAGTAGTGGCCGAAAAAGATGAGGGTCAAATGGAATTGCTGTTTTGTAAAAACAGCAGTGTCATGTACCAGTTAATTAAGATGCTTTACTAGTGTACACATGTAAAACGAAGATTTTTTTCCCCCTCCAGAGCAATATGGGACTGTTGAAATAAAAAAATTATATTCTGGGCAAAGTCAGGATCCAAAACACCAACATTTCAATTCCAGAATAATATAATGTTCCATATTGAACAAAATAAGGATAATTTCATTGTTTGCGCATCATTTCCCTTGGCATAATGTGCCTGGTTCAAAAATTGCCTTCATAGCTTTGCTTCAAAATCACTGTAAAAATAGTCTTTTTTACCTAAAAAAAAAAAAAAAAAAAAAAAAAAAAAAAAAAAAAAAAGGAAAATAAGCGATACAGTTTTACCAATTACACATTTTTTTCCTCTCTGCTGCTGGAGGCTGCACCACATTGTGCTGGCACAGGGAGCCAGCAGCATTCTTAGTAGGAACACCATGTACTCTGGCTCAGTGTATGTGTCTTGAGCTTGTAAATCTCATCTGTCCAATGATGTTGAGATTTGGCTTAACCTTTATCAATACAAGCATTTCTGCCTGGAAATAAGCAGACTGGTTTTAGTAAGAGCTGTTTCTGATTTTCACTGCATAGGCCTCCAATAGAGCTGTAATGATAAAATTTAGTTACCAAGGGCCTAATTTCTAGTTTGGCTGGCTTGATTCTGTATTCTCTCTTCATAAATGTTATACATATTTCTAAGAACATTGTATACATCTTTTTTGGTTTTGTTAGAAATATTTTACATATTTCAGCGTTTGCTTCTTTGGTCTATGATGTGGTGACAAAATTTTTCCACATTCTCCAGCTGATGTTTATTGAAGAAACAGTTATGTTTTAGCAGCTATTAGAAAGTCAATGTTATATTACAAAGTATTTAATTTTCAAAAAGCAAGGGTTTTGTTTAATTGAATTTTATAATTTATTCAGGAAACATTGATAAAGTATATACATTAGGAAATTTTTGTAAGGTACCTTCCAATCATATTTATGAGCAGTTTGTCCTTCATAAACAACCTTAAAAGGTGGATGTCAGTTTGCAATGATGTTCTGATTGCATTATTGTACTGTCAACAATATAAGCCTGAATGCCAAATTTGTTATTTTTACATTTTTTTAGTGGGTGCAAGAATTAATGCCTATATCTTATTGCAGCTGAAGTGTCAGTCGCTATTCTCATGCTTGAAAACTTTCCTTTATGGCTTGTCAAATGCTCCTAATTTGGGAAAAAAGCAATGTTTGCTTCTGCAGCTTTTCTCAACCCTGGTGAAAAAATCAGTGATATTAATGTTTTCGGTTAGGAAAAGACAAGTAGGAAAGAGCACCCAAAGTATGCAAATTTTATTAATCATAGCATGAAATCCATAGTGCTGTCTCAAAGAGCTATAAGGAACTCTGCTTCTCCAAAAAGTAACTATCTGATTGCTTAATAACCAAATTACAAAACATATCTAATAGCAGAGCTATTAGTGAGAATGGCAAGTGATCAACAGTCCTTAGCATGAGGTTTTAAACTATCAGATTAGATTAAAAAATCCTTTCTTAAAACTGTTTTGAAATTTCCCAGTGTGCTGAGCATCCTGACAGGTGTAGCTTATAGAATTCAGCAGAATCTTGTAGCTTTTCAGACCCTTGTCTTTCATCAATTTACAGGGGAATATCATCCATATTTTAAAAAATTATTTAACCCATTATACTGTCCTGCAGAGGCATTCTCTCTGTCATAATCATGACCTGAAAATAGAAGGGTGTAAGACCTTGCTGTGTGATCTGCCTCTGCTCCTCTTCTAAGCAATGAATATTCACAAAAGTACTCTCATTCCTATTGGCTAAGACAGGTGGCTGAACAGATGGAAATAGACTGATGGTAATATTCTAGTTTAATTTTTGAAGCTGCTGCTAGCCTGACTTCCATTTTCCTTTTAGAGACAAATAATTTCTGGAATAAATGTGTACAGATATGTGTTATACAGAGGTACCCCAGGACTGATGAGTGATAGCAAAGCTCCTCTGGCATTACTGGGTTGTTTCTGTTGTATCACATCACCCTGTACAGGATTGCAATGTGTCTGAGGAGAGAAATGTCTGTGAGCCTCCTGCTCCTCACCATAAGCCTCCACCTCTGTCTCCCAAGATACTGGCAGCAGGGAGGAGTAACTGCAGGTTTTTTGTTGTTTTTTTTTTTTCCCTGCATCACCATGGAAACTCATGAAGATACAATGAAATTGAATTATGATTTCTTCTCTGTCCTGACTGCAGTGACAGCACAGAAATATCCTACACAAATCTTCAAGTTTTGAGGGTGATGGCAGGCTCTGGTGCTCATGTTGACCTCTACCTTCTGACACTTGGAGCATTGCTCCTTGTTTGTGGTGAAAGAGGATGCTGTCTCCAGACTAAGCTGCTGTCTGGCCTACTTAGTGATCTAGATGACATTTACATTCAGAGGAAGCACATAAGGAACGTGGTTGTTCTGAGAATAACTCCAGGGAATCTTCTGCAGCTGATTTGCACTCGAATGCTGGCAGGTAGAAGTTAAGGGGAAAACCATGAAGGTTTACATTTATTTAATATCCCCAGAAAGTGTGACCATAACACAATCATGCCACAGAATATTGAAACAGCATTGACATTCAAGTGGCACTGCAGTAATTGCCCTCCATCCTAATTGTTCATAAAGCTGTCCAGTAGGCAAGACACTGTGCATCACTTCACAGTCACTTTTGCTGTGGAAATTAGTGAAAAGTCTAATCCTGCTATATTTTTAGCCCCAGAACTTGAATACCAACTAGAATCAGTGATTCAAGGAAATCAAGCATGAATGCCTAATGTGTTCAGAGTTTATTCACTCCTGAGTGAAGTAACTGAAGTAGTCCTTTCTAACACTGCATTAAACTCATGTGGGAGAAGGAGAAAAAACAGTGAAAATGGGTCCCCTTGAAGTGTCTGCTTTTTTATTAGTTTATATATATCTGTTGAACTGGAATAGTATTTTTGCATTTTAAGCTGTCCTTCATGGATATATTGTTTATGCTGAGACCCCTTGAAACACTATAGAAATTAAGCTTTACCCTCAGAAAATAGACATCTAATAGGTTTGTTTTAGATTCTCAATGATGTATTCCAAATACATTTAAAAAAAATGGGAAAATTATACTTTTTTTTTTTTTCTCATGATGCTGAAGTGTCCCTATTTCTTGTTTTGTCCTTGTACAGCTCAGGTACTTCCAAACAGTAGCCTATCTGAAACTATAATTTTCCTCTAAAACTCTCTTTATAGCCTGTCTGAATCTGTTAAAAGTCTTATTCTTCATGAGGTTTTTTTTGCCCCTAGAAGCTGACAATGCTTTTCATATCTGTTATTGCCTGAATTAGTTAGGTTGCCTTGTAGACTGACACAGCCGCTGTGCTTTGCCAGTCACAGAATATCACCTCTGCTCAAAACCTTAAAGGATTCTACTTCTGATGCTTTGTTCACACTTGTCCTTCTAGCTATTTACAGCTCAGCAGTTCTGCTGTCTGCAACATCAACTCTCCTCTTCTGATCTACATCAACATTCCTTCTGCCTCCTTTTTCTGTTGGCACTATAGTGCTCTCCTCCCTCCTGCCTTGAAAGCTGTCCTGTCCTTCCAGCATGCCTGGACTGTTTGGATCTGTATGGTCAGCAGGGATTAGCACTTTGTCAAAATGTTTTTTCTATCCTGTTGGCTTGTCCTTGGCACTTGTTGTCACTTAGCCTTTTGTTACTGATTGCACCCTTGATCTGTCTATGCTTTCAAATAGCTTAATCTTATGCATGTCATTTATATAGGGGTTTTATCCTTATTTTTAATTGAACCTTTTATTTTCCAAAAACATTCTGCCTTTTTTTAAAATGATTTCTTTCATGTTTTGTGCTGTCCCATTTTTCCCCAGTGAAGTGCTTTTTTCATTATTTGCCCTATTTGTGTCTTCTAAGAACTGTTTACAGTTTGGCTCTTTCTTTCTCAAATATTGCTACTTATCTCTAGAGAGATCCCTGTAAAGAGATTGGTCCTGCAAGGCACTGTTGGAAATGCTGGAACAGTTCTCATACTGCTTGTCACAATGAAATTAACTTCTTGTTACATTCTTTTGTTTTTGTTGGAGTTTAGTATGAAATTCATATTTTTCCATATGTAGCACACAATCTTAGCTATATTAAACAATTCTACAGACAATTCCATCTTACACCTGTGTCACATCTGTCACATCTGGGACTTTGGCTAGGTTGTCTGATGAGTTTTTCATAATGAGCAGTAATCTCACCATGGCTTCTTGGCTTTCCCAGTTATTATTTCCATGACTGGCTGTAATGTCACATGTTCATATTTTCACTCATCTTCACACTTAAGACAGACAACTTCCAGGTTTTGGAGGCAATCCTGGCTCTCAAGGCACCTTGAACACAATTTGAACATCTAGCTAGGTGAGAGGGTGATCTGACTGAAATTCCAATGAGAAACATTTTGTGGGAGAGAGGAAGACACTTGAGAGAGCTAAAATGGATGCAGAAAACAGAGGTTATTTCGGATTGTAGCAGTGCTTTAGAAAACAGGAAGTGATGTGCTATGAGACAGGATGAAAAGTTGTTCTGGTGAAGAAATGCTGCGCAAGCCACATTCATAATTAGCAGTAAATGGAACAAAAAGGCTCTTAAACATAGCCTTCTGTTTCTTCTCACCAGAGAAAACTGAGAGGGATAGGTTTAAGATACTTCATGTTAATATTTTAAAGCAAAAGAAGAATGCTGTAGTTGGCAGAGACAAAGACAAGATCTTGTGGGTGTTTGTATGTGCAGGTTTGTGCAATGAGATGTGGGAGCATATGCCAGAAAATAGAACAACAAAACTGAATTTGCCTCCTTTAATCAGGCTTAGAACCAGAGTCTTTCTCATTGTCAAGCCATTCTTTACATCCATAAGACACATGCTGTGAACAGAGATGCCTCTTAGAAATAGCCCTCTCACTTTAGTTGTCTAAACTTCTTGCCAGTCATCACTGTCTCCCTGTCCTGTTTCAGAAAGGACTTCCTGCAGTTCCCAGACATCTTACTCTCCTTAAAGCTTACTGTAATCTATAAAAGACAAATTTGTTTTAAGCAGAAGTAAATGTTGAAAGCCAGCTGTGTTTGCAATGTTTCCTTTTCTCCCCCCTTAATTTGATAAATGACCTTGATGTTTACCTTCTGTTTACAGAGCTTCACTTCCTTCTGTGCTATTGCTTCCACCAACCTAAGAGCATTTTGAGGTACAGTCAGTACTTACTTGCCAGTGTTATTAAGTATATTCAATTAAATACCAAGAGAGAATTTCATCATTGACTCTTCTATGTTGCTGAAATATTACCACTGTTGCACTTTAGAATGTTCTATGGCTGGCTGTTACAGGAGGGAAAGGATTTCTCAGGAAGAATTCTCTTTTCACAGAACAAGGAAGATAATATGCCGTGATCTTGCAGTGCTCATCATCAAACTACAGTTATATTTGTGGAAAAAATGATGTATGAGAACAGTTAGGAATATGCACAAAGTATTTAACATTCATCAGTGATTATATTAAAAAAAAATGTGCACAAGGTTCTTTAAATTAGGAAACAGTCCCATGCAGAGTACTTCATTCTCACCTAAAAACAGAATGACAGCTTTAAAAAACAACAAAGCTGTCTGGAAAATCAGCCTACAGTCTTTTCAGTCTTTTAGCTTCAAGCTGCTGTGTTTTGTTTTGGGTTTTTTTTTTCCTTTTAATCTGGGCAACTTCACAGCTGTTTCCAGGAACATACACAATGCTTAAAATACTTAATGTTAAACTGATAAGAAACACCTCTGTAGAGAGAGCTATATTTTGGAAGAAGTTTTTGTTTGGTTTATCTGCATCAGCTTCCTTGAAGCAGTCCAAAAAATCATGCACATGTGTAAGTAGAAGCAAGGACAGACAGACTAGTTTCACTATGTTGTGTGCTCTACTTCAAAAAAATATTGTTCAGTTTTAAAATTTATCTATTTTTTAGGGTACGGTGTTGATGGAGATTTATCTAGAAACCATTCTCAGAGTCATTCTGTGATGCTGCTTCTTACATGCCTGTATTAACTTTTTGGGAAATATATTTCCTTCCCTCCATTCCTTTCTTCTTGCCTTTCCTCTTTCCTGCTTTTCACGTTTTCCTATGAATCCACCTACAATCATTTAGGTCATTATTTTTGAGTGAAGTAATACTATTTCAGGGAATACATAGAAACTTCTCCTGAGGACAATGATATTTCCATAGAATGCATTTATGCAAAGTCTTAATTTGAAGATAAAATGATATAATATTGTAAATATTCTGCTTTGAAATACTAATTTTAGCATAGATTCTTCTAATAGTAAATTATCAGAGTTGAATACACCATCAGCATTTGTCTCCCAGTTAGAGAAGGTCTCCAGTGGATTGGGAAAGGACAGATATCATAGTACCTATCTGTAGAGAAATAGATTCCAGAGAATTATACAGCAGGGACCCTACATTCAATGCTAGAAAGTTATTGGAACAATTTATTAAGCAATCAATTTGAAGGTACCTGGAGAACAATAAGGTGGTAAGAGACAGCCAATATGGATTTGCTAGGAGCAAATAACTACAAACCAGACTAATTTCCTTTTTTGACAGGATAACTGGTTTAGAGGACAAAAGGAGAAGTAGAAGATACAATAATTCTTGACTCAAGGAAGGCTTTTGATGGTATCCCCTATGACACTTTCAGGGAATATGATGAAATTGTGCATGATGAAATTACAGTAAAGTTGCCACACAAGTTGTTGAAAAACTGTAGTGGGATAGTAGTTATCAATTGCTGCCTGTCGAACTGGAAAGGTTTATCACATGCAATAGGACAAAATCCTAATCTTAGTTCAGTGTGAGTCAATATTTTCACCAATATTTTAGAGTGCTGGAATAAACAGAAACCATTTATTTTCAGCATCATGGAGGCCTTACAAATGTCTTTAGAGGCATGAGTAGAAGTTAGCTGAGCTGAATAGTATGAATGATTTCACCTCCTCCTCCAGCTTTCCTCCACATCCTCTGCTATTCAGTGCCTGTGGTGACAATGTATGTTGAAAATGAAGTTCTTCACTTAGTATTATTTTTCATCTTTCACACTCTCTAACTCAGTAGTCTTCACTAGTTTGCTACATTTAATTTCATTCACACATCTATTTAAAAAGAAACCTGGAACAAGCTTTTTCTCATTTGCAATGCTTTTCTTTACCTTTGGATTTGAGAGGTGAGTTGACATTAGCAAGATGAAATCCAGCTGCAAAATAAAAAAAAATGAAGGTGGAAATTGAATGAATGGAGAAGGCCTTTCTATGCAGGAGCTCCATTCCTGTATGTTATGATGCAAACCAGTCAACAAACATGGCAGGTTCTTCTCCAAATGGCAGGAAGATCATATTCTAAAGTATTAATAAGAGTATCATATGCAAGGAGATAATTATTTTGCAGTAGCAGTGAAAGACCCCTTACGTGCTAGATAAATAATTTCTGATAACTGTAAAAACACTTTCTATTTTATGTATCGGTTCAGAAATAAATCTATCACTGCTGTTGTTTAATATACATTGACAGTCACACTGTGATCTCAGATAAAGTTCTGCGCCAATTTTATGCACCATATTTTGAGATGGATGTATGCAGGCTGGAAAGAATTGAGAGAACAGCTAAATTTAAAAAATATGACTACCAAGGAGAGATGGAAAACCTTCAGTTTGGTGAGTTCATACAAAAGAAGACTTTACAGAGGAGATGACTTTACAGAGGATGAGCAGACAGTGCCTCCACATCTTCTGAGCACAGGAACAAGAAGTAATTTGATTTAATTAACAGTAATGAGAATTCACATCAGAATCTTTTCTTGAGTAACAGCCATTACTCTTTTGAAAAACATGCACAGGAAATCTGGGAAATCCACAGAGCCGTATATCTCTGAGTGTGCACAGTGGGAAGCTGCACCAGCCAGAGTGATCAGGACGGACTCTTGACTTCAGTGAGTGAATAAAAATTCCTGTTTGGGTTATAGCCTGCCAAGGTAGTCTTTTCTAAACATGAACTAGAACTAGAAACTCTAAGTTTCTAGGCATGCTTAGGTCTGTTAGGTGAAATGAAAGAATTTTCAATTTTCTCTCCATTTTCCTCTGCCCACACTGCGGGGGAGCTTTACTCTGGTCTCGTTCCCAGGCTAGAAACTTTCAGTAGATACCTGCTTAGCAACATGTTTTCTGTAGTCCCTTCTGGCCTTCCTGGAAAATATCCTATTTGCTTCTTCTTCTAAGGCCCAGCTGTGGACTTTTTAACCAGATAGTGTCTGGTGAAGCTCATGCTGCAGCCTCCCTAATGGCTATGCCTTTCAATCCCCATGTGCTCCTTGCCACACTCAGACAGTTCTGATCATACCTAATTTTTCCAGGGAAAGAACTTCCCTCCAGACACTCTCAGCTTACATATTTTAATGCAATATAACACACAGTGGACTCTGAAAACACAAATTGTCTTCAAGTGATAATAACTGAAGAGATAAATAGCTGTATAAAGGCTTTAGGTGTAGTAGATTACACCAGAAGTGAGGTGATGAATTCAGTGGTCTCTCCCAGAGCTCCATTGCTGAGTGTTTCTAGCTGAAGGACTTTAGCAAGTCTGGCTGAAAGCAGAGCATGTTTGTGTGCAGCTATGATTTGCTTTTTGGACTCACAGGTATGGTGCCATGTTACCAAAACTCTCAAACTGCAAAGTGGATTCTGCTCAGATAATGTTCAGGGCTATGCATATTGATCTGATGTGATTGTTCATATCTGCAACCACAGTCTGTAATTTCTATGTCAGCTTGGTGAAATCTCTGAGACTGTCTCTCATTTGCTCCTTGTTGGTGTCAGTGGGTGCTTTTAACAAATAGGCAAGCTATTAGCTTTCTGATGTATTTTCTCTCATTATCCCATTTAAAAAAATCATTAGGAAACCTTTTGGTGATCTGTGGCTTGCTGGTGAAGCCATCCTAGCTTCCAGGATATAGGAAATTAATGATCTTGACAATATTTGAAAAATGAGGCTTCCTTTGTAAGGTGGTTAACTTAAAGACAGCATTTAGTGTACAGCTTGGATGAAAAAAAGTCAAACTCTGAGTTTAGATGGTTTGGTTTGAGATGAACACATTTTAATGGTTTTGTCCTGTTTACACTAGGGTCTCGTGCTACTTGAGTGAGTAAGGCAAAATTAAACTAGTGTAATTTCCTAAAGTAAATGAGGAATTTATACTGCTGCCTTAATTACGTGTTCTGCCTTTTCATGCACGTGCTAGGTAAGTCTATATTAAGCTATTAAAGCAATAAGAGAGAGAAAAAGAGACAGATATTATAAGCACTTTGAGAGCATTACATGAATGGGGCTTTTAAAGAACAGACATGTCTTCAGGGTTTAGAATATGAGCACATTGCTAAGCGCCAGTTGCTGTGTAGAAACTTTGCATGTGCACATGCTCAGCCTTCAGTTACTGGGAGGCAACCCAAGCCATGGTAGCTCTCTTTGGTTTTTTGAAATTTGGTATGTGTATGGGAGCAGATAACACTGACTGATCAGTGTGAAATTCTTTGCATAGCAAGCTGTGCAGGAAATTCACACAACTATGCTGTGTCTATGTAGAAGCTTGATAGACTGGTCCAAATCAGTTGTGAAGCAAAACAAATAGGCAACAAGAATTTTTGTAAAACTACTCAGCAAAACTGTCCTTAGAATATGGAGCCTTTTAATGGAATAAAAATGTCCTTTCTGACACCCCTTCAGAAACAGTCAGTACTGGTACTGATACTTCAGTACTGGTCTTCAGGAAGATCACCTAAAGCCACAATGTCTCCTCTCTTGCTCTCATTTTATAAGTGCAAAGGCCACTTACAAGACTCTTTGTGCCTACTAAGATTGTTTTAGATGTAATAGTGTATGAATACCAAAGACTGCATATCTGGTGATATTATCTGGAGGGAGATTCAGTTCCAAAGCCCTTGAGCAACCAGTTATTGCCTAAATTCTCTTGCAAACTTTGTATTGCCACCTGTTGAACACATTTTATTTCTTGTCTATTGAACTATTTGCTTCCAGTGGCCTTTGTTCACTGCATCTTTTCTAGAACAGAGAAGAATCTCCACATCATGGATTTGAGTTTATATCTGTAGCATCTGGAGCTAAGGGGAATATCTGATTGTGGATCTGAGTGTGCATCACTCACTTTGGAAACCAAGAAGTAACTCAATTATAGTGCTTATTCTTCAAATACCCTCCCAAATACCCTCATCTTTAGAATGGATAGGTCAATTCCCTACTGTGATCTGCAGAGAATCCATGGCCTCAAAGTCTGATGGAACAATAATCTTCAGGGTCTTTTTCTTTTGCGCAGTTATTGCTAAACTTGACCTGTTAAAGTTATATCTAAATGTTTAACTATGTTTTTATGAAGTATTCATGATGTTAGCAATTATGAATAAACTATAATGAAAACAATTTTAACTGGTCAAGTCCTTTTAAATAAAAAACTTTTATATTATTTCCCATAACCGTTGCATTTTTTCACAAAAGAAAAAATTGATTAGCAAATCTTGAACATTTTCTAGGTGAAATTTTCATTTTTCATTTGCATTAGACAATTTCATTTTTAATCTGACAGCAGGAAGTTGGTTTGAAACCAATGTATTCATACTTCAGTTTACAGATAGGTGTATATTAAGCGGAACATTCATGTGTTGATATATGTATCATTCACTAAAATCTTACAGAAATATAATGGTAGCATTGCTTTGTAAAACAGCAATAATTTTAGGAGGTGTCCGCTGTAAGTGATTTGGATAAAGTGTTATGAATTTATATTTTTTTTCTCTACAGCAACCTTCTTAGATGCATGAAAGACTCTGAATTCACTTTCATGATCCCTACCTTATAGTGTAGTCTGCTCATCTGTGTGACTGCCTATCTGCCTACTTATCTTAACATTTATGTTGGGAGAAACAATTTTATTGAAAATATTTGGCAGATGTTTTCCAAAGTTACCCTTTCTGTGTCTACTATGGGGATTTATGGTGGTGGTTCCCTATATCTGCTGTAGCAGTCCTTTCCTGGAGTGTGAACTTTTGTACCACAGTGCTTTTGCCTAAGACTAAACAGACATAGATAGGAGATTTCTGAAGTCCTGCAATCTCATTCTATGTCTTAGTATCATCAAAAATGTATTCTGTGCCTCTTTGGCTACCAAATTCAGGAAACCTGGCTGGATTGCTCCAAAACACTGGATGTGGAGTGCTGACTTGCAGGTGTCAAGTAGAAGTCCCAGTGTCTGTGGTGGTTCCTGGAACAGAAACCTTAAGACAGACAGAACAAAAACACTAAAAGGCACACAACTCTGCAAAGGACAGTCTGCCTCTTAGAAGATTTCTACTGTTTTAAAAACCACCTAAATAATGGATTGCTTCCTCTCACCTTTTACCTTGTGAAAATCTCCTTTAAAAGAATTTTTGTGTGTATTTATATGAAAAATGTGTGTATGTATTTTATGTAAAAGCAGTGGTACTTACAATAGACACTTGAAACTCACCATTTCTTTTATAGTGCACAATTTCCACAGTGGCAGCTCAGAGTGACTATTGTGCATCTCCAAGTGTGTCCTTGAAGAGTAAAACTGTTGAAGGTCTGGATATCTGAGAGCTTTTTAATCATCCTTGCTACTAAAATCTGTGTTTTTATATGACCTTGGTTGTTACATACTATGATAAGGAAAGTTTTTGTGTAGAAAATTGTAATTTTCAACAAATTCAAAGGTTGTATTCCATCTCTTCTTAGAAAAGTATAATACTGACTAAAGATTTCCCCTGATTTTACAAAAACTGATATTGAATGCCTAGAATATGAAGGCAGTTTCTTTATCATTCCAGTGCATTTTTAGAAGGGAATCACACAAGGTTTCCTTGATGGTTGTAGTACCCGTGTGTGGTATTAAATGTGTGTTGTAGACAGTATCTGTTTCTTCACCACTTTCTACAATACGAAATCCTTTCTTTAGGGTATTTTCAAGTCATGACTAAACAAATGAAGTGACAAAAATATTTTGGACACTTGGATATATTTAACTGCTTATCTGAAGAAAATTTAAAGGATTTCAATACTGAAATATTCAGGGTTCTGTCCAAAGACAGGTAGATAGAGAACATTCAGATTAGTTACTATTCATCCATAAACAAAGAGTACTTCTAGTTATAGGCCATTTTGAAAGTATGATATTTATGAAAAATAACTTAGAAATGCAATGCATTGTGTAGCCATTCTTTGGACCTTGCCTGTTATCCATTGAACTGCATCACCCAGTTCAATATTATACGTCCCTCACTACATATTTATAAACCTTCTGAGTGATTTAATGCCTTTGGGTAAACTCCCAATTCTCTGTGCAACTTTGTGCCCTATAAGTTTAACTGAGATCAATGTTCTGAACATTATTATAATCCTCCCACTCCAGATAAAATTATTTGCAGGAAATATTTCAAATATCAAGCTATAATTCAAGATAGGCTAGAAGTGGGGGAGGATGAGCTGCAGAAAGGATTAAATCCATGTCAAATATGCAAGAACAGGCTGAAAAACAAGCACAAATCATAGGAGACAAAATCACAGCATGCTACACACATAAATAAAACACCAGACACAATCTGAAGAAATAAAACAGAGAGTTTAGTTGAGCTCAGAGTTAACATTTTTCCAATTAAATGTCAGATTTTAGCAAAACACCATTCTGACCTTTACCTTTTAATTTGATCATTCATACAGCACAGATTTCCAAAACCACTGCATCTTACTGGTGGTGTTGATTTTTTATTTTTTACAGTTTAGATATACTGAGAGCCAAAAACTTAAGAAAAAGATAGGAAGAACAGCTTTGAAGCATCCTTGGAAAGAGGGAGATGAGCTGAGAATTTTTTTAAATTTTTTTTTAATTGAGGCTTCTCAGATTTGATAGCTTTAATTGGAATATCAAGTAAGGTCACCAGATGATGGATATATCACTTCTTAGTTAAATTTCCATATTTATTCCATGTAACTACTTTACAGGTGTGTGTTTGGACTGATCTCTCAGAAATATTTCAGACCTTTGAGCATATTTGAATACACTGTCTGACCTAGGAGATTCCCTCCACTCCAAGGAGACTTCTCTAATATGCCCCCTGTCTGCATAATTTCTCCTTGTATTGCTGCTAAGCCTGGTGTGCCATGAATAATTCAACCTTCCACACCTTAGTCCTAAGGAAAAGAGAAATTCAGAATATTTCTGCAATTTCTGCTCCTTCCACCACTGTCAATTCTCAGGTTTCAAGCCTCTTCTAGCCGCTCACACCACAATTTTCTGCTGCCAATCCAAGATCCAAGGATGTTTGTAAAACCCTCCCTCAGTTTTGGTCTGCAGAGTTCCTCAGCAGCTGAGGATGTCCTCAAAAGTGGGAAGGAACTGGTTTCAGCCCCTGAGGTGAATGAGGCAGCAGTGATGGCAGCCCTTAGCTCTTTGCCCTGAGTAGTGGTTATCATCAGGCACTCTCCCTGCAACACCACCATGTTGCTACATCCTGGTCTTACGCCAGAACATTTTAATCCTTTTTTGGTAACATGCAGATGATACATAGAATACAAAACTGGTGCTTCTACAGCCCTCATGTATTAGGACCACTGGACAGCATAGTTTTGGTTTTTTCATTTGGAATAAGATTTTATTTGTTTCCCATGAGAATTTCAATGGTGATGTGCTTCATAGGGACCTGTTTGCTAACCAGGGGTCTCAAGTCCTAGAAACAATTGTGAGAACCATAGCTGGGAAATGAAGATGCCTGGAGACAGAGTAAGCTTTGCAGCAACAAAGCAGAAATTGATAGGTTCTATCACAGAAAAAATAAATACATCATAAAATACATGACTACTGCTTGAAAATTGTTCAGAACTGCACAATTTTTTTTTCCTGAATTAAAATGCAAGCATGAATTGATTTGTGAGTATGTGTGTGAATATTTCCCCTCTCTTACAAACACCTTCTTTAAACAGGTTCTTTAAGCAGGTTTTTACCATGTCAATAAGTGGCTGTCCTCTGTGTAAGACGGCAACTTCCCCAGAAGTCTTTCCTTTCAATTATTTAACCTTGGTAAAGAGAAAGGGTTGATATAGTTAAGGTTAATGAGCTAATTATTTAAAAATACCAGCCATCAAAATGCTTCATTCTAGTTAACTATGTACATTCATTGTAGTCATCCCAGCCTTCTGTTTTATTGCTGTCCTTATCAATGAGCCATTATCAATAAGGGTCCAAATTGCTCAAGAATTAAGATATCCCAGACCACCTAAAATATCTGGGTTATGGAGCAGTTCAAACATGTGTCCTTTTTCCATCCAGCTACCTATTCAGTTAACTAACTGTGATCTCCTCAAGCAGAGGAGAAATGAAGATGTTATTTCTGAAGATGCTCAGTTTCTCATGTCTTGGGAGCAGTTTTTTGTCTCATGTGCCCCTGACTGCTATTGCCATGTCAAAGGTCTTCCCTCATTCTCCCTCTTCACTGCTCCTTCCAAACTCTTAGGTCTACACACGAATCCCTCCTGCCTCTTCTGCCTAGGTGAGCAGCCTTATGTGCCATGGCTAGTTTTCAGGGTGAGAAAGGTAAAGAGAGGTGTTCCAGCCATCTCCACTCCCTGGTTTTCACTCAGTTGCTAATTTTCATGACTTTGAGTAATCTCACATACTTTACAATTCCTATGGCTCTGTCATCTTAACATGAAAGTGGCTGCACGTTGAAAGTTACAGACACAGAAACCAACAAAAGATGTATCTGTACACATGTACATACGTTCACATATATTAGGTCACATAGAAATGTGATTCCAGAAGCCTCAAAAGAAAAGCCACTGATGGAGTCTTTGGTTTACTGGGAAGCAAACATAACCTAGAAGACTATTTTCTCTTTCCAAGTCTCAGATGTGAAAAGCCAGTTAGTCTCTCTGCCCTTACACAATTCCAGCATCTCTGCATGAAGCAGAAGCCTAAAAAGAGACATAAGTAAGGCATAATAGACAAATATAACTGAGCAGAAAGCAATGACTAGAATGAGCAGGAGTTATCATATGGATGCTGTCTAGATGCTGGCTTTTGTCACTGAAATACAGAACACTTCAGAGGAGGCAGGAAGAAGGAATATGATGGTGGAGCTTGCATCAGTGCTGATGTATAAAGTGGATGTATCCTTGAATAGTCAGAAAATCCATTTTTCAGCAGAAGTGTTACTCAGACATATTGTGTGCTAAGGAGTACTGGTGTAGAGATAGGTGCCAATTTTTCAAACTCACATTTACTCCAGTTGTACAAATTCATCACAAAACATGAAGTACAAAAAGTCTGCAGACACTTGCTGACAGCCAAAAAAAAAATTGGTTTTAATGTATTAAATTCTGCTAAATATCAGTACTTATTATTAATACTTTTTACAACTACAAATCTTATAGTTTGTTCAGCAAAGGTTACTAGGTTTTGTTGTCCAAGATTTTTTAAAAAATGAAAGTGATCCCATGCATATGTTTTGAACTTTTTCTAAACTGTGAAACTATTAGTCTCAGGTGACTCAAGATCCAAATAGAATAGATAAAATAAAAATTCCTATTTATCCCATGTTTGTTTACTTCACAGAAATGAAAATACCAGACTAGACAAATTCAAATGGACTTTTGTACAAATAGCTTTATTGATTGCCAAAAAGAAAATAAACTGGAGAGTAGAATTCCCTTCACCAAATGACAAATGAATTATAAATCTCAAAGACATTTTTCATCTTGAAAGACTGCAATGTAGCTCCTAGAAAATATCAGAGAATATTGATCAAAGTGTTTTATCCAGTAGCATGTTATTTAGCAACAAGTAAATTCTAATCTGCAATATTTTTAAAGCAAAATAAACAAAATCTTTATTGTGGTTGCACTTATATTCTTTGGTTTTCCTCTTTTTCTTGTGATTATAATTATGATTGCTTCATAAGGATTACTGCATTACTGTTTTGCACTTTGTTTACTTCAGATTTCAACCATTCATTGTGTTGCTAATTTCCAGCTATAAAGTCCTATAGTATTATTGCTTTGTAAATTGGTAAATTATTTAATACATTTTATTACTGAAGAAAGAATTGGATTTTAATTAAAAAATAAACCTTGCCTCCCCCCCCCCCCCACCAAAAAATCACCCCAAGCAACTAAAAACAAACTGAAGAATTTTGGTTTTGTTTTGTGGGATTTTTCTTAACAATATTTACTGCATCTCCTTTTCAAGGACAGCTTCCATATCCTTCAGGTCTCTTTCAAGGAGGAGCTCGATTATACATCCATGTCAACATTTGTGATGATTATCTGGATAGTCTAGTATTTTTCAAACTTTCTTGATCCATAATATCTTCTGTCTAGAGGCAAAGAATAGCTAAGAATAGCCTTGACAGAAAGTACAAATATAGAAGGATTTTAAAAACAAAATTTTAATTTCTAATTATAATATCATATTTTAAAATGCAGACAAAATTTGTATTGCACTCAAAAAGCCTCAGCCTACAATAGTAGAGTCATCTGACCCCAGTCATTGCACTGCCTATGGACAGCAGGTATCTTACTCTGGCCCTCCCCTGGAGCCACTTACAGCTTGCAATTGAACTGATTTAAAATGAAATATTATGCAGGGTTCCTTAAACCTGATTTTGAGAAAACATCAAAGCAGATACAAGAGGTAAAGAATCTCACAATAATGGCCTTTTCCTTGCTGTGGTTACTGCTTTAGTGCTTTTCACAGAAGAAATCAGGCCGGCCAGTCATGCTTTTTTTGGTCTCTAATACTCCTTAAGAACCATACACACAGACATGAGAGTGCATTCACTGGCTTCACGTTTTTACTCCCTCTGTCCCATTGCATGAATCTCAGCTGCTTTTGAAACCATGCTTACCATGCATTGAAATGAATGTTCTTTGCCTTTGGCTCACATATTTATTTCTGCAGATGACAAATAGAACCAGTTCACAAGTTCCAGTCTGATGTATTTCTTAAGGAGTTTGAAATGCAGGTTTTTGATCCAATACAGTGTACAAGAGCATCATCAGGGAAGCAGTTTTTTCAAAGAAAGTCCTAATCTTTCAGCTGACAGTTGAAAGAAATGTATCGATAGAATGATTCACCTTTTTATGCACACCTACAATTTCTCTTGTAGTAAGCAAGAAAAGGTTTCACTTGAACACTGAGGTTCCAAATGCAGCAATACATTTTACATGCAGCTAATAAGATTTTACTTATAATTGATTTGGGAATAATTAGGAAAGGCAATTGAATTTAAAACTGCTGACTGACAGGGAAAATAGAAATGTGCCCTAAAATGCTATAACAAAATAGCCAGACTTGGTGTTTATGCTAATTGCAGTCTATTCACTGAGTTATCTTCTTGAATATGCCATGTTTCCAGTGAGATACAATAGGGGAAAAGGCACTACACCAAACAAATGCACACATTTAGAATCATATTCTACCAATCTCACCTAATTACTAGCTAGAAGGTGTGTATGTTTATTGCTTTGTAATGAAAGCTGCACATCATAATCACTGACAAGCCTAAATACCAGAAATGGTTAATTTTGAAGTATTTAACTACTAATGGTTAATTTTTAAGTATTTAAATCTTAATTTGCCAATTTTATTCAAAAGGAGATGTGAAATTACTGAAAATCTATACATTTTCCTCTTCTTTCAATAGTACTTATCCCATGATTAGCAACCCAAGTTTACTTTTGCTTGTAAGGAGGGCTTTTTTCTAGGATTTTCACCATGTTGGATATGTTAGAAAGGTTTTTGAATATAATAAAAATCTGTTAGATTTTTAAAAATTGAAAGAAAAATGCATCATCTCATGTAGAGTGTATGTTTCTGGCACAAATACAGCATTTTAAGGGTTTTAATGACAACATTCTGCTATGTTTTACTCCTGTGTTGTACATCCGGTATTACTTACACAGATGTTGCTTCAGCTCTTTTGACAGAAGCAACAAAAGTGTATGAAAGTGCTAAATAGGCACTAATCTGAAAAAAGATTCCCACAAATAAATAAAAAGCTAAAAAAAAATTGAAAATCAGTATCTCCACTGCAGATGTGAGATCAATTTCTTCTTCTGAAAAGTCCAAGTGAGAAGGATGAAATATATTCTGTTTTTCTATTTCCTATTGCTATTTTTATGTGAGAGACGTCAGCAAGGAGAAACAAGTCTCAAATGCCAGGTGTTCAATGGGATGATCACAGATGTTGCCCTGGATTTGCTGAGGAAGGTTATTACTTGTGAAACAACTTGAAACAACTATTTTCCATGTGCTTTTCTTATGGACAATTCTTATTTCTGGAAGAATTACTTTTCTCATCCCTTAATTTTAAATAGTTGTCTTGTTCTCCAGACTGAGTTCTCTAGGAAGAAGTAAGAAGAGTCTGCATCAGCCTTAACTCCCATCTCTTTCGTGCCTGAATGATGGATTGCTCTCAGTGATTCCCAGATTGTTCTCACTTTTTCCCAGAACATCATCTCAGACTGAGGTCTGAGAAAAGTCCCTATATGTCAGGACCATCTAGTAAAGCAGAGGACTTTGTTTTGTTTTGTTTTGTCTGCTTCAAAGCCTCTAATATCGTAAGAGCCATACATAATTCTCCTGCTATCTGGGGCTCAGAGAGAACAAACTGTCTTTAGACTTGGCTAGTGTGAATGGAATGTGTCCCCATGTCCCCCTAACAAACAGGTGTTGTTTTCTGGTCTGCAAGGCTGACCAAAGTGTTACTACCCACATGGGTTGTCAGTCCCAGTTTTGCAGCTCACTTTTTTGGTACAAAGTGTTGTGGTCTCAACTACTTTAACCAACAGTTTGCCTTCCTATCTACTTTAGACATGGACAAATCTATATATGAATCTACTTAAACTAATTTTCAGTATGGATGAATTTCTCTAAACAAGAAGTAGTCTTTGCATTTCCAGCTCAGGCTCATGTCATCTAAAATTCCTGTCACATGACACAGTGCAGGAAAGAGACAGACATGTTATATGTAGCCCTTATGTGTAGAGATGATGTCTTGAGCCAATCCCCCCCAATACTTGGTGCATCTACCAGTTTTGCCCTTAGAGAAAGAACAGTGGTTTTGCAAGGTGATCTAATTAGGAGCTATTTCTTGGCTGTAGGCTTATGAAGAGTTGTGGAATTTGAGCTAGGTTTTCAGTTTTCTGAAGTAGCAGAGAAGGTAAAAGTCACAGCAATTTCCTGCTAGCAACTTCCCAGTCACATCACATACAGACAAGTTATAACATGGCCAAGGTAGTGTTCTCTGCCTGTTAATGGCTGCTAAGAACATATCTGTGAAATGATCTTATACAGCATCACTGTAAAACCTTTACAACAGATATTATGTCAAAAAAATTCAAGCTTTATACCCTTAAAAAGTAGGTCATGGGCTGCCTAAGTATCTAGTGCTATTTTAGGTGAGACAAGATTAGGATATGCCTGTGCTCCAGGTGCTACTTTTAAAATTGAAAATATTTCTTGTAGACCCTATGTCATGTCTCCAACCCCATGTCCGTGTTCTGGATGCTCTATGGCCTCCTGCATCTTCTGTGTACACATTACCTTGGGCCACTAGTAATGAATGGGCACATGAAAAATCACTGGAGAAAGAAAGAAAAGTCCTTTAGCAGTATGAATTATACTCTTACAGATATTCACAAGTGTGTGCTGTGAGGTGTGCTCCTTTTCCCTTACCCCATCCTACAGTCATAGCATCATAGGATGGTTTGGGTTGGAAGGGACCCTACAGATCAAGATGTTCCAATGCCTCAGTTGGCAGGGACACCTTCCACTAGACCAGGTTGCTCAGAGCTCCATCCAGCCTGGCCTTGAACACTTCCAGGGATGGGGTATCCACAACTTCTCTGGCCAACCTGTCTCAGTGCCTCGCCATCCTCACAGTAAGGAATTTCTTCCTAATGTCTAATCTAAACTTGTTCTCTCTCAGTTTGAAGCATTCCTCCTTGTCCTGTCACTACATGCTCTTGTAAAAAGTCCTTCTCCATCTTTCTTGTAGGCCTCCTCTTGGCACTGAAAAGGCTACAATTAGGTAATCTCTAAGTCTTCTCTTTTCTAGGTTGAACAAATCCAATTCTTTTAGCCTTTTCTCAGACACTCCATTCCTCTAATAATGGTGACCCTCCTCTGGATTTTCTCCAAAAAGTCAATGTGCTTGTGCACAAAGTTCCTGTGCTGGGAACCCCACAGCTGGATGCAGCACTGCAGGTGGGGTCTCTTGAGACTGGATTAGGGGAATAGAATCACCTTCCTGGACTTTTATGACATTGGTGCAAAGGTTTTTCCCTCATTTTTTCCCCATTTTTTCCTAAAACTTTCGGTTTTTGTAGACTTGTAAGTCTCTTTGCATAAAAAAAGGAATGTCCAGTCTTCCCTGAATTCTCCCTTCAGTCATCCCTTCTTCTCATTTAGCACTGAACTAGCTTTATGTATATTTACATCATATTAGCTGTTTTCCTGTATACTAGTCTGTTACCTTTACTCTCTTTTGTCTTCCTATTTTTTTCTCACTGTTACACCTATCCCTTTCTGTTGTATTGCACTAAATAGTTATTTAGTTGTTTGCACTGGGTGTTTTGGCAATTTGCACTGTTCACATGATTTGTATCCTATGACTTCATGGTCTTCCTCTTTTTCCCTGAATTTGTATCCTATGAATTTGTATCTTATGACCTCGTGGTCTTCCCCCTTTTCTCTGAATCACTTTGTTTTTGCATACATATCAACCAACCTTTATCTCTCCTTTTTGCAGCCTAGGTTCTTCCTTAGAGCATTGTCCTATTTTTCTTGTTTCTCCTTTTTCCATCCCCCTGAGCATTTTTACAATGTCCTTTGTCTGGCTTTTTCTGTCACATTATCCTGCTTCTGCTCTCTATTTTCTCTAGAGTGTCATTTTGGTATAAAATCTACTGCATGTTATTTATTCTCTACAGTTTGGGGTGAACAGACCTGCCTGTATATAGAGACACATTTACACATAGAATCCTTCAATTACTTCCAAATTGTAACTATAATTTCAAGAGTACACTATATTTATAGTGGTTGAATTCTCCAATGTCTAACGTACTATAAATCTTTCATTCTTGTTTATTTATACTCTGTCATAAAGAGGAAGTATTTGAATTTTCTGTTCCTCATGTGCATTCTTTCAGTGCCACAGGGCCAGACTGCAGCCAGGTGAGGATGTGCAGGTGTGTAAATTGGGGCCAATTGAGTTCTTAATCATGGAGCTCCCAGAGTCCCTGGACAGGATGAGTGCTCGGCCAGTGCAGGCAGCAGCACCAACACATGGGAGGTGAAATGGGGTCATCACTCTTCTCCATGAGCTAGCAAGATGCAGCTGGCACCAGAAAAGAATATGCAGTGCAGGCTTTTCTGTCCTAACCCTGTTTCAGTTGCCATTGCTTCCACAGGACAGGTTAGAAAGATCTTGAGCACCTCTCAAAGTTGGTGCTGTGCTCTGCAGGGAGGAAGCCCCTGGGGTCTGGGAGTGGCATTTCTCAGGCATGACAGTGACTCAGAAAGGCACAAAAATTGCATGTCTGGTGTAAAAATAAACACAGTTATCCTGCTGCTTGGTTGATTGGCTTTGAAATACAGAGAAAACTACCATATTCTGATGCTGTAAGAAAAGTTAAAGTTTTTTGCCCAGCTTCATTGCTGGAGGAGATGTGTAAGATGAAACTGGGCGGTGCAAAGTCAAAGTTTCCTTGAAAATACGTGAGATGAAAATATGTAGGAGTGACATGATAGAATAGGCACAGGGTTTAGTGCATACAAAAAGTGCATCATTTAAAATTATGCTGTACCTTAAAAAGCTAATTGGAAAGAGACCTTAGGAAGTCACCTAATCAACTGCCTTACCCTAAGGAAATCTCTTTTTGTTCCCCATTTTTTTTCTTGTTTTCTAAGATCTGCCCAACTTTTTGTTGAAGACCTCAGACAATGAAGATGGCACAGGCTCACGGTCATCTATTAGTGTTTCACTTCTGGTCAAAAAATGTTTTACTAATGTCTTGCCTCTATTATTTTCTTTGTAACTTCAGGTATTTTCTTCTTACATCAACTTTGCATGTCAAGTAGCATGCAAATTTCTTCCTTATTGCTCCAGCCTTTAGGGAATTGGAAGCTATTTTTGGAATTCTTTTCTCAAACATTCCTACTTTATGCTAAACAACATCAGGTTTAAGTTTTGTTTCGATTTGGGATTTTTTCTTGTTCTTGTTTGGGCTTTGGTTTACTGTTTTTTGTTTGTTTTGGGGTGCTTTATTTTTTTGTTGATTTTGTTTCTTTTTTTTCTTTATGCATCTGATGCTCTGAAGTTTTTCTAATTGTTCTGTTTCCTAAAACGGAGCTCATGCTCTTGCTGAACAGACCAGGAATGCTACAGCAAAGAAAGTGTTTCCAAAGAACCAGTAAGTAGTTCAGCAGACTGTGGTTAGCTATTTCCATTTTCACATGCTAGATTATTTTCTGGGCTACTTATCTACTCTGTCAAGACCATTTTGAACTGAACCCTGGCCTCCAAAATACAACACATTCCCACCAGCCTCCTGTTTAAGAAAACAGTCTCCTGTCATTTCTGATCACAAATAGAATTGTTGAATAAGGCTGGATGCAAAGCACTTAAAGTTAGGATTACTTTAGGTATCTAAATTATCACAGTAGCTTGTAAACTCTCAGTTTTATGCTCTAGGATTGTCAGTACATTCTTTTGTCCACAATGTGATGAGGACTTTTTTTCACTGGACTCAGATGTGAACTCCCACAGGTCATAAGAATCAGCAACTACTGGGGATGTTTTGCTGGCTGCATTTCTCTTGTGTGCTGTTGGAAAGAGCTCTGTACTTTATCTGCACTGACCACCTTCACCTGATGATCTGAGGTGGATTGAAACAGACTTTGGGTAAAGTTGAGAACATCAGGGCTCCTGTTTCCCAGGAGAATTGTCAACTACTGGCTATTTTTCTATAAGATGGAAAACTTGATTTCCTTTTGCAGCTACCCTTAACTTAAATGCAACACTGATGTCAGGAATTGCCACAGCAATAGCTAAACCATGAGACAAATAAAAGTGTTTAAAGCTATTAACGGGTAACTTCATTATCTAAAGTCCTAAACATCTTACAGGCATCTTCGTTTGCTGTGCAGTGTGTCCATAAAATGTGACAAGATCAGCAAAAAGATTATTTCAAGATCATGTGCAAGGTGAAGTTAGAGTCAAAATCTACCAATTTTTTTTTGCTAAAAAATTCGATATTACAGACATATTTAGTTTGTAATAATGCTACAAGCTGAGAAAATGTAACTATTTACAGCATCCAGAGACCAAAAGAATCAGTCTTTGAGCATATGTGACAGCCAAAGGTTTGCTTATCTCATTTATTGCACAATTAACTGTTGTGTCCACTTTTATAGTGCCGAGCCACATAACCCCCACAAGATGAATGCCCTAGGGTTCAGGCCTCCATGAGACAGCTTTTAAGTAAGTGGAAAAAGCTCTGATATCATTCATTACAGCATAGGACACATGTCATCATGTCATGGGTTTATGATTATAATATTGTCACCTTCAATATTCCAAAGACACAGTTCCATAATAAACAGTTTCATAATATATTAATATGGGTAATGGGTAATTCATTACATCATAGAAAAGAGCCCACACAGCCCACAAAGTGTTAACAAAAATGAGCAAATTGAACACTATTTAACTGAAACAGAAGCTTTACTGAGCAACTATGAATTTATTACATCAGTTGTTTATTTAAGGTCATCCAGAAATAATGGTAACATTTCAGTGGTCTAAATAATTTTGTTTCAGTCAAAAAAGTGAGCAATGAATTGAATTTAAGCCCTCTAAATCAAGACTTTGATGAGGTTGAATTGCTTGTACATGTACAGCAGCACCAAGAACTGGGAGATCATAATCTTAAATCTGTCTAGGGGAAGAATGATTTGCAAGATGTTTTTGTTTGCTTGTTTTGGCAATTCCCAATTTAATCATCAGACTGCATATATTCTGAGCCTTTTCTGTCATAGCATGAAGATCTTTCTATGCAAATGTATTACATCTGTGATGTTTTCTGCCTTTACTAGATGACTCTGCCCTTTTATCATAGTAAGGAGAATGACAATATTCATTAAGAATATATAAGACATTAAATGGCAGTGATAACCTATTGTGATAAACATCACATAAAGATCAGGAAATGACAGTCAATCCAGGCCTGAGGAAATCTTAAGGCTGCAGAGTGAGTGAATCTCTCTTGTCTTCCCTCCCTCAAACCATTCATCTCTTCTTTTATCAGTGAAGGCAATGACAGTAAGAACAGTACAGAAATAATCAATTCCTCTGGCATATTTAAAAGTGTGATTTCAAGGGCCTTTTCAGAAAAACCTTTTTGACCTCTTTGGGTTCAGAATATTACGTTCATATTCTTGCTTTCAAATTTACTTTTTTTTTTAAGGACTGGGGACTTTACATATCCAAATGCAAGCTCTATTTCAATTTCAGTACATATCAAAAAAGCTGGATCCAAAAATAAGGACACTTCACTGTAATTGCTTAATGATTCACCATCTTCGCTTCTCTAGGTAAAGATACCCAGCTTGTTTAGAAGTGGTTGTTGTAGGAAGACTATAGATTTCTTGTCTGCAAGGCTTCATGTTTTCTTTGTAAAGTGCAATGGAAAGAGTTTGTGCTTGTTCACGGCTTCTTGCTTTGGTAAGTGATTGCTCTAAAATCAATCATCTGTATTGCCCTATATTATTCCCATAATGTGACTATCATGATGGCATCTCCTTTAGCTCCAAATGCAATTTTAATGCTGTTATCTAGTTTGCTTGTTAGACAAAAGGCTTCAATAGGCATTTTTCAGGAAGGGAAACCATGTCCAGGCTTCTATCAGCAGAAGGAAAAGATAAAGAACCTGACTGGCCTTGTGCCTCTTCTTACAATTATAGGGCTAATGCTTTCAGCTCTCTATTACCACAGAGTTTGTTTTGTACAGAAAACAGCAAGCTCTCAGCTGAAGTTGAATATTGTGAGTGCTAACAAATGCAAATAATAATTGCATATTTTTTTTCAAAACAGGAACTCTTTTGTGATAATGTGACTTTTTTTAAATGGGCATAGATTGATGGGGCTGTAATCTATTCATTATTATTATTGCCAAAGAACAATGCATGCTGCCTAACACATCCCAGAACAAAAACTGTGCTATGTGGATAGCCTCTCCCCCCAAATACATACTCTTTCCCAGTCACAGTATTACAACAGAATCAGCCCTTGTGTTAGGTGTTACATGAATGCCTGAGAAGAGTTGGAATTGATTTTTCCAGAATTTCCAGCACAAAACTGATGGTTCAGCTGATGCACAAAGCACATTGTTCTAATATGCTCTTTGACAGCATTTCTGATATTTAAGTCTAAAGACTTTAAGGATGCAACTCAGAGATATTCTTCAATGCTCCAGGACACTGTCCATTTTAAATTTATTTTAGTTGATGAAATTTCCTTCTCAGTACATGTGAACCCTCAATGGGAGTTAAAAAAAATATACCCCCCCTGCCCTTGAATATGAGAAAAAGAGCTCATGTAATTTGCTGCAGTCAATTGTTTTCTGTTCCAGAGCAAGTTATATACAAGCTAATGAAGAGAAAAGTAGTTAAAGATTTTTATATATCTTACAAGCAAATAATATAAAGTATTTTTGGAACATATTTCAACAGAGGGATGTGTATTCAATAGGTTTTGCTTGTATCTGGTACAAAGGTTGATGCAATAGCATAATTCACCTGCAAATGATAAGTGATTGCTACGAAAAAGCCCACAATTATTTTTTTAAACTAGAAAACCAGTTCTAAATCAAAGTTTCTTTCCCCCAAATCTCTGTAATTGCAAGTAGTTCCCTTACTAACAATTGAGAGGTATTTTCTCTTTAATGGGAAAAAAGGTTATGTTTTTCAAATAATATTTAATTTCCTTATCTAATTTCTTTGGCATAAACAAGATACAAAAGCTTTTGCTGCCTAAAAGCTCCTAACAATTTCTCTTTTACATTGAATTTGAGTAGCTTTGAAAGGAAATAATGCATCTGCAGATGGTGCTGAATTGCATGAAATTAATTACTACATGTGCAAGTTCTCAGTAATTAATTCCATTGAGGCCTGTAAAATCCATTCTGAGCTGAATTACATGCTTTTTAGCCTTTCCTTTTCTACCTGAAAGTTGCTGTATCATCTTTTAAGCCCAGTTTAAAAGTGATAAGGAAACTATATTAAGTTCATCCAAGAAAATGCATTCAGTTTTCTTTGTCAGGCTCACAATATAAAGAAATCAAACTGTTATGGATTGTGTGTTAGTACAGTGACCAAACATTTCTAAATGTCTTCCTGGGAAGTTACTATCTGCTACTGATGTACATTCTGAAGCTGTGGACATTCAAAATTCCTGGGATCAGTATTCGGTACTGCATAGGTTTTAATACAGCAAACACAAAGATTGTAGATCTCAGCACTTATGACCACTTGTACCAAGCTTTTCATGTTTTTTCTTTAAGAAGTTGAGACAAGAGAGGATGTCTTCAGAACATATACCCTCCAGATCTGATGCTAAAGGTGAGGCAGATACAGCAGTCCCTAGACTATGAATCCTGGCAGTGACCAGATATAAGCCAAGTGCTTGACTGATCAAATCAGCCACAGACCTTGCACAGACAGAAGGGATATTAGGGTGCTCTATACCAACGTGGTTTGGAACAAATGCCAGGGATTGAAAAGGGTTTTTAAGGCTGAAAATTTTAGGATGCTAAGACTAACCTTGCTGTTAGATCTCAACCTGGTTTAGGAAGGAAGATACAGACTGCATGCAGAAATTCTGACAGTGATGGACTTTGTACAGGAAGGGAACTGGGAAATAGCAAAAAAGGGTTGAGAACTCCACCGCTTAACTGTGATCTGTCTCCCAGTCTGATGAGTTCTGACTAATCTGGACTCAGTAAGGACACAGCTCACAATGAATCCCCTCCTATACAAAACTCTTGAAGCCCAACCCACCCTTCTATTTCCAACCAGCCATTTTGTCTGGATTCAATGCCATGAAAAACTTCAGTGTCATGTTAGACTTGTTGCTCTTGTGGGGTCTGCACAGGTAGGGATTCTGCTGGTCTAATATGGCTTTCCTGTGTGTGACAAATTAGCTGAGCTAATTTGCCTGGGATACTCTGGGCAATACAAGTGCATCTGCAAGAGGCTGTGCTTGAGCAGACATACACAGATATATATTGTTTTTTGCACTAGTTTGAGCAAAATAACTAGTTTGACTATTCAGACTTATGGAATTTTGAGTCTCACTAAAATAGAAGATGCTGGGACTGTGATATATTTTTTTTTCCAAGGATAGTGTAGGAAAGCCCTGTTACAAACAGAGCTATAACACTTTCAGCACATTTGTTTTCTGAATGCTTGTTGTATTATTTAATCAGGGAGGTTCCTGTAAATCAGAAAATTTCTGATTTATGAAAATTTCTGACATATGATTAGAGAATATGTTCTCACTGAAAAAACATTAATCCAAAAAATTAACTTCATCAGTTTGAATTTTTGCTTTTGTCTCAAGGTTTAATATTTTTTTGCATTTTATGAAAATTGACTAGAAAGGTGGGGCTATATTTCCAGGTGGAAATTATGGTATGCATAGTAAGTGAGAAGTAATCTCATATGCTGTCTGCTACATTGCACTTAAGAGTCTGACAAAGAAAATGAATAAAACTGTCAATCTCCTAAGTTGGTAATGCATGTTGATACCTTATGTCTGACACTCTCAGAAGACTGAAGGTGGGAAGAAGCTCTGAGAAGGGAACAGTATTTTCTCTGCCTCTGGCACTGAGGATATGTGACTTGCTGGCCTTTCTAATTTTTGCAGAGCCACGGTATGTGTGCTTCTATAACCTTTCAGTCCAGACAGCAACTGGGTAAATGCCAAGGAAAGCATGATCTGCTTTCTAATCAGCAAACTGGCTGCTGCATGAACAAGGACAGTGAAAAACAGAAGGCTTTTTTCCTCTATAACCCCAGTATGGTGGTTATAGTAACAGAGAGCATATTGATTCAAGTTTGGTATTTTTCCATTTATCTGATACAAGGCTCAAAAAAATAATTTCATTTTTCTTAGCCAAATTAACGGGTAATGATGTGATTGACAGAGATTTAGAAGAACACCACAAAACTGTTTTAATAACCATCATGAAATACAGTTTGGATATTAGGATTCTGCAGAGAATTCTAGCAGTGGATTTCTTTTTTTTTTACCATGTACTTGATAAAGAAAGTATTCTTGTTAAATAGGAAGCATCTGGTTTAACAGCTATTTACATTAGTATCTGTATTGTTAAAGGAACCTATATGTCACTGTTGAGTTATGTGAGAACAGGGATGTGGCAGTTGGGATTGCCTAAATACAAGTATTTAGTCCTATTTGAGACAGTTTGGTATATCTAAAATAATTGTACAAGGCTGGCATACGTTGCGGTGGACCAAAGAGACAATTCCTCTCTGTTGGAGCTGTAGCTGGAGGCCAAGAATTTTCTCTCTCTCTCCCTCTCCCTCCCTCTCTCTCTGCCCCACACACCTTCTTTTTTTTTTGGTGTGTGTTTCTTTTATGAGTGTTCTGTGAGTTTCTCTTGAGACCTCAGACCTTGCCATGTAGCAAACACCAAATACCTAATTTAAAAACCTCCCACTCCTGTTTGTAGTATAGCTCCTAGTTTTGTGTACTAATATTGATGTTAGAATTGCTTCATTTCTGTCTACCAGAAGGTACATAAATATTTGCAGCACACAGATTGCATACACTGGTGATGATGATGCTGGGACATAAATCTTGGTGTTAGCTTCGGAGTCTCCTTATAGGATGTGTCCTAAGGACATATGTTTGAATAATGCTTTTAAAAAGGTAATTTTGTACCTTGATATACTTTCATTTTTTCCCCAAAAGATTTAATGGGTTAAATATAAATTGATTAGTGGTTTGCTTATTTTATTTCAAATGTCAAAATACTTGTGACAATACAAATAATTTTTCTAGCCTATCTAGCTTATAGCTTGGAATTGAAAATTATCTAACAGTTCTAACAACCTTTTTTTCACACCTAAATCTTCTTGTTTGTCTCCAATATGACCTTAAGCAAGTCATCTCAGCTTCCTGCACTTTGACTTCCCTACCCAAAAATATTGATAGTCATATTTGTCTGGATGATTAATTTGTTTTAATTAACAATTATCTTTGCTAATATTGGAAAAGTGCTTTGAGATCCATGGATAGAAACTAGGATATAAATATAAAGCATTTTCTGCTGCTAAGAAATCTATTTTACCAGAATGACAAAGATGCAAAAAGAGAGATGAATGCAGATAAATATCTGTACAACAGCTATTCTGGCCTCCTGAGAGCAAGTTAACATTTTTTTCCTGAGAGGACTGATCTGCTCATAGATTAGATAATCAAACACAGACACATTATACTGGCAAGGTGTTTTAAAGGAGAACCTTGACTAAAAATAAAGATGCTCCTTGGCTATTCTGTAAACATCAGCATGACATGTGAAAGGCCTTGATAAAGCTGAGGATTAAATAAAAAGGCACCAAAAATGTGGGGATGGCTGTAATGAATCACATTTTGCTTTCAGTAACACTCATACAAAGCCAGAAGAACTACCTTCACCTTGATTAAAAATGCATTTCCTAGATGAAATGTCTTTGGGCTTATGCCCCATGAACTTGAAAACAGAATTGGGGCCAGATTTGGAATCTCTTAAACGATACAAATATTTTTCCTTAGATATCACAGAATCATACAACCACTTAAGCTGGAAAAGACCTTTTAAGATCATTGGGTCCAATGGAAGCTTAGCACTGCCAAGTCTACCATTAAACCATGTTCCTAATCTACACGTATTTAAAATGCCTCCAGGGTATTTAAACAACTTCCCTGAGCCACCTCTTCCAATGCTTGACAACCTTCCAGAGAAGAAATGTTCCCTAACTTCCAAACTAAACCTCCATTAGCACAGCTTGAGGCCTTTTCCTGTTGTCTTATTGTTTGTTATATGAGAGATGAAACCACGAAAATGGAAAGGCCACAGCTGTTTTATTTTCAAACAGATTATATTTTTCTGAAAGTAAAATCTAGCCACTTAATGAATCTGCAAAGCATTTTAAGAAATTCCCATAAAAAACCATTCACATTTGGTAATTTCCCCTTTTCTGCATTGTTGCTAACTGACTTCCCTGCTGCTCATCCATGTGGATGAGCATCACCAGCAATCTGGCCATGGGAGATCCTGAGGACATCAGGAGGGGCTGCAGGCTCCTGGGGTGAGCCCATGGGCAATGGAAGCCTGGGAGGTGCTTCCTTGATCTAAGGGAAGGGTTTAGGGCATGGGGGGGTTACACCTATCCCACAGGTCAACATACTGTGCAAAAGTTATGTCTTAGATGCAGTAGTGTTTTTTACAAGCACAGAAAGCACCAAAGCCTGAGAATGAGAGCAGTGGGACTCACCTGACAAAATGTGGTGGGTGCCTGTTGGCAACAGAAATGCAAAGGAGGATTGAGACCTACTGGAACAGCTTGCAGCTGGACACATGCAATGAACAGGTACAAACTCCTCAGGAAATATTGTCAAGAAAGACAGAAGCAGGGGGGCTGCAGAAGATGCTCTCTGCATGAATTAGCAGCTCACTTATGGGGAGCTCTTGTATATGACAGACAACAGGCTGAGGGAGAGCTCATGGGTCAAGACCAGAGGAGAGGTAAGTGATGGTGGCACTGTGGTAGGAGTCTGTGGTCAGAAATCCTATGTTCTTGCTGGTTCAGCAGACAAATCCTTCTTTAAATAATTCAGGTAAGTTTCTGGATTGCCATCAATGACAGAGCTGTCATTCAGAGGGTACCACACAGGGTGGAGCAGTGGGCCACAAGAACCTCATATGATCAAAGGAAAGATGGAAAGCACTCACCTGAGAAGGAAGAACTTTCTGCAATGGTACAGGCTGGATCTGCTTGGGGAGCAGGCTCTGCTTAAAACTGTTGAGCTCTTGACACACGAGCCAGCAGTATGCCCTGGCAGCAAAGGTGGCCAACAGTGTCACAGCACACATTAAGAGAATCCTGAGAATCCTGACCAGTAGCAGAGGGAAGAGACTGCCCTCGTCTTCTTGGCATTTGTTAAACCTAGCTCTACTCTGCACTGGTGTGGCCACACCTTGAATACTGTGTGCAGTTTTGGTCACCACAATATAAGAAAGATATGAAGCTATTAGAGAGTGTCCAAAGGAGGCCACGAGAATGGTGAAGGGACTGGAGGTGAAGCTGTATGAAGAGCAGCTAAGATCACTTGGTCTGTTCAGCCTGGAGGAGATTGAGGGGAGACCTCATTGGGGTCTTTAACTCACTCATATGGAGAAGTGGAGGTGGAGGTACCGATGTCTTCATTCTCATGACCAGTGACAGGATTCATGGAAATGGCAGGAAGCTTAGTCAGGTGAGGTTTAGGCTGGATATCAGGAAAAGCTTTTGCACCCAGAGGATGGTTGGGCACTGGAACAGGCTCCCCAAGGAAGTGATCACAGCACCAAGCCTGACAGAGTTCGAGAAGCATTTGGACAATATTTTCAAGCACATGGTGTGATTCTTGGGGTGTCCCGTGCAGGGCCAGGAGTTGGACTTGATGATCCTGGTGAGTCCCTTCCAACTCAGCATGTTCTCTGATTCTATAACATAGCACCCAATTTTAGGCCGTCAGTATGAGGAAGACCTCAACAAATTAGGATGAGTTAGCTGAGGCTGCCAAAATGTTTGGAAGTTGAGCACTCAACCTGTGTGGAAAGGCTGAGAAACCTGGGATTGCTCAACCTGGAGGCCAGATGGCTTCAGGGGAACAAAAGAGCAGACCCTAGTCCGTACATGGGGGCTGTTGAGATCACAGGCTCTCCACAGTGCTTCCTGGTGGGAGGATGAGAGGTAAATTGAAAGATAGGTTTAAATTGTTTATAAGGAGAAACTTTTTTCTCATGAGGATAGCCCAGAAGTGTAGCAAGTTGCCCAGTGATATTGTGTAACCTCTGTCCTTGATGATTTTCAGGACCAGACTAGGTAAATCCCTAAACAACCTGGTCTGATTCCGTGTCTGGACCTGTTTTGAGTGGAAGATTAAACTGGAGACCTACTCAGGTCCTTTCATACCTGAATTACACTACAAGTCTATTATTCTAATAGAGAAACAGTGAGAATGCCACTTTTTGAAACTTAAATACTCATTCTGGAAAGACTTAAAATTACTTCAATTTCTGCCAGGCAGGCATCATCTCCAGTTATTCAAGTATCTAATTTCCACTGATTTCTAAGTGAGGCAGTGTGGTGGTTTGACAGGAAATGTGTTTTTTGGGATGCTGTGTTTTTGGCCAATGGATATTCAGGCTTTAATATTGGCATTTAACCTGGCCATTGGGACATGGACACGCCTCTGAGAACACGGGGTTAAAAGCAGAGCTCTCCCCTGGGAGGGTCCTCTTGGGTTTCCGGCGGGAAAGAGTTCGGGTCTCTCCCCCGGCCCAGCTGCTGGCTGGGCAGGGGGAGGGGAAAGCCATGTGGCCGAGAGAGGTAGGCCTGAGCCCGGGGGTGGAAGGGTGGAAGAGAGAGAGAGAGAGAGAGAGAGAGACCGGGAGCCATCGGGCAGCCCCCCCTGAGAGACACAGAGAGAGAGAGAGGGAGAGAGAGAGAGAGAAAGAGAAAGAGAAAGAGCTGCTGCCTGGGACTGTAACCTTGAAGCTTGATAAACATGGGCCTGTGCCGGCAGCACGGCTGGGACGGAGAAGAGGGGGGGGTTCAGCCGGCCGCTTGTAGGAGCTTTTAACCCCTTTTTGGAAAATGAGAACTTTACAGATCATTGACCTCTCCTGGAAGATAGAGTGGAAGATGAGGAAGGAAATGTGCAAGTGTGAGAGAGGTCTGGGCGAGTGAGAGATAGTAGAAGAGTAGAGAAGAATCCTAGTGGGAAGAGATGATGGAGTGGCTTTTGCTGGACTCTTTTTGTATAGCCATGGACAGAACCATGTTCCTTGTGACACAGAGACTGCATTCTAGGGGGAGGCAATGGCCTCAGAACCAAGAGGGTTCAGTGTTGATGCCCCTCGGCCCCAGGAGGTGAAAAATATGGGGGGGACAGGTGTCCCAAAGGAGAGATTGTGGGGACAGGTGTCCCAAAGGAGAGACTGTGCCTTTTTTGGATCGGGACAGAGCATCCTTAAAAGACAACCCTAGAAGCAGTTCTGGTCTGTGTTCAGTGGTGAGAGCACTGGACATGAAAGGAAGAGGTCACGACGGCAGATGTACTCCGGGCGGTGCCACGAGTGACACAGAAACACACGAGGCTTCGACTGTGTTTCCAGGGGAAGCCCATGGTACAAGAAGGACTCCTCTCCTCTTGATGAACTGAGGATTGATTGTCTAAAAGGTGCTGCTGGACCGAGAGTTGGTGATTTGAGGAACAAATGTATTGTGTTGGAAATTTGGTGGGGGGAGGAGGAAATGCATTTGTGAGGTTTTCATTTTCCCTGTGTGTGTGTTCCTTTTTATCTGTAGTTGTAGAGTAGTTAATAAAGTTCTGGTTCTTTTTTTCCCTAAGTAAGAGCCTGCTTTGCTTATTCCTGGTCACATCTCACAGCAGCTACCAGGGAGAGGGTATCTTCATGGGGGCACTGGCATTGTGCCAGTGTCAAACCATGACAGGCAGGCACTTTGATAGGTTTGAGGAATTTGGACTAAGAGTGGTTCCTTAAAAAAAAAACCAACAAGTTTAATTGTACCTATGACAATTCTCCTTTACTCATCTTTTCTAAGAAAAGAAGTGGCTGGCGAGAGTGAAATTAGCTTCCTGATCCTGCAGAACTCTAAAAATAGAAAAAAGGAGACCCATTCACAAACATGGGTAACTGAAAAAATGCACTCCATGCATTTGCTGGTCTTTCTCCTACAGGCAAAACAAACCAGCCATTTATTAGGGAAAATAGTTTTCTTTTTGTCATCAGTATTAACAGGAACACTTTAAACTAGATCTGCCACTTTGTGGGAGATCAATGTAAGGAAAATAGGACCAACAGGAAAATTGGAAGGCAGCAGTAGGAAAGCAGAGTTTGTTTTCTAATTACTGCCATGCAATTACCTTAGAAAAATTTTATTCAGAGTCTAGGAAGTAACTCTGTTAGGCTCAGAGGTCATTGTAGGTGTAAGGGTGTAAGGAATATTTTTTGACCTCTGAGTAAACAGCAAACTGACACTTTAAAAATATTGCCATTTTGCTTAAATCTTTCATTTTTTTGCCATTATTCATGGCTTAAATACACTTAAAACTGGGGACATGGCATGGGGAAGGGCATATGCATGGGTTTAAGCATGTCAAAGTTGTAGAAGACTGATATTCTAGAAGATAGTATAGGGTTTCAGATCAAAATATAAGTGGGTATGTGTCATGGCTGAACCCAGAGGTGACTGAAAACACTTGTAGAGGGAAGATTCTGCTTTTTCTGCTTTGGGCAGGAAAATAGGAGCAGTTTAACACCCCGACCCCTCCCCCCACCCCCAAAGGATTTAAAAAATCTTAGAGAGAGATTGAAAGACACATCCTGCTTTAAGACTATGATACGGCCCTAAGAAAAAGCACAAAAAGGAAGGTGACTGCACTGAGTGAAAACCTTGGAATATCAGGTTTATTTTTCTCTGGAAGCTGAGTCCTGTATCTAGGGTCCTTGCAAATTATCTGTAAAAGCAGCAGAACATATCAAATAAATCAAAATGAATCAACCACTAACTTGTGCTTCTAATTGCCTTGCTGTGAGCAAGCTGGTCAAAAAGGTTAATTAACATTTTATACTGGCCCATGGTTTTGGTAAAATGATTTAGATGTAGGAAGTCAGTGTTCCCTGTATTCAAGTGTGGGCAGGGACAGTTGAGCTCTATCCAGTCAGTGAATGAACTTGCTCCAGACACACCTGAGAACAAAACCCTGCCTTTTTAAAATTGTCTTGAAGGTTAAAGCATTGGAGAAGATAAGACAAAAAACATTAGTGTCTTGAAAGACTCTTAGAAACCTACCAAACTGGAACACAGGGAGCAATTCACTTAGACAATAAGTATCTATATCTGCAAACATCTGTAGACTTTCAAAGTTTGTAGTCATAATTTGGGGCTGCCCTATTAGTTTGTCTGAGATGTAACAAGCTTCTCTGTCACATCTTTGTTGCACTTTAGAGCCTCAAACGCTTAGTAAGAATGATCACTACTGAAATCACATAAGCATGCTGAAGACTGTAGTATTAATAGGCAAGTCTGGCTCTGTATATTTTATGTGAAGGAAATAATACCTATAACTGACAGGGACTAGGACTGTAGTTACTAAGTTGTCTTTGATTAGATAATTATTGAATTATAGCTTTTGTAACCTGTCATTTAAAATACTTGGGCAAGTGATGTAACAAACTCTAATAACAGCTGACCAGGAAAGTACCCAGCACCAGATATATTGTAGTAATATAAAAATATTAAGGAAGTGATGTTTCTTCTTTGCTGTATATATAAAACCTACTCCTAAAGTGTAAAAATAAGGTGTTCATGTGCCTTGTGATCCTATCAAGTTAATTTAATCATGTTGTTCCCATATAGATTTATTAGGAGTATGCCATGACATATTTGTGTTTCTGACCAAACCCCAGCATAAGAGAACTGCAACACTCCTCTCCAAGAGATCTGACTTGAAGATCCCTAAGCCCTGAAGATCTCTGCTAATATGAATCTCCATGATAAGGCTGACAGGAAGTGATATAGTTCAAGGAATCCTGGAAACTAATCAATAAGATGGCTTCTTTCAAGCATGGTACTTTCTGCTTCCTTTTTGAGTTACTTTTTGCATGTGCTGAATTTTCACAAATACGCAAAAGACGATCAGAATCTGATATAAATGAGTCAAAAGAGTGTGGTTGTTTTGGACAAGAAAGGCTGAACAAATACTTTTTCACTAACAGTGGTCTGCACTATTCTGCAACAGTAGAAGTCAGGAAAGAACACACTTTTCTAAGAAAACATTTGTAGTGAAAGATGGAATTCCCCCCTCTCTGTAAGGAATGGTTTTCTTTCTTAGCTACCATTCCTTCTTCTGCTTATCAAGCTTACCACCAGATCTGTGCAGGTTTTAAAACCCTATTCTTTCATCTAACCCAGCATCATCTCTGTTAAATAAAAATATATCAGCAGATTGCATTCCCTCTACTTGTTTTTGGCATAGAATTTTAAAGTGTCCAGCTATCCCTCTGTTACTTAGCCATCTCTCCTCAATATTCTCCTTAATTAAGACTATTGCAGAACACTTGAGGCACATGGTAAAATATTGAAAACCTTTAATGACTATTTGCTCTTCCATACCTCCCTTCTGGATTCATCCAGTTCAGTAGGGCTATAATTTTTAATAGTTGTATTTAGATGAAAAGCAGAATGACCTTTGTTCTTCCCTGCAAAAAGATTAAGATCAGTCAGATTAACTATTGCCTTGGCCAGTTTGGCTTACAGAGAGTAATGAGGGACATACCACAGAATTGGAGCCTCTTGTGATGGTTTCCTGGGCTAACAGCTGCTTGCCTGAAGGAAGGATGAGAGGTGCAATGATTTACACCAGCAAACACCCCTTAATAGTTCATATTAGCCAGGGGAGACATTTGTCCATGTTCTAGGCCATGTGTTCAGTCAGTGCATGCTATTACACAGAAATGAAAGAAAATATGAAAGGCAGTGATGTGACAGATGGCTGCTTATGGCAGAGAATGGCTTGAATCTTCTGCCACAGCTTAAAGAAAACAAATATATGAAGTGACTTTACTAAAGGAATACTGTAAAATACCAGTATCTTATATCATACCCTCAGTAAGCCCTTTAACCTTGTTTGTTTCTTTATTTCAGGTTTTCTGAAGTTATTACATAGAACTACCTTGAACTTAACAATTTTAGAATTGAGTGGCAAAATAACCACTGTCAACAGAATATTCCTTGAAGGATTTATGCTTAGAAATAGCCTTTTCTTTCAGAAACACTGGTCTGAAATAGTCCTAGCTTTTACTTTACAAAGCAGCTATTTTAGAACCCAGCTAGGTAGAAGAAAATTATTTCCATACCTAAATTCATTCTGTGAGTGTCATGGGAATTTCTAGAATATCTGAAAGAGAATGAGCTTTTGTGCAGCATTTTATAGTTGGATTTGCAAGATACAAATCTGTGTCCAAGAGACCAGTGGTCTCTGCAGTGGTTTTGGTTGTGCACTTGCTCTTGTATCTGCTTCAAATTAATTGGCTTCATTTACACACAATTGTTCTTCCTCAACTGATGCAGCACATGTGAGCACATGTGAATAAAGGCCTGTTCTTGGGGGTCAGGAGAAATAGAAAAGATCATACTATCAATCTTAAATGAGAAAGGGTAAAAATTGTGCAGAGGTTAAATTAACAATTATTGTGCATTTGTGGCATGCCTCTTTGCCTTTGGTGTGCTTGCTCTCCTGTCTCCAAATAGAATGCATTTTTGTTTTTCTCATCTTTCCATATAGGTGATATCCAACAGATAATTTTCCAAAGAGATGAAAATTTAAAGAAATACTGCTATTTGAAAAATGACCTAGTGGATCTCTGTCTATGTACTATAGTGGAATCACATATTTACTGTTGAAATTCTACTTGCATGTGTTTTCCTTCCATGTTTTACAAATACAAGATGAGAATCCACCCTAACTGCATTGTAAGCAGATTTATTTAGAGTTCAGCCTTTCTGGCAATAACTGATATTCAGTTATTAAACTACCATGCCCTGTTGGATTAATTATACCAGAGTGCTCATGAAATTTGCTTGATTAACCCACAGAAATTGTAAGGACTGTTGTAAGCACATGAAGAAGCAGTATGGGTTATTTTGAATTCAGACGAGTTCATAGTCTTTTTTTCTAAATTAAAACATGATCAAGTTTAAATGAATCACTGACAGTGACTAAAAGCTTAAAATGGAAAAAGAATTATAGTACTGTATGGAACAACTGTACAATTCAGAGACCATATGCGAACTGTGACATTGACAGATGTGTTCCCCAGTCTATTATAAGGATAACTTAATTGAGAAAATAAAGATGCACCGTTTATTTCCTCATGACTTGCTAGATTTTTATAATGTAACAAACATTTTTAATTAAATAACAATACTAATAATTGCAAAAATAATACCAAAAAGTAAATTATTCTGTATTTGCCATTCTTTGACCTTGTTTTTAAGACTTGGAACGAAGTTTCTGGAGACATCATTCATTTTTTTTCAGCTTTTTGCTAATTTATGCTGTACACTCTCTGATAGTTTTGTTCAAGATTAAAGCTACAGCAACCATTTCTAGGCAGAGAGCAGATGATCAGGGAATTGAAAACCACACCAAGAAAATATTACATGGCTGCTGCAAAGGAGAAAGAAAGGTATGATGGAAGAAATGGGGGAGTACAGTGCTCCCCTTGGCATGCCTCTTGGTGTTTCAGAGTCCCCAGGCTTTGTTGGTTTCTTGAACCTAACCCTCAGTGTAACCCTTGCAATGAATGGAGCAGGAAAAGCAGTTTTTTGCTGTAGCTGATGTGGCCAGCACATGTCTCATACCACAGGGAAAGTGTGGAGGGAGCCGTGTTGTGGCACCCCTGTGTTTCCCTTGGCAATCCTTTTGCAGCTGCTGTCTTCCTGGAGTGCTGGGCTTTGTGGTTTTTGAAACCCCAACCCTGGGCTTAACCCCAACCCCAGCTGGAGCAGTAAAGCCTGCATGGGGGTGAGTATGGCACCAAGCAGAAAGGTGTGGAGGGAGCCACGTTGTGGCAGTCCTGTGTTCCCCCTGGCAATCCTTTGGTTACTGCAGAGTCCCTGGAGCTCTGGTCTTTGTGGTTTTCTGAACCCTAACCCTAGGCATAACCCTAGGGAGAGCAGTAAAAGGGGACTTTTGCTGAGGCTTAGCTCCCAGCACATTGTTGGTGCAAATGAGAAAATTTTGAAGGAAATAATATTGGGGCGTTGCCGTTTTTCCCTAGGTCTGTTTTTTGTAGTTGCAGTGAGCATGGAGCTCTAGGTTTTGTGTTATTTTGAACCCTAACCCTATGCTAAACTGTACCCCAGAACTGAGAATTAAAAGCTGCCTTTTTCTCAGGTGGCCAGCACATGGCTGGTTCCATGAGGAGGGTCTTCAAAGGGCCATGTTGAGGTGGGCAGTGCCATGCATGCCTTGCCATCTGTTTTGTAGCTTCAGTGTCCCTGGAGCCCTGGTCTTTGTGGTTTTTTCAATCCTAACCCTAAGTGTAACTCTAACCCTAAGAGGAGCAGGTAACGTGGCCATTTTCTGAGGCTGATGCAGCCAGCACATTGCTGGTTGCTGGTGCCAAAGGGGAAGTTATAAAGTTGTGGATGTTGTGGAAGTGCCACCCACGTTCCCTTTGGCTGCTTTTTTTTTTTTTTTTTTTTTTTTTTTTTTTTTAGTTTCAGTGTCCTTGGAGCTGTTGGCTCTTTGGTTTTTTGAAGCATAACCCTAAGATGAGCAGCCTTTTGAGGAAACTGAAGAGAACATTTTTTAATGGTTTATAAACAAATTTAGATATGGAATACTATGGAATGAGTGTTTCCTTTAACAAAGAATGATTCTAACAATCCTTTTCTACCAATGAGATATTAAGACCAGTGGATGAAAATGAAAAAACCCACTTATTCACAAGAGTGCCAACATTGCATGGGAAAAAATGGTGAACAAATACTAGATACTGAACTGTTAACCCCTCCACACAAAAATAAAAAACTCCTAAATGCCAAATGCCTGGGAAAGAAAAAAATAAAACCCCAATGGCTGTAATGTGGTCTGAAAGGGAAAAAAATATAGTGCCAGCTTTTGTTTCAGGGAAGGAAAAAACCAAAGAGTTCTTGCAGCAGCTTGAGCAAAACCAGATGGGAACCTGGTGAATCTCTGATGTTTGTCTCCTCTTCACAGCAGATGAAGCTGGTGAATTTAGTGTCCTTTCTTCACTAGGCTGGCTTTTCCCAGGTCTGGAGCCTGGAAGGAGCAGCTCCTTGGCTCCCCGCTGGTGCCCTGCTTCTCACAGTGATAATTCTCTCATGCCACAGACCAAACCAAACTGAACAGCTCAGGAAAAAGCAAAAGCTGCTGAAGGATTGCTGCCACAGTCTCCAAAGCCAGGGAAAGGGGGAAAAAGGCCTTCTTGCCTAAGCTAGCTAAGCAGCAGAGTAGCACCATCCCAGGGCACCACTGACACCTGAGAGGGAAGCTCTGACAAAGCCCAGGCAACAGCCCCAAGGCTCCCCCTCTCCAGACCCACCAAAAGCTACAGCAGCCATTTCTGGGCATAAGGCAGACGATCAGGGAATAGAAACCCCACCCAAGATAATCAATGATTTTCAAGACAAGAGCATTGTTTTCTATGAGTAGATTACTTGCACCCCTTTCCTGTTAAGGAATTAATACTTGGAATTGTTTTTCTTATCTCTCTTCAGGCCTGCTGCCTAAATGAATATGTCATATGTATTGTCATTTCGTTCTTATTTTAAAGCCTGGTTCTTGAATGATGATCTAGCTGTGGATGACTGGATGAGTATTAGATGTTAATCTTCCCTGAATTTTTGTAATATAGTCATCTCAGTCATCTCAGTGATGCTACTGGGTATTTTGTGGGTACCATCTGTCAGAAAGAATTATAAAGCAATAAGGTTTCTTTTTTTTTCCCCATAATGTAGGCTATTAAATAATTGGATGAAACTGAAGCTTCCAAAAGCAATTAAAGACTTATGGTAAAAATTTTGCCACAAAATGTACTGTACTGAAGCGTAAGAAACAGTAAAGTTCAGTGTCTGGAGTTTTGCTAAAAGTTGTCAAAAAAGGCATTCACTCTCATAAAGTTATTTAAATAGTTAACAGGGTTCCATTTTTTAAAAATTAAACCCGTAATTACCTAAAACAGTCAATTACTCCCTCCTTTTACATCTTGATTTAAAATTTTACTTATCTGGTTTTGTTAACTATATCTGTGTTTTGAAGTCAGAGGATGATAATACCCAGTGGTACAATCACCTAGCTGATGATGCACAATAATGGTGATATTATGGGATTTGTCTCCACCTGTTTTTTAAACACTATTACAAAATGGATTTGTTTTAATTTGCAGCCATTGAAGTTTCTTGAAAAATAAAACCAACTGATTACACTGTATTATTCTTGTAACTTGATCTAAAGACAATTTTGCTGAGCACACAAAATATTAAGTAATAGAATGAGAAGGAGCCTGAAATCTTTTGCTGGACAATAAACTATATTAAAAAAAAATTCCGTCTTGGCTTTTGAACTTAGAATGCTTCTTCCATGGTAATATAATATTCCATTAATAGCAATAGAGCAGATAGATAAAAGTTGCTCAAATAACAGTTCTTATCAAAATGTCGTCTGAGCTAGTGAAAAATTTGCAATACAGAGGAAGCTTACACGTAAAAAAAAAAAAAAAACTTAAAATGAGAGGTTTTTTTACTGTGGGGTAGGGAAATGCTAATTACGAAGTTTTACTAACTAAACAAATCCCTCTTATTTTATTGCAGATTATACATATTAAACCTAGAGCATAGTCTAAGATTTGTAGGTAGATAAACTTAGTAGTACCTACAAAAAGGGAACAGAGAAATCTGAAGATAGATTAATGAAACTGGGATGCTGCTTCTTTCATTATATACTCCTGAAGGTCAGTATGGAAGAAACATATCCTACAGTGTTGAGTTTTCCCTCTCCTATCCATAACACTTAGGCAATTTAATTTGTCATAGCAGGGCTCTAGAAGTGATCCTTGAAAATGTGGCAGGCTAGTTTGCTATACTGAACTTGTTCCAGCATATTTGAAAAAAATATTTCCATCTTGTTAAGTGCCAAGTAGGACCAATTTTAGTTCAGTGGATAATTTAAAGTTTGTTGAGGAGCAGTTTAAAGATACACATCTTTTGATTATGCAAGAGTTTATGTGTGCTTGTTGGACAAAATAAAATTAAGGAAGTAAGCAATGGCACTAAATGTTTCCATTCTTGTGGCAGGACTAATTCTGTGTGCTAAATTATATTATTGCTCAACAGAAAGAAAAATATCTGTCAATCACTAGGGTTAAAGCTGGATGCTGAAAGAAGAATTTCTGGACAGAGAGAAATAATGAGTAAAGAAACTGAGATATATTCTGAATAAATCACCAAATATGAACAGACTACTTGGAAAAGTCCTAGTGTATTGGTTTGGCATGGCCTGGTGTTAGGTAGCAGCAGGGCCACAGAGGTGGCTCCTGTGGGAAGCTGCTGGAAGCTTCTACCATGTCCCGCAGAGCCAATGGCTGGTGGCTCTGAGGATGGACATGCTGCTGGCCAAAGCTGGGCCAATGAGAGGTGTTGGTAACACCTCTGTGATGATGGATTTAAGAACAAAATCAAAAGAAAAATCACGGGTTTGGCTTCCAGTCAGAGAAGAGGAGGAGGTAGGAACATGTGAGAGAAACAACACGGAGACACCAAGGTCAGCGCAGAAGGAGGGGCAGGAGGTGCTCCAGGCCCCAGAGCCAAGATTCCTCTGCAGGCTGTGGTGAGACCATGGTGAGGCAGCTGCGCCCCCGCAGCCCCTGGAGATGCATGGGGAATGCAGAGATCCTGCAGCCCGTGGGGGACATGCCAATGCTACAGCAGGTAGATTCCTGGAGGAGGCTGTGATCCAGTGGGAGACCCAGTGGGGAGAGAGAGCCCTTGGTTCCAGGCTGGAGCAGCCTGTCCTTGGAGGACTGCAGCCCGTGGAAGAGAGACCCATGCACATCACAGCAGGTTTGGGAGGACTGTGTGCCCGTGGGAAGGACTCACATTGCAGCAGGTGAGGTTTGGCTGCTGCTTCTGCGAGTGGACCCATGCTACACGGAGAACTGTTTCCCCTGGGAGGGACCCCACAGCCTCACAGGGGAAGGACTCCTCTCCCAGAGCAGCAGAAGAAAATTTCAGTGATGAACTGACAAAAATCCCCACTCCCTGTCTTCCTGCACTGTCCGTGGGAAGGAGATAGGGGCTGAGGGGGAAACAGTGTTTTAAGGGCTTATTTTACTTCTCATTATCCTCCTCTGATTCTATTAGTAATAAATTTCACTTTGTAAGTAAAATTGAGCCTGGCTTGCCCTTGAAATATTTCTCCCAGTCATTATCTCACTCATGAAGGTTTCATAACTTTTCTTCTTTTCCCTTCTTCGCCCAGCTGAGGCAGGGGAGGGTGAGTGACTGTATCTCATGGGTGCCTAGTGTCAAACCACGACACCTATTTTTCAGTGTTATTTTACAACAATGTGGAAAAATAGGTTTTCAGTGACTTGAACTAATTAATTTTTAATAAGAAATTGTTGTGAGCTTGTTATTGCTATGATTGTTCAACCCTATAATATTAATGAAATTTACTTTTTTATTTCTTATTTCATAGAAATACTGTACTTAAGAACTCTATACCCATTGAAGTAACTCATCCTTGTACTTCTGATGCACAAATAAAAACACAAACACTAGAATTTATATTAATGAGGATTTATGCTTTTAGCAATGACAATAGAATCTCTTTGCATGGACTAAAAACTTATGACTGCTAAGTAAACTTAAATTGACAACACCAGTATTTTAATTTTTTTTTCTACATGTAGAATTAGGGCTTGTCTTTGTGATAGAAAGTCATATATCATATGCTGAAATTGGGAAAAATTCCACTTAATACTTATTAGCTCTTTCACAAAAAAAACCCCAAACAAACAAACAAAAAACCTCAAAAAACATACCATCAAAAAATTCCAAACTATCAAAATAATTCAAACCAAAACAAAAAAAGAAACCCCACACAACTAATTCATTCAAAGTAAATGAGAAGTTCTTAGGAACTCAGGTGCTATTCTGTACATTTTTTTTCCTACAGAGTTGTAAAAATGCATGCAGAGATTGTATCCAACAATTCTTCTGTTTAGAGAGTTAATAATGTTTGTCTTCTACCTTTGTGATGTAGATGTGAATTAACCCTGTTTTATCTGGCTGTGCCACAAACGTGTATGCTCTTGTTCCCATATGCACATGCACTTCTGTTTGTTCTACAAACTCTCTTTAGTCATCTAGTAATCTTTTTCAGTTTTTTTACATTCTTATTGAAGTTTTGGTACTTGATTTTAGAAGTTTTTATGGAAAGATTTTATGGAAAAAAGACTGGACATGTCACTTGGTGCTATAGTCTAGTTGAGGTGTTAGGGCATAGGTTGGACTCGATGATCTTAGAGGCCTCCTCCAAGCTCATTATTCTGACATTCTGTGAAATATCCTTAGAACCTGGTGAAAATCCTTGGTCACCAGGAATCCAGAGGGACTAGAGGTGGGTCTTTGTGAAAGCATAGCCAGCCATCTGAAACATAATTCTGTAACTATACTATAGATTTCTGATTCTTTTCAGTCTCCCATGGGCACTACTAGCTTGTAAACAGTTCATAGCCTCCTTATAAAACAGGGTTAGCAGGAGACCAGGAAGATCTGACAGTTAAATCAGAATTCCCATTCACATGCTGATGCAAATGCATTGCTTTGCAGGGGAGGTTTCTTTGGTGCTGCAGAGCAAGATCTCTGGCTGCCTTCTAGGACACTTCCCCTTGTTGAGTATGCAGGCAACATTTTCCCCTTTGTCAGAAGAATGAAGCAGACCCGATTAGATTTGTTCTCAGTCTGGGAGCAGGAAATTAACTTTGAAAGTTATTTAAGTGTCTTGCCTTGGGAGGGCCTTTTGCCACTTTGAGTTCAATAGTTCAATTTGACAGAGCTCTCTGGCAGATTTCTAATGTATGATAGGTAGGTTTAAGGGATGAAAACAAAGTGGTGGTTTTGGATTTATATTAGCTGAACTTTGAAATTTAGTTTCCTGCATGTTTTTGTTCTGCTGTTATGAGAAAAACGTGTTTTGAATGGCAATTCTGGTAAAGAGGCTTATGGCTACATTAGTGTGCAGTCAAGCATATTTGAAGAAGGATACCTGACTGAAGACCTGATGCTCCACTGGTGTTTTGGGACTGTTCACTTTTGACAAGCTTTAGTCTGATTGTATGGACTGAATGCTTTCCCCTGTGTTTCTGTATTTCTGTCATAGGCAGAGGCAGACAGCATTTAGAACTGTCTTGTTCAGGCACAGAAATTTTGTTCTTGTTCAGGCACAGAAATTTTTTGTTTAACTCCATTCAGTGTATTCCCATGCAACATGTGAGCTGTGATTAAAAGGCAGTACCCAAAGAAAAAGGAAGTATAATCATAGAATCATAGAATAGTTTGGGTTGGAAGGGACCTTTAGAGGTCATGTAGTCCATAAGTCCACTTATGTACATTCAGGTTCTTCAGCTCGTTATGAACCTGATCTAGTCTTACAGTGGGAAGCACTTGGCTCCCTCAGTTTCCATCCTGCTGTCCATCCTCTTGAGAGGTGTGTGTGGAAAGATGTTGCTGTTGAAGATTGTGTCAAAAAAGCTTACCTCAGCCTTGTTTGCAGTTTGTCAGTCTTGCTGGTCTGATGGGCTATACTTACCTTGACTTCCTTTTCTCTCTGACACACCTATAGAAGCCCTTCTTGTTACTCTTTGCATCCCTTGCCAAGTTCAGCTCTGTCCACATCTTGGCCTTCCTGACATCATCCCTACATAATCAGGCAGCATAGCTATACTATTCTTATACTATTCCCAGAACAATTATCCTTGGTTTCACTGTCTGGTTCTCTGACAACTTGCATGATCATTTCCTTCAGTATTTATCTATGATTCACTTAACTCCATGGTTCATTAGAGAAATACAGGCTCAAAATTAAATGGAAAGTATATAGACCAAATTTACAGTCAGACCGCACCAGTTATTTGTCTCAAGTGCCAATAAGTTAATCTGAGACTGTAAAGGTTTAGGTAGTAGAAATACCAGATGCAGCTGTAGTATGAAAGGTGAGATGGCAAGTTTAACAGCAACAATTATGAGCCAAACACTGTTGTCATAAAGCACTGTGAAGTTCAAAGAGGACAGACAAACAGCACTTTCCACTAACAGCAGAAACAAGAGATGTTGAACCAAATGCTTCTACATGGTGACAGTCCTGATATGGCAGCAGGATGAGAGCTGTGAGAGAGAAAGCAGTCATTAGACGTGATGTGGAGAGGTGTCTTGTAAGACTGGAGAGCAGGGTGATGACAGTGAAGGGTCTTTATCCACTTGTTGCAACAAAAATCAGAGTAAGGCTTATAAAAAAATCACAAAGTTGTCTTGAGAACAGGAGGAAATATTAACTGACCATTTGCTCGTCATTGGATACAAAATCGAATCAGTAATATTTTTTACTCTCATTTTACTCTCATTTAGTAATTTTTTTTTCTCTGATTAAAGCAATTTACCTTGTAGTCCCACCCTAAGGGGTTAGCAATAGCAGAGCTGCTTCTCAAAGGAGGATGAGCCAGGAGTCGAGGAAGGGCAACCATGACACAAGCAAAGAACATGAAATTACTGACCAGAGACAAATCTATCAAGACTGGTATAATGGGAAAAAGTCCATCCATAGTCCTAGATAAGGTGAGATACTGAGTCATGTTTAGGGTCCAGCCAGGAAAACCTGGGGACAAGTCTGGAAATCTGGCTGTACTGGAGGACAGAGGGCTGTCCAGAAGGCAGGGCCAGGGGCTGACCCTGCTGCAGCATCTCTGGTGCAGGCACTGGCAGCCCCAGGGCTGAAATGGGGTCCTGGGCTGCAGACAGGGGAGTGAAGGTGCTGGGGGTCTGCACAGGGACACAAAGCGATGGTAGCACTCTCGGGGTCCTGACAGCTTGACTAAATATCACATTCCATTGACAATTGTTTTGATTGTATCTACGCTATTCCCAGTGCTTATTCTCTGAATGTTTCTAGCTGCAAAAGTGATTACACTTTTTTACAATGAACGGAGAAGAATCAATACCAAACATTTAATCAGAACTTTCTTGAGCTTTGAAGAAAGTTGCGCATGGCTCCAACTCCTGTATTTAAGAGCACTCCTCTTTGTGATTAGACTGTAAAATATTTCTAATGATATTTCTATGGTTGTATGGTTGGTAGTGTATCTCCATTTTGAAATGGGGTTTAAAAGTGGAATAATCACTCATAAAATCCAGCTGTTCTTGCTAATGAATTGTTGTAATACTATGTGCTCCACAAAAGGAGCTTAGTTTGTATTCCTTTCCTGGGGCTGGACCCTATGTCATGGTAATCACAGTGTGTGATTTTGAAAACCTTAATTCTACATTAGGTTTTCAAAAAAAAATCTTAATTCTTAAATCTTAATTCCACATTCCTCAAACAGGAAGGCAACATAGATAGCAGTGGATGTCTAATATAACCAGAGAGTTTCATCACCCTCCACTTAGCTTGCCATGTCCCCACTTGCCAGCTTCTGACAAGGAAGAGGAGGTACAGTGCATGAGCTTGCTGAGATGCAATACCTGTATTTAGAAATGGTCAGGCAATGCTTTATCTGAACTTCATCTCTTTAAGCCCAGAAACAGTCCAGCTTCCTTTGCTTCAAGTGCTAAACACTAGAAATAACTATTTAAAGAGTTAATATCTGTATTAATTTATCTCTTGTCCCTTCAATGAAGTAAATTTTCTGTGGATTGTTCTGGCTTTGTACAACAGATTAATTTTAATGTGTTTGTGCTTCACTTTGCAAATATGAAATAAAATAGTTTGTGTGACAGACAAACCCCAACACTTCATATTTTCCAATTTTTTCAATGCTTCTGATTTTAACAGAGACACTTCACAGAATTTCTGGGTCACACAGAAGCAAACCACTTTTACCATTAATAGGGATGAGACTGTAAATTGCACTTTCATATTTAAAAATTTAACAACCAAGTAAAATGTAGAAGCAGACAAGGTTTGGAGGAACAAAGCATATAAATTGTGACATTTCCTTTTGCAAGAAACATGGAGAATAATAAAATTTAAAATTCCTGTGTTCCCATCAAAAAGGAAGATAGACTTTTTTATCCCCTCCTGTATATATGGAATATACTTACAGTCCTATTGCCCAGTCAGAAGATTTTCTTTGTGCTTGGAGGATAAAATTGCCCAAGCAAGCTTTTGTTCTAAAGGTAGAACTTTTACAAAATGTACAGACTGAAAGGAGGGGGATGTAAGTCAACATAATAAACTAATTATGACTGACTAGATCTTGAATATTTATAATGCAGCCAGTAGCAGCTCCCTTTGGGCCCCTTGTTTACCAAGTCTGTTGAATTTATATGCCCTGACAGGACACATAGTTCTGAAAAGTGCTATGTGCATAACATCAGATATGGCTGGAATACTTACAGGCTGTAAGGCTTCATTCACTAAGGCTGTGTCTTTCTTAAAAAATACAAATTTGGAGTACCTTTACTGCTGAAAGTGTTTACAATAGATATAAAAAGGAAATATAGGAAGCTGAAAAATGGGACCTAATATTTTGACAGAAATGTTGACCTTTGCTCCCCTGATTATGCCAGGTTTTTGCTTCAAAACCATTTCATAAGCAAGGCACTAATCCCAACAGCCTGTCAAACCCCATATCACATTTCTGTCACTTTTCCTCATCGCTGGAACATGATGCAGAAAGCAGCATTTTGTCTTTGAGGTCCAGTACAAAAGCAGGGCTTGCATCAGTGGCAGAATTGATGGCAGAAACAGAGTGAAATGAGACTCTGCCTTGGTGTGGGATCAAGCACTGCACACCTTCAAACAGGATTTATGGACGTTTGTCCATCCAGGTGGCAAGTGAAATCTGTTTTTCCCACTCCCCATCTATCTATACAGTAAATTGCCAACAAATCTTCCTGTGGCCTTTTAAAGTAGAGAAGACCAAGACGGGGAAAAAGTGTTTTAAAATAACCTTTGAGAAAGAATACCTTTGAAAAATGTAGTTGCACAACAGACTCAATTGATATGAGATTGTGCTGTCAAAAAGCATTTTCACCCAGAGTTTCTTCAAATACAGCCTGACACTGAGCCAAGTAGAAGTCATAGGCATCTGAAATGGGAGCAGAATAATTTGTTAAAAAAATCATGGATGACCAGTGCAGATCCAAAATTCTGGACTGAGGGCTGTATTTTGGAGGCTTTGGCTCATCACACATCCCATGCCTCATCTTCATGTTGGCTTATGAGGATGCCCTAATTACAAGCCATTTGATTGACAGCTATGAGGAGGTGCATGGCATTCCAGCCCATGTTGCATGTGTAATGGGTTAAAGAGAAAGAGGAAACTCTACTTCCTTTCTTCTCTTTCATCTCCTCCTCAGTCTGGCCCAGTGGGTGAGTGGAGGTCCCTGCAAAGGCTGACAAACCAACCAGTATAAACAAAAAATTGTTTGAATTGTTTGTTTATACTGGTTGGTTTGTCAGCCTTGGTCTCCAAAAGGCTCCAAAGGCAGATGATCTGTTCCATATCTGCAGAGTGAGTTTTGATGGGCAGATACAGAAACTGCTAACAGGCCTAGAGTGGTGGCCAACTCTGAGGGCTGAGTAAGAGTGAAGAGGGGCTCTGGGGAGAAATCAGCTGCCACCCCTGGTGGGCTTTGGGGTGGCACAGTACTGTGTCACCTCCACGCAGATGCTGCAGCATCATAGCTGTGTAGGTGACAGAGCCAGGGACAGCACACAGCACACATTTTTTACTGCAGTTGAACAACCACATTCAATTATATTGTACTGTATTTTTACATATGCCCTTGGAAGTGTGATTTTATCCATACAGCCTTCAGAAAGAGTGTTCTGTCATTTGAGATTTTTTTTTTATTTTTGCTGGCAATTACCAGAAGCCCTTCAACTGAAACAAACAACACTCTGGCCTTCATGGGTTTAAATGGGGGTGAAGTCATGAGATTTTAAACTGATTTTATTTTAATGAGGACAAAGCTGTAAAATCTGACAAAAAGTATCGCTTATGCTACCAGCATTGTAGAAGTAGCCTGCAAGTTCCTATTCTTGGAAGAAAGTTTGTGAAATACATTCACAAAGCAGGAAATATTTTACCACTTCATTCTGTTGAAAAGTCTGCCCATTCCTTCCTGATTCATCAATGAACTGGACTACTTGAAAGCCTAAGGCTCAGGCTCACTCAGCACATTAAAATCTCACAAAAGAAGAGTGACATTATATTTCACTGGGTATTCCAGTAGAAAACATCAGGCAGATGATGTGGAATTGTAATGCTTTCTGAAATATGTTAACTATATCTGCATTCTGGATTTCATTCCACACACTACACAGGCAAGCTCCACTATGCTTTTCAGAGAAAATAAAGCAGACAATTGCTTGCTTCTGAACTACAAAGTATGAATGCAGTGCTTATTTTTGCTCTCATTTTGCATCCCAGGAGTAAAAGGAAACTCTTCAATTCATTGCTGAAGTGTGCTAGATGTTTGTTTACTTTGATCACATGAAAGGATGATATTTCAAAAGTGTGTATCCATATATTCCAATTTTGTAGAGTTTCTGATGCTGAAAGACTCTATGTTGGCTTTGGGGATAAAGTAAATCATACACTTTTGGCTTGGCTGTTTATCATTCATGCAGTATCCCATTGTTAGAATTCCTTGAACCAACTAAGGGTTTATAACTGCTTATTTAAGACTGCATTTCAGAGTCCTCAATATAGCATAACAATATGTTATGCTTGTGAATACTCCAATACATTAGTTCCTGAATCTTATTATGGGGTGAATGTTTTCAATGTTTTTTCCTTTCATCTTCTTGAGCTGTGTCAGTAGTAATTTCCAGTTTATTTTTAGGGGCATTCGACAACCTACTGAGACAAGACACAGTGAAGTGAATTCTCATTCTAAATGCAATGTACTTTAAAATAAATTTCAGTGTTTTCTTATGGAGAAAAAGTAGAAGCATAGCAATGCCAGACACTTTAAAAAGGTAAACTTTCATGTAAAAATTTTAAAGTGCATCCTTAGATTTAGACACAAAATATCTGCTTAAGAAACTAAATCCCCCAAATACATAAGAAGGCCAAAACCAGCTGTGTAATGAGTGTAAGAAACTGTGGCAATATTTCAAGGTCAAGTGTCTTGCACTTTGTAAATCTATCATACCTCTTAAAAGTTCCACTTTTGCTTTTCTTCTCAGTCTGTGTTTATCGTGTTGAATAGCTCATGAATACTCAAGAAAATTGAATTTGACAATCGTGAAGAAAGCTGTAGCAAAAAGGCAAGGTGCCTTTTACCTGCTGTGGCGTAGCTGTACACTTACTGAATCACAGAACATATCATAGAATGCTTTGGGTTGGAAGAGACCTTAAAAATAATCAAATTCCAACCCCCATACTGTGGGCAGGGACATCTTCCCCTAGGCCAGGTTGCTCAGAGTCCCATCCAACCTGGCCTTGAGCACTTCCAGGGATGGGGCATCCACAGCTTCCCTGAACAACCTGTTCCAGTGCCTCACAGTAAAGAATTTCTTCTCTATATTGTTATGGATCAAGCTGGAGCTTCAGACAAGCCCTGCCTAAAGCTAAGATTTTTGGCAGCAGCTTGAATCTAGGTGTCCCACACCTAAAATCATTCCAGCTTTTAAATTCTAAGCATGGCAGATCAGGTCTAGTATAAATTGAGTTATTTATTGAATAGACAGGAGATATCAGAGAAGAGGCTTTAAACAAAGTTATTTACTCCACAGTGTAAAACACAAGAACTATTAGCAGATTACATAAAACAGTGCATTATCAAGGTACCTATATTATAGCTAGGAAAGAAATAGAATATATTAGGAATCAATGTGACTTAACCACTGAAATGATGATAGTGTACAATGAGTCCTTTAACTCAAACCTTGAGGGAATAACCACAAAACTGGTGCCCAAGAGCCCCCCACAGATTCCCATGGAACGTGCAGAAGATTTCTGCTTTGGGAAAACTTGGCTTTTGTAGTTTGTAGAATGACGTGTCTGTCAGTCAGAAATTCCAGTTTATCTTTCCACATCTGCTTTCACAGCAAGATGTTCACTGTTAGCTGAAAACATCAATTCCATGACACTGAAATAGCTCCCTACAAGACAGACTATCTTGATTGAGTTATTTCACCAAGGCTTATGTGAGGCTTGTGAGAGTGAGATGCCCTGGGTTATTTCATTATCTAACAAGCAACAGAGAAGCTTTCCTAGGGGGAAGGGAGGGGGGGGGTTTAGGTGAGATGCCCTGCTACATGTATCTAATCTAAACCCACCTTTGTTCAGTTTAAAGCCATCCCCCCCTTTGTTCTGTCACTAAACACTAAAAATGTCCCTTTCCAGCTTTCTTGTAGCCCTGCTTAAAATACTGGGACCCTGCTAGATGTCTCCTTGATCCTTCTCTCCTCCACGCAGAACAGCCCCAACTCTCTTAACCTGTCTTCACTGGAGAGGTACTCCAGCCCTCTGATCATCTTTGTGGCCTCCTCTGGACCTGTTCCAACTGGTCCATGTCTTTCTTGTGCTGAGGACACCAGAGCTGGACACAGCACTCCAGGTTGGGTCTCATGAGGGCAGAGCAGAGGGGCTGAATCACCTCCCTTGAGCTGCTGGCTGCTCCTCTTGATGAAGTCCAGGATGCTTTTGGCTTTCTGGGCTGTGAGTGCACATTGCTGCCTCTTGTCTTGCTTCTCATCCACCAACACCCCCAGGCTCTTCTCCTCAAGGATGTTCTCAACCCATTCTCCAGCCAGCCTATACTTGTGCTGGGCACTGCCCCATGCAAGACCTTGCACCTGGCCTTGCTGAACTTCATGAGGTTCTCACAGCCCCACCTCTCAAGCCTGTCCAGGTCTCTCTGATGCTTTCCCTTCCCTCCAGCCTGTCAGCCACATCTCACATTGCTTGAGGTTGTCAGCAAACTGCTAAGGGTGCACTTGATCCCACTGTCCATGTCCCTGACAAAGGTGTCAAACAGCATCAGTACCAACCTCTGAGGGATGCCAGCCATCACTGCTCTCCACCTGGACACTGAGTAATTGATTACAACACCTGAGTGCAACCATCCAGCCAATTTGTCCATCTGTTAAATCCATGTCTCTCCAGTTAGAGACAAAGATGTTTGACGTTAAGGAACAGGTCAAATGCTTTGCATAAATTTAGATGAGCTTTAATTAAAATTAAAATATGCCCCATCCCTATTTTTTATAGTTTAAAACTCAAGCTCCTCGTAGGTGCTTATTAGCAAGACACTTTTTTCCTTAATCCACTTGTTTTCAGTTGAGGAAATACCATAACATGTACATGTCATGGCACAAGAGGAGAATTAGATCTTGGTATCACACAGGAGCTGCAGCCAAAAACTAACTTCATTCTCTCCTATGTATTACATTATCTGTTCACACACGTGGTTAGATTGGTTGTCACAGCCTTAAATATCCTTTCCTCATCTGTTTGCTGTGTTACTAACATCACCTGAATTGGTTTTTGTTTTGTTGTTTAAACATCACGTTTAGGCACACTGTATTTACTTCTCATTTGGTTGCATGCTATTGCATACTTGGAAGAGTCAAGTCTTAAGTAAAAGCATTGGGAAATCAGAGAATGTCACAAAAAATTCTCTTTCTGTTTCATGGAGAATGCTGTGCTCTGCAGTTTTAGTGAAAATTCCTGAAGCATGAACAGGTGGTTCAGACTGAGTTTTCTCAAAATCTATGCTTTGACAGAAGAGGCTGTAAATGAGATGTGATTTTTCTGTCTGAAATATTTTAAAGGTTTTTTTGAAGTCTCTGACACCTGTACACCCCCTGTCATGACAACTGAAGTACACTCAACTAGTAATTAATAAGAATGCTAGGTAACCATCTGGTGAGAAGATTCCTAGGTCTTGCGTCTATATAAAATAGATCAAGAGTATCTTCAAAAACCAGCGTGGAAGGAAGAAGAGCAGAAGATTCACTGGTTCAAATCAGCTGAGTAGAGGGTGCCAGTGAGCCACAGACAGACCATGCTGAGTTCAGCCCAAAGGTGAAGCTCTGGTGGTGGCTAGTAGCAGAAGCACAAGGACAGTGTCTAAATGATGGCAGACACAGAAGGATCTTTCCCTCAGTCCACTTGCTTCTGGCAAAACCGAGGGGCACTACCTCACTAAAGGAATGATTTATGGTTGTTGGGTAAAGTGGCTTTCTGATAGTCACAGGGAAATTCTGCATGATTCCTTCTCAGCACCAGAGCTACGGTGATGCTTTAGTGCCACAGTGAGTCCAACATTTACCCAGACGTGCAGCCTTCATTCCTATCTGCAAGCAGTGGCAAGAGTCAAATGGAATTATTTGACTGATACCAAAGATGAGACAGGCTTTTTAGGCTAGTACTGTAACAGCCAAAGAAATTCTATGTGCAGCTCTCTTCCTCATTCTTCAGAACCTAACTGAATTACAGATCTTTGAGGAGATATTTTAAGGGGTTTTGTACAGTGTGGACTCTTGGCATTGAAGTGGCTTTATTGCAGAGAAAAGTTTAACTATTTTTCTGATTTTTTAAAGTAAAACAGAATCCAGCAGCTCTTTGTAAGGATAATTACATGGAGAGGGTTTGTCTGAAGTGTGTTTCAGAGAAATAAAATACTCCTCAAATAACACTTTATGGTCTTCAGTTTTGGGAACTTTTAGATTCTCTGAGTGAGACACTTTAATCAGAAATAGAATTATGTAAACCCAGTCCTTGAAAGATCCCATTTTTAATACATAGAAAGAAATTATTTAATGTTTAAGATTACAAAATAATATGAGCATTACTCAAAAAAAGTAGTCTTATGGACCTTCCTGTTTTAAGATAATAAATGTAAATTTGGCCAGATTTTACTGAGCATTGTTACAAAGTTTTGATGATCAATGGAACTTTAAAGGAGTAGAGAAGCAACTTAAACCACTGGTAACACCATTAGGCATTTATTTGACTTGGGATGTCATAATTCAGAAATAAGATGAAGTAAAATTAGGGGTTTCTTTTTAAAATACCCAAGTGACAATGCTCAGGACATAACTAAGCTACACTAGAAAAGAGGATGCCTGTTAGAGCACATGAATGCAAGAGTCCAAAAATTGCTCAAAAGAAGGAAAATATTTTTTACTATTAGAGGCAAAAGAATTTATGTCACATTATCAAGAAAATTTGAACATTATTGCTTTTTACATAGTGAAAATGTGAATGAATGTTACAAACAAAAATTGTAGCCATGTGTTCCATAAATTAAAGAAAAAAAAATATTTCTTGTAAGAAAACATCAGCCCTAAACAAGTGCTGTTAACAACTCATTTGAGCTCAGGTTGGCTACTTTTAGAACTTCTGCAGGTCCTGTTGTGCATCCTAATGGCTGAGAAATTGAGATTTAATGAAAAATTGGTGTATAGGAATGAAAAAATTCAAGCAGTTTTGGGGGAGGTGGATGCAATTTAATTTAATTTTTCTTCTTGTGATGAATTAAAAGCCATCTAAACCACCATAAGATCGTCTACTTGTTATTCTGGACATTCAAATGATGAAGAAATTCAGTTGCAAGAAGTTTTGTGCTTAAAATCAAATTATTCTGTAAGATCAAAATGATATAGTGTCTGCCTCCACCCTTCTGCTGATCATGAATCTGGCTTGCTAGAGCTCCTTGATTAATAACTGCTACATTTTTAGATGTAATTTCAAAATACTGCTTTGGTCATTCTAAATGATGAAAATATTTGGAATGTTGCTGTAGTGCTGACTGGTGATTCAGAGTAGGTTGGCCTTTTGTGTTGGCATCCCTGATCAGGATAGAATTTTTACTGGTAGCTGTTGGGACAATTCTCCTGTTTAATGCAGTATTTTTATATAGAAAATAAAATGTGTGAAGCTAATAACTTCTGTCTGCTCAATGTAAGGCAGACCTGGCAGCAGTTGTGATATGAAGGCAAGGGGAAAGTAACCAGGAAGGATCTGAATAGTGTCTGCATCACACCAAGGTTGACTGTACTCATCTCCTTCCTCCTCACACCACCACAGACCATTCCTGGGCAACGTAGGGCAGCTATTTCCAGGCTGGGGCACAAAGACCTGCCAATGGTAAACATTAGAGAGAGCCAGTTATGTGATAGGTTTTCAAGGGTTGGAGTTAACTGAGCTGACATTAGTCCTTTAAATCATATCATTGTGCTAAACTCCCAAGAGAAACAGTAAGTGTTTAATTTCAAATATGATATTTCAGAAGATGGCATTTGTAAACAAATTATTATATAGACATTATATCTCCTAAAATGGCATGCTTTGTCACTAAATCAGACTGAATTTAGTATCTTTTCCTCAAGCATCAGGAAGAATGTCCTTATTTCAGATCTTGTGATATTTGAAGTTCAGGAAAGAGGAATTGAAAATACTAAGTCATATGTATACTAATTGTGCTAGCACCCTGTACAAACCACAGTGTTTGAATTTCATAATTTAGTGGATCAGAATTTTTAATTAAAAATTAAGTAGCAGCTTAGTACTTCTTAAGATACAAACCATAAAAGAACATAAAAGAACCTAATGTGAAAAACCCTCTTAAAGGCCAAAACCTTCAAATTTTAAGAGGAAATCTTATGACATTGTTCATGTTGACTAGAATATTTATAATATATAAATACTCAGTAAGAAATATAAAATTATATAAAAATATTGTAAGGAGACTGAACCCTAATTGCAGTCTTCCCTTATCTCCTGTTTGCTTGCCACTGTACAGACATGGCTGCTTTGGGCTCACTGTAATGAGTCTGGGCTACTCTTCTTGGCAGAGCAGCACAGGCTACTTTTCCCAACATCTGTTTGCCTGACAGGAGAGTTCCATTCCTTTCCTGTGCTCCTAACTAGGGGAAATCATCTCTGTGACTCCTGCTGGACAGCCAGAAACCAGACCCAATATTCGCCTTCTATTTTCTGAGCTGAGATGAGTGGTGAATAAAGAAATTAGGTCTCATTGCAGGGAAAAAACAAATCTAATCCAGTCATGCCTGGATGATGGAATAAGCCAGAAGGTCTCCCAGGATGGGGACTCGGGAGTCAAGAATTAAAAAATGATTACAGCAAGTGACTCATGATGTAAGGTGTTCTCAGGAACTTTCTCAGCTTCCTTTTAGGCACTGGCAGGAACTGCACTCGGTAAGACTAGCAGAGCATAGTAAGTCTTTACAAAATCATTTTCCTTAGCTAAAGCTTCTGGCTTGAAATGATAAAAGGGCAGCTATAGTTTAGCTCACAAAGCTGCTACATTTTAGTCAGAATGCAAGGAAATGTGGAGAGATTTAAAATAAGTAAGAGAAATTCAACATTTGAGGACTGGATTATACTAGGCATGTCAATCCTGCTTTTCATCATTCAGCTCATGTCTGAGCAATAAATATAAATAGGGATGCAAGGTAGTTTCTTCTGTCCACTGAATGGCTCAGGCTATTGTGCAGGTAATGAGAACAGTGTGGGATATAATTTTGGAATTGCATCAGGACCTGGTGGCTGATGTGATAATAAAGAAACTCCCACCTTCCTAGTTACCTTTGGCCATAGGTCTCTTTAACCCGTGGAAAAACTTTGCATCTTAATGCAATCATGCGGTCTTGTAAAATTTCAGAGTCTGGGCATAAAGAACATTCCACTGACTCACCCCTCACCTGCCTCCTCACCTGTTTTTGCTGTTGCAGACACTGTGGACCTGCCCATGGACCCTGGGTCACATGCAGTCCTCAGTGTTTGGGGCCCCTGGGCTCGATATGTTTTTAATATGCAGTCCCAGCATGGCAGAAAGGTGCCATTAGCCGCATGTGGAGTCAACAGCAGAGCTGTGGGAGCAAAGAAATGCTTCCAGCAAGTCCATTTGTATCTCTGCTGCAGTTTAAAGCAGCAGGTATTCTTCTGTCATATGAGAATGTGTGTACAGTGTCATGCCATAGCACTGGATGCAACATTCTTTTCTGTGTTTGGAAAAAGAACATTCTCCTCAGCTTCAGTGATACCTTGCAAATCTTCACACCATGGATTTTAGCTAGGAGCCTCAGCTCCCAGCTCACCTGGATTCCAAAACACACACTCACCCCCAAAGACTTCTGAGTCATGAAAAAACCTATACATGAGGCCCTAAGTGCTGGCTTGCAATTTTTTGTGATGGGAAATTTTTGTTGTGGTACCTGGCAAAAGTCGGGGCCCAGTGAGGTACCACCTGGCAGTGCCAAGGCCTATGGGACAGGACAAGTTTGGGACCTAACATGTTTTTAGGGATGTGGACACCCTTTCTACCAGGCCTGGTGTTTCTGGCACAAAACATCATGGGATCACTTCAGTTTGCTTTATAAAGGATGAGTTGGCACTTGTCAGTGAGCTCAGCAACCTCTAAATTGGAGATGTCCTTCACACACAAGTAGTTCTCTTCCTCTACAGCAGTCCTGAAAGGGGACTGTGGATGGCCAAGGAGGCTTTCAGCAGGTAGACAAATTTTGTTCCTTTCTATTTGTATGGATAATTTGTCTTAAGACCAGTAATGACAAGAGTGTACTTGGTATCATATTCTTTCCTTCCCAAGCAAGCTATTTTTGGAAGGTAATGTGCAGCTCAGACTGATGGACCATGCTGTCACAGTCTGATTTCAGTCAAAGGATTTATGCTTTGTATTCCCACATCCTCTTGTCTTTTTCAGTTCTCCCTAACGAGAACGCTCTTGCAGCTAAAGGCAGGAAGAAATCTGTCACGTACACAGCTCTCCCTCCAGCACGCCTTCCCCCTCTCTTCATCTTGCTCTCTCTCCTTTAATTGGGCTAGAGAGAAAGCATTTAGCATTTTCTCTCCCCCTTTCCCCTCATTAGGCTAACGATGACATATTCTGTTTCCAGAGTGTCTGTGGGAGCACAGGATAGCAGCCACTGCTCACTGTTAACACTGGAGGACAAAAAAGCTGGTGGCTTCATCCAGAATTTATGTAGATGCATGTAAATGAGAAGGTATTTCCTTGGGATCAGATGTAATACACAAGTGAAAAATCAATGGGGAGAATTTCAGACTCTTGCTTAGTGGTGTTTTGAGCCTCCTATAATCTTCCAACCTTGGTGTTTTGAGTGTTGATACTATCTTATAACCTTGTTGTTCCTAATGGAAGTACATTCTTCCTCAGATACAGACAAACCTTGGGCTTTTTACATATTTTCTCAGTGCTTTAAGATTTATATTGCCTGATTTCATTTATCACTTTTCTAGGGATTTTTTTTCTCACTTTTATCCATCTACTGACCAACATATGTGCAATAAATTCAACATCTTTTCCATACACATGAAATTAGAACTGTTCTCTTTCTTTTTATCCAGCCTTCCTACTTTTTATTTACTTCCTTTGTTTATTGTCCTTCCTTCCCTCCTACCTGCCTGCCTTTCTTTCTTCACTTTGGAAAAAGGTAGTAATGAGCTCTAATAACATCTCTATACTTCAGTTACTGCTGCTTATTGCAATCAAACTAATCACCCTTACTTGTCTACAGAGCTAAAAAAAATATTAACTGATAATTAACCTACAAACAGTACAGGTTTCTATACACTAAAGGAAAATTAGTTTTAATTGCAGGTTTGGACAAGATAGGCTGAGGTGACAGAAGAAACTGCATTTAATGCAACTGTATTTACAGTAGGCTGAATGATGTATAAATGCAAAATGGAAATATTCAATAGTCACTGCCTGCAACTCATTTAATAGAATTATTAAGAAACAAAAGTTCCTATAAATTTGAATCCTGATATTTAATGTGTCTATTGGCTTCCATTAGAAATGTTTAAATACTTTAGAACACTGATCAGTTAGCAAAACCTCATATTATGTCTGAGAGTGACACAAATAATAGGACCTTCATACAAAAGAATAAACTGAAGCACAGAGTAAAAGTGGGTACTAGAACTTTACAGAATCACAGTTGTATCTAAAATTAACTAAAATTAAGAAAATATTGTGTGAAACAGGAGCTCTATGTGGGTCATGTGTAGTTTCTCCTTTAGAACAGCATTTGGTTTTGATCTCCTTTTGTCTTCTTCCACCCAAGCCAAAGCTCTCAGGCTCTTCTCCTGGCCAGCATCAGTTGCAGGCTTTGCTGTCCCTGAGGGGTGTCTAACCCTCTGTGCAGAGGTGTTGCCTCCAGAGAGATGCCACAGTAATATCCATGCTCACAGACATTTCAGGCAAATAGAGCATCAGGACCTGACTGTGTTCCAGGAAATATGTGCAAAACTAAGGATGGTTTAAGTGAAGGATGAGCTGAGCCCTGCATCCCAAGCCAGCAGACTTTGCAAGGAAGCCTCTGTGCGGATTCAGTGGCCTCTCTGCTGAGACTGTCAACAAAGGTGCCAATTAGTGCCAATTGTGATGATGATTTTTGTGATGCCAGCACCTGTCCACTATGAACTGGACTGTGATTACCCTCACATTTCCCATTAGATGCTGAGCAGCTGTCAGGTGGTAGCAGAGCTGAATGATGTATTGGGTTCTGTGCAAATCAGCAAGTCAGACAGGCTGTACTGTCTCTAAAATGCCTTTCACGTCAAATTATTTTAATCTCTCTTTAATAATGCAACTGACTTTGTTCCTTTGACTTTAGTCTGTTTTCTAGCTCATGGATTGTTATTCATATAATACCAAGTAACATTGTATGACAAAACAAATTCAAATGCAAGTATAACAAGAATTTGAGCTACAGGCGCAAAAATCACACTTGCAAAAAGGTATTTACACAGCCTTTTAGAGGCAATAAATTCTGTAATTGTAAAGCTATCTGACTTTGGCACAACATCAGCTTGATAAACAGAGACCTGTACAGAGGCATGTTTGCAGTGGACATGCACAGTTTTTAATGTATGCAGATTTTAATACTGATTACCAGTTCAGTTTGGAGAACAAAAGCAGATTTTATATGCAGATGCAAACCAGGTATGCATGCACATGTGTGCTGAGATCCTGACCAGGAGACCATTGCTGCTAGGGGAGTTAGTGTCTCACAGCCATTGTCCCAAACAGGCCCAGGCCTGCCCTGATGTGCTGTGCACACAAAATGTGCTGTGCACACAGCACGAGCTCCAGGTCTGTGCTGTGCTCTGCACATCCTTGCCTGCAGGACAAGCTTGGCTGGATGATTGTAATGAAGTAACCTGTGGGCAGCTGCCACTGGGTCACACCAACTCCTTGCCTTTGTCTAAAGCAGCAGCAACAAATTCCCATGTGTGTATCCTTTTTTTTTTTGACAGTGAAAATGATTAATGGAGTTATTTTGTTTTAAGAAAACCTTACAGGAACTCAAAAGACTGAAATATTGGGTAACCTTTACACAGACAGGATCTGCACAGGATACTGAGCCTGCATGGAGGCTCATTGAGTGGTGCATAACTTGGGCTCCCCAGCACCTGAACGGATGGATGTAAGATCATCTGTGCTAACCTTTTTTCCTTTAAAGTGTTAGCTGCAATAAAGGTTTAAATATTTAAACCATGTTTCACAGAGTCTGAGTGTCCTTGTTACTGGGATTACAATGATCCAGCAACTCCTGGCACAAAATACTATTTGTGGGAATGTGTGTGCTGCACATAGCCTGTTGTGCTTTGATGTGTCTCTTTTGTGATCTTGCTTCAATATGACACCTTTCCATCAGCCTCATCTTTTTTGTTTGTCAGTTTTGTTTGGCTGTTGATTTACTGAATGTACCTCACAAAGGCGTACATGATCCTTGTACTTGGAGATGTTCTCATGGGTTCACGGGCACAACATCACATGCAAAACTCATATTCACCATCCTCACTGAAGAAAGACTTCATGGAAATGTCCAAACCCCACATTATTTATTGGAAACAATTGATAAAAGGAGGTGTCTCCTAAAGCTCAAGTTCAAGCTTTTTTATTGGTTCATAAGATGCACTTGATTATTTTGGTAATTTTTGAAAAAAGTATGACTGTGATCACATAGTGAAAAAAAATCCATTTTATAGAGGAACTAAATAAGGCTGAACAATGTATTCAAGGTGTTCCCCATGTTAAATACTGTGTGACACAGCAACAACATTTTGCACAATCATGAGAATGAAAAACTGTATAAAAAAACCCCAGTTCCTTCATCTGATACATTGGACTGACTCTCTAAGAAATCCTGGAGATATTTGTGGGACTACACATTGACTCTCCCCTCAAAACCCTGTATTTTTTATTCAGTCATGCCCTAAACATTATCTTTTAGAAGATGGATACAACTGCAAATATTTTATTTTTTTTTTCATAGCAAAAGTATATATGATCAGAGTTCTTAGCAATTATAAAAGATATAAATGATAAAAATTCACAGATTTATACTGTGAATAATAATTAGGAACTAAAAATAGTTTTATTTATTATTTTTGTATGTGGCATATTGGATGGCTGATATATTTGGTTAGGAAGAAGAAAAGAGCTATTTGTAGTAATTTCAGTTTCAAGGACTGTTAGCTTAATAACAAGGGACTTGATAGAAACTTGTATCTATTGGACTTTTTCTAGGCACACAGAAAGCATTAATTTCTGTAGGCACCTACGAAATAAACACCCATTAGGGATTTTTTCTGTAGTTTTGCAAATCCTTTGAAGTTTTGAAATAGATTGCACATTGCCAATGCATTGAAAAGCTATCCTACTTTATAGTTGTAAAACAAAGGATGAAAAATACATTTACAATCCCCAATGGAAAATAAAATTACTTAAAAAAAAGAAAATAGGAAAAAAAACCCAACAAGAATAATATATATACTTACAAGTATAATATATATACTTATCCATTCAGTCAAGATACTGAAAACATATTTTGGATATGGTTGTTTTGTCTCTCTTGACCAAAGCAGAATGTTTTTTCTCAGCAAGATGCTGCACATAATGTACCACAGACAAGTTTTTCTTCAAGATGGTGTGGGAAAAAGAGGTTCAACATGATTTCTAATTGTGAGCTTGTGCAAACCCATGTAGGTCTACTTCAGCCAGTAATACTTCAAGACTTTTTATCTTTGGAATGATATAAAATGTTCTCTTTAACAATTATTTATATCTTTAAAATCTATCTTGTTACATTTGTGGATAATACCACATTTATCATATCTCATGAGGACTGCATATAAGTAACTAGTACAGGGGCATGCTGTATACTTAATTTTTTCATTTTTAAGCACAGCACTTTTTCAGTTGCCATAATAAGATTTAACATGAGGACCCTGATGGTGTATTTTAGGGATGAAATTCAACACCCAGAAGGTTTTTCCCCCCTTAGACCTATAATCAAAAGGAAGAGTCTTCATGCAGATAATAATTTAAGGTAGGAAATTCTGACAGTTCTCATATTAAAACAGCCTGTTGGATACACTGCAAATTCCTTTGCCTTCAAAGAGTTCCATACCTTCAGAGACTCTCCAAAGCAGGACACATGCCATGTGTTGTGTGTTGGAATACATTATCTCTGTTCTTAGGTTATTCAAAGTGAAGCTGGAAAATCTGTATTTTCAGCAGTGCTGATGCAGTACATTATTTCCTGCAGTTCAACATATCAAGCAAAACTTGGTGCACTGTGCACCTTCTGTTAACATATCTTCCCATGTTCAAGACTAGAAAATATTAATGGAAAATGGACCATATAAGCAGGAAAGTGTGTAGTAAAGGAACTGAAACAAATAGCATGCATGCTGGCTCTTTGCATGGCTTAGGTTTTTGAAATCTAGACAGAATTCACAGTTGAACTATTAAAGCAGAAAGGGATTTATTCTGTGTAGTTCCATCATCTTGTTACAATCTTTGTCATAGAAAAGGAAGCAAGAACCTTGTACCATTTCCAGTTCTTGTTTAATATCTTCTTCACAGGAAAATGCTGCCAGGATATTAAACTCATCTGTTCTTTTGGATAATAAGGATGTAATGTACCATTCTGACCTTTCCAAATGCTGTGTTTCAAATGACTGTTCATTAGATATTTTTTTTCTTGATTAAAGTCTCACTAACCTGTAGAAACAGAATGAAATAAAATTTAGTCAAGACATAGCATATCAAGCATGATCATAACAAAACCACACATTTGTATAGCTCAAGGGCTATAACAGATATTAACACTTTGCTGTGCTATATGATTGCTCTCTTCATTCATAACAAAGAAGCTAAAATGATATTTTTTAAAATTTTTGACATGCTAATTCGGAGTTGTAAGCTGAAGAACTTTTATTTGGTTCAAAGTTTAATTATGAGAATAAGAAATGCTCTGTTTCTGGTATCCTGTAGAAAAGTTTCAGAGATGAAGTCATAAGAGAACTGAATTATAACCCTCAAATGGAAATGCAATTAAATGATAAAATATATATGACTGAGGGCCAGATTCTGTTAACCTTATCCATTTTTTATTTAGATTCAGAAACAGATATTAAGGGCAGAAGAAATGATGCATTTAGTCTAAGCTCCTGCGTGGTGCCAAAATGTCATCTATCAGCCTCTGTAGCTTCTGAGTGAAGTGCAGCATATCTTTCTAAGAGACCCAGATGGCTTTGATGGTTGAAAGCTCTCATTGTTAATTTGGTGATGGGGGAACAGTCTGGAATTCTTGGCTCCAGCTAATTACACATTCCTTCCTCCTCAATGAGAGGGCTCTTTACTGTCAGGAATACTTTTTTGCCTGTAGGTACCTGAAGGCTGTAGTCAAGTTACTTCTCAGTCTTTTCTCGATTGATGTAATAGCTAAGAATCTATTTCACTATTGGTACATTGTCCTGTATTTTTTTTTAATTTTCAGAATTATTTTCTGTAGCCACTTTTGACTTTCCATACCTTTTTCAACAAACCATAAAGGCACATGGCTTTCCAGTAAATGTGACAAATGTGAAAAAGCTGTCAATTTCTGAATACTATTTACTATTTACTCTTACCAAGATTACATTGGTCATCAAATAGCATCCTATTCAAAGCTCATATCCGACTTACGTTGCTAATGACACCGTGTCCTTCTCAAAACCATAATTTTTCTGAATAACTCAGGATCAAAACATACTTAAACCAAAATGAATTATTAATGTAAACAAAAGATTAGATGCAAGCTGTTCCTTTTTGCACAATTAAAAATAAGTCAATACGCTACTCCCTTGTGTTCACAGTTTGATTATTTTATCTGTAAGTGTCTATATTAATGGGACTTTAAACTGGAACTTTAACACTTTAGGCTGGTTTCTACTTTCTTTTTAACAGTGAAGTGGTTTTGCCTACAGTTTAACCTCTGCTGAGGAGAACTGGCCAGCCTTGGGACTGATGCTACAGAATTACAGACACAGCAGTGATGAAATAACTGCTAATGGTGCTCCTGAGAGAGAATAACTCAGTGTTGGTGTGGATGTTATGAATGCCTCCTGAGGGACTGCACTATCTGTCAGACCAATTGCTTAGCTGTTGTTTACCTTTTCTGTCTGTGTAAGACATTTTAAAAAGCACTGGGTAAGAATCTGTTAGCACTTATGAAACCACAAGACAAAATAAGAAAAAAATATATTGTTGTATAAGGAAATTGCCCAGTCTGGACAGCAAATTTCTTTTAAGTGGTGTGTCTCATACTGACAAGTATTAAGAGATGAACATGGGGATGCAATGATAGGTAACAATTCACATGATTCTCTGTAGGAAAAACAGGTAACTATCATCCAGAGGAGCAACAGCCTGAAGTTCCATGTGTAATTTTTCCTCAGATACATATTTTTTTTCTGAGCCTGAACATCAGTATTAAGGAAAAGTACATTTCCCTAGAAAAGAAGCTGAGCTCTAGGAATTAGTTGTAGCTGCAGGTTATCCCAGTTGCTTTCTGCTACAATGCTGGATGCCAGGAGAAGGCAAGTCATCAGTCAGGAAAGGTTTACAATGAATAGATATGGTATTAACTATTTTCTCACTTTCAATTCATATAGACAGCTCAATATCAAAAGGAAGAAGCAAAGCCAAAGCAAGTAATTTAGGTCCTTTCAGAGATATAGTATCCCTATGGATGCACATGTGGTTAGCCAGGCAATGCACACACACACACACAAAGTGACTGAAATGTGAATTTACAACCTTTTCTAGTGTTTACATATTTGAACTAATGGTGTGGCACCTCAGCTGTCCCCTTCTGCCTGTGGTTGCTTTCAAGGACATTCTTATTGGAGGCATTAAAGACTAGATATATGAATTAATTACCATAATATAACCTCAAGTGACTACAGGAACCATGAGAACTTCCTGCTGAACCCAAAGATTCCTTGGAGGAAATATTTCTCCTCTTTCTTGGTAAACTACAATCCTTGGCATGCTTTCCTAGCAGGGCAGTACATGGGAAAAAGCCTGGAACTCCACAGCATTGTGCATGGTTACTTTACCTGTCTACATTTGGTAATCTGAATCTGTTTAAGGATCATGAATGTTTTGTTTTGGGCTATTATAAAACCAGCCACCCATACAATATGGCCATAAAACTCCTTCTCTTCTCAGATTGAGATTGCTGTCACTCACCCTATTCAAAGTGCTACATGGAGAACTACACAAATATATTTTATTGACAGCAGGATCAGGCATCTTCATTTTTCATCCCAATATTAAGCCTACATAAACTTTGGCATCATTGATTTTATGTTTTGTTTCCATGGGACTCTGAAGAAAGGGCCCAGAGAATAAGAAATGAACAAACATAATTTAAAATGAGGAGGAAGAAAAAGTGAAGTCCAATTGAACAAGTGTGTAAAATTGACATGTTATTTTGACAGCATTAACTAGTGACAGCTTGATTTTCAGAACATTCTATCTTTTACTTTGAAAAATAAAATTTAGGTAGTAAACCTAGTTTTCTTGACAGGCCCTTGAAGAAAGAATAAGGATTTTACGTGACAGATCTCATTGTGTTTATGAAATATTTTTTGTGTCCCCAAATATTTTACCTAAGCTAAGCTAAACCTATGATAACTAATTTAATTTTATCAATGGATTGTAATATTAAGGTTTTTCTTATTTTTCCTTTTTTTTTTCTCCCTTCTGGTTTCTTTTCTGCTTTTAAAGTCTTGGTTTTTTGAAATGTTGTACAATTTTCTCAATAATTAAGTAGCTGAGTCTCTTCTCCTAAGACATAAACTATATATGTATCCCATAGGAATCAGCTTTTCAGGTAGCTGGATAGATGTCTGGTAAAATCACATTCTCTTATGAAAAGGGAAACAGGTGAATATTGACAATAGGTTTCAGGGCATGCTTTTTTACTGCCAAGAATTTTGGATTTGTTATGACAGAGTAGGAATGAAGACAAACCCTTCATGTTTGCACAGATAAGAAGTAATTATTTTGATAATTTTGAAGTCATATGAAAATTCTAATGCACAGACCTAAAATTCAATATGCAACTTTCTTTGAAAACCTTCCCTTTTTATTAGAGTATAATGAAGTTTACTGTCCAGAAATTAATTACATGAAAATATAACTTGAAAGAATTTATTGAAACAATTAAAATTGCACTTAGAGGTATTTTACTGATTTTATTTTTTATTGTTTTTTAGCAGTTTCAAGGCATCAAACTCTTATAATGTAGACAATTCCAGTCTTCCCTGAAACTTATTTAGAATTTACTTCCCAGCCAGATAGATTTGTGAAATCAAAAAGGAAACAACTGAGTGTTCACTGAGTACCTGTCATGAGTGTGTGTAAAGCTAGGCAGAATTCAGAGGAAGTGTGACTGCTTCCCTGTCATCTTGCCCAAGGCAGCAGCTGGTGAGCGCCTCAAGCTCCGCAGAGGTTCAGAGATGTCACTGCCAGACCCAACTTCAGTCACCAATCCACCACCCTAAGGAGCAGAGGCTGCAGGAAAGCCCCTCACCAGGTAGGCTGACCTGGAGCACTTCGCTCTTTCACCTCCTGCTTTGGACCTGCAAAAGCTCCAACAACTTTTGGAGACCCTGGTATGAGGCTGGAAGCAGTGGCTGGAGTGTGGCTTGGGAAGAGTAAAACTGAAATCCATGAAACCCCAGCTTAATCATGGCTTGTCCTACTGGGATCCATAAAGCCCAAAACCACAGCACAAACCAGAAAAGGCAGACATTCCAAGATTGCTGCTTGTGCCCCTGGCTCTCAGCACCAACACCTAAATTTCATTCTCATTCTTCTCTAACTTTCAAGTGCTTTTCAATAGCTATGTATTTAATCTCTTCAAGAAAAAAAAACCATCATTTATCCAAAAAGAAATTACTTTGGAAAATAATTTCAAATTTCATTCCCTCAGCATTCCTATCAAAGCAGTTCACTCATTATTACAGCTTTAGTTTGTACAATGGAATATTCTGTACACATTCATTCTGTATTTCATATATATGCACTGTACATATGACAGACAACAATTCCAGGTCTGGTAAGGGTTTTCACTTAACAGTTATTGAACACAGTCCCTGGTGCAGTGGGATGCTAAAACTCTGTGTATAAAACCAAATAGATTTCAATGATGGTACTCACAAGCTTGTAATTTATATTTCCTCAAGTTCCTCCTTTCTCAGATCAATATACTCTTTTAAAGGGGTAAAATAAATATCCTTTCATTTATCTGATTCTTAAGGGCATCAAATCTCAGTTGCTTCATACTGCAGCACATGTGTACCATTGACCTGAAGGCTTGATTTCAAATCTTCTGAAGTCAGTGAACATCACTGAGGGTTTGTGCTTGCTTGAATTTAATCATCACTGTCCTTTGTGGTCACTATGCCAAAAAGTCACTGCATTTCCAGTCCTGAATAAAGAATGCTGGTCATGCACACAACACCGAAAGTGAAAAAATATGTGCTGGGAGGTCAACAATAAAGAATGAGGCTTTCCATTTTTTGGTAATCCAAACGTTTGTGTTTCTGATTTAGGGATTATAGTTCAGCAGATGCCAACTGTTTACATTTCAGGAAAGGTCCCTTTGGTATGTATGAAGGACTTGTCCCGAAGTGAGTCTGCTTGATCTCTATAAATATTTGCAGGCAGCGTGCTACTTTATTTGAATTAATAAAAATCGTGGAGATTTTTATTGGTACATAGACTGTACTCCACAGAACATCTTTGAACTGACCTGATGTAGCCCATTTATTAAACTGTCTGCTGTGCTCTCATATTTAGCACAGCATCAATTTAGAGACAAATCTTACCACCTATACACCTATGATGAGACCCACGGAGGTGAACAGGATTTCTCACTGTAGTAAGATATGACTTCTCTTTATATTTTACTTTCTTTGTCTGTCTGACATTGCAACTTGCTTACAGGTATCAATTCCTGGAGTTGCACACAATTAATCAGAGTACTGGGAGAGAAAGGAGTATCTCAGAAACTGCAACAGGCAATTTGTAAAGGCTAAAGATTTAATGACATCTTTTATAGCTTATGGCAAGTCCAACTTTTGTGGGTTTAGTAAAAAGCTTAAATGAGTTCTCATGTTTATTTTTCACAGTTATTACATTTATCACTCTTAACTAGATATGGATCATTCAAATCTTCTAAATTATATGCCTAAATATATATATATATATATATATATATTTTTTTTTTTTTTTTTGTTGCATTGCCCTTTTCTCTCCTTTTGCCCTTGACAAAATCTGTCATGCTGTCCCTTTTTCCAGTTCTCACAGAGAACCAGTTTTGCCAACCAATATCCATGTGATGGAAATACCTGCCCTTTTGTTGAAAGGACAGATACATGCAGGATTCTACAGAGGTATCTGTATCTCTGAAGCATATATACTGTATTCTTTAAGTGAATTATTTGCCACTGTTATATTATGCTTTCCTCATTCTTCCAGCTGAATCCACAGATACTGGGATGAGCTGAATGATTTTCAACAGTTCACAAATATTTACAAAATAAGTGGTTTTTACTCAAAATTATATTTATGGAAATGCTAAACATAATACAATATTAAAGAAAATATTTCTGGGGCATAGGGCATGTAGAAATTCTAAGAAAGAGATCTGGAGCACAAGAACAGCAGATGCATACAAAACACAGGGAACATAGATTACATTTTTGTATTTAATTCAGGATAATTTTTTCAGTGTTGTCATTATATGATGCATTAGAAGAGCCTGCAAAAGGCTCACAGTCCTTGCACCCTCTTCTGAGGTTCACTGAAGAGATAATTCTTCCTGATTTCATAGACAAACTCAGAGTGAGTACCCAAATATTCAAAATATTTTCCATTCACCTACCAATTAAACAACCAGTCATTACAAAAAATCTTGCTCGCTGACTATGTCAATATTGTCACATCTTAAATATCTCTTTGAACGAGGGTCAATTGGAAGAAGTTAAAAAGCTGGATGAGATTATGATAAAAAGCAATAGGAATAATTGGAAAACCATAATAAAGTGCTAATATTCCACCAATTGGTATTCATATAAAGATTGATGCTGAATATACTTCAATTAGAATAAAAGATTATGACTCAAAGTGAGATTTCAAAATAGGAAGTGCATAAATATATAAGTAGGATAGAACTGAAAAGACAAGAAATCGCAGAGATTATGTTAAAATGGGCCACCAATATGCAACGTGCATTTTGACATAATGCAGTAAGATGTACTTCAGAACTCTGGATACAAATTTTTTATTCCTTGATTTTAAATTCATTGGATTCATAGAAAGTATCTAGAAGCCATTGTGTCCATCCCTAAAAGAGACATCTTTGATGTGTAAGTGATGCCCAAGAAACAATAAACAGTTGTATGGGAAGGGTAATTACAATATTATATTGATTTGTAGCCCAATAGTCTGTTTTAATCAGCACCTAAAATTCTTGAAAAATTCTAGTGGCTAAATTGTCAGTGCTCCCTGTAGATGAAAATTTTATTATTAATTTAATTTAGAAACAAGTAAAAGCAGAAAAGCTCAGAGAAAACCAACATTTTTTAAAAAATGCCAAATGAGCTTGAACAAATCACTATGCCTAACTCCTAGTAAGCACTGAACTGAAGTGCTTATAATACATTTCATAAATATGTGTTTATGGGCAATGAGAACAAGCATAATTCTGGTGAAAACATCACTCCATAACCCCTCAATAAGAGTGAACATGGCAAACCTCACTTTGGTCTTCTACAGGAACCCTGATGTTGAATTCTGTTCTGTACATTTAACACAAAAAATTCTAGACCAATGTGACATCTTATTAAAAAAAAAACAACAAAATAACAAGTTGTAAATTCTTCCCCTTTGAGACAAAAATGAGACATCAGTTTTCTGAGACTGGGGATGAAGTTCCTCTGTTGGCAGTTACCTCTCCTGGGTAACCTATCTCTATTTTTGTAATCTTAGCTTAGATTTGGCACTGGCTATCCAACAGGCCATCTCTTTCTGGGTCCACAGCACAGTCTGAGAGAGGTCCTCTGTTTATCAGTGTAACTGCTTATTTCACAAAGCCCCCATGCTCAAGTGGAAGATGATTATTAAGCATGGTGCCAACACATGCAGCCTTTATCTGTGCTCCATTTACTGAGAGATGAGGGTGCTTCATGCTGATCATTTTAGTTTTTAACCCATAGAAGAATATGATTCCAACCTGTGTTATTTCTTATTTATATAAACACAGATAATTTGTTGCCTGTTTCAATACTATGGAAAATGATGCATGCATTGCCAGTCTTTTCTTGACTATTGCTTAAAAGGAAACAAATAAGCCCAAATCTGGGTTCACTTTTAAAGCATTAACTTCATTTAAGTCTGCTGTTGAAGCTACAGAGAGTGCAGAATCTGTTGCCCTGACAAGGGAACTTCCTGTGCTAACAACCAGCTTTCTGCTCATGTCTGGGCTCAGGAGTTTTCAGGAGCTGCTCCAAGTCATCCCTTTAAATCTGCATTGTCACCTGATTTTGAAGCACCTTGTACTGCTTGAGTCTTCATGGGTAATTTCTATGCAAGCACAGTTATGTAAGCACAATATCCTTGTTCCTTGCCTAAATTTCAGTTATCCCTGCTAGGCAGCCTCCAAGGCAGACAGCTTTTTATTTTTCAGAGGAAAAAAGTATTCCATCTTGCTTTGTGTCTCCAAATTCCATCTTGAGATTCCAGCCTTTCTAACTTTCTTCGTGCATTTATCTAGTGACTAATTAAGAGGATCCATTTGCTTGTACTGAGGAATTTCTGCCCTAACTGAAGTGTTTGAACTTGTAATTATCTTTAGAAAGTCTTTACTATACCATCTATGTTCAAAAAGGTTTTATATCTTAAAATGACAAGTTCAGAAGCACATTAGAGGAGATATTCAGAGCATACAAATATAACTGTGGAGATGAGTATTAAATATTACTTTACAGAAGATTAAAGTGCATGGATTGAACTTCCATGTTGGATTAGGATTGTAACCAAAATTTACTGGCTCTGTCTTCTTAAATTTCTTCATATCCCATGAAGACTGGCATTTTTAGGTTGCAGAAACCTCTGAACCTGTATCAACTCCACAGAGGTATGATTAGCAAAGGTAGGTAACAGAAAGCACAGGAAACTGCAGCTGTGTGGGAGGCATTTCCAAAGAGTCTCTGAAAGACAAAAGTGAATTTACTGTTTCAGCAGTGGGAAATCTGCTCCTAAAAGAGGCCTTGAAGAAGAAGTCCATTTCTGTAGCATTGGAGTCCCTGGGTGGGCAAGGATAGGTAGGATTCAAATCTACACAGGCACCCTCAGCCAAATGGCATTTAGCCCTAAATGCAGATGTCTCACTGGCCAGACAGCTGGATGGGGCTAAGACCTCAACAAATCACGTGTGCAATTGGAGGTCCTATAAAGGAGCTGCAGGAATTAACTCAAGGCTGTTTGTCACAGGAACTTGGGAGTGTGTGTCATCTCTGCCTCTGACCCAGACCCCCCATCATGTTACATATTTCTTTAAAGGAAAATTAAATATCCACTGTGCAATATGGAAGACTTTGGATCTGCAGGTGTTAAGTCATTGCTCAATTTTAGACATTTTTGCACAGGGAAGTTCAAACAAGACATTTTTATTTTGGTCAGGAGATTTCCTGTGCATTATCTCTGCATTATCAAAGAGATAGAAGAGAAGCAAGAAAGCTGACAACACTAATTGGATTGATAAATGTTAGGGAACCCACAAAACCATGATGGGGGAGAGAAGTCTCTTTCAGTAGACTGGAAATTAAAAGGGAAAAACTAATAAAAATACCAAACTTTGTCTGTGATCAGAAAAGCCTGCACTTCTCATACAGGACATTCAAAAAACTACTTTGGTCCTACATTCAAAAAACTGCTTTGGTCCTACTTTCTCAAATAGCAGGAGAAGTAGAATCATGGTATTACTTACTGGGATGAATGAAGTGGTGTCATTTTATCCAAAAGCTTGGATCATTCTGTTTAATTGGCATCCCATTCAATTTATTAAATTCAAAGAAGGTTTACAGAGAATATATGGAAACATCTGACCTTTCTCTTATCAGAGTGGCTTACAAAGAAGTCAAATGCATTCTGTGGAGACTGCTGTGTTGAATTTTTGGCCCTGCCAACTCAGCACAGCTATCACAGCTCTCAGAGGATAATCTGGAAATGCACAGTGACTTCAACCCTGTATATTTGTTTCGCTTGAACACAGTGGACAAGAACTCTCTATGGACACTCTCCATGCTTAGTCTGCCATCCCAAGAGCTCCTGAGGAAAGAACTGATATTCTGCAATAATTTGCTGCTGCAGCATCTTACTCTGCTTCAGTTGTGTTGGTCATTCCTATAGCTTGTGCTCTCTCAGAATACTTATGGAGGGTGCAGCATATACCAGTTTCTCCACAACTGTGTTCAAGTTAAGAAAAATATGTAAAAAAAAATTGTTCTTCCCCCCACCCCCCTTATTTCACATATTGACTCTAAGGGAAAAATTATTCTTTTGGGTAATTTGTAGAAAAGTACAGATAGGTGAATGGAGTACTAACAGACTTGCCAACTTATTCCAAAAAAAGGATGCACCTAAACAATATCTGGGCAAATATTCAAAGAAACATAGTAATAATAATGATAATAATAATAAAACAACAGCAACAATAACAGGAGGGGACAATGGAGGAAGACCATGAAGGGTAGAAGGGCAAAGTACAAGGGGTAAAAATTTTATGGCCTGCAGAAACATCAACAGAAGTGATAAGACAAAAATGAAAATGTAGCTACTTGATCTTCAGGCTGAGGTTACAGGATGACAATTAGAAAACCCTGTTTTCAATTTAAGAGGATTTGTTTGATTGTAAGTCACCAGAGACAAAAATGTGGTGCTCGATGCCTTTTAAAATGAAATAAAATTTCAAGGAGAGCTGGATTTGAAATGCAACATTTATTTCTACCTTATAAGGCAGTATTAAAAGAAGTTCCCTTCATATCTTCCTCAATAGCTTTTATATTAGCAAATGCTCATATACTCAAGTGAAAAATTACTGTCATAGAAAAAGGGAAGGAGTTCTTTTAATTTGCTTTGCTCTTTTGAATGTCCAGTGACCTGCAAAACATGGATAAAACCCATTGGTTTATTCACTCGCTAGAAGGTTTTAGAAATATCACTTTTACAGGAATGGTAACTGCTAGAATTGTGAAATTTGGTGATTACTTCAGATGTTAAGAATAAACATTGGTGCCACTGATGTGCCTTATGTATGCTAAGAATAGGTACAAAAGTTATTGGACTGCATAATATTCATTTCTAACCTGGAGAAGACAGGATCTTATTTTATGGAAATAACAGAATGAATGGAAATCAGTTAATAGGATTAAACCCACTGTAGAGAGATGTGAAGCATAAAGCCATAGTTAATGACTCGTGATCTCTCTCCCTCTGCCCCGTCAATGCAGTCTCTCTATTCCTCCTTGGTCCATGCAACTCATGTATATTCCTCTCATCTAGCAGTTCATTACCTTGTTTGAGTACTTAGTCTTTTCCTTAAAAACTCAGATGATGGGAAGATTGCTTTTTTTAAACAGCAATGAAATGTACTATACATGTGTGAATCAAATGAAAAATAATAATTCTGAAATGGTAGCTCTATTGACTAAAAAAGTTTATGTAAATCCAATTTTCACATCTTTGTTCCAAGCACTCCAAAAGAAGACATGATGCTGAAACCAGGGTATTATTTTGGCATGCTTACTCCTTCACCTGATTGTCTCTGATCTCTTAATATCTGCATTGTGGTTCAATATCACAAAGAAAAATACGTATTGTTCTTTCCTCAGCTGAGCCACTTGTGGAGTATTTCAGAGTATCTAGATGTGGCACTTGGTGCCATGGTTTAGTTGAGGTGTTTGGGCATGGGTTGGACTCAATGCTCTTGAAGGTCTCTTCCAGCCTAGTGATTCTGTGATTTAGATTGAGACAATACTTCATTATACAAACATAAATCTCTGTGACTTAACTCTTATTTCAAGTGACAACAGAAACTGTTTAAATGTTTCTCATACTAAAAAGATCTCAAATTCCATATTTCCATTATGAGATTCATACCAAACTCTTCCTGAATAAGTAACATATGCACTGTTATTGAATAAAAAGAATTGCATATCTAAATAGAAGGAACTGAAGTATTGTTTTAAAGACAATTGAATCTTAAGTACTGCTTTAAAGATTGTACCACTTTTTAAAATCATACTGTAGCTTATGCAAAATACTGCAATATATTTAAATTCTAAGATTAGAATTAGCATTTCTTTTGGTGATGAAACTCCAGAAAATACACTGATAGATATTTTGATATTAAGTTTTTCTTAGAGATCCTTAGATTTATAAAATATATAAAATTTATAAAATTTATAAAAACCTGGAGGAAAGCAAAACACAGAAGTCAATTCAACCTGTGCTCAAAACCAGTGACTGAAGTTTGCATGCATAGTTAGGAGAGCTCTATGGAGTTAATCTACTAACACTGTGCTAAATCTTGGCTTTTCTCAAACTGGAACAAATTTTTAGACTATTCAAATTACTATCACTCTCTTGGCAATAGTGGAATAAAGTTCTGATTTTAAACCCAGAAGAATTTGCTGCAATAGTATTGCTGTGGATGAAATATCACACTATTTTGTCAATATCCTCTCAGCATAATATTATTTGGTGTGATTGCAAAGTAACTATTAAAAATTACATCAAAGACTTGATGGTATCTTTAAAAAGCAGAGTTATTTTTCTGGCAATCCTCTTGCTTGCTTTGCTATTGTCCAAAAGACACAATTTGAGCTGGCAGTGTACCCTTGTGGCCCAGAAGGCCGATGCTGTCCTGGGGTACATCAGGAAGAGCATTGCCCCTCTACTCAGCCCTGGTGAGGCACATCTGGAGTGCTGTGTCCAGTTCTGGGCTCCTCAGTACAGAAGAGACATGGAGCTCCTGGAGTGGGTCCAGTGGAGGGGAGCAAAGACGATTAAGGGATTGGAGCATCTCTCTTACAAGGAAAGGCTGAGGGAGCTGGGCTGGTTGAGCCTTGAGAAGAGCTGACTGAGAGGGGAACTCATCAGTGTCTATCAGTATCTGAAGGGAGGGTGTCAAGAGGATGTTTCCAGGCTGTGCTCAGTGGCGCTGAGCAATACAAGACACAATGGGCAGAAACGGATGCACAGAAATTCCACCGGAATATGAGGAAAAACTTCTTTAATCTTTTAAATCTTTAAAATTTTTGCAGTGACTGAGCACTGGAACAGATTGTCCAGAAAAGTTGTGGAGTGTCCCTCACCGGAGATTAAAGAATCGTCTGGACACAAGCCTGTGCAATGTGGTCTAGGATGGGAGAGAAGGGAAGTGGATCAGATGACTCATTGTGGTCTCTGTGATTCTGTGAAATTTCTTCCCTCTAAAACCTGGGCATGTGGCTAAATCAAAGAACATCACGTTTGCTGGAAAGGAAGATGTCAGTACCCTAATCCTTCTGTGAGAGAAGCTGGGATTTGCACTTCAGGAAACTTTCAACTCTACAGAAATGGAGGTCCATGACAAGGGTCTGGCATACAGTGAAAGTCTTCCAGTCACTCATATCCCACTCATTGTCTGGAGATGATTTCTAAAGAAACTGCATTCAGTTTGCCTTGAAGTTTAAGAACAGTCAGAGAGAAGGGGGAATGAGCAAAGCCACGCTCTGCCCAGATTAATGGTTGTCAGTATGCTCATGGACCTGTCAAATGTAACTTTGCAAAGTCTTCTAAGAGCAGGAAGTGGATTTGATATCAAAGGCTACATACAGGCAGCAGCTCTTAACTCATGGCTTATGTAAGTGCATATATATAAGAACAGAAGCCTCTACTTAAACCAGCCAGTCAACAACTCTCTTTCTGAGCTGTAGTGTGTCTCCAGAGATCCTTATTCAATTATTAATGCATCTGCTGCTAATTTCATCATGCAGAGTGTGAATTTGTCTTTCCACGATGAGCTCTAAGGGAAGTTTGTAAGAAATATAGAACTTGTCAGCACGTAAGAGTCAACACATTACTGCTGTGCTGCAGCCATTTATAACAAAACTAAAATGAGCACTCACTTGTTTGGCATTAATTTAATGTCCCACTTAGCTCCTATCAGACGTAAATAGCTGCTTCATCCATTTAAGCATTTCTGTTCGTGCACATAATGAAGTACTCTGTACCTGTCAAGTAAGCAGAATTCATAACTGAAATAAGAAATGGATGAGAAAATTCAATGTTCTAATATTAAGCCTCTAAAGGGGTAGCATCAGACTTTTTTTATGGCTTCTGTGAGATTCACCTTTTATTCCATCGTTCAGACACCAGAGATGTGACACACTAGCATGCCAGAAATGTTTCTGAAAGGGATGCCTGTTCAACTTATGGCACAATCAACAAAAGCTGTAATTGTTGAACACATGCTATTACAAAATAAAATAGTTAACAAACCTGTCGGTATTTAAATATTTTTATGTTATCTATTTTAGAAAAACAAAATTTAATTTTAAACAGCACTCTAGCTGTGATCATATTCTCTAGAGGAAATTTTTATGAGAATGAAGAGAGGTAATGACTACTATTAGTCACTGTCATTAGCATAAAACATTAGAAATGACAATATTTATAACAAGCTATGACATGACAGTTAAAATATGACTTTCTATCCTTTGTGTATGCTTTGACTACAGCTGGTTGCTATTTTCTAAAGTTAAACTGATAGAAGTTTGGTAATGGTATATTTAATAGCATGTTCATCATCAGATCTAATTGTTTTCCACCACAGGGTATGAAGTTTTATGTCCTCTATCAACCCAAAACAAACAGCCCTACTGCTTAATGGCTCTTCAATTAATGTTTATGGTGCTACTTTTATAACCTAAGTTACAAGAAAAAATTATCCAACAAAATCCTTCCAAGAAGCCATTTAAGAAGCTTATGGGGACTTCAAACAATACCAAAAATTACTAAAACATGTATGAGATCCCAAAGCTGAGGATGTGAAATAGAAAACACTAGAAAGACATTGGAAAATAGAAATAGAAGACACTGAAAAATTCTTCTAGCACAATTGCCATTGGAGAGGAGAACAGACCTTCATGTTGGGGAATTTGGTTGAGAGACTTCAGGTTGGCCACCTTGCAATTGATGTTGAAACAGAGAAGACCTGGTCACCCCAAGTCATGCACAGCTCAGACTCTGTTGCTCAGATTGCAAACTTATTCCCCTGAGAGTGATTTGCCCTCAGTAACCTAGTTGCTAACCTCCTACCCATAATTCTTTTCCCTATTTAGCAGAGCTCATGCTGATTAAAATGAAAGAACAGTTCAAAGACAGGTTTCTTTTTAACTGCCTTGGTGCATATTAATTTTTGTCTCTCCCTTTTGTACTAAGCCTCTAGAAAGCAATGTAAAACTACTGTAAATACATTTTCACTGGAGAGCTGCCATTGTTCTAAATTAGGAAAGCAAATGATTTCTGACTTGGAGTGTTAATTGTGCATGGCAGTAAATAGATTAATTTTAAGTTTCCCATGATAGTTCAGACACCCTGACTTCTAGCTTTTAATGATGCATTATGAGCCTTTATTTCTCTGACATCCAGGCAATTAATCACTGACACTCCTCAGTCCCCCAGAGTAGCTGGACACCATTAGACAAGAAAGAATCAGACCTGAGGGGGGTCAACATTTCTTTTCAGGAATTACTTGTTTTTTCACACCATAAACTCTGCTTGGCATTCACTGCAGCAAATATATTTTAATAGAACTGCTGTTATTCTGCCTCTCCTCCCAGTCTCCCCGGAGTTTTTTGTAGCTCAACATGATGTTCAAAAACAGGCAAAAAATGCTCTGTGAAGTTTAAAGGCTGTCAAGCCTTCTTGGCAAATTCCCTCCAAGAGCACAGCTGAGAAATGACAAACCTATCACCTGACTGGCTGGTGTTTAAAGCTGACTGCTTTTGATTAGGAAGCAATGAACCTTCCCTTCTGGAGTTCATTCTGTGTTTTATAAGCACCTATTCACTGAAAATTATGCAGTTGAACTGATTTGAATTTGATTAGCGTAATGCTTCAGTTTTATTATTTGTAGTAAATACAAGGCATCTCTTACAGTTTTTTACATTTAGGAGAATGTCAGGATAGTTAAAGACTTATTTTTACTTCCCATGGATTATTGCTTGGCATTTAAATCCAAGAATAATATATGCCTGTATTGCAGTTACTCACTTGTGCATTGCTCAGTATGTACTCACACTCTACTTCTCGGTGCTCCAGTGGGAAGAACAGGATGAAGGCAGGACTGCCTATTCAAGGACAAAGTACTGTGTCCCCAGCAGGTGAGTTGAGCTAGAAGTAACTGTGAAATGCAGCAGCTGATGTCTTTAATGGCAAACTCCTGTATTAAATTCTCTGCTGCAGACTCTGATATTTCAACAGGCAGCAGTGAGGAGGAGCAGAGCTGCTACCAGAGGGGCCGGCACGGAGCACTGAATCGCTCCTTCAGTGTCAGCCAGATTCAGGAGCTGCAATGTGAATGCTCTGGGAAGCTTGATACCCTTTTATCTTCTGACAGCCTTTCAATTATATGTCCCTTCATATTATTACATAACTTCCAATGATCTGCACTGTGGACCTCAGTAATAAAAACCCATTTCATGCCAGAAGAACACAACTTCTTTGGTAAGTCAGTTTAGCCCTAGACAGTGGGAGCAGTGCATTTGACCAGAAACAAATGCTGAGTGGAGTCAGATGGTCAGGTCAATAAAAGCTAAAAATAATATTTGACTTTGAGAGAAAAGAGAGTTCAGGACACAGCCTAAAGGCTAGATTCAGCCCTAGCTAAACATTTATCTCTGTATCAATGTTATAAGGAGAGATTAGACATCCAAACTTAGATGCTGCAGAGGAGTTACAGATGTACCTACAGAACTCACCAGTAAGGACTGGGGGTAACTGAGAGCTTTCCTTATTGCTGGTATGCTCCATAGTGTCTTATGTCTATTAGCTTCAGGCTGAGTATTCTCCAACATTTAATTCTTCCTATCTTGAGAAAAAATGCACATACTTACATAATTTACCTCCTCATTTACTTACTTGTTTTGTAGACCATCATTATAGTGCATGACTACAGCAACATAACCCAGCCATTAGGGATGCTTTTAGAAAAATAAAGGAGGTTCATTTCAGCTGTAATTCCAGCTAACAGGGAAACATTTGTGTGATATATGCATTTTCAGTACTTCCTGAGCTTTCATTACTACTAGCTTCCTGTCTCAAAAATCTGTAACATTTTAATTTCAACAGTGTCTGTATAAAGATGCAAGACAAGAAGTACAAAAAAGCTGGTTTGGGTCAGGACATATTTGCATCTTTTATGCCAGTCATGACTTGAGGTTTTTGAGAACCTGAACCTGAGACTAGTGAAAGCTGCAGGCTGTCAGTACTTCTAAAAACAAAAGTGCACAAATATGGAGAGAAGTGTCTAATCTCTCTTTTAAAAATGTTCAGCGTTATCAACAGAAGTGCTTTCTCCTAAGTAAATCCTATTTCTTTACTAAACAACCAATTTAAAAACAAAGCCTTCAGAGGAAAGAATCAGCAAAAATTACAGAAGTACAGAAAATTCACTTCTGGGAAATTCCATGGGCCAATTTCCACAGGTGAATGAGGTGCATGAGAAGCTCAATGTGAAGCCTTGAATGGTCTGCTCACAGCAGAGCTCTTGTGCATTGGGCTGGGCTTCTCTACACCCACTTTTCAACTTCTTGCTTGACAACAGAGCATTGGGCACAGAACAGGCCCACCTCAAACTCCAAGGCAAGGACTAGCATATGCCTCATGCCTTGTTCTTCTCAGCTCTGCACAATTTAATTAATGATATGACATGGCATACACAATCTGTAGCTTTTAATGAAAGCAACACCCACAACTGAAATTGAAAACTTTGCTCCTTAAATGTTTTGAATTTTGCCCAATCTCAATTACCTGAAAGACAGCTACATAGTCTACACAAGGCATTTAAGAACATTTTCTAAACAGTAGAGGGCATTTCATCTCATTTGGGTTTTTTGACACATAACTGAAAAGTGTTAAATAGTCCTTTGGACCTGAACTGAGTAACTGAGAATAGAAATATGTGTACATATATATATGTGTATATATATATATATGTGTGTGTGTATATATATATGTATATATATATATATATGCGTATATATACACACACATATATATGCAGCTGGAAAACAAAAAAAACCCAGAAAATGCAAGGAAGTAATGGAATTAGATGAATCTTGGTATTTTGCTACAAATTTCTATCTTTTTTCCCCCCTTTAGGAGGGGGAAAAAAATCAGACTTCCCCTTTCTTCCTCTATAGACTTTTGTTAATCTTCTAGAAATATTAAGTAGAGCCTTCCAGCCTTCTGAAATATTTTATCACTTATTAAAAACTGGAGTTACTACTGCAGTTAAAGGAATTACCACTCTCAAGTTTCCAAGAATACTAGGTCATTTGCCTTAGGCAGTCATGATCACCTACTTCCAAGTCCCCCTTGTAAACCATTTTAGGAAATGTGGTATAATGGTTAGGAGTTTGGGCTGTAAGTAAAGGTATTTTGGTTCTGATCAACAATATTCTGTGATCTAGTGCAGTTTCCTCCTTCTTCTTCCATTTGCTATATGCAAAGCAAAAATAATAATAAATAAAAAATATTTCTAAAAGCCTTAGATTACTATTTATAGTGTTAACACACTTAAATATAATCTAAGTAAACCCTTAAGAAAGCTGCATATTTTCACCTATTTCTTTATCTCACTCACAGCCTACATAAAACTGGAGTGTGAATACTGTCACCTAGGCTTTATTTCCAGCTCTAGCCAGGAGTCAGAATCTTGAAAAATCCACAGAGTTTTTTCTCCAGTCTAGAGCAGTGTTAGGCTTGAGTAGCTTCTGGCCACATTCTTTTAGCTCTTTCTCTATATAGAAAAAAAATCCATGTCTAAACCAGGGCATAGTTTAAATTTTTATCACCATTTGCAATACTGGAACACAAAATTAGTGTGGGCAGAAAAGTGCCACCCCTTTTTTAAGACACGGTGACAGGGAGTGGGGTCCCATATGAGGACTTCATGCTGTTCCTCAGGAAATACTTCAGGTCCATTTCTGGTGTGCAGCCAGGAGAAACAAGGGCAGGACTGTGCTTGCACCAGGGTGTAGGAAATGAAGCTGAGTCCAGCTACAGCAGGACTCCACATTGGCTACTGATGCTGATTCTGTGAGCTGAGACCTTCTGGGTGCACTGGCTACCAACAGCAAGTGACAATGGTCCTTTGTTTCACGTGCTCTTTGCTGAGGAAACAAGTTCATTTCTAATAACTAAATGCAATAATTATACTTGTACTTTTTAATAATTATAATTGTACTTTTCTATGACATTTGGATGTATATAAGCTTATTACAGAAAAATACAACTCAGTATTTAGCTTGAAGGATTTAGGAAATGTTAGATTTATAATTTCCAATATAATTACATTATGTTCTTCAGCATATACAAGAGAACACAGCCTTTAACTACAGGACCCCTTACTACCCTTTTCTCCAAGGGAACTAACTCATTCTGGATATAAGATTGAATTAAGTACTTGTATCTGTCCTAAACTCTAATGGTAAGACCCTTTTTTTTTCCTTTCTCATCCAAATGATTGCTGCTGTAGTTTTATTTACTTTCTAACAGATTTTCATTGTGCATAGTTTGTAGCAACAATGGTACAGTAACTGAACAATATAAACCTTAATAAGTGAATTCACAGTAGCTCAAAGAAGATACCAATATTTTCAGAGATGAACAAGTGGAGAACAGAGCAAAAAAAACCCCAGGATCTGCAAAATTTGGTTTTCACATACTGTCTCAAAGGATTGACTTATGCCAAGGGGAGACAATTTCTTCAAGTATTTTTGATGTTCAACACACTGCAAAAATACAGTTTCTTTATTATTGTGTTGCTTCTGTGAGAAGATGATTAACTGTTGTATTTCTTTATGACAGAAAAAGTGTAAGAATTTACATACATAATCAAACTGTCCTGTCTCAAAGTAACAAGCATCTCTGCATAAGCTCTTTTACAATGGCAAACAAAATATGAACTAGTTTAAAATAATTCTATTTTTTGCAGACTGATGTGACCTAATTATCTCACATTTTACATAAACTAAAACCATATAGAAAAATACTAGAGCTCACCTTATAGACTGGAAGATCACTCTAAGTCTGAGTGGTGGCATATCCTAGAGAGGGTGGTAATGGTAGGTCCAGAACTCAGGGCTGTGGAGAGTTCCAACCTGAGGCTGTCCTTCAGAAGCAAGTGATTTATTGCAAATGATGTTGAGCACTCTCAATTCCCTGAACACCATTTAAAAGGTACAGTACTTCCCTAAGGCTCCAAAAATCTGAAAATCAAGATAAAGTTGGGTAGACATATTCAATAAAGAACATAAAATTAGTTGTCACATTAATATTTTTGCTTAAATGACCTAAGTAGCTTCACATAGCATCTCTGTGACACAGGGTTATAGTTCTGATGACAGAAGACTCTTGGAAGACATTACCTTCCAAATTCTGCATGCTATGAGATAATGCAGTTACAAAACAGAATGGAATTTGCTATGCAGCTTTAACACATTCCTGTTCTCTGCAAAGCACATGTAGAATGGGACTGCCTGACCTGCTTAGGGTCTCTAAAATGCTGAGTGTGAACAACAGAGCAAAAAAGAGGCAAAGGAATAAACTAAACACTGGTATTTACTTCTTGGTTTGGTTTTGGGGTTTTTTTTTCATCGTTTTTTAGATACCTCATCTAAATTCTTAATTTTTATACTGCTACAGATATATCAGGTGCTCCCTCAATACCTTTTCTGTACCAGCAATCACCTACTTGAGATGAAGGCTCATAGTCCATGCACAGTAGTATGAGTGTGCTTTTGGCAATGTAATATAAAAAGGAGGTTTGTGGGGGTGAATTTTATGAACATCAACACTCATTATGCAGATATTAAAAGCAGAGTAATTATATCCTTCCAGAGTAAATTAATTCTGAGTGCTGGTATGGATGAGAATGGGAACTTGTAAAAGGAAGTTCAGTTGCAGTTGTGTTTTATTTCCTGATAATATTAACAAAATCAGGCCCATGAAAGACTAATTAAAATAAGTTCTTATTAGAATAAATGAATTGTGAGACAATTTAAAGATTTAGGTTGAAGAGGGAGGAATGTTTAAAACACATTAGTTTCTCTCTTCAGCCAGCCAACATCCAGAGAGTGTTTTAGAGCATCTGGCTTAAGTACTCTGAATTATTTTCTGTAAGCAAAGATAACTCCTACCATTTGTGGGTACTCTAGGTACCTGTAGCAGCAAAAGTGGTTATTTGAAGCTAGGTAATGAATGTGCTCTGTATTTCCCCAAGTGATTCACCAAGGTAATTTCACATAGAAGGAAAAAATTCTGATCAGTGGAGTAGGGGAATATAAACATCTTCTTACAGCTTCTACCAAGTTTACTGAGTTGGCAAACAACAACTTTGTGGATGTCTCATGGTATTTCCAAAACAAACAGATTTTCATGAAATCAGAAAATTATTTTTGGGTCACTCAGGGGAATTCCTTATATCCCAAGGAAGTTTATGATACAGGAAACCTCAATTTGTGAATTGTGTAGACCTTTCCATAAACTTGGAAACATTTTTCTTTGATGAAAACTATTAGGTGGATATAAACATCAGGCTTGAAAAATGAATAGTTCAAGTAAGCCAAGCACTGTGAAGTTAATTAGCTATCAGTTACAGGTCAGTGAAATCCAAATTCAGGTCTTGTCATGTATAGATTTGATGTAGTCAGTGTCTGAGTCAAACTTTGTTAGGTTGTTTTTTGGGTTTTTTTTGTTTCAACCATTGAGTTTAAAATGGCTGAGTTATTTTTTTTTTATTCTGCTTGATTTCATTCTTAATTAAGGTCACTGAAAGAATAGCTTTTCTATATTTCTTTTATCCTTATTATTTAGTGTGTTTTTTCCTTTATTAAATTTCTGAACTCTATTCAAAACTTTAATTTTTCTTGACAAAATTATGACTTTCACAGTTGGCTTTCTGCGTCCTATGTGGTAATAGTACCTCATAAATGTAACTAATTGTTTATTATGTTCCTGAGTTAAAATAAAACATTCAACACTGTTACATTGCCAAGGCTTGCACTTAACTTTAACCAGCATTTTACACAGTCAGGCATAGCTGATGATGACACCTGTAACTGGTGAAAATCAGATCCAAAAAGGCTTTGTACGATCTCAAGACAACAAAACCCACAACATTAGCAGGCTTTTACTTTGAGCAATTTGTCTACCCTCACACAAAACTGCTGATAGAGATGCTGCAACATAATATAATCCATTCCTCTGTTTTAGCCAAACTCAGCTGTTTGCCATTAAACACCCTCCAAATCACTGGGAATGTCTGCCAGTGGTTCTGTGGCTAAGAGCCTATTTGGGCACACAACCCTTTTACATTTCCACAGACATCCACTTGTATATTAGGCAAGACTGCAATTAAAGATATGAGCACTGGGAAAATAAATCTGAGATAGGACCATTCTGGTGTTGCCTAATTTACTAATACAGACAGAGCTTTTGCTTGTTCTGCATATTTCTCCTGACTTCTTCACCATGCACCCCAATCATCTTTTTCTGGGTCTGACAGAAAAAAAAATTATTATTTTTTTGAACTGTTCAGCATTTTGACCAAAATCCTCAGGTTGAGCACATACGCATCTTGGAAAATTTACAATCTTGAAAATTCATCATCTTGAAGAGGACACCAGATGTATTTACAGGACATCTTAATGGTAGATAATATGGCCAGCCCTGCCAAAAGTATATTTACAAGAAAAATGGAGGCATGGCAAATTATACTTTACAGCTTGTTCAGAACTCTATCTGTGAGAGCTATGAATGAGTATGATTCACTGAAGTAAGTCCAGATGAAGAATCTGGTATAAAGTGTTATTATACCAAAAAACTATTTGCTTTCTAGATCCTTAAATATAGTCTTATTTTTGGTTGACTCTGTATTACAAAATCAGGTGCCTTATTTCCATTATTTTAGCTAAGCAGACTCCAAAGTAGAAAAACCCAAAAGAACTACTCTGAATCTAAAATTATCCCAAAATTGGTATAAAATAAAACTTATGTTATTTCTAAAACTGTCATCACTATAAACTTTAAAAATATGTAGGTTTTTAGGGTCCAGTCCAATGTGCTCAGCGCTATGGGGAGGACATTGGGCATTACCAGGTGTCTCAAGCCCTTATCAGTGTTTTGAGATGTCCTTCTTGCTCATCAAAGACAAACAGCATGAGAAACTTACCATGGCAACAGGTGACACAGCTATAGAGAAATAGGGCTTATAAAGGAATTTGATGAAGATAATAATAACAGGCTTCTTCAGTGTAAATCTGGTACATGTAGGGTTCCTATACACACACATTCTGCTGTGGCTTCATCCAATTGCCTGGTAAAGTCCAGCAGGCACCAAGTGATGACAGCATAACTGCACTGTGGACAAGGGAGTTCAGTTCTCAAAACAAATCCCAGCTCAGAATGTATCCCGTGCTTCATTTCCTGATGCAGCTTAACCTCACCTGCTGCTCTGCCAATTGCACTTTATTGCATCACTTTGACCTGCTGACAGACCTTAGCCAAATCATGCAGCTTCACTGTTTTTCTAATTCTCCATTATAAGGTAGAGATTGAAATAAATACCTGCTGATTTTAGTAAGTATTTTGAGCTCAGTGCAACAATTTTCTTTTAAGCTCTGTAGGTGCTATTTCAGCATTTCAGGACTATGCAGCATTATTGGGATGCCCATAGCTCTTTCAAATAAGCACCAGGTTCCCTGAAGCACGTATCCCACATGCCTCCACAGTCTAATGGGCAACCCACTTTTGCCTCAGATCTGCAATCAAGTTCAGTGATACAAAAAGTATTGTGCTTCCTTCAGAAATTTGATAGTTGTCATGAAAATAAAGTGGTGACTACCATGAACAGATGAACTTGATTGCCAAGTTGAGATTTGAGTGAGCACCAGTGCCAAGCAAGTACCTTCAACTAAATATTTTTCCTGCATGTGGGAAAATTGGTTAGGATGACATGAAAAGTAAAAATCTTGATATGGTACTGTATCTAAAGTACTCTTCCTGGATCAAAGTTGTTTCACACTGGTGCTAAGCAGGACCTGGGCTGGAATGATGCAATCCAGTCCTTGACAGCTAAGAGTTGTGTTTGAATTTAATTAAATTAAAAAACTGAATACAGATCACATTCTGAATTGCATCTTCCCTTTTCAGTCCTTGATGTCAGCAAGGATTTTTAGTATATGAAACCTGAGTAACATCTGCAGGATTAAGTTCTCCATCAGAAAGCTACTTTGCTTAACAGGAATTCAATGGAATACAATATTCCTGTCAGTTGTTTGTATCTTTACATCATGACTTCTAAACCAGATATTAAAAAGATATTAAATACTCAAAATACCATACAGAATAATAAAAAGAACCCTATCAGTTTTAAATACTCAGAGAATGCCACACTAAATTCCTGTACTATTAGCAAATAGCAGCATTTCATTTGACTGACAGTGTCCTTGATTATCTTTTCAGCTAAAATAGGTATATGAAACATTATGTTCTTCTGGGAAGAAGAGAAAAAAAAATGAAAAAATAAATAAAAAAGAAAGAAGCTGCATTGGCAAGACCTTTTCACACCTTTTCACTGAAATTTGCCACTGGTTGTACAGGATTGTTATAAGGTTCAGGAAGATATATAATGAATTATTAGCTGAGCAATGAATGTGGAGTTAAAAGTGAATACAGTAAATCATGATACAAAATATCTGCACAGGTTGTTCTGTGTACTGTGCAGAAGTAAAGAAAGCAGGCCCACCCAGAATTCTGAGTCACAGATGAGCAGCTCAGCAGTTTGCACCTCTGACCTGGTGGTGGTAACTCAGTGTGAAGGTCTTGTAGGGCAAGGGCATGTGACAGAGGTATCCACTGCTGTCCTGTGAGTGAGCCACCCCTATGAGCTAATGCATCCAGCACGGCAACAACAGAGCCAAACAAGATAGAGGCAGCTATTCCCACACTGTATAATAATATTGTACAACAAGAAACTATACCTCCATTAAATCAACAAAGTATAGAAGCCACAGAAATAAACAAGAAACATTGGTTTCATAATTTATTCTACTCTTATCAGGGTACTGAGGCATTTCTATTTTCCTTATACATCCAAATGTTGTGAAAAGATATTAGAAAGTTCTGTTTGTTTCCACATAGCAGCTTGAAAAGTTCTTAGGGCACATGCAGGATTAGATGATCAACTGCACATCTTTTTCTTTCATATTTATCTTTTTAATACATGAATGATGACTTATACCATTACAGCATGGATGTGATCTTCTTCTAACAAACCTTCCTTCTGATTTACATATTTGAAATATGTCTGCAATTGCACCTTCAACAAATCTTGCTATTCTCTGGTAAAGCATACTAAGTTTCAAAATTAACTCAATTATTCTAGGAAAGGAGGCGTTTATGTCTTTCAAGAACTACCCAACACAAGCTTTTAAAAAGATTTATATAAGAAAAAAAACCTTTGAAACAGTGACATGTTTTTAGTAGAAGTTTAAAAAACTGTATTTCTTATGCTTAAGTTGACAAAAATTGCTTCTCTTTGAGAACGAAGACTTTGTTCCAGATATGTACAATTTAGAGATATACTTCAACATGTTCTGCCAAGATGTAATAAAAATAACTTAGTCCACCAGAGACTGTGAAAGGACAGAAAATCTTTCCTGCACTCATACAGGCAGGCACAGTTCATCTTCAGATTCCATGGTTTTAGAATATAAATACTGTACACAATGTCTCCACCAAAAGATACCAGCATTCTTCAGGAGCAAAGCTCATAAACTGTCTAATGGCTATGTAGATCAGCAAATCTTTCAGTAGGAATCATTTTCCCTAATGTTTCAAATGAATGTTAACATCTGACTGCCAGGGCCAGAAACAGAACCAATTGAAGGAAAAGGAAAGGCTTAATGATTTCAAAGCTTTCTGTCAGGTTCCAATGATAAACAGTAATGACTAGAAAAATTTAATTAGCTAAGAACAGAGTGGATGATGGTGATCATCTCTGCAGCCATAACTGGTTTGAGAAAGTTACCTGTGTGCCTGTTCTATCTCAGCAGACCAGTACAGTAAAATGGAAAATGTGACACTTTTTCTGATAACTCTTGGGTTTTAATAACTGACAGAAGTCATGGAGTGCATCTGAGTTTTTAATGGAGGACAAAAAACTTCAGAAGACATTAGCATTATTTTTCTGTTCAATATTCAAATGTTTTTCAGTTTTTCCGTGAAAATTTTCAGTTTTTCCATGTGATTTTACTTGTTAATTCGGGTTCTTTTTTACTTTGATTAATCTGCTGACAACAGAGGATGACATGAAATAATAACAAATATCATCTTTATTCTTCAGACATTAACTACAGCCAACCTTTCCAATTATAGCCTTTCTTTTTGTGTAAAAACTTTGTAATTTGTAAGTGAAATGATTTTTTTTTAATCCTACCTTGAAAAAGATGCATCTACAAATCAACTCAGTCCTCCTGATCCCTAAAAATCCATAGATTCTGATATAGGGATAAATTGGTTCTTTGTCACTTAGGATTCATTTATAACCTATTCTGTGATTCTGAATTTATGAATATTTTCCCCAAACTGCTTTATCTTCTTGCAGTCTTGAGCCATTTACTGAAGTCCCACAACATTATAAAAGAATTCAGGTAATACTTATTAAAAAAAGCCAAACCTATTTTCTTTAACATCTTTGCTAAGAAGTTGTTAGCAAACAGATTGTTTAAGGAGATTATAATTTTGCTTTGATCTGGTATTTCTTTCACAAAAGAAATTACAGAAGACAACAGGAGAACAATTTTCTGTCAAAAATTGTAGCTATTTAAGAAAATTTAGGAAGAGTTTCTCAGTTGCCCTTTCATTTTACACAGTATTTTTCCATAAACAAAAGGAAATTTACCAGTTAGCTTTACAGAATATGAGTTATCCCTAGGAAGGCTGCATGAAGAACACTGATATCCAGTGCTGTCCCTACTTAACCTTTATACAGTCTCGACTTGCTTCTGCATGTTAATGCAATACAATATGGAAAATGTTCTAGGGCTTCCTTTCCTTAATGGATCACAGGCTTCTTTCATTCACTGTCAAAGATTTTTTTTCTCCAATGTTTAGCTAATTTGATGATTCTCCTTTACCTCCGTTTATAATTTTGTAGCTGCAATATTTGAATCTTGCAAGACTTTGGTCTTAGAAAGACAGTTCACAAAACAACACTGCTACTGTCAAACATGAAGGAAATACATCATTATTGTAGACCAAACAGGTTTTTATTTGAACACAAAACATTGGTTACTTGTTCTTGATTTTAACCTTCAGATAATAATCCTGGATGATATTTCATGAGGACTACCATAAATCCATATTGAAATAATAAGCCTTTCAACGGGTGCATTCATAGATGTTAATTATCCTGATCTAATGGTAACTTGGGGACTTTACTCAGTTCTTGCTATGCAGCTCAGTAGCTCAGTCCTGGCTGTGGTTTGGCAGGTCCCTGGCGATACAGACACAGCCCCTTCCATCCTGCCATGCTCACTCACAAGGTCTGCACACCCATTTCCTCAGAGCTACCACAGACACAGTGATGTGCTCCTCATGCCCTCTCTCCCCATCACTAACATCAGTGTCAGGCAGTTTGGAAGTCAACACATGTCTAAATAAAGTGGAGTAATTGTGGCTGGGCTATGGAAGGAGTGTGGAGTAAGGGGGTAGAGATCTCTTGGCTTTATGGCTGTAGCTCCATCACTCTGAATGGAGGTTGAGAACCTCATTAAGCTACAAAACCATTGCCAATATCCTCTGTGGTGAGGTCAGGTACACTGTGCTTCCTGAGGCTCTTCATTTATTCATAGGAAGATTTAAGATCTTTGTTTAAACACTCTAAGCCAAATAGGAAGGAGTTATATGATGCTATTTCATTTTCTAATAAAAGTTGCTGCTCTAGAAATACCTATTTTTTTCAGTTAGAATGGCTCTTGAATACATGCAACAAGGCTGCTAAACAAAATAGAATGTTGATTTAACTACTAAAGAAGTGCAAAAAAACTATATAGCACTACTGTCTTCTAAAGATCAAACTGTTCTATATATGAGGACAACACAGACAAACAAAAAAATGTTAGAAATATTTGAACAAAAATTTTGCACTTTTAACTTCTCTTTTCCAGCGTTTCTCACTTATTTATTTTGGGATTTTATATTGCTTTCTTCTTTGTATTACAAGCAAAACTAAACTAATTGGTAAATGAGTTAAGCCAGACAAAATGTTTGGTTGGTGGCAAGTGTCTTGGAGTGATCTGTAGCATGAGTGAAATTACATGTTTTCTGGTGGTGCACATAAGTTTTCAGGACCTCAGAATTGTGGTTGACCTGATGGTGGATGTGTGGAATGTGTCACAGCTTTTCATGGAAGACCTGAAGACAGCTGTTAATTAGAATAATCAGACTCTCTTGTTACTCTCTCAAAAATTAATACATTTTATGTTTTTCTTAAGGCATAGTTGATTAACTGCAAGGCTTTTTCAGAAACAGTAGTGAAATATACTTTTAGTTAGCACTGAACAGCACATGCAGTCTTGGGTAATTTTTCACACTATTTTCCTGAAAATCAATAGAAAAAATGTTTGCATAAACAGTTGTTTGCTTGCACTGACTTAACCTACTTTTTCAAAATAATTCTTATGTAAGAATATTTCACAATCCATCATTTTACTGACATTTTCTGCCATTTTTTAAATTTAGACAATAATGGCTGCAAAGTAAACTTGGAGACAGGAATATTAAAGGACACTACTCTGCTATAAAGCTTTATTTATTGAAGTCCATCCTCAAGGAGTTCACAGTAGTTACCCTCACATAAAAATGTGATGCACAACTGAGAAATTAATTCCATCTACTTTGCTCTGGATCTCATTTACATCAAGTAAGACCTGCTCACAGCTTTGTGTTATTAATCATTTCAGCAAGGCATAGAAGAATTTCCTGGAATAGTTATGTAGTATAATCTGTAACACAAATTAATCTATAATCACAGTTATACCAGCATAAAACTATTTATAGCAATGGAAAGTATTTTTCTCTTCTGTACAGATATATACTGACCAAAGCAAATTAGTGTAACTACATGCAAGGTGGGTAGGTGGAAGATTTTCCTACAGTGGTACACTCACACTGATGTGACTGTAATATGGAGACAAACCTTAATGCCATACTATAGCACTTTGGTCTGTAGGGTGGTTGTAGCACATCAATAAAAACAATTTATAAAGATCTTGAGGCAACTCTTTGGAGAAGAAAATTAAACCCTTTATATCTTGTTATACAATACAATTTGTGGTTTGTAAGTAACTGTTGAATACCACCAAACCTGGAAAATGTTACATCATCCAGACCACAGTCATGGGAAAAGATGCCAGAGTAATAAATGTGTTTAGGATTGTGTATTTGTGTGATCTTATGCAGTTAAGAATGATGACAAGAATTTGTACTTTTTGTATTGTGATTAGGTTCACACTTCTGAGTCCATGGACAAAGTTGTAACTGAGCTGAATTTTTTTTGTTTCCAGCAATGACATTTCTCTTCAGTCAAAAATCTCAAATATAAACTGAAGTCTATTTAAGAACCTTTATGTTTAAATGTATATAACAGAGAAATATAAGTAATGACTCCATTCATGCCATTGCATAGTAATACCTGAATGTCCCTGCCATTCTGAAGATTAAAAAAAGAAAACAAAGCATAAAAATAAATAACAAACTTCCTGTCTCTATACAGATACAATTTTCATAGGAAGAAATGTAAAATATTTTCAGAAGCAAAGGCAATCTAGCGTTGCATTTTTCTTTGCTATGTGACTAGCCAAAATGTAGGCATGCTTTTAATAAACAGAAGCTCCTGTTTTTAGCAACAACAGTTATAAAGTACACCATCTTAATATTTACTAAAAGGCTAGATGACAAGACTTTTTTTTATTAGAATAAAGAGCATCATAACACACACGTAAATGTTTTGATAGCCATTATACCATGATCACTATGCTGATATGCAGAGAAACATTGCTGGAAAGACATTTATTTTAAAACTGCAGCTGAATACATTTTGTGTGTTAGTAAAAACAAATGCAGAGATAAAACAGGAAATAGGAAAACCCCCTGAGATGCAGCAGAGCTTACCTGACCACTTCCCAGCAGATCTGCTGCTTAGCTGTCCAGTGCCTGTGAGTCCCTGAAATAGTGAGATAGAATAAACTCAATGTAACCATCATGTAGCCTACTAAATTCACTTTAACACTTCAAAGGACAAAACATACTCATCATAAACTATTCAAACAGAGCTAGCATGCAACTCCAGCTGCAAGAGATTTTGTTCACAAACTGAACAGCAATCGGCCTGTACTTTAGTTGCATCAAAAAAGTAAACCAATCACATTGACAAAAAGCCACTGTAAACAAAAAGACTGTACTGAAAGGATTAACAGTTTTGGCATCCCTACCATCAAGTCTTCTGTTCTTTTTTTTTTTCTTCATCAAAATTTAGGTTATATATTTGTTGTTAGCAAGAGTTGCATTACTATTATTGTTAATTTTAGTTCTGTTTATTACCTTGAGGGTTATATATTGTAGAATAATTTTGTTGTCACTAGTTAATGTTAATTAGTTGTTTTAATAGCCTATATACCTATTTGTTATCTTTTGGTAGGTTTACTTTTTTAACTATCAGTAACTTAATAACTGAGAATATTTTACATTACTGTTGCATACTCAAAATTACAGAGTTACTATTAGTGTTACCTGTTTAACGTTTAGTCATCCTTTGAGTCCTGCGACATATTTCCTTAACAATCATCAGCCATCAAGTCTGATAGTCTCAAAAGAAATATCAGCCCTCTAAACTGCCTTCAAGGGCGGTGATATTTAGCACTGAAAATTACAAATAAAGTTTTTGAAGTTGAGTACCAACAGCTGGGCAGTGACACTGATGATTTGTTTATCAAGACAAATTGTTATATACTACGAAAAATGCAGTCAACGCACTCTTCTGAGTGAAAACAAATAGGTGAATCTATGCAATGCTTACATGTTGAATGGGATATTTAATGTGCGGGGAAACTCAAAGGTTGAAGAACTAGCATTTAGACAGTCTAACAGTGGTAAGTGGTATTCTTACCTCTTTAAACTCCATTACATTCTCACGAGAGACATGCTAATACAAACAAGTCAATCAGAGTTTGTGTTTAGCAAGATCAAGCTTAAAGGATAGTTTAAAATCCATTTATTGTTCTAAAGCATTTTTTTCCATTAACATGTTATACATTAGTGGATACTAACCATGATTCATGTAACAGTTTAGTTTGTTAACTTTTATATTATTTAACAACCAGAAGTTATTAATACAACTTTTAAAGTCTTACACAAAAAATCTTAAAACAGGCTTGGGTTCATTTTTGTAATTTTTATATAAAAACATTTTAGGCATCTCTTGAAAAAGAAATAAAGCAGGCATTTAAAGCTAGAAAACAAGTAATTCCAAATTTAGTTTGTTACAAAAGGTTTCAGCTTTATTGACAAATTATGGCAAACATATTTGACAAAATTATGGTTTCCTATTTAGAGAAGCTTACACATGGAACTTTAAGTGATTTTTTTTAACAAATACAGGTTAAAACACTGAACAACTTCAGTTAGCTACATACATACAGTAGCTGCTTGTTTTCAACCCCATTAAAACAGCATTTAAAATTAAATTTACAAACTTAATATCGAGCATCTTAATCTAAACTAACATATATTAAAAAAGACAGGTTAAAACATCTTATCTACAGCTTGATTATTGTCTGGCTCAAAAAAAAAAAATCATATTACAGTCTTTCAGCAACCCTAAACAGAAACTCAGCCTTAACTAGAATGTAGAGAGACTCAAGAGCTGTAACAGTGTCATGCTTTTTAGATACACACAGCAATGAATACAACCAACAGAACATCATCTTTGAATAGTTTATAGACAATGTTTGCCAAAGGTTTTTTGTCTCTGTTTTTTTTAAGTCCGTGTTATAAAATAATACTAATGCCAATGTCACGCCAATGTTATAGGAAATACAAGTAGTACATAGGATAATAATGAGCAGTAATTCCTAGGATAGAAAAGAAATGGACTATTACTTGTCTTGTTGCTGTTTATGTGGAGACCACAGGCTATTAATTGTCTTTGAGATGAGGTCACAGATGAGGAGGGCCTTCAATATCTACCATAGGGGTGTTCCCTGTATCCCCCTCTGGCTGACCTTGGAGGTGGTGCCTTTAGGCTGGAACGGGTCGTGGCCCATTCTTCTTGTGCTAAAAACAGAAGAGAAAAACAAGGTTTGTAAATATCTAAAATTGAAAGAACAAAGGGATGCCACTGCTAATGGCTGTCAAAATTCTTGAGGGTTCTGGCTGAAAGCTTTAGAAAACGAAATAAGGATGGTGTTATTATCCACTTCTTTATCCTCCCACAGAAAAACTTACAGAAAACTAACCTACTTCTCTACACAGGAAACCTGTCTATCTTAGGAAGGAAAAAAAGCCTCACTCCTTCACTTTCAGCAGAGAATGAATAACTACTGTGTTGGCGGTACAGTCAGCTCTGGAAAAATCACTGCATCAGTCTGCCAGTTCAGAATTTATTTGATGTTTTGAGTTTCTAGTATTTAAGTTAAAGCTGAAATTTGAACAGCATTTAATGCAGTTGGTATGGTAACAAGATGAGGAGTTGAATCATGAAAAGGTAAGAAAGATATGTTTGATTTTTAACTTCCATTTGAGACCAAAAGAAAGAAAATAATGGAAGAAAAATGTGTAGAAGTGAAGCTAGAGGAGATTTTACTTTGCAGTATCTTTAGAACACTTTTTCACATTTAGTGAATCAAATATGCTCAAGAAGAATAAGCTAAAAACTGTAAGTCTACTTCAGTTTTTACATTCTGTCTACAAATCTTCTTATTCCTCCCTGACATGATATTTCTGGAATTTAAGCCTCCCAAAAGCACAATCTGTAAACTCCCAACAGTCCTGGTCCAGCAGTTGAACACAAAATCTGAATTGTCTCCTAAATCAGCCAGTGAGTCATCAAATGATTTCTGGTTTTGTCTTCCACTGACTTCAACTGATCATATTTAGAGTGATTAAAATGGAAATGCACAAGCTGCAGTGTATTGGATCATGCCAGAGTGCAGCATTGTTGGTATCTTGTTTTTGCTAATGTGGCCACTAAGAACATAAATAGCTGTCATGAGGCAAAAAAACCTAAATGGTTAATTCAGGTATCAAATATTCCTTTTGCAAAAATACATGACGATGAGAAATGAAAATATAAAACATAAAAACTCTGTTAAAATTCTGAAAGCTATTTCTTCTCTGCAAGATGTCTTCTCTGCAACTACTCTTCATTATGTCATTGCCTTGAGGTATGAGGGGAACAGCAGCTGTGGAGCTGAAGTGAGTTCAGGCAAGCATGAATGGAATGAGCATCTCTGGAAAAGATCTGGTAGCAGTCGATCTTGCTATGGAACAAGAAACCCTCCTACTGTGATTTTTGGTGCACTTCATTTATTTTCTTTCTCTTTGAGTCCTTCAGGATGTTCCCTTTTTGAAAATCAGGGGTTTTATGATCACATGAAACCAAAGTTTGCTGTGGAAAGCTACTGCCTAGAGGGTTGAAGAAGTGGCAGCCAATATGATATGGTTCTAAATCCTCAGTCTCTCATTCCTACAGGGAATAAGTTTCTGTACAGTGAATTTAAAAATCCTGCCTCTGCAGTATATATCGTTACACCCTTTAAAAATGGCATTTTGGTGTAAATTTTTTCCAGCTTCAGTTACCCTTTGCTGAAGTGTTACTACATTTGCAGAGAGGCCTTGGGGACAAGAATGATTTATATGAAAAAGAAAGCCCATTCATTTATTGAAATGAAAATGACTGAAGTAGAAAAATATTCGTAGTACAACACAAAGACAAGCCAATTTCATGTTCCTTTTTAGGCCCCTCACCATTGTCCAGATTGAAGCCCCTTCATATAAAGGTGAAATGTACAGTCTTTTTGGTAGTATTCATGCAGTAAAAAATGACTTTATATTAACAACTGGAGGAAACTCCTTTTCCTTGACTGTTCTTAAAGCAAATTGCTCCTGTGGCTGTACCAGCTTCTGATATGGAACAAAAAAATGCATCATAATTTGTGGTACAAGCCTCTTATGCTCTTTTTTTTTCAGTAACATGGTGAACCTATTTCCTTGATTTCAAGCTTTAACACCATCATTGAAATAAGAAGTGATAGTTGACAGCTAACAGCTCCTGTTGATACTACATGAAAGACCCTACTGTATTAACAGGTGAATCCATAGCCAAAACAGATGTGGAAGTTCTGGGACTGCAGCCTTCGACTGGAAAACTCTGGTGTCTACCACACATGCAGCAGTAAAGGATTATATATTTACTGTGGAGAAAGCAAGATGATAGGGAGCAGCACTATCAAGAGTCTCTGAACCACACTGTGCCAGTACATTGCTAGATGCAGCCATACCAAACAGAAATCATCCATAGAAAGATGGATGGAGACAAAATACTACTTGTAAATGGCTGGCAAATTTGTCCTGCACAAGCTAATGACTGAAACTCAACTAACTTTGACAAATCCAGGATTTCAGCCCAAGAATTCACACAGAAAAGGTTGCTGTGCTTTTCTTGTGTCATAATTGGACAAGTATATATTATTTTAGACAAAAATCCAAGAACAGATTTTTGGTTGTTATTTTTTTTAAGAGAACATGCATTTTTTCACTCTTCTCGTCTCTTTGCTTATGTGCCAAGTTTTCAAAATACACAGAATTTTCTGTCTTGACATCTATGCATTTTATTATTTTGTGAAAAGTCACTCCTTCGAATCATAAATGGTGCCTTTCTTATTTGAAATTTGGAGTTTTGAGAAGACAAGGAATGTTTTCAAAACACAGGCTCAAACCAATTAAGCTAGCTTATACCATTCTAAGTACCCTTTATTTTACTAGACCTGCAGTATGAAATATATACAGCTCAAAAACTAGAAATTAATGGAAAACCTTGTGGTTTAATGGTCTACTTGCTGAACAGGGCCATAGCTCTTCAAAAAACCCCAGGACTGCCCCTATGCTGGATAGTACCTTCCCTTCAGGTGGGCTGACAATTTAAACTGTGTGGCTGCTCCAAATTTGTGCAAGGGTTTAGAGCTTCCCTGGCTTGGGAAAAAAATATTTCTTAGAAGGCTTCAGCCACTTTTGTGGTGAACACCTGCCACAGAAAGGGAAGGAGCAGCATCAGAGTACACTGACAGCTAGCTTGGGAAACTGCAATGCCAGGAGGAATAAGAGTCTTATCAGTGTTGTTGTGAGGTGAGTGTGAACGTTACAGTGTAGAAGGAGTTTTATTTTTCACTTATTTTCAGTAGAAATTAATTTTCCATTACTTTATAGTCATGCAACATGAAACATGCAGTGATATACCACATCTGGAATTAAACAGATGCACATCAATGTTACAGGACTTTTGTCTTAGATTCTCCAACTCTATAGTTCCCATGGTGCAAGACAGTGAAATTACCATTTGAAATATTACATAGGAAAGTTTTGTATGATTTACTTATTCTGTCACAGAAAATGATTTATAATTCAGAAGTAATAGAGGAAGCACAATAAGCTGCTATAAATTAAAACCAGTCTTGTGCTACATGCAGAATTTTTTTTCATTTTCGTAGCATAACTGGACTACAAAAGTTTTAGGAGATACAGACAGTTAAAAGAATGTGATGAATTTAAATATGGGACTTTCAAAAGAATTATAGTCTAATTAAAACATTGATTTGACAAAACAGCAATAACTCTAGTATCATCCCCACATTAGTCATCATAGCTGAATTCAAAATGTGCTCCTTTCCCTGCAAACTTTCAAAATCATGCTCTTAGGAAAATCATAAATCTCCTCTGAGGGAATGAATGCCACTTGAGATACAGCTAAAGTGATTCCTCCAGTAAAAGAATTGTTAAAATTTTGCAGAAAATCAAGAAAATGCTTTTGTCAGTTCATTCTGTCCCACAGGAGGAATGCTGCTATCAGTAAGTATAGGAATGATTGAAATAGAAGATTAAAGGAGGGCAATTTATTTGGTGTATCTTCTGTCCATACGCAGTAGAAATCTTCAGTGCCTTCTGTTTCCCGTGGAATAAAAAAATTGAGTGCTGAACAGGAAGACCCAGAATCATTTCTGAATTCCTAGGGCTGGGAACTGAGCATCTTCCTCATGCTCAGCAAGACACCAGATGCCTCAATCAGCCCAAAATGAAGATGGTCATGCAGGAGCACGTCACACCCCTCAGGACCATGGCACGTGGAGCAAGGTTGATAGCAGGGACAGTTTGGGGGCATCAGGGCATCATTGACACAGGCATTCAGGTGCTGTATCAATATTAGCACACAGTGCACACCAATAGGGATGAACTGCAGAGGGAAACAGCTGACACTGAAGACCTGATATTCACAATACAGCTTCTACAGGTATTTTTCATTTCAGTCTGGTTTGAGCCTCTGGAAGTGAAATCTCACAAACAGTTGGGATTGCATCTTTTGCTTTAGTTTCAAACTAAAATTTATGTACTTTGAACCCACTCAGTGATGGGGAAAGAAGACCCATAAATGCAGACAACTGGTAAATCTGCTTCTAAAGAACACTCCTGCTCCCATGCTAGTGCAGAAGCACCCAGCATGTGCTAAAGAGCCAGCAGGGTGCTCTGTCAAGACACCACAAAATCTCTACCACAATGGTACAGTCTGTGCCTTATTGCCTCTGAGATGCCTAATAAATAATAAGATGGATTAGGAAGTAGTTGGAAAGTCACATCCAGAGGGTAGTGGTCAATGGCTCAGAGTCCTGATGGACATGAGTGACAAATGGTGTCCCTCAGGAGTCCATACTGGGACCAGTGTTATCTAACACCTTCATTAATGACAGAGGCAAAGGAGTTGAGTGCACCCCCAGCCAGTCTGCAAATGATACTGAACTGAGTGGTGCTGTTGACACACCTGAAGGACACAATGGCATCCACAGGGACAAGGACAAGCTCCAGAAGTGGCCCTGGGGAATCTCATGCAGTTTAACAAGACCTGGTGCAAGGTTCTACACCTGGGTCAGGGCAATCCCTGGCATCAATCCAAGCTAGGAGATGAGCAGATCAAGAGCAGCCCTGATGGGAAGGACCTGGGGGTAGAGGAGAGGATGGACATGAGCCTTGTGCACTCATAGCCCAGAAATCCAACTGTATCTTGGGCTGCATCAAAAGCAGTGTGGTCAGCAGAGTGAGGGAGGTCATCTTCCCCCCTGCTCTGCTCTCATGAGACCCCACCTGCAGTGCTGCATCCAGCTCTTGGGTCCCCTGCACAGGAAGGACATGGACCTGTTGGAGTGAGCCCAGAGGAGGCCACCAAGATCATTAGAGGGATGGAGCAGGTCTCCTATGAGGAAAAGCTACAAGAATTGGGATTGTTCAGCCTGGAAAAGAGAAGCTTTAAGGATAAACTAATTGCAGCGTTTCAGTATCTGAAGGAAAAATACAGGAAAGATGGAGAGGGACTTTTTACAAGAACATGTAATGACAGAGGAAAGTGAAATAGCTTCAAACAGAAAGAGAGCAAGTTTAGATTAGATATTAGAAAGAAATTCTTTACTGTGAAGGTAGTGAAGCAATGGGACAGGTTGCCCAGATAAGTTGTGACTGCCCTACCCATGGCAGCATTCAAGGCCAGGCTGCATGGAGCTCCGAGCAACCTGGTCCAGTGAAAGGTAACTTCATCCATGGCAGGTGGGTTGAAACAACATGATCCTTAAGGTCCCTTCAAACCCAAACCACTCTATGATTTTATTATTCATTCCATGATGATTTTAAGACCCAGGCACCAAGGAAAGTTTTCTTTGGTATGTTCCCATAATATTTTCTAGGAGACACTAAATGTATACACTCAGATGATATAAATGAAAAATTGGTGCACATTAGTAAGACTTTGTTAATTAGTGTTGGTAAAGACATTGTTTGTAATCACAAGCCATGTGAAGTCAAACACTGTAATGATGAGAATCAGACCTTACATCATCTCTTTTATCTGCAAATCAGTCACTATGAATTATTTGAGCACTTGATTTCTTACATTTGAATATTTAAATTAAACTAGGCTAGAAAAAAAATAGGCCAAGAAATCCTTAGCATGCTGAGCTTAATGAATATTAGGACCAATGATCTACAATACCTGTGTCACTAAAAATGAGGAAGGACCTTGGACTCAACAGCTGAAAAACTTGATGTCTCCATCTGCAGAGCAAGTATGAAGTGCTTTTTCAAAATTCACAACTATTTTCTCTGTATACATTGTGACATGGCTTCATTTTACTTTGTCATTGCTATAGAGGGTTTATTTCACACTAGGGTGGCAGTTCCTTGAGTTTCTCCATGATATGAGCATGTTTATGTCTTTTAATGAAGTATGAGAATTCATGTCCCCTAAGGTAACATCTCTTCAATCAAGCTCTTTATCAGAATTCTAGAGGTTTGAACCCTCCATACATGCTTTCCTCCACTAATTTCATCATGATACACTTATTTTTACTTGTTCAGCAGAAACTATTATTGTTATTGTAGAAAAACTTAATTTACTAGATGCAACACTTTTTAGAACAAACATAGAATGAAAAAATAAACAATATAATCAAAGAGTAGTGGAATATTGCTGTACATTTGTAGTTGTTAACTATAAAGGTCTATAAAGAATTTGTTTGTGAAGTGCCATCTCTGTAGAGGATTATTCAGTAAACTAATTGTTATAACAATTACAAAGCTCTTATATGGAGCAACTGGCAGGGAATTATTTGTGAAATAGTTAAATCATTGTGACAGCATTTTACAACTTAAATGATGTCTTACATTAAAAGGAATTACACCAAACAGTTACACTCTCCAATTTTAATTAAAAATTGAATTATCCTAAAACCAAGTACCCAGTTCTTTACAAGTACCTAATGCTAAACTGGAGTAGAATATGTATCAAAAAATGGTCATTTAAGAAAATTCAAACAGTTGAAAATTTTTGGTGAAGACAAAAAACATTTTAATAATGTTTTCGTAATGCAATGGCAGAACATGCATAAATGCCTTGCAAGCTTCTCCTGAAAAGCAGCAGTAATGTGACTGGAGTTCATTTATGTCTTCACTCTTTGTGTAGGTGGCAAGCTACAGATTAAACTTTCTAACTCTTGCCTAAGGCCTTTGGCAGATGGTGTTATCCTAATTTAATTGTGGTGGTTTCGGAAGTTATAGACTTCAACCTACCCTTTCGCTCTCTGTCTAGGGTTTCTGCTTTTTCAGTAGCAGCACAAGAAGTCTGAGTGTACTGGTCTTTCAGATAGTGCAGCTTACGACCTGACATAAAAACATAATGGCCATAATTTTGAGGTAATACACAAGGCAGGATATGCACCAGGCTGTGAACTGTGGCACCTGACAAGAGGCACTCTCACTACTGTGGCAGTCTTCCTTTGGAAGCAGGGACGAAGCCTCTTGAACCTTCTGTAGCAGCAACTGGCAGAGCTCACCGCTGGAGTCTCCAGCCTTTGGGAGAGCTAAGACAGAAAGAGCTGCTGATAAACAAAGTTTGGAATGCTCTGATCAGTACAAGGGCAAAACAGGATTCAGATGAAAAAACAGTGAAGCAGGTCAGATGTAATGAATACAGCTTCTTGGTTCTGCCTTGCCTGCACGTCATATACTCTTCTCTGTTATCTCTCTAATGTGGTCTAACACAACACAGTGCTTGAATCAAGAATACTGCTTCCTCTAAAAAACAAAAGACAGGGAAAAGGAGAAAGAAATGAGAACATAAATTGATAACAAAGGGCTTTTTATTTACAGTTTATTTCCACTTTCCAGGGAAGTTTTGGAGCTTTTTGGAGTTGGGCATGACATTACATATGAGCAGGAAAGGTTCTTAGTTACCAAACTTTAGGTATATGTTTTATCCTAATCGATTTGTAAGACAAATCATTAAATTCATGTTTTCACTGGATATCTCTTCAGATGACAACAGTGCCAGAAGGGAAACACAAAATTACTAACGTATGATGAGAGCAAAGAATACAAACCTTTTGTTCATAAATTAATCCAATTTCATGCTTTCTCCCTTAAAACATAAGCATCAATTTAACATGACACTGTTACTTTAGTTTAGACTTATCTGCAGGTATCAAAACTTTCAGTCATAGAAGTATCATAAATGTTTGTTAGAGGCATTAGAGGTGAGGATGTTTTACATTTTTTAAAATTTGTACAGTACTTTAAATTACTTTTATTTTTAAACTTCTTTCTAAAAATACTTCTTTACATCTCACAGGAAGAAGCCTATAAGGGCTACATTCCCAAGATTTTCAGGCATATGTCTCAAATTTATGTTCCTCAGCCTGGAACAGCGATCCTCAAAATTCTCTAGCAGTAGCTGCATAATCCTGATCTTATAAAAAATTTGTAGGAATCTCATAATTCCTGAGTACTGTACTTCCATGTGCTCAGAGACTGCTACAGGGAATGCTTTGAAGTGTTTTTACTTTGATCCTTCTGAGAGACTGGGTGACAAGCATGTCAAATCACAACACAGCTTGTCTAACTTCATGAGGGGGTTCTGTACTGCAAATTTGCATTTATGGAACATCCCTTAGTCATGGAAAGCAGTGTGATTTTACATACATCCCTGATCTTCCTATTGTCTTGGGAGATGCCTTGGCTGGATTTGGAGGGGATGGAATTCTTACAAAATTCTTCACAAAAGAAACTGAGCAAGGAGTTAAGGCAGTTAAGTTATGGATTTTACAGCAGTGTTTAGGAATCCATCTTGCCCAGCTTATGACAAGTGAATTAGATCCCTCCTTAGACTATCATCTAATCAGAAATGTGAACTTCCTGAGAATTAAATGGTGTTCAGGTGGGCTCTGCTCTGAAGCACCTCTCTAATTTTTGGAACCATACTGTGAAAAATCCATAAATACATAAATCTTATGATCTTCTGAGGAAACAGTTTCCCCAATCAGAATTCTCCGCAAGTTCTTTTAAAAGGAGCAGAGAAGAACCCATGAGACGTAAACCACCTGCTACTTCTCAGGAGTACAGACAGCAAGGAAAGTCATAGCAGGCAGCTCATTCAGCAGTACTATTGTGCTCTATACTTAAGAAGCTACAGAGAACTCTATTTTATACTTTAAAAAGATTGTAAGTAGCATTATTATTTCACTGAATCTACTTCACGAAGAATAAAAAAAACCTTCTCAGGATTGAAAACTGTCCTCCCTAAAGGTAAGTTGGAAGCAAGAGGATGCATGGAAGAAAGTAAAAAAAAGCCAAACTAGTACATTTTTGATAATTCAGATATTGTTATTGAAAGGAACAATGGAGAAAAGATAAGTTGTTGCACAAAACACCTAAGAGTTGACAACAAGAATTAATTCCTGTACCATTTGTCTGAGGTCATATTCAGACTTTGGGAGAATTTTGAATTACAGGTGTGCCAGAAAGAATTGTAAAAGAGGAATATAGCCTTGTTATGGGAGGCAAAACAAGGTGTGTAATTGAATTCAAATGAAAGAAAAACTTAATTTCTGCAGGACGGTGAAAATGAAAGGGTAGCTGATTTAATGCAGTGGGATGGATTCAGGAGACTCACAATGAGTCTCCTGAATCCATCCCACTGTATTGAAACATCCTGAAACAAAACATCCTGAAAAAAGTTAAGAACTGGAAACAGAGAATTAGGGTAAAGTTAGGTGAGGATGAGAAGGGGTGACAGATCAGATACAGAGAGAACATCAGTGTATGCAGCAAGAACTAAGAAACTGAGGAAGTTAAGCATATATTCTACAGCTCTATAGTTCTGTGTACTCAGATTACCCTTTCAGGTAAATAGTGGTGACTTGGGAATGACAGAAGTTTCTGCACATATTTCCAGGGCATGAAATTGTCAAATTTACTAATCTCCTAAGCAGGTGAACCAAGAGTAGCGTAAACAGTTATACAAAAACGTATCTACTATCAGGAAGTAGCCAAGTTGCAATTTGAAATATTATTCAACTTCAAGTTTATTCCAGGTTATTGATAACACTCAGAGATCTTTGTATGCAAATGCCAATTCAGAAAATAGTTCAAGCAAAAATCAAAGCAAGTCCACAGTTATGAGTCATGTATTTTAAGTCTAGCAAAGGAAACACAGGCATATTGGGTTTGTTTCAGCTGCTGCATGGAAAACAAAAAAAAAGGAGCTTCATGCAGAGCATAAACTTAGTCATGATGCCACTCTGTGAACACTTTGTAAGCCTTAGCTAATTAGTCCATTCAAAATCCCTGCTGGGAAAACAAATAATATTCTTCTAGTTTTACAAATGAGGGATTGGAAGGAAAGTGACACTACTTTAAATGTCTTGCCCAAACACATGGAGATTCAGCATGGTGGAGTGTAATTAGAAGTTAAACAGTGAGTAATTCTCACTGCTGAGCTCAGACTATTCTTTTCTGCATTGCCTAAAAGCTTAGCAGTGCATTCAGGACAGCAGTGGAGAGGGGATCTGTAGATGGGAGGAAGGATCTTCCACTACAGCTATTAAAAATGTATGTGCAAAAACGAAGCAAAACAAAGGGTAACTGAACCACTCACACTGATATGGATAAGCTATTATTATTACTTGCCTAGCATTGAAAATGTGCTTGACTGCACATTGTATCATCCATATATATTGTGAGAACTGATTGTACAAAAAAATAAGTTATTTCTGATTATGCAATGCTATCATTTTGACAACATCTCACTAATGTCTATTTCTGTACCAATACAAAGGAAACTGCAAGTTAGCACTAGTGACATTTGCTTCACAGCTGCATGAATAAAATTATTTATTTCAAGCAGCAACCCTTACATAACCCCTTAGTGTAACTTTCATTTGCAGCATCATTTCCATCAGCTCTCATTTTCACAATGCTGTGGAAGTCACTATGTAGACTTAGGATACTTCAGAAGCGGTAAATCAGACATGAAAGCTCAGCTGAATATTAGGGTTACTCTTTAAGCTGACTTGTTATTTCAGTGAAAATCTCTGAGTGAGATCCACTGTGCCACCTGATACAATGTACTGATAATTATGAATAGGAAAACATCGTCTAGACTCCAGTTATTGAAATATATCACTAATAGCAAACAATAGATCTGGAAAATGATTTGTGCTATGGGAGCTTCTCTTCCTTTCATTTCTCTTCCTTTATGCCCCCCGTACCCATGAGGTGGAACTGCTCCAGCTCAGACACAGACTTGGTGGGGAAGTGCAAAGACTACAGCCCTCCCTCTACTCATACTGCCTAGTGTGACATGAGATGCTCCTTTATCTTGCTTCAGGAGGGGTTCCCATGGTGATAGATAACCCTCTCCTTATTTCCACTTTGATTAAGTCTATATTTCTAAATCTCACAAACCTTGCTAGTTGAAACAATGCACATGACAACAGCAAATGCACAGTATTGTTGGCAAATCAAGCAGACTGAAATTTAACACTGTGAAAGATATTCAAACACCAATATAAACTTTTGTGTTGCTGTTAAACTGACCTGTGACTGTGAATAACTGGCTTTGTAATTTTGATTGAAATTCATCAATCCAATTTTCTGGTCCTATGGCAAAACTCACCCTAAAGTTCCAGAAATCTATTTTGTTTGGTCTTTGTAAAATGAAGGAAAAAAAAGAAAAGTGTAAGGAAGTAATTTCTGAATTGCCAGTGAAAGATATTTTCCTTTGATTTCACACATTTGCAGAAGATAGAAGAGACCTTACCGTAGCTGTCATAAGCCTCTTCACTTGTTCCGTGACCATAGTCGTAATATTCAGGCACACTGTAACAGATTCAGATAGCCATGTCACTATTATCATGGGTAACCAACTCAAAACAGAAACACAGCTCACAAAATAGAAAGCCATTTAAACACTTTGACATGATAGCATAGTCCAGCTAGTTTCAGGCATAGGGAATATTTAAAGATATGAAAGATAATGTATCAGTGACAATAAAAGCTCTTGTACAGTATATAACATTTCTTATCTACTCAGCATAAAAAATCAAATTTGATCCTGACTATGTAAACCTGGAGAGGTGACAAAGTGAGAGAAATTCCATCTGCAAAAATGAGAGCTAAAAAAAGACCACTGTGTCATTCATTGTTGTTAAACCAACCAAAGGGGTGTCATCCTCATTTACCTGGAATTCTAAACATTTATGTGTTACGAAACTCAGTGTGGTTTGTTTTCACAAAGCTGACCACATTGTATGGTGTGGAACCTGTAAACCACTTAACTTTGCCAGAAACACTGACAGGTTTCCAGCTTTGATCCTGAAGAAGCACGTTCCCACTGCCTGTAGAGAGAAATTTGATTCTCCACAGCTGCTTTCCTTATATAGTTATTGGACACCCATGGAAAGTTTTATACACTGATCAATAAAACACAAATTGTAATAAACAAGGGTCTATGAGTGCAAAATCACACTTAACAGTCTCAAACTCACTTTTTCATTGTTTTCAAAAATTATATATAGTCATATTAACAAGTTATCAAAATATTTCAGATAATAGTTACATCCTGATAATCGGTAATTCCCAGCTATTACGTGGAGTGGGCATCCAAAAAATTCTGCCTCTGAGACATAATTAAATGGAAAGGAAATTATTCACATTTTTGCTTCACTACTATTATTATTTGTAGTTTGCAATGTGTTTTTGTACCTGGTTCCAAATTCAAGATCAGGCTATTTCTGTTCTCAGGTAACATGTAAGCATACAAGAATCAGTCTTTGCCCAGAAAAATCTGCAAACTTCATGAACTACACTAGATTGTATTTCTTCAATCTGCAGTGAACCCAACAGAAAATGTAACATTTTCTCTGTTGATAGTTTTTAGTTGTTACTTCTGCTTCTTTTCCCTGGACATTGTGTGAGATACTCATGCAAAATGAACAGAAGCAGGCAAGAAGCTCAATATTGCTATAATTATAACATTATTGCTCAGGCCATTTTCCATACTGGGTTATTGTTTTAAAAATATTAGTTTACATTTGAGAGAGATCTTAGTTGACAATGGATGGCAAGTAGAAATATTTCAGAAGTGCAATAGAGATAAACAAGCAATCTGTAACAATTATTTTCTTAACCTAATTTTAACTTTGCTCACAAACAGCCTGTAATCAGATTTTTAATTTCTTGAACTTAATAGCTATCCATAACTATTACTGGAATAATTTCTGAGAATGATTCATGTTCTCTGTCTCACTCAAGAACACTGACTGCATGTATTGATTAACTGACAGTCAAGCTGTTTTGACTTGGGTCATGTCATTCCCTGAATGGCTAGGGAAAGCTCTCAGAATTTTGGCTGCAAATATTCATTGATTTGTTTTTTTTTTTTTTTTTTTGTTTTGTTTTTTTTTGGGTTTTTTTTTTGTTTTTTTTTGTTTGTTTGGTTTTTTTTAACTGAAAATGAAACTCTAATTGTGTGCATTAATTCAGTAGTTTAGTCAGAAGTCATTCATGTGAGTGAATTACAATGACATCAGTATCTCAGAGAGATTAAATTAATTTCCTTAAAGCAGTTGCAGAAAGTGGACATAAGAATAACATGAATGAAATTAAGTTAACACTTCAATGAAGACTTTTCCCAATGCCAATCAAGCTCTATAGGACACAAGCACAAGACTTCCTGGACAATGGAAACCATCTAGCTGCTTGAAAACTAATTATATATAAATACAAACTCTCCTATTGAAATGGTGCAACAAACAAACAGGAAGAATACATCTTTTATTTGTAGAACACAATATTAATTCTGTTCTATTTTGCAATTATTTTAGTAGCCAATTAAATGAAATTACAGGATTATGTAAAGTGAAGTAAAGCACTGCAGCATCAGGGTTAAATCATTTATCCAGTCATAGCTACAAAGCTTAGACGTAAGAAATGACTTGCACTGTTCAGAACAGACACATGACATACCACCCAGCTCTGGCAGACTAAAAAACTAAATTTAGAAGCTGCATTTTGGCATATTGCCTGCTTTCCTGGCTAGAGGAGGGTGTTGGACTAGTGAATGATGTTAAAAGAAAAGAAACACAAGAACTCCTATCTTCTGCCAGCAGATAAGATGCTAATACTTCTTCCTGATAGGTTTTTGCAAACCAAAGCAGCTGCCTCCAAAGGGGGCCAATCCAAAGGCCAGTAACTTATCAACAGCAATCCTGCTTTCAGTGATCACTGAGGAGGGCCTTGAGCTATTTCCCACCAACACAACATCCAGCAGAACATAAGACTTGCAAGAGCAGGTAAAAGATTCATTGCTACATTATTGGTGTTGTACGTTTTTATTTGAGAAAGAAACATACAATCATAGAGATAATCATAGAGATAATAAGGATGTGAGATAAAAATCCTGCAGTGAACATTCTGAACTTAAATACATTATCAACAGAATACTAAGTTAATACACAAAAATCGTAACATAAGAAAAAATCTGTATTACAACTATAAAAAGGAAGTAATTTGTTACACACTGCATATTTGATGCCTGTGAGCATAATACTTAACACACTCCTGAAAACATATAATTCATAGCATAATACATGATTGTCATCTTAGTCCTACAACTTTATTTCCCTGAATACAACATCTTTGACGTAGATTTGAGCCAAAATGGCATTTTAAATTCCTTGCCAACTCATATTGAAAAGTGTTTTGAAGAATATGTAAGTGAATAAAACTTACTTCTTACTATGAAATACCAGACTTAAACTCATATTTTGTGGGCTAGACTGCTTATCCATTCATCTGCTTTATTTCAAACCTCTCTGAATAGTCACTATAATATATTATACACATTTAGTTGTAGACATTTTCCTCCGTTTTACAGCAAAAGAAACAATGGGCGATATTTATAAAAAATATGTGATAGATTAAAGCTTTAAAAACATGATGTTCTTTTTTTTTGAAATTACTGAACTACAGAGAGAGGTAGTTCCATTTGCATTATGGCCAACTGAGAAGGAAGCAATCAGCAAATGCATTCAGCATAAATAATACTTGTTTATATAATTTTATAGTTCTCAGACTGTTCCTGGAAAATACAGTGATCATGAGCTCTAGAAACCACTGATTCTCTTGGCAGTGTTAATTGGAAACAAAACACCATTATCTATCATTAGCATTCATTACTTTCAAGCAACATGAAGTGTAATTTACTTAAAGTACGTGCACCCACCTGAAAGCAGGATGCAACGCATTTTATAAAGCAGACAGGATTAACTCATTACCAACTTTTCAGCTTTTACTTCACTATACTTTAACATCATATTTCTGAAACATAGAGGTCTTGATGTACTATGACTTACACTTTGGGAACCTTCTACAGGTAGCAGTCATGGAAAAATTTATATACACAGGGATGTGTATTCTAGAAGTAGTTTAATTTGATTTGTATATGAGAAACTCTGATGTTATTTTTCTCTATAAGAAATATTTACAACACAGATATATCACCCTGTCCTAATTCCTATTTACACTGGAAATCTTCATAATCTACCTATTTATGCTTATTGTTTTTAACTTTTCATTTTGGTTAATATTTTTGAACATGTTCATTTTTAAGATTTGAAATCAAAGTTTCCATGAACAGTGATCTGTTCTCTCTCTTCATGCTGACAAAGCTGGATCAGTTTCCAAAAAAACCCCAAACCCAAACCAGAACAAGATGCTTGTTTTTGAGAGATGAGGGTTCTTTAGTGCCTTCCAAACTGCATTATCTAGGGCTCCTATGATATGATGAAGGCTCAAGTACAGAGACTGTATCTAAACGGCAACCTTTAAAGCCAACAAAGACTTTTAACCTCTCATTAACTGGGACTTTTTCAAATTGGTATTAGTGCAAAAAAATGAATTCCAGTTTGACTGTGTCAACACATATGGGAAGCCACACAGCTTGCTCAAAAGCCTGTAGAGAATAGCCCTTTAAAGTGGTTTAGGCTGAGAACCACAAACAAAAGTGTTAAGATTGAAGCCACAAAAGCCTGACTCTTGGGTCAACAAGCTACCCAAGGGAAGTGTGATGTTCACCACTCAGAGGTCACTGGGGTTAGGTACAGGAAAACATGACATTAATCCATTGACTGCATTAGCCTTTGACCAATCTCTTCCTGCACCTGCAGGAAGCTGCTGGCAAGAGACCCCAGGTTATCAATAGTACCATCTGGCTCCCTGGCTGCTCCTACAGCTGCAGTAATTCAAGGCAGCAGAATATTGCAAGAACTGAAGAACAGAAGTACTTTTTGTTCCCTCGTGCTCTTTGGTTGTGTGTGGGTTTTTTTGTTTTGTTCTTCCTTTCTCTCTTTTTGTCCTTCAGATTTTTTTTTGGGGAAGGATGCATTTAAGCTTTTCTTCTCAAATGTGGTTGCAGACATACAATGAGCTCTCTAAAGGTACAAGAAAGGTACTAGAAGGTACTACCTCTAAAGGTACAAGAAAGAGTTTATGTTCTTTAAACATGGCTAACGAGTGAATCTGTACAGAAGCGTGTTCTGTAGTCTATCCTAAAAGATCCTAAGAAATGGAAAGTCTTTGAGTAACACCGGTTAATTCAGATTTAGCAGAGAATATTTTCCTGTAAAAACAGTTTTTTCTTCCCTAATGGTACTTTTTCAGTGGGAGAGTGTATATGAGTATAAGAGTATTTTATTGGGAAATGTTTGGGAAGAAGCTGGCCAATTTAGAGGCTTTTGATAAATCACTGGAGCTATAACTTTGCCATTAGATAATGATTAGGCTTCTTTTGTGAAATACATGAATTGATGCAATCTAGAGATTCAGCTGATGAAGTTCCACAGTTCAGACTCATAATGAAATAGGCTAAAAACTTGTACACTAGCCTTTGAAGAAGTAAAAATAATTTGAGATACTTCCATCTTTGTGTTGTAGAGATCAACAGTGTGAGAATGAACCAATATTGTGGTTTGGGATTGGGAATCTCTGAGGAGGAATTCTCAGCCTTTGACAGTTTGCAATCAGCATCTATACATAGGTACAGATAAAAGAACCTTTATCACTCCTTAGAGATATATCCCAGTCAGGGTTACCTTTAGACAAGATTTCTTGAGTCAAGCTAATGCCAAGGACAGCTCACAAGGACCCCTAGAAGTAGGATTTAATATTTTACAGGTGGGATTCAATATTTTAGACAAGTCTCTTTTTCACATCCTCAAATGGATCCTGTGTACTCTTGGTCTAAAATTATCTCATTCTTTCCCTCTATAATTTCTGTTCAGTAATCTTTGGCGTTTCCAACTTCCAACATCAATAAGTGGTAAAGTCAAATATTCAGTTCCTGTGCTAACAGGATGCAGTCTAATGTTACTGCAGTTGTTTTATGTAAGATTCTGTTTGTAAAGCTTCTCCCTCCTACAAAAGGGAGAGAGCCAGAAGGATTTAACACACAGTTAGCTGTGAAAGAAAAGCTGTTTACACAAAGCAGTATACTTCTGCCTGGAAGAGAGGTGAGCAAGATCTGCATTCACATGAATTACAATAAATGAATTTTTTACAAAATAATATCTCAGAGCGGAAATGTGTGAATAAGGAAATAATCCTTCTAGGAATCTGAAACTTACTGGAACATTCTTATTTAATAAAGCATTGTATCTATAAGGAAGATGACAAATCTTTTGAATATAGGAACTTACAAGATTCAGTCTTAAATCACAAATATAGTCCTTTACTCAATACTTCTTTAGAACTAATGGAATAATATGGTGAGCATTTTGTGGATCAAGTCTCCCTTTTTCTGAAAGCTCAGTTTTGATTGTATACAATATTTTTAACAGAGGATAGTATCGCCATTATCATATTCCTGGATTTATTTAGTACCTTACAACATGCCTGAACTTAAACTAGATTCAACTGCCTCCAGCATTTTTGTGTTTGATTTTGTGCTACTGAAAATATGAATTTAAAGCTATTATAAACAATGAAGGCAGTAACGTTATACAAGCATAGGATTGGAGAGCCAACATAATTGCAAGATGACTTTGGTTTTTGAAGTTTTTGCAAAATATGAAATACAAACCAATCTGCCATTTAATTTCACATGGCAGTTTCTATTTATCTATTCTACATTCCACTGTCATTTTCTATAGATACAGAATTATGATTAACTGTTTCAGCATATAATACCAAATGTCTGCAGACACAGTATTTGCAATGGGAATGATGCAGCATTTTAGGAATCCTAGACAGTTCTAGAGGAAAAACTTTTCTCTAGTTAAAAGTAGTGAAATTTGACTCAACTTTGCTCATTGAATCAAATAAATGAGAAGTGGCATTTGAAAACAGTTTCTGATGATGAATGCCATAAGTAGATTGCTGTGAAGATACATAAAATGTCATATTCTAGACTTCCTGCCTTGATTGATTTCAACAGATTGGAAATAAAATACAGGGAAATCTTTCTTTACGGACAGACAGATATAAGCACATGGCCAAAATGAAATATGACAAAATAGATACACAATGCACAGTGCTTAAAAAGTGAGTGTGTAGTAGAGAAAATAATAATGAATATCTAAGTTTGAAAATAATCAGTGTAACTATTCTACCTATTGCAGCCTCTACTATATATATGTGTCTATGTATTTTCCCACATAATAATATTTTGATAATGAGACAGAAGTCTGCAAACCTCTGCTTATATCACTAAAACATTTAACTATGTGATAATCTACTAATTCAATTAATGATTATTCCCAGTCTTGTCTAACCATTGTTTATAAACTAAGGACAAAAATCTTTCATTTAACTATGGATAGTTCACAACTAATCTGCTGGAATTTTTCAAAAAGCAAGTAGCTGAAAACAGTGGGACTTCTGAATAGAGGTCACCAAGGAACGTGTACACCCAGCTGAACTTTATACTGCTGTCTTTACAAGTGTACTAGTTTGTTATTTTACTTGCACCACTGCTTTGAGAAACTCATCTTTGGAAACAGATGTACATACAGTACCTTGATATCTGGAGGTCAAGCAAGGATAACCAGGATGAACTGGAGCTCATGCAAATATATCCTGCTGATGCAAACAATTCTTTCAGATACAACTGAATAAAATACTCTTCCTAAGTAATTTTTCAGCATGGCTGTGCACTGATGTGATTGTACTGTAAGTCACATAAATGACATGGATTGAACTGTGGTCCATGTTGTACTCCTGCATATCAGATCAGAAATAATTAAGTGATTCCTAAAGCTCCTCTACTAGCAGTCCACACTGCAGAAAAAAAAAAAGGTATAAACACAAGCTTTAAAGTAGATAACATGAACTTTGAAACAGAAACAATAACCAGGGAAAACAGTTTCTTTTCAAAGTCAATAACTTGTCATATATTCAACTTCATCGGCTGAATATGCTCTTGAAATTTTCTGTGGGTATGAGTAATTAGAAGAATGTGGCACCAACTGGAGGCTGAATGGATAGGTGTTGCTACAAACAGATAGTTACTGGGATAAAACTACATTGATAAGGTCATAGTATCTATTTTCCATAGCAGCACTGTGGACACAGGGAGCATTTTTGTCCTTTTACTTCTGTTCCTAGTATTGAGAAACAGATGCCCAACTGGACTTTGCACGTAACAGTGCAGCTTTAGGTATTATTGTACCTTCTGAATTAAACACAATTCTGTGTGGTGAAAGGTATCAGTCTACTTGAATTTCTCTCTTACTGCACCTTTTTTTCTTCTTCAGTCCTCTTAAGAAAATTCCATTTTAGCAATTATCTAACACAATGTTCCTCAATCTTCAAATCTTGCAAGAGCTACTTAGAATTTATTCCAGATATACTAGTGCCATTTTCCTTTATGTTAAAGCTTAGATTCTGTACTATCATTAACATCTTAGAGGGGAAATTTGGAGAGGACATGACCTATAATATGCAATTCCAATCAGAAACAGAAGTTTGTTTATTTCCTCAGCAGATGCAGGATGGGTTTGATGTGTGAGTTTGACAGACCAAAAAGAAGTTCTTTGGCCAAAATGATTGGCATACCAGCATAAAATGTCTCTGTCCAGAGGACTGCTGCCTAAAGCATTACATAACATTTTTGCAAGATTAACAGTAAATATTTTGCCAAGAATTGCTTCAAGTTCCTAAAATTGGCTTACTGTTGTTATTATTATTAGTGAGGCTGGGTGCAGACAGGCATGAGAAATCCTTTTTACCTATGTCATCTTGCAGTCACAGCAAGGATGACAACATGCCATCACGAGGCCTGTACTGCTGTGGGATGGAATCTGTAACAGCAACGTTGTGCACTATTTTCATCTGTCTTTTATCACTGAATTATTTATTCTTCTTGTCAGTAAGTTATGGGTTTCCTGATATTTACAAGTCTATTTACAGCCTAAGGTGGGAGTCATCAGCCCTTCTTTCTTTAGACTTGCACACACTGGCAACTCATTTTGCTGCTGAACTATGTTTTTAACAAAAGTCATACAGAAAAAAGGCAGAATAAAAAGCTAGGCAGCCAGACCTGAAAGCCATTGCCAATATACCATCTACCTGTTCACAAAAGCCAGAATGGATCGATGGATGACTGCTCATGCCAGGCACTGTGGAACAGGGAAATAATATCAAACTCTAAATTTAAGCTTCATCAGATAATCCTTGGCTTCCTTTGCTCCTCCCTGTTGGACACCACTGTTTACACTACATATGGCTGGATAAGGTGGGCACAAGTGAATTAAAGAGAATATACCCTTCCTGGTTCATCCCATGACCAGACAGTCAGTCCCAGGTTTCCTTGGTATATCTCTTTTGGCTGTGAGACATGGTATCTTTGAAATGAAACTGTTGGTGCTGGCAGAGACACAAAGGCCAGTGGAGATGACTGCAGATGTGGTAGCAGAGCTGAAGATGGCTCTGTTGACCATCAAGATTCATCAGCAAATGATCCATTTTCACCAAATTATTCTGTTGGTCTTGGCTGAGAAGTCTGCCCACACTTTGCACATGGGACAGTCCGATCCCCAACAACCTCTGAGTAACCAAAGAGGTTGATCTTCCACATCTCCTCACAAAACTTAGCATCCTTTTCTTCTGGTGATCTAGTGATCTCAGCCCATGAATCCTGAACAGTGGTGATAGATCAACAGACTTAAAAGTTCCTGGTAAGAAAATCAAAAAGTGCATTACATTTTGAAAGCTAAAACAATTCTCCTACATTTTCTGTGTTACAGCTGAGTTGGAAATTAACACTTCTACCATTTTGTATATTGTCTCTATATTTTTTAAAATAAAGTTGCCAGACTAGAGGTTTGGGAGGTAGATCTAGCTGGCAGAAATGTTTTGAATGTCCTCTGCCTTACTTTCAAGTACAGAGAGAATAGTGTATGAACTTAACAACTACTGAATATCTCTTGGTGTGTCTGGACAGTCAGATATTCTTATCAATGAGAGCCATCTTCACATTATATGGAAGGGAGGGGAAGAGAGAGGAAACAAAGGTCATAGAGAAACTCAAATTACAGTGCATTATTGCCTATGGGAAGTATGTCAGATATGGTGTCTTCTCCTGTCCACTGACATGGTTGTTACCTTGCTGTTTTTGATATTTGACAAAGCATTCATAGTAATTACCTTAAAAACTGTATTTTGACATCTGTATGAAAAAATTTCTACAATGAGTAGGGTTTCTAAATGTCCTCAGAAAATGTGTAGTCTTTCACAGAATCCTGCAAATAATGCTTACAGACTCATTTGGGAAGGACAGACAGTTCATTTAAATCTGTCCTGAGGTTCCATCTTGTGTTGTGAGTTGTCATTATGGGACAGGAATACAAGGAGGGGAAAAGAGGTTTTATAAATACATCTTCTGCTATTTAAAGCAAGACATACTGTCATGCAATATAGACTGTCAAAACCCATAATTCTCTTATTTCTAAAATAAGCCTCCCCATCTTAATAAGGTACAGGTGGCACTTACCATAGTGCAAGTCCTGCTTTTCTCTTTCTTCAAGTGACTTCTTTGTTCCATTTCAAAGTGTGCTTGAGACTCCTCTTAGCTTGTTCAGACAAGCAGACTTACTGTGGGTTTCATTCCAGCCTGATTCTGAGACTCTGTCATGATCTCTTCCACAGGTGACCCCATCCCCCCAGTTTCAGCCTAAAAATCAGACTGCTGTCATGAAGGACAGACAGAGCTTTCTGTCTGGAGAAGTCGATTAGAGAAGGACCCATACCAAGTGTATTGTGGGACCTGCAACACCATCCCTGACTTTTAGTACAAATTTTTAGATAATTCTGCACTGAACTATAGCATCTGAATGGTCTTGGGGATTGGTAATTGTGGTGTTCCTTCTACTAAACCATAATCCTATGTTGCAGCACTGTGTATGTCGATACTGTGCTTGTTTTCTCTGCTGTTGGCAGAGCTTAGTTTGCAAAATTCTAAATCAGATCTCTTGGACAACAAAGGACTAAGGCTCCGTGTATGGGCAGAAAGACTCTGGCAAATGGGAAGTAGATACAAGGTATGGAAGACAAAGGCAGGGATAACAGGGGTGGTGGTGGCAGGCTGCCCAAACTCTGTCTTACTCTGTGCATGGGGTGAGCAGGGGAACGAGGGGAATTTACTATGAGCTCTGCGCCAAAGCACACTCAAGTCAGGCTGAGCTCAGACCATCCACCCTGTCTGTTCATGACCCTACATCCCAACATGTTCTTTTTGAAGCAATGAAGATAATAAGGCTTGGCCAACATGCACAGCAAGACAGACAGACAAAAGTATGTATCACTCTAAGAAATTCCACACTGAGTCCCTAATAAGCCATGAAAAGCAATTGGAAACTCTGCCCTTAACATGAACAGAAATCTTGGTACTCTGCATTAAGCCACTAACTACAATTGCTTCTCATCTCATGCTTTAGAATTTCAGTCATTCCCTGCAGAGGGAAGCAATGATAATTTCCTGGCTGAGCACAGACATTGCTGGCAAGTTTTTGTTAATTTTTTTCCCTTAAATGACACAGCAGATGAAATGAGTAAGTACTTTTGAGCAGTACTACTTATCTTTGTTAGGTGTGCACATGGTATGACTCATATGACTGGACTATACTAATAAGCAAGATCTGAGACTTGGAGAAAACATTTTGAAATACACATCTAACCAAATATTTTGGGTACACTATTTCATTGCATTGTATTATTTTTCTTTTTTGCTCAGTAAGCAGGCATTTCTATGAAGCTAAATGGTCAATAAGGAGCAGAAATATAAATTGTGTATTTAATGGTCCATTTGTTCTTTAAATCTTTGAAACAATAAGCATGGAGCTCTGAAAGTGCTCTCTTTGAAATCAATAGGCTACTTGAGGCATTAAGTGCCATTTAACATGGGTAAGTATGACCACATATCTCGTCATACATTTCAAAAGTAAATATTTTAGTTGCAGTTTTTAAACAGATTAGGTATCCTGGAGGTAGCTCCAATTAGTAGAAAACATATCTCATGACTAAACTTAATAGCTGTTTAATTGACTAAATTATGTGATATAAATTTTGTCTCTTGTACCAAATTATCACTACTAGTTCTAGCTGCATTATAATACACTCCTCATAAAGTTGATATATTTGTCATTTAGTTGCCTGAGACATCAACTTGCAAAGAAATTACAGGTTAATTCAGATGTTATAAAGCAATGTCATATCAAGATATTTCCAACTAATTATTGTTTTTACATCAGAAGCAATATCTCCTGTGACAATTCACTCTTGTAGCAGAAAAGGAACTGAATTGTTTTAAAAAAGTTGAAGTACATTTGACAACAAGAATACCTACCTACATAATGACATAACGGGTGCAGCTAGTAATTACTTGAAAGTGTTAAAGTATACTTGATGGGGTTCACATTTAGGTATGACAAATCCTTTTAAATATACTTCACTGGATATAAAATACTTATAAAGTATTTTTTATCCACTGAAGTATCACTCACTACAGCAGTTCTGAAGCTGAACATAATTCTGACAGGCATTTACATCAGCAAAGCATTCAGTGAAAAAGATGGCTCAACAGAAAAGCAAGTTTAAGGTCCTCTGGCCTTGGGAGTGTAGAACTCTGTATATATACATCACTTTCTTGCTCAGTGAGAAACACACTAACTGAGTTAAAATCTGTATCTTTACTTGTTAAAGTTTCATTTGCCTTTCCACAACCTTACAAGTACTTTCAGCAGTGCATAAGACCACTTTCTGAATAACTGGTTGAAAAACCCTGTTATCCTTTAGCTTAAATGTGAAAAAGATGCCATTCCATATTTAATAAACATGCACTGGCTGTCCAATTAATGGATGAGTGTGCATGGTGTATGTATATAAAAAAGGGATAATTTTTGTTGCCTCATCTTATTCACACAAATCAATATGAGATGTGAATGTAGCCTTTTCGTATTATTCCACATCACAAGGACAAAAATAAGTTTCCAAACTTATAAATTCTGAGAGTTGCTTAGAAAATAACTGGTTGAAAACAGATAGTTTCAGCCTTACTTTTGGCATGTAATTCCCCTCTATAGTTTACCTTGATGGTGGATGACAACCAGAAACAGGTTACCATCACAAAATTTTTTTGAATTTCCTTCTGGTTTTTCTCAAAACATTGTAAAAGCCGTAAGTATGAGATACCCTTCACAACTTATGATCAGTAAAAGATAAAAAAAAGGGGACAAATAAGTTCAGAATAACATCAAATAAGAAAATTATGCAATCGCTTGTTAAAAAAAATACACTTAATTTGCACCAATTTTAAAAGCATAGCTGCTTACATTTTTACGTCATCTGAATCTCTGTATATGGATTTGGACTGTCATTACTACTTTTTACTTCAAAAGTACTCAGGGATTTGTAAAATTTAATGTGGAAAATAAACCATGCGAAATTTACATGAAAAACTAAGATAAAAAAGTGTCCTTTGGAGAAATAATGTAAAAGCACAAATGCTTACCTTTGTGTTTGGGTGGCATAACTGTTATCATATGCCTCATAGCTTGGATCATCATATTCACCCCCATATCCATCATCGTATCCCTAAGGGGAAAACAAAACACCACAGCTTAGAAGAGTGATAAATCAAAGCATATTATCAAGCTGTAGAAATATATTGCATCAACATGGCATGTCATGTTTGCCCACGATAATGTGACACACGGAGCTGACCGAAGAGAATTGTGAATCGTGAAGAGCAACCTGTACATTGCAAGAATAAAGTAATCAGTCCCTCATTTAAGAACTCAGCTTATTCACCGATAAACTGTGGTGCATTGTCCAAACCACAGTGCCTCAGTGGGATCTGTGTGGAATACTGATGAATGAATAATAAAAGCAATTTCTGAGCCCTTTGTTACATTAATGGTTCTATAAATACCTACAGGGGAAATGAACAAATGGCAGGTCAAAGATACTGACTGTTCTACACTATTAAAAATGGTGTTGTGATAAAATCTTAATATTCAGTATATTGAAAAAATGCAAAACAACAGAACAAAACACAGCAACCTATGAGAAACAGTATCTGTCGAGCAAGTAAAGGCATATGACTTTTAAAAACAATGCAGAGTAAGCCCCTTTACTTTCACTGAGCATCTTACTCTTTTTAAAAAGGCATGCTTGTTTGTGACAAATTAACCAACAATTTAGTACAGGTTCCTGCCATCTAACTTAAGGTTCTCACTGAAGAGCTCAGACAGATGAGCAGGTCACCTAAGACAGAGAGACACAAGTGACTTCAGAAGGTGGTTCAGCTCATCTAACACCTGAATTTTCCACTGAGAGAGTAACTGGCAATTGTGATCCATTGTAGCTGTCTCTGAACCAAAGAATGCTCAGGAACCACAGAATAAATAAACAAATAAATAGATATATATAATCCAAGGGATGACTTTTGATATGCTCTTTTCATATGACAAGACAACAGAGTAGGTAAGAAATGCTCTATGGAAACTAATTTTTTTATTTCTCTGTGATTTTTGGAAGCCACTATTTGTAGTTAAATTGCAATGAAACATTTGACTGTCTAAAGAAAGCCTTGCTTGTTAAAGGAAAGCTCCCTTGTTAAGGGAAATGCTAAAAGAAATAGCGAACTTAAAAAACTTTGACTTGATATTAATTACAGCAAAAGGCAATTTTTCCTCTCACAAGCTATGCAAAATTTAGTCAGGCTGGGGGAGAAGGGACAGCATGAGGCAGCTCCAAAATAACAGCAGTCCTATAAACAATCACTCTAGTACACTATCATTTTCACCCAAAGTACAGTTAGTTTGGTACTTCATTATTTCTGCTAATTAAACTCCCCAGCGGTACTGAATAAGACTTCACTGGCATTCCTAAATTCAAGAAAACATTCTATGGAGGAAGCATTCAGTTGTTTCCTTAGGTCAAGCATACTAAATCTGCCTGTTCCTCTGGGCTACCCAGCAGTGAGGGTAAGTGTGGATTCCAGGTGGGAGGTTTCATCTCTGTGGTGCTCTAAGTCCTGATGGAAGGACAGGACTCTGCATGGTGATTTCACTGTGTCAGCTGAAGTAAAGTAAAGACTTTTAGGACAGAAGGGAGTGTCCATTTTCAAACTGGAAATGGCCTCTCCCAGAATCTGAAGTCAACACCAACCCTGTAATCTCCCATTTTAGGTGGTAGTGCACCATTTTGACTTGTCTGCATTAGTATGAACTCATAGCAAAAAGTACAGCTAAAAACATATCCCTGCAGATGACAGTGATGTATTTAACATCATATAGCTAAACACACAATCTTGCTTCAGGGGACAGGATAAGAGAAACAATGCACCCCAGGAGACAGATGTTAGTCACATTGATTAGTATGCTACTGGGTGGGATCCTGCTACAGCGAAGATGAGGGTGATGGAAGTTCCTATATAAAGACAAATAGCTAGAGGACAGACATTTCAGCCTGCTTACCCAACCAGAGAACAGGAAAGGCAACAATTACAAATTAGCTCTCTCGGTTTCTTGATGCCTGAGGTGGATCAACGCTCAGCATCAGCAGGGCAAAGAACACTTGTTAATATTTGACACCTCTGTGGGTTCACGTTACAGATTTTAACAGTCTCCCTCAAGGCTCAGAGCAGGTCAATACAGTGCAAATGGTTCAAGTGGAATGGTTGGAAAACAAAGTAAAAAAGCACAATGTACCTTTAATGAACAGAAAATATTTTCTGGATAATATTCTTTTATTTGTGCCAATCTGTATGAAAATTATCTTCTAATTTATTGAAAGTTTAATACAATGTATCCAGACACCCACCGCACCTTTAGGCATCCAGAACTGAGACTCAAAATAGCTCCTTTCACATCCTTGCAGTGTATTAAAGTCACTGAGCAGTTTTCTCCTTTTTAACCTTCAGATCCTCAGAACCCACAACTTTAATGTTTGAAAGTATTTCTTAGTCAGGCACTTTGAGAGATGAAGCACCCAGCTCCCACCTAGAGCCAGCTGAGATCAGAAGTTGTGAGTCTGAGGGTGGCCAAATTCACATATTCTCCTCTATGTGTGATGAGGATGGTGCTCCAAAAGCAGTTTTGTATAAATCCAGAGACCAGAACCCAGGATGCCCTCCCCAAATACAGTGTAAATTTTTACTCAGCACTAGTCAGCATTAATGCACTTTTTAGGTCTATTAGTGCTTCTATAAAAACCAACCAACCAACCAACAAATCTTTTCCTGTATAGAAGTCTTTTTGTCCCATAATAACTGCCACCACCATTCAGAAGAAAAAGCCTCCTACAATGAACTGAGAAATATGCAATGAGCAACTATTAAAAATATTTAAAGTGATAGCCATTTCAAGGCTAGGTTTTTATGCCAGGCTACCTTTATCTCAGGTATTTCTTAATAAAACAACTTTCCAAAACATAAAAAAACCTCAACAAAACCTCTTTACTTTGTGTCAAGGGAAAGGACAGTGAGTCTTCCAGTGACTAGGATTTGCTCTAGCCCTACAACAATACATCTTAGATATGAGATAAAAGGACAGAAATACACATTTGAAGCTGCAGTGACACTAAGAATGTTTATTAACAATTTCAGTGAGTTTTGGTATTGTTTAGAGTAAAAAAATAATAAAAAAGAGCTGATAAGTAAAAATTTAAAATAGACCTCAATTTAAAAAAATTAGCTGTTTTGAAAATGAACTTTTCTAAGTATTTACCTCCCCACAAAAGGGAAGACTGGGGAAAACTCTTAGGAGAATCTCAGAACAGCATCTGAAATTAGCATTTGCAAGGTTCACTTCAAGAGGAAATACTCCCTACTCTACTACTGATAATGAAAATTACAGTCAGGGGAAAAAGGGATGTAGAAGCAAGAAGAGACATAATTGAAAGGAGGCTTATATTCTACTGCCCAAGAAAAAGTTAAGCACCAATTTGATTCAGCACTCAAGAGACTATTGAGAAGAATTTATTTTATTTATTTAGATTTACTCAAATCCTCTTGTATTTTCAGATGCTGAAAAAGATATTTGAAATACAAACAAAATTTTAAGTATCATTAGTTACAAGGGTACCATAATGTAACACAATCTGATGTCTTTCAACATGAATTTTCTTCTTAGTGTTAAGACCCTGTTTCAAACAGTAACAGCCTGTACTCAAATGCACCAAGCTTAAATCACCTCTTCTCTGAATAGCCTTAGAAAATAGAATTTTCATGGTCTGAAAAATGGTAGGTTTCAACTCTGTGAAACCAAGAAGAAAAATAAATCTAATACTTCTAATGAAAACTGTCCTGCTCACAATATTTTATGTATGTCCTTGTAATACATGAGAAAATATACTGTAAGAGAGTAGAAACTCATTTGGTTTTTACAGAAAATAGCCCAACGCTTTCTAAAGCAGCAAACTACAAAATGGCTAGACTTTAAAAAAGAAAAAAACAAAGCACAAACAGTAAGTCAAAATAAAGTGAGTCATGCAACTCAGTATTTTAGTTGGCAAACATGCAACCATGAAAAATACCTGCAGAGAACCAGAACAGCCTCTCCCATTAGCTGCATCCAGCAGTACACAAAACTTAGTCCTGTCCCTCAGAGAAGGTGAAGGTATATAACTATCCACTTCTAGTTGTAACTCTTACATAAAAGCAGTTAAGGGACCTTGGCACAGTTGTCTTAGGTTGGATATTCTTAGGGGTATTCCATTCCTATCTGCTAGAGGTGTGGCAGTTATCTTCTGTTAATTAGGCAATTTTCTTTATCTCTTCCACAACCAATCCTCCCTCTGGGGAGACATCTGCTGTTAATGGGCCAGTGAGTGTCACTGCATGACAGATAAAATTACAGCATCCCATTGTGAGAAGCCCTGCCCAGGGGGAGGGGCCAAGCATTCCTACCTGGATATAATCTGAGATTTGGAAGACCACAAGTAGCCTTTCCCACTGGATTTCCAGAGGAGCAGCTCTTTCCCACTGGATTCCCATAGGAAGACCAGGCCTATCTACACCACCACTGGATCTTCAGAGGAAGACTACACCCTTCTGCAGGATCACTGCTTCAAGAGACCCACATCTGCCACTCCAGGAGGACTGCAGCCATCATTTCAATTGGACTGCTACCAACACCCTGAGCAAGAGTAGCCAGTTGCACTGGTGACATTCTATCACATAAATGTAATTTAAATTAAAGATTTCTTTTCCCTGTGAACTGAAATGAATGGAGTAAAAAGCAGCCTTCAGCTGCCAAGGGAGGATGGGCTGCAATACACCCACTACTGGTTTTAATATCTCTATTATATCTAATATTCCTCTTTACAAAGTTTCCAGCGAAGTAAATGGTGAACCTCTCATGCATCCTGATGCTCCCATAGCTGGAGAGAGAGAGAAATAGATGGCGCTGGCTCTGGCCATGGAGCAATATGATTTAGTGAATCAGAGATAAAGAAATAATTACAAGTATCTACTAAAAAGTGACAACCCTTCTGCCCAAGTTTGGTAACTTATCGATGGTTTAAAGCATCTCACTGTGCTATGACTTGCTGGGCACAACGTTATATATGTTGAATAAATCCTATAATAATCTAGGAAATTATATTTCTGGGCTTTGAATGGCTGGGAATTCCAAGAAATTTTACTTTTTATTTTCCAACTCTTGAAAACTGGATAGTCCATCTCAGAGCTTTTAAATGCTCAAGTAAATGCTGTGGTACCAGGAAGGAGCAGAAATGCTTTCACAGGTGCTTAACAACACCTTAATCAGTATTTAATATTGAACCAGATTTCATTATGATGTTTTATTAATGCTGGAAGTAGGCTATTTAAATACAACTTGGCCAAATGCAAGACACTGTGCTATAGCAAATGCATCCCCAAATTTTATAAGCTGCCTACATCTCCAAATTTACAGAATTCCCTAAGGAAAAGACTTGTTGGAGTCATGATGATTAACAGCTATACCAAATTTTACTGCAGCACTGAAGAAAAAAGGCTCCTCAAAAACAGTCTTATATGTCAAAAAAGGAAAGAAAAGGAAAGAAAAGGAAAGAAAAGAGAAAAGACATAGGTTAATTCTTTCTGCAATCCTACTGTTTTTTATCCACTCTTATCCTCTACTTAAATATATTTAACCATTAAGGATTCCATGAATTATAATATATAACTGTTAACAAATCTTCAAGTGCTCAAAACTCAAGGCAAATAAAGATTTATGTATTTATTAATGCTGAATCTGGTCTAGATGAGTGCTCAGGCATTCCTAATTTTGGAATCTTTATATTCTAATATTTGGAATACACCCCATGCCCTTTTCACAAATTATAGCTCTTGCTTAATCAAATTCAGAATTTGAGTTCATCACATATTTTCTGGAATCTAATTTTATAGGAAAGTATTTTTAAAAATAATTTTGGACAATGAATTTTAAATTCTCTTCTGTATGTGATTTATGGATTTTGCATATTTTTTGAGTCCATACATAAACATTTTAACTCATTCATTCATTTTTCTTACCTTCTGAAGGCCCATACAGGATTATTTAGAAGACATAACAATGATAGTTTTTATTTAGTATTGGTTCAAGCCATCCAGCTAAACAGTATTTCACCAATACCATGATAACCTTTGATTATATTTTTAAAGCTGTAACCTGAATAATGTGTTCCATATATATATACATACACACATTTGAATTAATTAAACTTTTCTTTGCACTCAGTTTTTTTAAGTGCTGATGCAATGAAATTTACTATGAACAAAATAATTAGCTTTTAAAAGTTATGAAAGTTATGAAAAGTTATGAAAATCAGTCACTAAAGAAACTAAAGCTGATATCAGTTGCAGAAGAGATGAACTCGTTTTTTCTGCTTATGACAATGATTAAGCTTATTATACAAGTGTTGCTTGTACTGAATGCAGCAATGTTTGCACTGCTGCTAATTACATTTGAATAAAAATGTTCCTGAAAACTCTTCTTGATCCTGCATACTGTGAAGGAGCAAAATCCAAAGTACCTACCCACAGCATCTTCTTAACAGCAATATTTAATTTTCTAACAGATATTGTCCAATTGAGAAAAACACTTTAGCAAGGATTAAAGGTACTGCAGGCTTTTATTCTTGGATTTAAAAAAAAATTGTAAGAGTGAACTCAACACAATCTTGTCAGGAAGTATTCATAAAGGCCAGGTATAATTAAAAGAAAACATGCAGAATGTAATGGGACTTCTCATTTGTGAATATATTAATGAGCAAAACAGTAAAGAGTAGTTAATACTTATTGAGATATTTAAAGGTAATCTTTAAATTGTTATTCCCTGAAGTTTGAGCATGCAATTAGAGAAATCGGGAATGGAAAAGAACAGATCATCCATTAGAAACTCTTGTCAAATGTGATTGCTCCTTTCAGCCCATTTTTTAGTGCTTTCTCTAATCAAATGCTAAATATTGCCAGGCATAGGGATTCCACCATTTCTCTTGGGAGACTGTCTGACAGCCTAATAGATCTTTGTGTCAGGCACCTCTGCTAACTTTATCCCATATGACTAAATATATCCCACTGTACCAGTGAGATGCATTCTCACAACTCAGTATTCTGTGTTCTCCAATGTCTGTGTTATATTCTCTCATTTTCTTTTAAAAATTACCCAAATATAAAGATTCAAAGTCAATGCAACCCTGACACAGACAGAGATACACTGCTCAGCAGACAGCGCAGCAACCAGTGAGGACCCACTCCAAAATCTGAATAAAAATCTCATAAATACCCTTGCCTTCACAAATAGCATCCAGGAAATTGTTGTACTTGTTGTCTTTGACTGTAGTGGATCAAGAATGTTAAATATTACTACTAGTATCCTACAGTGAAAGCCTTCTGAAGGAAGTGTCTATCAGTGGTGATAGCCGAGCTGTCTGAATTAAATCTTTAAAATCTGATGGAATTTTACCGCATTAAAATCCACCCAGAAAGTCTGTATAGATCTCAGAATATGACTTTCACAGCTTACTCTGCAAGCCTTTGTTCTGTGCATCAGATCAAATTTGCATATATTTTTTAGGGTGATGGAAGTGATACAGATCACAGTTACAAAATCCCTATAAAATAGAGAATAAAAATCCTGTTACTGTGTATGGCATATTCCAAGACTCTGGCCTAGCTCTCTTGCAAACAAGGATGTGCTGTGATCTCAGACTGCAGCAAGAAGAAAGACAAAGGAATTGTAATAGTTTCCCCTATTAAATGCTACACTCTTTCTACCATGTACTTGTAATGGCTTTGGTCTAGCTTAGCCTTTACCTGTCCATCATTCATGGTTGAAAACTCAGAAAACTGACTGGGTCTTTGATCCATTAACTGACTTAAGTGCATTAAAGGCATAGAAACAGGTAAAACTGACATACTGAAAACACAATGGTAACTCTATGCTAATTCTTTTAATGCTTGCCAAGGAATAAAAAGACAGAAGAAGGAAAAGAAAAGGTAAAAAAGGCCAATAGGTCTATTCATGCCAAGACTATTCTTCTCACGAGAGTGATTCTGACCTTTCCTGGTGCAAGCTGTCAACAAATTAAAGACTAAAAAGGATTAAAAATATTGATGGACTGCAAACCAGAACAGTACTGATTTTCATTTATCATATACAAGTAGAAGTTCACATTTAATAATGCCTCTTCTACTCTAAGCACTGGGATGGAGACACCAAAAGCAGAGTTCACCAACCTTCTCAAGCATGCCTAGGGCTGAATTCCCAAAGTGTACAGATCATCCTGGGGAATGGTCATCTACTCATGGTGTCCAACAATGTAACTGCAAATGTAATTTCTGGTTCCTGTTTTAACAACTACATTAGATAAAGAGTGACAGGCAGACTACCTGCTAAAAGAAAAAAATTCTTTGAAGACATTTTTCTCTCACCAATAGATGTGGAGGCACAATATAAACTGCAGTGAACACTTGACTGATATACCCGAAATCTTGTGTTGTTGCTGGTTTATTGAATGAATAAATTTTACTATTATTTCTTAAATTTTCTTACTAAGATCAGAACCCTTTTAGTTCCATATTCAAATTTGAAAATAATTTTTTGCAATTTTAGCTCTTTCAACTATTTGAATTTTAAAGCCTACATATCAAGTAAATTTGTATTCCTCTTCTACTATTAAGTGACGTAGGTTTTTTTATTGTTTATTTTTATTGTAATAATTTCAGCTTTCTTTTTATTTTATTATATTTTTATATGAGGATACTTTTATTGTATGAAATATAAATTGTGATATATCATAATCAATTCCATTTCAGAAAGGGAAAGTAGGGAAGTGGGATGAAAAGAATTTATTAATTGCTATTTCCTTTTAAACATTGTTTCAGCACTCTACACATTCATCTTTATCTTTTTTGTGCTATGATAATACCTTGCCCTGGATAACATAAAAATCTAGGTGTGTCTCAGATCTTCTTTCTTTTAAAGAACAACAATATTAAAAGGAATTTTAAAATCGAATTCTTTGAAATTTGTATCAGATCTTAGCAAGCTGAAAAGGCCACAATGTCAGTTTTAAAAGTATTGAAAGAAAAATTGTTCACAGCTAAACAACAAAGAGGTTATGTCAGCACATGCTGTGGTAGAAAAGGAAAAGCATATGTATACATTTTTTACTATCAGTTCAGAGAAGATGCCAGCTAACTCTTAGACTCTGCTTGAATACTAAAAAAATCAGTAGAAGGTTATTCTCACCTACAAAGTATCACTGAGGTTGGAAAAGACCTCCAATATCACTGACTTCAACCTTTGACTAAACATCACGACATCAATTAAACCACAGCACTAAATGCCACATCCAGTCATTCCTTGAGCACCATCTGAGAGGGTGATTCCACTGCTCCATTCCAATGCTTGACAACCCTTTTGATGAATAATTTCTCCTTGATGTCCAGCCTGAATCTCTCCTGGCACAGCTTGAGGCCATTTCCTCTTGTCCTGTCGCTGGCTGCCTGGGAGGGGAAACTGGCACACAGCTGGCTCCAGCCTCCTTTCAGGCAGCTCTAGAGATCAGCAATGTCTCTCCTGAGCTTCCTTTTCTCCTGGCTAAACAGCCCCAGCTCCCTCAGCTGCTTCTCACAGACTTGTGCTCCAGACCCTTCACCAGCTCTGTTGCCCTTCCCTGGACACACCTCAATGCCTTTCTTGCAGTGAGGGGTCCAGAACTGAACCCAGCACTGAGGTGTGGCCTCGGCAGTGCTGAGGGGAGACAGTCATTTCCTTGTCCTGCTGGCCACACTATTCCTGACACAAATCAGGATGCCACTGACCTTCCTGGCCACCTGGGCACGCACTGCCTGCTGGCTCACGTCCAGCTGCTGCTGACCAGCACTCCCAGGTCCTTTCCACCAGGCAGCTTTCCAGCCACTCTGCCCCCCAGCCTGTAGCTCTGAACAGGGTTGTTGTTACTGGAGAGTAGGATCACTATTCCACTATGTCAGTATTATCTCTTCATTGGCATTGTCCTTGTTCTGTTAATGCACTGGGGAAATGAAAGACATTGATTTAGCTGTGATTGCAATAGTCAATGACTCGGGAATCCCTGTTAAAAGAAAATCTTCATGATTCACAGAGGCAGTGTCAGTGCTTTATACAGTGCTTCATAACTAATTTTAGTTGGGTTTTAAAACAGAAAACCCATGGGAAAAAGGGTTGCATTGGTTTTTCCCCCTAGCCAAGACTAGGCTCTAGTCCAGTGTTAAAATGTATACAGGATTACAAAAAAACACCTGGACATTATTTTAAATTTCAAACTTAATTGTATTAAATTAACTCTTTTAATTTTTTTCAGTTCAATAAGATGTCTTTTGCCTAAGTTCATAAAACTCAATTCTAAAAGCTAAAGACACTAAAACATGAAAGGAAATAAATACACAAAAATATACTTCCTGACTGTAGCAAATTGCACACTGAAGGGAATATGGTTTGAAAGGAAACTGACTATTTTTGTCACTGGTGATTTTCTGTATTCAAATATTATCATAAGGAACATCCAAATCAGGCTCACAAAAATATCTGACACCTCCAAGTCCCATCATTGTGAATCCAAAGAACTCTGAGGATGAAGTAGATTAGCAAAACCACAACTGAAAGTTCATTGACTTAAAATCTCTACCAGACTCTCTGTCTGTTAATGTATCTAAGAAGCAAAAGATGCTGACTTATCTATGATGCTGATTTCTCAAATGTATCCCTCTAGAAACATAAAAAAAATGAAACTCCTCCTGATTTCAGTATTTCTTTATATACTAGTAGCCAGTCAAGAACACAGACATCAGTGAGGTCTACTGAATACTGACTTGCCTATTTAGCATTAATATTAAAAAGGAACTGAGTCACTTGGTCTAGCAGTATTTATTTCTTTGGTAAATAATTTGGAGGTGTGCCAGTAAACAGGTGTGACTGGTAAACTCCTGAGCATCACCTTGAACATCTGGGAAGCCCAGAACATGGGCTCAGATTGATAAAATGGAGGAAGGACACTTAAAGCGCTTAATTACAAGCATCACTAAAAAGTACTAAATTATTAGTATGCAAATAAACATTAAGTGCTGCATCACTGGTGATTAAAAGCTGGCCTTCAGCTTTTAAATTGTAGTCATCTTGCCAACTGAACAAAGATGTATCTCAATTTCAACCTTGAGGCAGACTGATGAATATATTCGCAGTCAGCACAGAAGTGAAAATCAGATCAGCTTGAAAACCTGAAAAAGTCCCTTGTTGAAATTAAAAGCAACATTCTTCTTGTTGATTTTATCATCTATAGTGTCTAAGGATCAACAGGGTTCCTGTATTTCAAGATGTAGCTTGGAGAAGCTGAATGTAATTTAAATTTAAGTCCATTTGGATAAGCAACACAATCTTCTTCTTTGAAAGAGGCCTTTCTCATCAGTGCCTGCTGGAGGTCAAAAGCACAGTTCAGTGGAGTTTACTAGTTTCAGACTAACTGATTTTGGTGTCAGTGTGAAAGCTCATGTCTGACAATAGGGCAGACAGTAGGAGCTCAGTTCAGCAGCTACACAGTTATCTCCTGTCATTTTAGACATATGAACACATGCCAGCTTTTATCTCCCAGTCCAGCAAGGCAGGTGTTTCCCCCATGAGTCATATGACATCAAGGATTCACTGTATATGTCTCAAAGGCATCAAGACCCCTACAGTGTCTTCAAATGACATTATAACCTGTGTCCAGGCAGCCCAACCGGACCTGAATCAAGAGACTTGCTTGGAGATGAAGGGTGTAGCTACATTAGTGTTTTGAGCTGGGACCTGCCTTAAGTACTGATCCTACAAAACTGAGGTGAACAACCAATATGTCTGAAATCTCAAAGCATCTAAGACTTTGAGATAGATATTCCTAAAACTTTTCTTCTGGGCAGGCTTGTAGCTTCAATCTTGGCAGAATTGAATGGCTCAACAATGACACACCACTAACATTTACTCACTGCCCATTAAGTTCTCCTTCTATCATCCAGGAAAGTTTTGAGCTAGTTGGAATGCCCCAAGAATACCTAATACACACATCCATGAGTGTGTCCAAAACCACAGCTGATATCCCTTGTTTCTTTCCAATAGAGCAAATACCACAATACTTACATGGAGTACCAAAACTATCTTGTCTCTTCCACTGGCATTCTATAGGAAAGATACAGCTTCTCCTTATTCCTTAGTTTTCTACTGCAGAAGATTCATAGCTGTAAATCATAATTATTCCCAAGGGTCCTCATAAATAGATATTTATATCTATTTCCTCATAACTGAGCCAAATTCAAGCATGTTATATGAAGTTTCCATAACATTGCAACTGGGATGTTAAGCACAGTATTTTAATATGGAAGAAATTGGAAATAATCTTTAAAGGTTCTTGATTTCTGTTCTCAAAATATCTTCATATTTGATCTTGGTATCTAAATAAATAATATCTCTATAAAGTTTTTTTGTATTTACAGATTATCTTCAAATTCTCTTTTGCAATGATAATTTCATAATGAGAAACAGTATTTCATATTTTGCTTCTATTTTAACTTTCAACGAGAAAGCAAATGCAAAAAACATTGTATATTTCTGTTTCCCAAATAATTCTCTGCTTTTATAAAAGCTAGCACTCATCACAGAAATGACAAGTAGGGAAGAAAAATATTTTTCTGCATGACTCATCTGTCTTTTGGATTGTTCAATACCTGTGGCAATAACATCACTAATGTTTTGGTCTGTATATTTTTATAAGTTACAGTACATGAACAACAAGCTATCCACGGAGCTAAGCATGGATAGCTCCTCCTTGAAACAGTGGGAAAACTCTCATGGACTTCAGTGGCATCAAAATTACAGGAAAAAATCTGGAATTTTTTTTTCATCTTTAGATCTTTTGGATCATTTGGGGAATGTAACTGCAGGTATTAATATGGAAAGTAAAAATCGGTTATACTCTAGTTGTCTAAGACAAACCATCATATTAATCAGGTAAATAATAATACTGATTCTGTTTACTGTATTAAAGAATTCAACTTTCAGGCAAACCTATGATATAACAAATTATCACTATCCCTGTTATACAGATGCAGAAAACAGAATTTAGAAGTGTTAATGTAATTAACATGCTCATTATCAAAGTGAAAATCTGTGTCAGATCAATGAAAAAAACTCAGAGTTATTTGGATCATATCATCACCTTCCTAAGTGGTATGAGTCATTCCTTGCTCCTATCAGCTTTAAAAGCAGACTAGATATTGATGCTATGTGAAAGGCTGTTTTATAAAACTTTTACAGATATCTTATCAAACAGCTTCACCAACTCAAACACTTTAAGATCCATGATTTGGAGTCCAGAGCCAACAGTAAGAAGTTTATTTTACCTTGGAACATGCAACTTACTGTTGCAAAAAGACTTGTTAAAATTGCACCGAAATACATCTCTATGTTGGTGAGCTTAAGGCTTTGTTAATTACAGCCTACCTTTGTACAACTTCCTCATTATCTCATAACAATTGATGAAAGTTCAGATTTATTCTTTAAATTCTGAAGGGTTTTAAGCTAATCTGACTGACATAGTATTCTTTTGTTTTGTGAAAACATTTCCTTATCTGATTTCACTAACACACAAAGGCATAGTCTTCCCATCATTTTGTTGCTCACATATTTGTGATAATGGCAGAACAAAAAATTAATAAGGTTGCAAGATGACAAAAAAAAAGTTTGTACACTTAGTGACGCCCATCAGTGTGTCTGAGATCTGACAGACCATCTCACAATAATTATTTGAGAATAAAGTTTAATTTCTCTGTTTGTGAGAAAACTGTGGTTGAACCAAGTATGTCTGGTACTTAAGAATAGGTGTCTTTTTTCACTTTTATCATTTTTTTTAGAATTGCTTCATCTAAGGGGAATGATAGTGAAGAGATGTCTACCAGTACTGTGATCACTGTTACTCTTTATCTGCATTTTATCTTTTAAATTAATCTCTCATCATATCATATTATTTTTCTTCCATTACTGGATGTCTACAATCAGCTTGAGACAGCAGCACTGACATCTGAAAATTGCTCGCCCTAAATATTTATGTATACAGACCCTTAAACACTACATTTCAGAGGGAAGTAATTAAATTTTATCAGGAAATTCAAACATCCCCTCCTCAGATAAAGCCTGTGTAGAACAGTCAGCTTGTTCTAACACTAACACTTGCTTTTGATTAGTATTTTTAAAGTCAAGATTATTTAATAATATTTTGTTTTAATTTATTTAAAATATTTACATTTAGGGTCTTGTTTCTTTCTTTGTATTTTTCTGTATGTTTTAGACTAATATCTTGTGTACTCCTATGTTTTTCTACCTATAAAACACTATCAAGAGGCCTTAGAATGTCTGTTCAGCCACTCCTGGTGGATGCTGGCATAAAAGCAAACAAGCAAAGGAAAGAAAATAGAAGGAGTGTATGATGAAAAAGAACTTCTTCATAATTTACCAAAAGAAAGATGATACTTTCATTTTGATTTATAGTACATTCATAGTACATTTCCCAATTTAAAAAACCCCCCACATTTCTGTCCAATTTTCCTTTCAAAATTTCCTTTCAAAAAGTAAAACCTTTCCCCTGAAATTGAGATGCTTCTGGGAAGGCATATTATTGAAAGCTGGTCTTTCTGAAGAACTGCTACTAGACAGGTATGCATAAAAGTTAGAAAAAGCTTCAAAGAAATTTCTTTATTTACAAAATAAACTTACTACCTGCACTAACAGCTGTTAATCAACATCTTAAAGCAGAATAGAAGTATCCATGAATGTGTATGTTTGAATAATCACAGATGTCCAATTCTGAGATATTTCTCCAACTCCTTAAAACCATCTTTATCTTCTTTCTTTAACTGCACCTTATGCATTTTATTCAGATATAATGTCCTCTTGTTTTCACGGATAGGAAGTCTGAGATCTAATTAAGTCAAGTCATCTTGCATAACAAAATGAGATCATTTTATATTAGGCTTCAGTGTGTGTTTCTCCCTTGTTCTAAAATGGTGCTTCTGTGAGCCTCAAGAAATTTCTAACTACAGAATTTTTCTCTCTAGTCAGGGTAGCTTGATTAGTTCCTTACTTGTACTGACAGTATATTTGTGCCTAACCTATGTGCAGGGGTTGAGGAAATTACCTGTGAAGCAGTTGTAAAAACCTCAGATGTAATAGCAAAACTCATCCCTGGGGGGATAGTAGCCTCACTATCTCCTCCTGACAGGCATGCTCATGACCCTGGCATGGAAGGAAGCAGCCTGGTTACCGATTCAGTTCCAGTTCTGCATTTTCCCCGAGAGTTGGCTCAATGGAAGTCAGACAGCTGACAATCTCAGCAAGGAAAACTGCAGCACAGAAAACTGTAGCATTGCCTCAAGTCATTTGACTGGCTTGCTCACAGTATTTCTCTCTCCAAGGTACACCCCAAAAACTTCAGCTTCAGACAGGAGTGAAAAACAGATTGAATATAAATGCACAAATGTAACTTATGATCATAATTCACGAAACACAGAGAGTCTGCAGTTTGTAAAGACAGCAAGTGAAAAAAATCTATAAACTTCTGTCAGAAGTGAGAAACATATTCTCTAATATAAAATGGGAATATTTCTGTGTGCATATGGGAATATTTCTGTGTGTATTAATACAGCCTCATTCCATTTCAGTGATGTTTCCTTGTCTATCAAGACCCAGAAGTGACTGCCACTGCTACCAAAGGATAAGCAGTCAAGAAAGGATTTAAGATGAAAAAGATTAATCTAGTAGAAAAGTTCTAACCATAAAAACTGTCAAACATGTCTGCACCTTGAATCCTGTGCTCAGTTCCTGGGCCCTCACTTCAAGAAATACATTGAGGGGCTGGAGCATCTCCAGAGAGGAGCAATGAAGCTGGAGAGGATTTTGGAGCACAAGCATTATGAGGAATGGCTGAGGGAGTTGGAGGTGTTGAGTCTGGAGAAGAGGAGGCTCAGCAGGGATTTTATTGCTCTGCCTGAAAGGAGGCTGTGGGAAGGTGGGGGTTGGTGTCTTCTCCTAGGTAACACATAACTGGACTAGAGGAAATAGCCTCACTTTGTGTCAGGGGGAGTTTAGATTGGATATTAGGAGAAGTTTCTCCATAGAAAGAATTGTCAACAACTGGAACAGGCTGTTGACAGAAGTGGCTGTGTCCCCATGCAGATGTGCCACTTAGTGCTGGACTTGGTAGTGCTGGGTTAATGGTTGGCCTTGAAGTTCTTACAGGTAATTTCCAACCTAAATAATTCTGATGTAATCTGTGATGAACTGGAAGAGAGTCCAAATAATTTAGTTATGTGAGGAAGGGAGCATTTTTTTGCATAGGAAAATTCAAGAGAATTACAGGCAGAGCTCTGTGTAGAAAGATGAAATTGCAGAGAATCTGGAAAGAAGTCAGGATGGCATCCACTAGTCAGTCACACAGAAAATTTTGTCTTTCACGCAAGAAAAAAAATGTTTTAGAAAAGGTTTCAACTGTTTGATTAGAAAAGGTAATCCTAAGAGCATAAAGCTATTTTTCCTGGGTTATTTATTTCTGTTGTTTTTTCTTTCTTCAAAAGGTCACAATTCATGCTAATATTTTCCTAAGCAAAAGGTAAAGGTACATGGTGGTGCACAGGAAACAGGTCCTTTTATCAGAATCTGTGGTTCTGGCTGACCTATTGAGGGATTCTCGCTCCTTCTGGCTTTCTTGAAGCACAGCACTACAGTAAGTGCTGACACTAGAATTACATCAAAAGTGAAGTGACAGGAAAACAGCCCTTTAGTATCTTTACTATTGATCATATGCCAGCTATTTTATCTGTAACAAATGCTTTTTCTTTCAATTTTAAAATACAAACTAAAAAAATAAATCAATGTTTTCTCCAATTCTGTAAATGAGTCAAAACAAAAACAGATGAACACTGTAGAGAAATTAGCAATACAAAGACAGCAGAATCAAGGAAATTGTAACAGCAGCATCTTTTTGACTGAGGGTTCTAACATCTAAAGATTACAGCAAAGGAGTTAAACTAAGTTTACTGAATGCAAAAATAGATTACTCAATAAACACATAAACAATGGCACTCATGAAGGCAATCCTTCCATTATTGTCTTCACACCACCATCCAAATAGGCAAAATTGTATTTTTCTATTCAATGGTGCTGACTGTAACTCAGTCTTTCACCTCAATTTTACCTGTATATTCAAACAAATGATAACTAGGAAGATATAAAAATCTGTATGAAAATCTTAATTATTCCAGTCATTCCTGTATCATTGGGTATACTCTAGAGTAGTTTTATCAGGATTTTGCTTTGGACAAAATTTCTGAAGCATACTTAACTACTAATTAACCTTGGTAGAGTATAAAATGTGTATTTAAGGGGGCTAAAATTAGGTCCTTATGAGCGTGGGGAATGCTAAAAGCTTCTGCTAAATCAAACTGGACTGGAGTTCTACTAAAATTGTGGTACGTTTTTCAGATTAAGCAAATTTTTTGACTGTAACATATCTAGTATACTGAATGATTGCTAAATTGGTGGCATGCAGCACAGTACAGGCATTAAACCAGCACAAGAGGAATCTGATACAAAAAAACCTAACTGCTTTTGTGCCATTTTTTGGTAGCTTCTTTTTCCTCTTCCAAAAAGGAGACAAGTATGTCTTGCAGAAATATTGCTGAAGGGAATAGAAAATGGAAATTTATATTTTTCATAAAAATACAGTTAAGAAATTACTGTGTTTTAACTTCAGGATAAAAGCTCAGCTATCAGACAACAGCTGATCTATAATGTATAAACAAAACAGCTCACAAAATGCAAAACTAGGGAAAATTCTCTTAGATCTACACGACTGAACTTAGTTCAGATATGCTGCTTTCCCTTGGCATGCAGAATTCACACTGAGATCAACAGGAGCCAGCAGGAGCACCGCAGCTGAGTCAAGATTTCTTGTGACTCAATTTAGGTTCTTCCAGCATTAATATATTATGCAAATTAGATGTAAAAAAGAGTGTCTCTGTGGGGTATTTGTACATTTATATGAATCTGGGGAAAAAAGTCTGTGGAATGAAAACTTCTAACTTCAGGAATGTAGGCACATATGCAGCCTGACTTTTGAATAATTACACATTTTGATTCATTTAAGAATCATGAAATTTATGTAACAGTTCAAATTAAAAAATGCATTTCAATATGAATCTCTGCTGTACATTTATGGAACAGAAAGTGATTTAGGGGTTGAGGGCTTGGAAAAATGATAAGTTTCTATGAGTAACATGGAATGTGAATTGAAAGACAGCTGTTCCATAACAGTTCCATATGGGCATATGCTCACCTTAAATTTAACAATTGTTTCTAGCTATCAGAAAATTACAAAAACCTGAACATTGGAAGGTTGGATCTTGAGATTGTCTAGTCCAACAGGTAGTTTCGAAGAACCAGTCTGGTTTTGAATATTGCCCAGTATGAAGACCCCACAGCCTCTCTAAGCAAGGTATTACACTGCTTGACCATCTCCATAGTGAAAGAAGTGTATTTTATCTAAGTGGAATTGCCTGTGTGTCAGGGTGCACTTAGAGCCTTTAGTGGCCTTGACCTGCTCACCTGTAAGCTTCATCCACACCCCTGCCCATGGGCCCAGGAGCCCTGTTTCAGCTTGGCCTTCCTTCCCTGCCTCAGTGACACCACTGGAGAGCCAGTCTCCAGCTAAGTGACAGCTGTGCTCGTTCAGGACCACTGACCCTCCTGGCCTGGATCCCAGCTGGTCAGCTGGCTCCCCAGCCTGACCTTAGCTCTGCACTGTCACCACGGACTGGCCTGACAGTCACTGAGCTGTGTCTAACTGCTGATCCCCACCAGATCTGATCATGTTCTGTAGATTGACTCCATGGCTTGCCCTCAGATCTGTCTCTGCTACAAAGTGAAAAATGATCTGGAGTCTTGACTGAACCTGGGTACCACTGTGAGTGTACCCTGCAGGGACACAGTGGGACTGGGCTCTGGGTGGCAGGGCCCCGGCCCTCCTGGTCATGATACTGGCCTCCATTACTGCCCTCAAGACAGTTCTTGCTGTTCTCAACACCTTATTTCCACTGGCAGCTTGCACCATCTGCCTCTGGCAAAAATTTATGCCTTTTAACTTCTCTTTCTTAGGTATTTATAAACACTGCTAAGATCTCTCTAGGTCTTGTGTCCAGGCTGAACAGCTCCCATCCACTCAGCCTCTCTTCATACGTACGTCAGTGCTTCAGCACCCTAATCACCACCATGGCCCTTTGCTGGACTCACTCCAGCACGTTCATTTCTCTTGCACTGGGGAGTCCAGAACTGAACTGAGTATTCCAGGTGTGTCTTAGCAGTGCTGAGCAGAGGATCACCTTCCCTGACCCCTTGGCAGTGCTCTGCCTAATGCAGCCCAGGATGCCACTGGCGTTCTTTGCTGTGAGGGCTCATTGTTGGTTCATGGTACACTTGGTGCTCACCAAGATCCCCAGGTCCTTTTCCCTGAAAAAGTTCAGACAGTTGGCCCCAGTTTGTCCTAGTCTCACATGAAATGGGAGCCTGACTAGAAATGTCATCGCTATCTTCTTAGGCAGCAAATTCTGATTTCAGCTAAGCCACTGCTGATTTCTCCATCAATGATTTGTTTTGTTGGGTCACACGAGAGTGGAAAACCTCATGTAGATTTACAGAATTGATGTACAGGCACTGTGAACTGGAGGTAGGAGAATACTGCTGGAAGGGGAGGGAAGTCAGGTTTAAAAGTGGGACTTGACACTCCATTTGTTGAAATGTTGCCTTTGTGCTCAATTAACTGATTAGTCATCTGCATAAAAATAAATTAATGAATGCCCAGGTAAGTTGGAAGGTCATCAGAAGATACAGCTGTAAGTAGCATATAACACACACACATTGTTTGTTTAGATATCTATGCCCTCAGATTTAATATATTTACTGTATTTACTATACAGCACATTCAAATATCCAGTCCAGCTTGTGTCAAACAGAAGACTGCTTCATGTACTAAAGGAATCTTCCTTGATAAAAGTGTTGAATTAGCTTTCTTGAGTAGGGATGCAAAGAACAAATTAAATTTCAATTCAGTATCTAAAAACCACTCACATAATATCATATCTATTGAGGGAGTGCTCAGCTCAGTGGGCAGCCCATTCCATGACTTTGGCCTCAAGCAAAAATTTTCCCCTTATTTTTTGCTTGAAAATAGAAATAATTATTTAATAGCTGATATTCAACCATCAATTAGTTTTAGCTTATATATATTTGCTTTTTTTAAACATTTAATGATTTTCACATTACATGCACACAGCTAGCAAGCTTCTCTAAGCACATATCAGGTTAAAAAGGAAAAAGAAAAAAACCCCTAAATGCAAACCAGAAGTATTCTAAAGAGAAGACAAAGCCATAAGCAGAAAGCTTTTGTTAAAATATGCAATTCACAACTTAGAAAATTCCAAGCTGTCTTAAATTCAATCTCAGTAGTATTTTAGGTCTGAGTTGTGCCTAGACTCAATTTAATTACAATAAAATTCCACTTCAGCAGTCAGTTTCAGAAACACTATTGACCAAAGAAAAAGCATAATCTTTCTTTTATGACATGAACCATTTACTAATAAATATAAGGCTATATAACAGGTAGCAAAGGAGTCATTGCAAATATGTGACTGTGAAGATATGTGCTCATTAAATGCAAGAGGGAGCAAAATACTGAAATAAAAAATACAGTCTGGTCACTTCCTCAGTCTCTGAATTGTGTCCTTTTCTCATCCAGCACACTAGATCAATAACTAGAAGCTTTTATTCGATTTATGATATATAATTATTGTGCAGTGGTTATTTTCAAAATGTGGGCTTTTTTGCTTTTTTGAGTTTAAGTTCATGGCTGCAACTGTATATACAAATTAGAAATTTATTCATCTACCACGCTGTTACTCATGTACAGCTTGTTTTCTTATGAAACTGAGATATCATTACATATTGCCAATCCTTACTTGGAACACAATAGCTTAATAATAGCATTAGTTTTCTGTTTAATAGATACTACAAAAACCCAAAAAGAAAGATCCTGAGTATTAACACATGGAAGAAGGAATTAGATGGCTTCTTTGAAGTAATTTTGCATCTAAAAAAACTTGCATTTAAGACATGGTTGGAAGATGATAATCAGCATCGCTCCTGCAGAATTCTTATAACTTCCAGGTATTACATGCTCAAGGTCCTAGACCAACTTTGAGAAATAAAAATTCAAACTACAATGCAAACTAACATATGTTCCATCACTGACCTGACTGAAATATCTTCTCCTTTCTCTTCAGCACAGTAGATACACTTAGAAGAAAAGAGACAGCAATTTCTCATATAGTTGACTCGTAAGGAGTGAAGGAATTTCATGAATTTCAGTTAGTACTGGTGCCACTGATTTGGGCAAATTGGATGCACAGGCTGATTTCCTTATGAACTGACTCAGCCAAATCTAAGGCTCATGAGAGAATACTGATCTAAATACCTCTTGGAAGTGCAAATGAATTTTTGGTGAAGCTACTGACATTAAGATACTGTTATAGTTAGGAATTTGTCAGACTATATCACTACTTTGTTGGATCAAGGCACATAGGAATGCTACAATATTTAAAATAAGCTGGAGCCTTAATTTTTCAAATATTTGGTTGAAATAATTCATACTCCTGTGTCTGATTAGCATATGCAAGGAATGTATGACAATGATATATTCATTTATTCCGCCAGCTCTGAAGGAAAAATACAGTTTACTGTATTTTCCACATAGTCACAATTGCAAGGACTTTAGAACTATGGTAAGTAAAGACAGAGAAAAAATCAGGACACTGTTCCACTACAGATCACTGGCCTGAATGATTTTGCCAACACAGTAACGAACATTTAAAATAAAGGGAAAAAAATTAAATGCTATTATCAAGATTGAGGAAGGCTGCTTGAAAATACACAGCCTTATGCTTCAAAATTCAGAAGACATGGATGAAATTAGGGCTGTAGTATTTGTGACAGACATAGCTCTTTGTGTATCTTTGCAGCTTTTCTGTAGATCTTAGGAATGGAAACTCATTACCAGCCAATGCCAAACTGAGCAGTACACCTGTATAGATCAGGTACAGCTAATCCTACATGGCTATTGTCAGGACCACAAACATGAGTTTGTGGAACAGATTGTCTCCAAAGACTGTCACTCAGTAGCAAATAAAGGTAGAAATTGATGGGAAAAAAAAAGGTTTGTTATGAACAGCAATGCTGACCTTTTTTTGAGACTTCCCAGAAGAGGCAGCACCAAAGTCCTTATACTGGAGTACCCTACCAAAACCCAAGAGTCATTACAGAATGCTGTGGGCAAAAGCTTAATCATAATAACAAAAAAATGTTTGGAAAGGGAGGAGGAAATGGTAACGCCATTTTTTCTTGCAGGGTGCTTTTTCCTTTATTTGGATTGTAGATTCTTCCTCAGATCTTTTGATTCCATCACTGCTTTTTACTTGCTTGATAATGTTCACATATACACAATGACAGTCATGATACAATCTTCTTTTACACACAACATACATTCCAGAATTTCTTTCTTTATTTCTTATAAGCCTATAGGACTTATGAATAGAAAGATTTGGCAACACTTACACTTCAGCAGTCAGTCTATTCATTTTTCTAGTACCTAAGGCCAATCCATTGGCATGACTATTTTTTTGAATAATGACCAGGACAATCTTCTACGTCTGCTATCCATCTCCAGCCCCTCAGGAGGCTATGACCCATCTCTCTAGGCTCTTCTGTGTGGAGTACAACCTACCAGAATAATATAATGGATTTGGGGAGGAGGTCTGTCATATGCCTCCAGATATCACATTTTAAAGATGCCATTAGTAATTTTTCTGTTGGATTGGATGGTTTAATATCACTGCAGGTTTTTTTTCTTCATGAGTTTCAAAACTACTTTATGCCATATCTTTAAGTTATGACCACTTAAAAGAAAAAAGAAGGACAGTTAGTTTTCATAGGCTAGGAAGGCATCTGAACTTTCAGAGGAAATTGTAAGCTACTACTCACCCAGATGCCAGTTTAGTTCCCTGATCTTAAATTCTCTTTCCATGTCAGATTTACTGACAAAGGAAGAGCAACAGCCTCAGATCTCTCTCTGGTAGAGTCAGGAGATGACTCAGATACTGTACAGTACTTGTGTAGCGGCAAAACAGATTTTCTCATTGCTTTGAAAGCTGAGTTCTCTGTTTAGGAGTGTAAGTTCAGTAGGTAGTGCCAAGGATGCAGAAACTACACCCACTCTGAACTGTAGAAGAAGAACTGTCTTCTAATTAGGCAAAGGTTACTAGTTTATAGAACAGTTATCCCTGTGTTTTTCTAAGAGTGGAATTTTCTTTTAAATCTCATATATGACTGTATTAACATAAATTTTCTCAAATACTGCACCTCTACGTAATTCTTCTGATTATTTCTGTCAACTTACAACCTCCAGTGTGGGATACAGACATCTGAATATCCTCTTAGGGAACAGGGCTGGGGTTTGAACTTCCCAGCATGTCCTTTGATTCCATCCAACTTTCTTTCTTTTTCCATTTATCTTAGATGTGCAAAAAGATGTGCTGCAGCTAAATGAAGCACATACTATCCTACCTCTCTGGATACTCTTTGCCAAAATGGTAGGTAACAATAATGAAAGCAGAAGCTTCTAGAAGCAAACCTCACAAGGGAATCTTTCTATTGATTTCATCAGCCAATGAACTGTCATGCATTTATAATGCAGGATTTTTGTGCATATTTCTATTAAAATTTGCACCCAGTCCTTGTAAAATTGTAATTTTACTTTCAATTTCCTCTCCAGGGCTTTTATGAGCATTTCCTAGTAGAAATACTTCTGTGATGTTTCATATCACTTGAGTAATTTTACAAGGAACATTTATTATATTTGAGCTATAACAACTAGGCATTTATGCAACTTGCATATGACTCAGAGCTTGGAAGTACAGTTTTGTCCTTGTTACATCCTAAGAAAAATCTATGAACTTTTAGCATTGTTTTCCCTAAATGTATGTTCTTGTATATTTTACATACACTACGAGTGAAATATTTAGACTAATACAAAAAATAGTGTAGTAACAGAAAATGCTGGCAGAACTCAGTTTTATAAAATGGAAGAGTTATCCATTAAGACATTGTTAATATTTTAAAAATTTCAGATAATTTAGAATAGATTCTTCAATCTGCTTTACTGAAGAGTGGAGCTGGAATTTGTAAAATGGAAAAATGAAAAATCCAGGTCAGACTCAGCACCAAGTCATGTGGCAAGGCTTCAAAGAGGTCTCGTACATTTGTGAAGGTAAGAAGACAAAACCCACAAATATCTGATGAATGTTTTGCAATCCTTATGGGTAGGCAGCAGTAAAAGAGGTGTGATAAATCAATAGAACAAATTGTCAGGCTGGTAATACAGCTTGCACTGTGCTGCTTCTCATTAGATGCAGCAGCAATTGCAGAAAAGCTATTACAGCATTCAGCACTGTTAATGAGATGTACTACCACAATTAGTCTGCTGACAGAGTATACAGTCTGCAACTGGGTTACCCTAAAATATTTTCACATGTAAGAGAATTTAGCAGAGACAAATTTCTGATAGCTACCAAACCTGAAAACCTCCCTAAAATATTTGTCGTAGGTTGATATAAACATCACCTTTGAAATCTGGCTCTGCTTTGGATAAACCTGATCCGTAGTAAGATCCAAAGCCAGAGTTTTATTGATATTTAAGTCAATGCATTTGATACGCCCTTGATTATCCCCCTGAAACTTAATGTCAAGTTCAAGTGCTGGTTGGACAAAGTGCTAGTTTCTAAATATTTTTCTGAACAAACAGAACAGAGTTTATTTGGCACATCACTGTTTAGACAGGTCTGCAGCTCACAGTAGTTCCCAGTTTGAAGACTATAATCTATAACCTGGGTATGAATAATATGGGACAGAAAAAGGGTAAAAGGGTGATATTACAGTTTTCTTTTTATATGGAATATGTTTAAGGAAATTTCAGGAAAATTAATTTAATTAAATTCATAGTGCTTATCTTAGTATATCAGTAGTTTTAAAAGATTTTTATTAGAAAATACTTTCCTATTTGTTTCAACTACTGTTTAGGACCATTTGGACTCTGATCTCTAGGTGTGAGGCTAAAGCCTGATGCAGCTTTTTCTGGTATTTCTCCATGGAAACATTCAGGTGTCTCTGCCAATATCTGAAGATTTCCAGCAGATTTATGTATCTCTTTAAACACAGAAATTGATGATTTTTAAAATTTACATTGATTTCTTTTTCCATTCTGTGTTTTATTTTTTGATAGTCATTGCAGTACCATACCATGATACAACATTCTCATTCTGTTTTCCTACTTTTTCTGAAAACATCTGGGCCTGAGGGCTCCTCCAGTCCTGACTCTCCCTGTTCAGCCCCCAGGGGCCACTGGGGCAATGCTGCAGCAGAGCTGGGCTCCAAGTGCCCACAGCCCTGCCCTGCCCTGTGTGACCATGTCCCAGCCCTGGGAGATGGGCAGTGCCCCAGTGTGCCCTGGCCTCCCTGCTCCTGCCTGGAGGTGGGATGGAGCCTGGCTCCCAGGCCAGCCCAGGGGAGCAGTGTGCTCCTGCTGGCCCCTCCCCTGCTCCCTAGGAGAAAGTGGGCTCCACTGCTCTACAGTCATTATTTATATGCCACCCTCTTTCTTTCTCTGCAGTATTAGTTTTTAAAAATGCAAGAATAACTCCATCTCCTTCATTCAGCTGTTCAAGATGTTCATGCCTACCACACTGATGTCTCAGTGCCTTCCCACTGGCAGATAAGTGTAGCAGCTCTGTGACAACCTTCCAGACAGATAAACCCAGCCATCTCCATCATTGCTAATTATTAACAGGTGGGAAACTAGCATCCTCTGCCTCCTCTCCTTTCTTCCCCTGAGCTCACCCAGTCTCACCTACAGATCAGCATCATCCCTCCTTGGCCAAGAGTCTCTGGCTCAGCTTCCACTCTCCTTATGGAGACTGCTCCTGCTGCTCCCTGCTGCCCTGTCTGCCATTACCAGCTACTGCTCCTTGTTTACCAGGAGACCTGCCCTGATCATGTCACTTCTGTGGATCTCCACTACCTACTCCTTCCTGCTGCTCAGCTCAACCCTGGCTGCCTTGGCAGCTGCTTTCTCACCCCATCTCCCTACCCTCGCTCCTAAACAGAACCGCACTGTCCACATAGCTTTTTCCTTGAGCTACCCCTACACTGCGCTCTGAACACTGCAGAGCATTCTTCACTCCTTTTATTCACTCCAAACTGAGGAGTCTTAAAAATCAAATACTTTTTCTGAATGCAAGTTTTAGTATGTTTTAGGAAAAAATGTAATACAAGAGAACGCTGCAACCCTTCCCCTAAAAACCCAGCAAAACAAAACCACACAATGTTCTGCCCATGCAGAACAAAAAAGCCAATAAACTCTAGCTATTCCTAAGAAAAACCCAGCAAAGTCCTTCTACCCTGTCCTATTGCCTCAAAAGGAGTTAAAATGTTAAAATACCTGCTGACTTCCTTTGTTTCCTTAATTACAATTTTGCTATTAGAAGCATGAGATTGCTGAATGTGCATGAACAGCATGTAGGTCACAGGAATAGGAAAATATGATTTATCCATGATAAATTGCTGGTTTGCAAGATGTTTTGGAAGAACCTTTCAAACAAAAGGAAAGACTCAATAAAAAGCTTGATCCCTTTTGTGAAAAGAGAAACTACACAAGGATGGCAAAGAAATACTGTGATTCCTTTGGGTAAATGGTAAACACATGAAACAAATAAAATTGGTTAGTCTACTTTTAATATATTTGGCTTGATTTTTTTCCCTCAGGCAGCTTATCTTCCCCTTTAAAAAAGAAAAAGCAGCTAGAGTAAATGATTAACTAGGGTCAAATATTACCTATAATTTGTAAGCAAAACAAACTAATTCAAGTCATGCTTTTGTACACAAGGCTATGAAATCTCACTCTAACCTTTTCATGGCTTTACAACTCATTGGTGAACAATAAGTACAGCCTCCTCTTAATGAAGCTGAGTCTTTATATTTTTAACACTCATTTGGAAAACCAATTAACTCTGGCTCTATTGAACAACTTGAACAGGAAATAAATCAAATGTTAAAACATTTGTGAAGAGCCAGACTTTCTGTAATTAGAGTACTGATGTGCCCAAGGCTGACTGTGTAGTGTGCAGCATTATAGATTGACAACTTCAACAGTCCAAAGCAATTAAAATTGTATGTTCCCCTTGCTACACATGTTAGCATCTAGCAAAACCACTGTATGATATTTACCCTTCAAATTTGGGTTCAAGTTCTTTATGATTTATAAGAAGTGTAATATTCCTTCTTCAATTTAGAAAACTAAAACAGTTCTAAGGTTTTAAATTACATTAAATAAGAATATCCTGCAGGAAGTGTAGAGTCTGTTAGGTGGGAGACAGCATAAATTTCCTAGACAACATTAACAGGTTCACTGATCACATGCAATGTTTCCAAAAAAATTGGAATGTATTGTGGCAAGCCTTAAAATGTATTTGCTATGACTTTCTTTGCTCTTCTGCATTACTTGAATGTACAAAGAGGAGGTTTATTAAATTTCAGGAATAAAAATCAGCTGTTCAGTATTTTTCCAGATGTTTAGTATTACCTCTAAACTTTGATTATTTGGACTTTTCCTGCCTATGAAGAAAAGCAGATGTGGAAATAAAGTAAAACACATACTTTTTTCATGACTCTTTGTTTCCAATGACTGTCAGGGATTCTGATTTGGCTTAATTGGTAGTCTGAGTTATTCACCTGTCCCTGAAGCTTAGACAAAAACAACCCTAAGACAGGTATCTATATATACCCCAAAACAGGTGTCTCTAATGATGGGATCTACATAAAATCTTTATACTTAATAACTTAAACAGTGTAACATATATTTACTACATTCAGTGCACAGTTTCTTGGTGTGCACATATTTCATCTTGAATACCAGATACAAATCTTAGTTAAAGATAAGTGTTAATAAATTCTTAGTAAAAAACACATGACCTACAAGTTGCATTTTAGAGAAACATCTCACAGTGACAATACAGTGCTTCCACAAACTATTTGAAGCATTTGAGTTAAAAACAGAGAAATAAATTTCATAAAGTGTCTGAAGAATTCCCTATAGATGAAATACCTTCCAAAATTCATGCTCAGGCTGACTACTATGATTTAATACAGATGTGAGAAATCTGTGGGTCTATACATGGTATGTGAGTACCTGATAGTAAGAAGCTCCCTCTCAAGGGCCATTACCATGCTGGTGTACTTGGACCCTGAAGTCCTCAGAGAGCCTGGACAGCTTTCTGGGTTCCAAGAAGTTGTTGAGTTGCCAAGGGAAAGAGTAAAATTCTCTGTCAGTCTTAGCAACAAACTGTGGAAATGGAGGACTAGTACTTGCCCCCGAACTGTGGCTAGATTAAACACTTCTTCAAAAAGTGGTTGCAGGCACTTTTGATAAATTTATCAAGCTGGGGATGGTACCCTGTGCCAGGAAGACAATAAACAGAACACTCAAAAGAAATTAATTTACAAGCCCATTTGATGCAATCTCAGAAAGTTTCAGAGTGCACTGCAAATGAAAACAGAATTAAAGTTTGGAAAAAGAGTAAGAGAAGAGTAAACACTACACAAGTTTATGACAGATATACTAAACTGCACTGGTAAAGACCTAGAGTAGACCAACTAAGATGTCCTTTCCACTGCTTCAGTGAATTGGACAGGCATTCAAGTACAGGCAGATAGAAGAACCAGTAACACCTGATTCACATTCTCTGCAGTTGCTGTGTCATTACTGGTACTACATGCCTACCAAATCTTTTATTTGTTTCATTTTATAGATCTGGTGTAATTCAGAGTGGCTTTGATAGTCTTAGCTTTGGTTACTTGAAAATGAATGAACAAGCTGCTTATATGCTCCCTTAGGGGATGAAGAAGCCAAATGGTCTAGGGACACTTGATGGGAAAATTTCAGCTGGTAGTTTCTTTGGCACAAACCAAGGTATCAAATTATTTTTTTAAAGCCTGCTACAATGCTTGCATGAGTAAATATAGGCAATCTCATTTCAACTACCTTGAAGGCACTGATAGATATTTAAAATATAGCATAAAAAAGGGAAGGACCTTTTGATATATGATTAGATCTACTCTGTCTTACAGCTAAATGCCCCTCATATGAATAAATCTCATTGAAGTCCTAAAAAGAGACTCCCTCCTTCTGACCACAAATCACACACATCTATTCAAGGTTGAAAGTACTTTATCAGTCATCAGTGACTAGAAGATAAAACCAGGCTTCAGAAGCTTTAAACATTGCAAATATTAATACTAGGAAGTATTTATAAGAGATAAATAACTTGCCTAACAGAGGAAGATTTTATTTCTGAGAAGACGGGACAAATATGGGTAACTAAGACAGCAGAAGAAACTAGAAGTATATGCAAAAAGCTTTTTTTAAGACAAAAAGCCTTTCAGCTTTTTCTTCCATGTACTTTACTGAAACAATCGAGGAGCTTAAGAAGCAAGACTTGATTCCACTTTTCACAGTCTGTAGCTGAATATTACATATATACATAAATGATGCAGCTGTTCCATCTACAGCTGTTTTGCCTATGGACAGCAGAGTTTTCTCCATGTTTTCTGCATGCTAAGTGGTTATAGCATAGAGATGTAATATTTTTGGTATTTCATACTAATGAAATTTTGCTTTGCTAAGAGACCATAGACATTTTTGGACAGTTTAGCTCATTTTGAACTCACTTTGTTCAGAAACCTTCCATAAGTTTTGAGTATCACTTTCTTAATATTCAAAATCTCCTTTATCTTATAGCTCGGCCTCCAAAAAATCAACTGTTCTGCAGGTAAATAAAGAAAAAAAGTTAATTGTAATAATTTTGCTGACATAACCACTGATGCAAATACTACTGATTATTTCACAGACTTCTTGGATCGGATATTCATACCTGTTTAGTATTTAATTCATAAGTTCTGTTGCAGACTAAACTCAGGCATTATTTTCTTAAGCAGCAACTATATACCCTGTGAGAATTTTATGTGCTCCATTCTTAAATGTAAGACAAATTTAACATTTATCCTTTGTACTGCATTTTTTCATTTATTGAAATAAAAAAAAATTAAATATTCTGTGTCTCTCATTTTCCTTCTTCAATGCAGTATCTGCTCTGAGAGAGCAAAAATAATAAGGCTTTTTTATTATTTAGTAGCTCATCTATAGTAAGAACTTGAATTACTGCCTGTACACTACTAGCAAAAAGTGAAAAGCCAACTTATTTTGTATGCCCTTGCACTCCCAATTTCAAGAGGAAATCATTAAAACTAATTTTTTTTGGACTCTGACTCATTGTATCTTTATTTATGATCTTTTTCCACTGAAAGACATTTTAGTTCCCCTACACTTACTTTTTTTATTTTTTGTTCTTGGTTATTGAAATTCATTAGTTTTGACCAAGGCACAGAATATTTCCTCTTAGCTTTAGGTATGTGACTGGAATACTTAGTTTGAAGGCACTGTTCTACATACCTTGTACTCTTCACTGAGAAAAAAATGGAATTTTCACAGATAATTTGGCCCATGTAAGATCTGATTTGCTCTTCTGTGGAGTTGCCAAGGAAACACATCTTTTAATTTGAATATGGGCTCAGAAATGTTAAAAAAAAGGACTCACAAGAATAATTACCAATAACCACTATCAAAATAGAAAGATGCAGCAACAGTCACAGGACTTTATTTGTCCAGTACTATTCAGTATTTTATTTAATTACTTGGATAGAATTATTAAATATACAATTGTACAAATGACTTCAAGATGGAATGGTAATGCAAGTATGTTGGAAATTCAAACTTATAACTTGAAAGACATCTTCATATATTGGACATAATTAAAATTTGTTGGCTGAAGCATACTTTTGGACTTAATGTTTCTGTAATAATAACCTTTTGCTTAATCAAAAGAGTATGTACATTTTCTGGCATCTTAACTATTTATTTTGCTCCTCTCAGAAATCTTTTCTCAGAGTTACTATTTTTGCCTTTTCACCTGTTTTACTTGTATGCGCTATTTTACTGCTGATTTCAAGAAAAGAAGCAGAAAATGGCTGTAATGGCAGACGTGGGAATATCACCACAATAATATGACTCAGAGAAAAAGGAGGAGGAAGAAGAGTAAGAAATAGATACACTTGAGACACACTCACATGAAAGATGCAATATAGAACATAATGCCCTTAAAAGAAAAGATGAGAATTTTCTAATTAATATGAAAGTATACAGAGAAGAGGAAAGGATTCAAGCAGTGGGATGATATTGTTGAAGATGCTAGAATATTTATTAAAAGGATTAGCATAGCAAATCCAATTTTAACTTGTACCATATTGCTGAAAGAGTTTAACTCATGTAGCAAAATACATTATCCAGAATATTTGATGCAAACAATTATTATTCCAATTTGCATTTAATATACTAGCAGGGAAAGCTGATTAAAAACAAAGAATAACTTATGAATCAATGTTTTACATTATGTTTTATCATTTTTCTTTGGTATATGGGAAATGACTAGAACTTCTATTTCAGTTTTCACCTGTTTTCACAAGGAAAAGCTTCTGGTAATACTGAGGAACTACAAAAATACATTAAAAACAACCCCTTTCAGTTTCCTACAAAAAAATGTAGATATATTTGAAATTATAGCCAAAAAGTGTGAAAGATATAGAAATCCCAGCTGAAGCAATTTCACCACATTTTTATGATGTGGTTAGACTTCACAAAAAATGCCCATAAGCCATTAAGGAAGAAATTGAGCAAATAAAATTCAAATGAAGAGATAGGTAAAGAAAAAAAGCAAAGAAGGGGAAGTACAAGGAAGTATCAGTAGAAAAGATGAGAAAAAAAGAACAAATGATAACAGTATTTACTTATTTTTTTTTAGAGCTTTAGATTCATATTTGAGATAACTGGAATAGCTCAAACCTTACAACATATAGGGTAACATAACTTAGAGCATGACCTTCATCCTAACGAAGAGAATGACATTAAAAAGAAGCCTTTTTTTTTCTTTAATATGAAACCAGAAGTTGATGAATAGACAATATTTATTCCCCATGAGGACCATAAGACAATAGGTCGATGGATCAAGGGAAATAAATGAAGCCACACAACTTAGTGGTATTTTAAAGAGCTAATCAGACACAGCACTGGATTTCCTGAAGCAGATTGTAATTTTATCTGAACAGGAAGATCTAGAGCAAATCTAGAGCAAAAATTGGGGGAAAAAAAGCTTCCTTAAATTTTGTTTAATAGTGGTAGTGAACAGGGTTTTGATTTACATTTCTAGATTAATCACCATACCTTGCATACCCCCAGTGAAAATACATTAATGCTTGTTACAGTCACTGAAGAAAATCAACTCTTGAACCATGCTAAGTGGTTTAAGGTGTAAGGGATGAATTAGGACAGCTGTACCCTTCTCCACCAGCACCTGAGGAGACCAGGTAGAGAGAATGACTGTGTGTCTGCAGGTAGAAGGGGCTCAGAGAGCTTGTTTAGGACCCCTGATATGACTGCAAGAGTGTGCCCACAAGCTATTTCTCCCTCATCATCCCAGACCAGCATTAATGGTGTCAAGAGAGCTTCTAGAAACAAACAAAAAAAGACATTGAAGGTAATTTCTAAATATGCTTATCCATATGGAGCACAAAGGGTGTATTTGGAGAGATTTTTCAAACATTTCCACTGAGTTCCAGAGTGATTTTACGATTCTATGTGACTTAAAATAATCAAGCATATCAGATGTTGACAGTGAGATTTATATCAAAAGCTAATTTTTTTTCACAGCGTTAAGACAATGCCTATTTTTCAAAATAAATCACCTTTTCTTTATCACAGCCTATAAAATACATTCAGAATTCAGGATTATCTTTGGTATTTAAATTTAATTCCCAAATTAGCGACTGGCGATTTTCTCAAGGCTGTAGCACCACAACCGTACCCAATGCTGACAATGCTGACACGATGTTCTGCAGAAGTGCCCTTCACAATGACCCATTATTGAGCTATTTACTGATGAGTTATTTCAATGTCTTGTGAATATTCAGTTGTTATATTTTAAGTGGATTTTTAAACATCTAAATTCATTGCTTTTTGGAAACAATAAACTAATGTTTTCAGTAATTTCATGGATGTACAAAATTACTTGTAGTTTAGAACTTGTCTGCTCTTTGGAAAATGCAATCAGCAATTTTAGGCTGTTGCAACATCCCTAACAGACTAGAACAGCTTGTCAAACAACCTGTGGAACTTCTCCACTGTAGATATTAGTCATCCATCCAAAATGTTTGGCCATCAGCCAAACATGTGGAGAAAGTGGAAATTAAATGGCATTAAGTATCAAAATAAAGAATGACTTGGAAAAATCACCACCAGTATTTGCTATTTGTGATAAATTAGGTTTGCCTGGACAGGATTTGGCAGCAGGGAAGGGCTGCAGGCAGTGGTGGCTTCTGTGAGAAGCTGCCGTAAGCTTCCTGCACGTCTGACAGAGCCAATACCAGCTGGCTTCAAAAGAGCCTTGTCACTGGACAAGGCCAAACCACCTGTGACAGTGGGAGTAACTCTGGGATAACAGTTAGGAAGGGGGGAAAACCCAGGAACTGCAGTTAGAGAGACTTTGTGGCAAAAAGAACTCAGAAGACACCATGGTTAGTGCAGAGAGAGGGGCAGGAGGTGCTCGAGGCGCCAGAGCTGAGATTCCCCTGCAGCCCCTGGTGCAGCCCCTGGTGAGGCAGCTGTGCCCCTGCAGCCCATGGAGCGCCAAGGTGGAAAAGAGATCCACCTGCAGCCCATGGAGGACGCTATGCTGGAGCAGGAGGATGCCCAAAGGAGGCTGTGACCTCATGGGAAGCTCATCCTGGAACAGGCTCCTGGCAGGACCTGTGGCCCCATGGAGAGAGGAGCCCACTCTGGAGCAGGTTTGCTGGCAGGATTTGGGACCCCATAGGGACTGCACACCATGGAAAGGGCTATGCTGGAGCAGTTTGTGAAGAACTGCAGCCTGTGGGATGGATTCATGTTGGAGAAGTTCATGGAGCACGGTCTCCCATGGGAGGGACCCACTCTGGAGCAGGAGAAGAGTGTAAAGAATCCTCCCCCTGAGAAGGAGAGAACGTGTGATGAACTGACTACAATCCACATTCCCCATCCTTCTGCAGGTTGGAGGGAAGAGGTTTGAGACTGAAGTTGAGCTTGGGCAGAAGGGAGGAGTGAAGGGAAGGTGTTTTAAGATTTGGTTTTATTTCTCATAGTCCTACTCTGATTTGATTGGTAATAAATTAATTTTTTTCTCAAAGTCAAGTCTGCTTTGCCTGTGACAGGAACTGGTGACTGATCTCTCCCTGCCCTTATCCCGACCCATGAGGCTTCCATTATTGTTTCCCTCCCTTGTACAGGGTAGGAGAGGAGTGACAGAGTAATGGCAGAAAATACTATGTACTGAAAAGCATTTGAAGAAATGAAAACATTCCCAGAGAACTGCATCAGACACATTGAGCAGCCAGAAAATGTAGTTGTAGAGACAGGTAAGTCAGTTAGGAAGAAAATTACATTGGATGGTGTAGTTTACAATATATTATCAACAATTCCTGTAGTCTGTGTTGCCTGAGAAACAGAATTAAGGTGAAAAACAGCAAAAAACATTTCCTGAACAAAAAGGACAAATTGTCTGAAAGTCATAGAGGGAAGAAAAAAAGAGCTACTAGGGAAGTTTTTTTTAAAATCTCAAATCCTCCAAGCTGTAAGAATTGTGCTTACATTGAGTGACACTTTCCTTGAGGACACATGTACTGGCAGTTTTCTCAATGCAGTACTCATGTCATCTGAGGCAGGGAAATCACTTATGCATCCAAGGAACCTCAGCTCTCCTCTGTAGACAGCTTTGATAAACAAGATTAATGTCTTTTCACAACAAGAAAAAGCACTTTCAAACCCTGACTTTTCAAAATAGTCTATCACTAATTTAAAAAAGTGGGTTAGCAAGATAAGTAGCACAGGAGCAGTAGGGTTAATAACAGAAATGCCCACATGGTGAAAGGAATTCCATCCACTAAATGGATCTGAGAGTTGATATACAGGATACCATTTGTACCATTACAAATTTAAAGCCTTGAAAATCATTAGCATGGCCATGCAGAGTTCAAGGGAGCATTGGTGCTGTCATAAATACTACCAGAATTTCCCACAGGACTATCCTGAGAAAATTTACTTAATATTTCACATGCAAAGATAAGCTTTTCAAATGTTCTGGAAGCCTTAGATATTGATTCTGACCAATGAAAATGACAGCAACAATAGCAGACAGATGTCTAAAATTATCTGAAAGATGGTAACTTCATTGCAAGTAGTTAAATTGAGATGTTGTATTTCTGGGTATTAATATCTTGCTGTCAGCATTCAAATTATGGCAATTTTATGAGTTAGCGAACTTTCAAATGTTGTTTATCTAAACTGTTCAAAGACATTGGATAAAAATAAATTTGCAGTCTAGAGGAGAAACTCTGCCTAGTAATAAATAAAACATTTTCAGCTCTACATATTATATACTTCATTATTAACCTCTATCTTGAAAAAAAGTATTGCTCAAATGAAAACAAGACAATTATTTTAAATTCAGGAATATAAACTTACAAATGTAGTTGTAAGACAGGTGGTAATTAAGTCTATAATTGACAAAATCAAATCTGGTATCATCACCTACTGTTGAAGCTATTTCATGACTTATAGTCAGAACAAAAAACTACTGGTTGGAAAAGTATTTCTAGATACACGTAAATGTATCAAATTATTGAATATACACAAAAACCAGCCCATTTACAAAATAACTAGTTTTTTCACATTAATGGGTGAAAAATCAACTGGAGAGTATCCATTTTATCCAAGTCTTTACAAAGTAATTAAAAAAATAAAAGGAGGCAGAGGAGGATACACTATTAAGTTTATGGGAAACCACAATTCCTTTGGATTTTAGTGACAAGTTTTCCTCCATGGCAAATGTAGAACAAAGTTGCAATATGGATAACTTGGAGCATGCATACAACTGTGTCAAGTATATTCACTACCCTGAATCACAAAGGATTTTGGGGATGTGCATATTTCACAAATGGTCCATTGTATTATACACGCTAAGGTCAACTGGATATTTGCTTAAAAAAGGAAATTAAATAAGATTAAATACTATTACATAAACCTTGCTTGCTTTATAATGCCTTATTAAGTAGGGGTAAATAGGATTTATGCTAATCCCAAATTTATACCATTAATCCTGTTTTACAGTGCATTTATTTCTGAACTTTTTTTCTCTTACTACAGTCTTTTCAACATTTTCTGAGTTTGCAAGACATTCATGTAATAAAATAGCAAGGGTGACTGCTTGGAATGAACATCTTGCCTGATCTATACAATTACAATTTGTATGGTCATTACCTGACACAAGAATGAGTGATGAGCATTTGACAAAGACATGGCAATTTGTTAGCATTGCCTGCTGGCTTGAGTGACACTTTTATATTGCCTCTTTTTTTTTTTTCCTCCTGGAGTCTTTTCAAAACTTTGGATCCTGATTAAATTCTGGGACAGGCAGTTGCTGCAGCCTCTAAAATATACTTTTGAAATGGCTTTGATAGTGTTATGTCATTCCCATGTTCTGGCACATTTTTTTCTGCATACTGATTATTCCTGTTTACCTTACACCCCTGTGTTCACAAATCACCATCACTAAGAACATTGCACAGCAAGCAAATGGCTGCTCATGTGCACAGCACAGGGTCACTGGGTGAGGTAAAATACAAATGCAAATTAAACTAAACCCCAGCACAGACTCATACAACATCAATCATCCTGGATTTTGGACGAGGCAGCTATTAATGACACATAAAGCTGCAATAAGGCAAAGCACAACACCAGCCATTTTGGTCTGCAATTGCCTTGTATTTTAGAAACCCCCTTGATGTAATAAGCCTGCATTGCAGCTGCAACACATCCCAGAATTTGCTCTTCCTCAAGGAATGGTCTGTGGAGCCCAGGTACCATGCACAAATCCATGCACATTCCCTGAGGTGTGGGAGTGGTGTTCTGGAAGTGCTGCACAGTCACAGACTGTGCAATGCAACACGTCCTTATTTTTGCTGTGGGCAGGGAACTTGCCTGTGGTTGCAGCTATAAAAACAGCTGGATCAAGGTCAGGAGGTCAGCTCCCTCCAAGTTGCTCACACTGATGCAATCCTGCTCTTTTCCATGCAGTTCCCTTCACTTCACACTGGTGCACAAATTATTAGAAGAACGCAGCACCTGACATTTCTGTGGTTGTTTTTCTGAACCCTTCCTGATACTTCTTCTGCACAATGGCCTTTGCATCTCACCATTAGTTTTTGATTTGTTTTCAAGATGTATCTCAGTTATAAATATATCACAAAGTACCCAAAGTCATTGTGTCCTTCCTAAGATAGACAGGTTGAGATTTTAACTGAAAGGAAATCCTTCAGGGAAATCTAGGATTTGGAGAGAAAAAGGTAATGCTAACAGTAACCTCTTAAAATTAATTTCTGACCCTTTTTATTACTTTTCTCACAGTAATTTTGACTGTGTCATTTATTGCTGAAAATTTCCTATTTTGCTAAACCTAATACCTTACTAATGCCTTACTTCATGATTATATCCACAGATTTCAGAAGCAACACACATGAAGTAATATTATGAGAACACTGGCATCTGGCTTATGGCTTTTCAGCATGGAGTAACCACTTAAGACCAAAGCATTCAGGAAAAATGAAGCCTGTGTTTTTTCTCATCTATTTTGTACAAGTATTGTTGTTTAACACATGAAATAATTTTTGTATTTTTTCTGTTAACAAAATCTATAGGTACTTCTTTTCCTATGTCTATTTAAATGATAAATTACTTTGATTTTAGTCCAGATTTACTTTTGGCTTCAGTATAAAATAAAGGAGAATTGATTATGAAGTTGATAATATCTTTTCCTAATATTCTAAAGATACTCAGTTTGAAATAAGTTCAGCAAACTGAGCTCCTATATAGGCACACTTAAATAAAATGGTGCAGAGGAACACTTTTTGGTGTGTGCATTATATAGTAAGCTATATTGTATATGGCATTGTTGTCATAATTGAATTCCAACTTGGATTTATGTTAATTGTTTTCATCTCAGATGAGTAATTAAAAATTACACTCTGTTCTTTTTAGTTTGTTTAATTATAAAAAAATATACAACCCCAAAATAACTTCAGTTTAATCTCCTCATTGTGAAGCTAATGCTCAACTGCCTGTAAGCACTGTAAAGAACAAAATTGTTACAAGGAAAAGAACAAATGCTAAACTACATCTCTTGCTTAAAGCAATTCTTACATCTCTTGCTTAAAGCAATTCTTGAGCAATTAATTGAATACAAACCACCATAAACACCTTCAGATTTAATAGTTATTCCACTTAAAATACACTTCTCAGTCTGTAGTATGTCTAGTGCTAACAATGCTCTGCCAGACATATAAGTAAGAGGAATGCAGTGAACACACAAATACTGCAGATAGATACCATCTATGTCAGTAGTAACAATGACAGAAGATATGGAGTCCACGGTAATGAGAAAGATCCTTTAATGAAAGGAAATTTTTTGAAACAGATTTCAATTAGGATAGGTTGAACATTCAGTAGAATCTTTATATTACCTTGTAGCAATTTTTGGCATTTGTTCTGGAAATACATAAATTTTCTATTTTCTATTTTTATATTTATATTTTTATATTTTCTATTAAAATCTTAGTAACTTGTGCTAATACCTGAGTCTTATTTGACTCTTTTCTTCTCCTATCCTGTGATAGCTACCTAATTAGAAATAACCAACACAGTGTTAAAATGATAACCCACAGACAAAAAGAGGATATTGCCTTCAGCAATGATAAAATTTTCCTGCAGCATTGACCCCTTCTGACTTCTGACAGTTTGCAATGAGTGTCTGGACTGCTCTCAGCTACATTCTTTGCTCTACTCCATCAGCACTTGAGGGTCCCCAAGGGCTTCTCACAACTCAGGAGACTGCAGAAGGTGCCCCTCAGATGTAATCTCTGCAGAACAGAAAAATGGATAGTCTGCTCCAGTCTCCTCAGCACAGCAGAGCTTGCTCCTCCTTGGAACTTTAAATCTGGAAATGTCATTCCAAAGACACTGATATTGTGTTACAAAGGGGAGTTCAGTGTTACATATGGGGGAGAAAAGTAGCTCTGAATATACAAACATCAAAACTTTGACTACTTGCCATGTCAGTATTCATTTCCAGCTGTCATTATTTGACCAGTACCTTTCTACATGGGCTCTTATTTTTGACACAGTCAAGTATTGCAACTCTTGGTCTTCTAAAACAGACTAATATAAAGCAGTGATTTAGTTTCATTACTGGCAGCATCTCAGGGCATATTTCCCAGGACTCTACTAAATCACCCTATACATTACCTCAGTTGACAACTTTGGGGTTGTATTTTATTAAAATGTTAAAATACCAGCAATTTCTCTTATAACTGCAAACCCTTATATGTACAGTCAAAAGTGGACTCTGTAGAAAATATGTTCTTTGTGGAGAAAAACATTTAACATTTTCTTTGCATCATTTTTCTGACAAAAGATAGCTTTTATTAAAAAAAGAGCAAAAAAGCCCAAGCAAAAATATCTAAGAAGGACTAGACTATAACTCCATTTACCTCCATGTGACATGGGACTCCATACAGTCTGCTTGAGACCAATTGTCTGGTGCAAAAAGCAGCATCTCTTATCAGCTGCTACTGTCCCCAGCACTGGGGGTTGTTGTGCACAAGGCTGTTGCACATAGAAGTGTTCCCCTTCTTGAAAAGTGGCCAGTTTGGACAATTAATAAAAGTACAAGAGGACTTAATTTTATTACATGCCTAATAAGAACTCTGAAAGTTCATATAGTCAATAAAGAGAGACAATGATTCTGAAGAAAGGTTCAAGGTATTTGATCGAAGTAGTGTCCAAGGAAGTACATCTGGATGAGCATTATGGAAAAAATTATGCAGTATAAAAAGTATAAGATTGTTTTCACCTCTGAAAATAATTTCATGCAACCACCACAAACAGTCTCAATTCTCATTTTAGCATTTAGCTGTAATAGACCCATGCCTTCACTGGAACTGCTCCACATGTACAATATTGTGGGACTAGGAATTAGACTCCATCTATTTAATTCATTGGCAAGAATCCCCTGTCCCTGCTCTATGCTCTATCAGATTATGTCCAGTCACTGCCAATGTTGCTATCAACAGTGGTAACTGGTAAGATAAGATCACTATAACCACTTCTTTTCACATATCTATGAATTGTTACAGATGTATTGTCTGCAAAGCACACCTGCTGCAGTGAGATGTCACCAGGCAGCAATTTCCTTTTTAATGGGAAAATAAAACACCACAAAATGGTCTCCACCAGAAAACATATCTGGACTAAAAAACATGCTTTGTATGCTTTTATAATCTCTCCCCACAGCAGTTCTTCTTCCATTATGTCATCCCTGCTCATTTTTGGTGTGAAGGCCTGAAGACTATAAATGTTCTGGGATTCTTTTTTTTTGTTGTTGTTATAAATAGCTATATTCTTAGTATTATCATAAGGGATTTCTACATTCCTTCAGTACTAAAACACAAAACAATTTCTAGCTATGTTGATGGAAATTGGCCATATACAAATATCCATGTACACAAACCAGATTTTTGCCAGAAAAGCAGGAGAATGGCTGTATGCTGAAAAAATGGGCTGCTTTCACAAATAATAATGATCTCTAAATACCAGAGAGTGGAAGAAACACAAGATTTTGATCCAAAGATCTTGCAGAATCTTTTATAAAATGACAAGAGGATCAGACTCCTCACCACTTTCCAGTGCCCCTCACATGAGATTACAAATCCCTAGCCTGTATATTTCTTTATTGTTTTTTCCTTTTATAGCAACAGATCTGTTTCGACAGCTTCCAGGTGTGGTTTGAAGTTTCTGGAAAACATGACTCATAGCATTTTAAAATTCCTAGGTTAAAGACATTAAGAATTACACTCACTTTGAAGTACAAGTCTGCATAACTACCTCTTTGGATACTCATCTAAAATTCAAATTCCCTAAATTTCCATTGTAACATATCAACTAAGCCAGGAATATGTAAGTTTTTCATAACATCAGATGCCTGAAAAGCGGGTTTTTTTCTTAATGTTATCTTCCTAATATGATAAACTTCAAAATCAATCCACAAGGTAAATTCTTAGCCTACAACAGCCAAACCCAATGTGTGATTCCAGAGAATCCCACTTCACTAATTCCTACTAATTTTTTATTTGAAAATTTTAATTTTAGACTTACTATCCAAGATGTGGAATACAAAAATGTGATTCTTTTCTGCTTGGGAACATTTTAACATCCCAGAGGATGCCACTGGGATTCTGTGTCCCATCTGCAGCACCTTCTGAGTGCTCAGTACTCCCTGCTGCTGGCTCCAAGGGTGTGCTGTGCGGCATCCTGGCCCTCCTGTGTGGGGGTGAGGTTGAGCCCTACAGCTGGGGCTACAGCCACTAAAATGAAGGAAAGTTTTTCTAGAGGGAGTGGCTCCCAAGTGCTGAAGTGGCATATGATTTAAAAGGAGTTTCTTGTTTTAGTGTGCTCATCTTTGTATGCTGTATGGAAACTTTAGTGCCTCCTCTGAATTTCATGGTGCTAACCATACCTTCCCTATGGCATTAAAAACACTGGTCACTATCTATCAGAACAGAAATTATCAACAATTAGCCATAGAAGCAACAAGCCAAAATAATACCATTACATGTATGTACACTTCACCTTATTTGAATGAGCTCATCATCACCACACTTACCCCATATTGATATAAAGAGATGCCAATTTGATCAGACACTTAATTAGTCTGTCCTGTAAACACATAGTAAACAATGTAAAAAATGTTGTTAGGCATGTTGAGACTAGAAACACACAAGGCATCTCAGCTGCAGATCTTCCCAAGGAAACATTAAAACAGCAAAGAGAAACAAAATTTTACTTATGACATGGAGAATTAAACACAGGCAAGTTACTAAAAGTAATGTCATTTGGAAGTGAAATACAGTATGATGCTGAGCACAAGCAATATGGGAAGTGAAGAATCATTGTTCAAGTTTCAGAATTGTGCAAGTAGACGCCTGATGGGTGTGGGGTCAAGAGATCAAAATGTTATTGCTTTGTTATGATTATATTTTTGCTTTATTTTTTTTAAAAATGGCAATAAATCAATTTATGGTTTGAAAGCTCTGGGGTCTTGCTTGCCATTCCTGTCTCTGCACTGGAGATTACTGGCATAGTGATATCACTCTGTGATGTTATTTGGTTATTTAGTTACATGCATTTCTAGTACCTGAGGTTGGCACTATCTAGAAAAGGCTGGAAGTACAATATTTGGTTTCACAGCTTCCCACTGCAGATATAACCTCTCAGTTACACCACACATCATTTAAAAGTGCCAGTACTGAATTGCAGACTTGCTATAGTAGCATTTATTAAAAAACATACTCATTTGAAGCAGTAATTGTTCTGCTACCAGGGCACAGCCCTTCATAACATCCCTTTAACAGTATTTTTATGAAGATAGAACTTTAATTTTTCCAGTAGCTACAAAGTGCAATGCATGAGTACCTTTCCTCATTTGTTTTTCATTATGTATCACTACCCAGAGGCAATCATTAGCTAATTTGCTGATTTACAGTTGCAGTTTACTAGCTTTAAACAATGCTAAGTCATTATGATTCCATTCTAAGTGCTATGAGAGGAAAATAACTGTCCTTTTACTCTAAGCTGCATAACAAAGTCCCTAAACCTATGTGGCTCTAGCTTTCCTCATATCTAAAACTGTTATGGTGTTTTCTTTGCTAGAATTAACCCTAAATGGTGTTTAGTCTACTTTCTCCTATACTGCAGAGAACTCTTATTTTGCCACCCATCACAATCCTAATGAGTTTATCACAGACAGTATCAGCTATTGCTCACTCAGTTTCCTAATGAAATCCATGTTGAAAAGTATATTTGTTACTTCTGTTTTTTCCTGAGTTGCCTGAGACTTTTTTTTGGCATATTGTAAAATGCAAGCAAATGAATTGGAGTGTAGTATGTCTGTTTAATTGCTCTAATATGTACTGAGATAAAATGCTCCTCTGCATGCTGGCAAAGGAGCACAGGAAGATGGTGGCAGGTGGGACAGCCCCTGCCCAGTTCCTCCTGTCACAGGAGTGTCCCTGGAGGGACTGCAGAGCAGTGTCTGTCTGTCTGTCTGAGTGCTCCTGAAAGGGCTCTGAGCATCAGCAACTGGAGAGGGGCTGGGACCTCTGGTGGCAGGAAGGATGTCATCCTCCAGGCAAAGCACTCTGGTGAAAATTAAAGCCCATTGTCTTCAGTATCTTCCATGTATTGTTTCTAGAAAGACTCAAGAATGAATGAGTGGTTAGGAATCCTACTAAAGTTAAAAACCTTTCTGTTGATATGATTTAAAAATCTCTTTAAGATAATTTAAAATTGGATGCAATACATGTTTTTCCCAAAAACATCTGAATGAAGTTCTGGAAATAGAGTAAACAATTTCTATGAAAAATCATCACAACCTTCTGGTACAATTTGAAAACCTTTAGTTGGAATCTTTGTAATCTAAAAAAACCTAATAGGTATGTGTTATGAAGCTGCACCAGACAGCTAAATTTTACATTGCCATATTACATAAAATCAATCTCAGCCTACCTAACATGTTATAGTTACATGTTTTTAGCATAAACTGTGAAAAAAACAACAGATCAAATCTGCTGAGAAATAGAAGATGTTTAAGAACCTCAGTCCTATAACAGCATTACCTTGTCAATTAAACTGCAACTCATTTTCTAAGTGCTCTGAGCTAATTTAAACCACAGCAAGCCAGATCTAAACCACTGTGGGATGCCCCTACAGTCATGCACAGTCCTCTAATAAAACATGCACACACCTTTCTTTCCCTGGATAGCTTATGAACAAGTAGTAGGTACTTGATGAAAAAACTTGGGCTTATCCAGATACAGTGGATGTGTTTTGAATAAGGAGGATTTTTGATTTCACTTTCTCCACTTAAAGGCTTCTGGTATATAAATTAAAGATTTATGCTGAAAAATTAAGAACTAATCTAAAATGACTGGAATTGCAATTTAAACTATAGTCTGGGTATTTTCCAGTTGTCTTAAGAAAAATTAAGGAAAGAATCCAAATGTTCTGGAGAAGAAAAAGAAATCCCAATGTGTAAATTTGTCCTGTTGCTGATGAGATACCACAATAAAGGAAATTATACCAGTAAAGCTGTAAGACATTCTTACTTAAATTAGCAATAATGAAGTAACAAATGTGACAGCATACCTATTTTCATTTTTGGATAATTATGAAAACCAGCACCTTTCTGTGACAACAACATGTAATCAAATTAATGGTAACTTGTGGAATGATATTTCCTCTAACACAGATTTATTTTGAGGCTTTTACACTTTGGTGTTCATTGACCAAAAAAACCCCAAAATCTCGTGACATTGAGTTAGCCATAACTATTTGAAAATAAACAACCTTTTTAAAGATGACATGATTTGATAATGTTCAGAAGAAAAAATGATGGTGTAAAGCATTCCTTTGGTCACTGCTGCTATGAGCAAGGATTCTTCTCTGACTATCCTCTGTACCAGATAACTCTAATATTTTCTGAAATGTGCTCCTGTGACCTTATTTGTTTCCTTGTTAGTGCCAGATTTCTTAGGAATTACTCTGATATTACTGGTGTATGATTCAGTCTCTGTGTATGAGCCCAAGAATATCACCTTTTCTCTACCTCCTAGTTTAAATAATCACTTGTAATGTAGCTAATTTCCTGTACAAGAAATGGACTGTGAACTCCTCTCACCATTTATATGTGTTCTCTCCATTCTGCAAAAATTTGCTTTCATCCTTACAGCTACAGAAAACATAGTAAGAATCACCAATTCCTCAGTCTGCCTCTTCCTTGAAATTCTTCAAGGGTCAGAACATAATCCTCTTTTCTCTAGTAACAAAAATCCACTAAGTTTGTACTCTTTCAGATTACTATAGTGCTGATGATCTACAGGACAAGCCAGCCTTTATCCCAGCTCACCCCAGCAGTTGGTACTTGCCACACATTTCTGTCCTCAATTTAATGCAGACTACACCACTATCAGAAATGTGCTGGACTGCTCAATAGTATTTCAGTGACTGAATACCTTCATGTGTTTCCATACATATTTAGGAGTATGAGTCACTGCCTTCCTTAAATCCTCTAGGGGAAAAGGCAGAACTTTGTTGAGAAGGATTTTTTTTTTTAAAAAACTAGGTTATTTATTCTCTCCTATGCATATGATTAGATAATATTCTGAAAGTAAATGCAAAGTCAGTAAAAAGTGTGAGGATGCCTGGACCTGAGTCAGTAGCATACATTAAGATGAGGTTTAGTGCAGTGCTGTTGCAACACTGCCATAGAGCTTCAGAGAGCTCAAAAGCACAGGCAGAACATTCTCCTACTGGCTTAAGGGCTCCAGAATTTAAACTCATGCAACCATATCCAAATAGAATTTGCAAGTTCAGATAAAGATTGAGTATTGAAAGCAAGTACTAAAACTGAGCCCAGCAGAATGGCAGTAAGTCCCCACTTATCCTTCTCTAGTGCTATTTTATTATGCCACTCTTACTGCTGGTTGTTATACTTCACCGGAAAAAAAAAAAAGGAGACCTTAGTAGGAGTAAAGTGCAAGCAATAAATGATGCTTCAAGGGCTAAACTGCACTTAAAAGAATAAAATTGCTAATTGTTCAAAGCATTTCAAAGGTTGCTTGCATGCCTAGGGATTTGGTAGGATAACTAGTATTAGAACTGTTTGGGAAGGAGGAAGATGTTTACAACCTTCCTTGTCTTACCTTGAATCTTCCTAACACAGCTTTGCTTTATCCTTTAGATTCATTTGCATTTTTATGTCTGCATAATAAGTGCAGAAATTGAACCGTCCAGATAATAGTTGTGCTACTTACATAAAGAAAGATGTCATTAAATCCAGCAAGTTTCTGCAAGCTGCCTCCCACATTGCAGCCATAAATTGATCTTGGATATAAGTTTGAAGAACAAAACAAAATACATTTAACATCAAGTGGTTACTGTTCAAAGTGGAAGAATGACATGCTTGAAAAATGTGAACCAGAGAGTGCACAGTAAGTTTTCAAAATTTTATAACGGGCCAATAAATTCCACATGAATGATTTGTGCATAATGAATACATTTAGGACATTAAGTACAAAGGCCAGGAATTATGGCCAATTCATGTGACAGGCACCAATGGATACTTTCCAAATCCCACCAGCCACCTTCACAGAGCTTAAAACAAGTAAGCAAGCATGTTCATCCATCATACTTTCTTGTAGCACAGAAATATATCTCAAGGTGAACCTACATTATTATGTCAGTTTCAAGTAGGTGATTGATGCTATTTTTAATAAAGGCCAGCCTGGCCCAACAATTTGTAGGATAGTGGCTACAGATAGCACTAAAGTTTAAGCCCAAGAGGAATCAAGTTTTCCAAGAAAATGGTATGTTTTCAGAGAGAACTAGATCTGGCTACTCAAAATAGTCATGCCCAAATAGGTTGAAGTGAATGGATAGTCTAAACCGTTGCCTGGTGACAAGTTAGAAAATGAGCATTCCATTCCTGTTCATTCCATAGGTTATAATCTCACAAAAGATTGTATTCTTAAAATTTGATCGGAGATAGCACTAATGGAAAAATAATGGCCTACTAAAATATTTCAGGAAAATAACTCAAATTTTCTGAAGCTGAATGAATAATTATTTTCTAGCAACTTAAAATTGTGTCCTTAGACCAAAAGATATGTCTCCAGAAGAAGCATTTCATGGTGCTTCTAACAATAGAAATGAATATCACCTAAAATGTGAAGGAAGGTTTGCTTGTTTAATTCTTAAATTTTGAGAAAAAAGCAATTTGGGATTTTGCTGGTGTTTACGGATATAAAATACATACAGAGAAAGATGTACAAGCTCCTAATACATCATGGCTTCAATTTTTCAGGCATACAAGACCAAATCCAGCAAGGTGTTAGCTGTTATGAGACTTCCTGCAATGCATCAGGTTGATTGAACCGTTGAGCTTGATAAATTTCAGAAATGCACATTCAGAGAACAGCGACATGTATGATCTGTTATGAACGACTGACCAGTCTTGTTCAGCCACGAATGTGTCTCAGCACAAGTTCAGATGGCCAGCTCTGCCCTGTGGTTAAGCTAAGGGAAAAACCTTGGGACAAACTGCTGGACATTGCAGACAATTGAAGAAGAGCACACAGTCAGTCCTGACCTGTCCTAGACTGACAAGGCAACAATGCAAGAGGACAGTACCAAAATCCAAGCAGAATGGAAGGGGAGAATCCGATACAATGATAAAATCCCCTTTCCTCAGGTATGATTCTCCAGCATGTTAAGTCATTTGGTGCCCACTGGATTTTATTTGGAATTGGAGGGATCAGGTGTTTCTATGTCTGACATTTCTTATCTTGCTATACTCCCAACGTCTTCTCTCATGCTCTCCTCTCCTGTCTCTCCTCCACTCCATTACTCTCATTCCCTTTTCTCCTCTTTATGAGTAATCCTTTTCTCTCAGCCCAAGCTAAGCAGGGTTTATTGCTTTGTTCTCATTCTCTCAGCCAGGATTTTAATCTCTCTGTTTCACTGAGGCATGTTATTCCACTGCTCCAAGTACTTCTGTCTTTCCTTAGACTGCATTCTTTTATTTCAACACCATCTTTACATTTTTCTTTGAAAATTCGAGTTTGCTGTCCTTGATTGCTTTCATCACCTGCTCCTTCTATCTTTTTTTTATTGCTTCCTCACATTTCTTTTCCCTTTTTGCTGCAAGTTTCATTGAGGTTCTTCTTGGTTTCTAAATCAGATTTAGTACACTTGTACCAATTCAAATCCAAAATAAAAAAGCCGGTCCACTGCCTACTCAAGATGTATTCCAGCAATTTCCTTTTAGATGCTAGAAAATTGTACAATCTGGAGGTTTATTTTATTCTTGCCAATTCTCTTTGAAAGCACTTTAATTATCAGTGAATGTATAATTTGCATGGATGCAAAAACACTCTGAGATAGTCTTGCAACTGTTCCCTTCCTGGAATATCTGTTTGCTACAGTTTTAGGAAACAGAATAATTCTCAGGATAAAACAGTTCTGACTCGCAAGCTGGAAAGAGTATCACTCTCAGCATATGTCATTGCTTGCTAGATACAAATACTGCTCTTGTGAAACTAATCTGATGCACTGCATCTGTAAATTTTTTTTCCATTCCATTACACTGAAGAAAAGTTTATGCAATCTAATGTGATTTGAAACAACTGCATGATACGTCTGTATGGAATACTAAGTGTTTTGGGAGCAAGTGTTTCTCATATAAATGACCTTTATAATATAAATAAAATACCTTTGCCACTATTAAAAAAGCATGCCAAAATTATCAATGAGCAACCCCCACCCTTTTTTCCCTACAGTTTTCCTTTTAATAACTCATTTAGTGGGCTGCTGGGGTATTGACTGAAATATGAGGAGGCTTAAGTCTCGGGCAAACCCTGAAGATTCTGGCATCCCAAATCTGAATTCTGATTTCTACTCTCTGCTGAATATTTCACTCCTCAAGATCTAACCCCAAATTCTCAATCTGTTCTTTAAAATTTTAAGCACTATTTTCATTGTTCCCTTCCTTTAATTTGTTTTCTACTTTATTATGTAATTTAAACTACAGACATGCCTTTTAAGTAAAAGGAAATGGATCTGTTGTACAGATTAAAGATGACTTTTCCATTATGTTTCTATTGCTAGTGAGTGTATATTTGTGTTTTCATACAGAAAAGGATGCAGTTTTGCATCTAGCTGTGGTGCTTCTGGGGAAAGGCCATTTGTTGAATAACTCTGGTGTTGAGATTAACCTACATCAATCCTTTCATTTCAGCGCAAGAAGAAAAAATTCTACAGGAACATTCTGTTAAAATTAGAATAATTATTAATTCACAAGTCCTAGCTTTCCTTACTAATGATTTTCATGGTAATCAGACTTTCTGAAACAAAAAAAAAAATCTTCTGCTCAATTTAGATTTAAGATATGTGAAATTCAGAGGACAGGGAGTGTTATCTTTTATTCAAGCAAAATCACCATTTAAAATATGGGAATAAAGCAATTTTGTGCCTGGTCTTTGACAAACAGATTCTTTTAAGAGACTTTTTGTTAAAGTTAGCTCCTAAGAGACCTAAAAATGATGTATGTGAGTTGGATTTGTGTGTTGCAAGATTTTTGGCTCTTGATTGTACCAAGTTTTCAACCAAGTATCCCTCCAAAGGGAATTCCTTAAGGACTGGATCCAGATACATATCAACAGCAGTGAGCTTTCACCTACTCCTTCCACTTCCAGAACTTGGTCCACACTTTCTTAGAATGTACATATCTTAGTCCAGGCTTTGCTTTTTGATGACTTGATAAATAATGCGTGGTAACTACAATGCTAATTCTATGGGTTTGGGTAGGTAATTAGGAGAATGCAAAGTGAGAGGTCTCTGTATTTTGGCCATTTTTCTCTTCACTGTGGACTCCTTTGAAACCAACAGCTATTTTTAGAATCTCTTACATATGTGCTGAAAAAGGCTCATCTGGCAAGATGAATGTGCTTTTTAATCCCACATTCACTGTGACAGTGATGACACACTGCCTACAAACTGCAGCTTGCAGACATAAGTCAGGCATTCAGAAGAGCCCTCTGCATCATTTATCTTATATTCCAGTTCTCAAAGCTTAGGTCAAAGATACCAAAAATGAGGTATGCTGAAAGACGTACTATCTATAAATTGGAGTAGAATGCTTCTGGTTGGCAACAGAGAAGATGGAACAAAAATATGAAGAATAAGAAAACATGGTGTTGGAGTGTGACTCAATTTTCTGTCTCACCCTAATCACGAAATGCCTTTTTAGCAAAGTCAGCAGTATCAAGAATAAATCCAGGTCCAGAAGATCAAAAGGTTCAGTATCCACATAGTAGTGTGTTGCACGAATCAGCAATATCTATGGGGGATGACTGCAAGAAAAGCAACCCTTGTATTTTTTCTGTCAGAAATCTATGGTGAAGGGAAGGTTGCATGGCAGCAGTAAGGCTGCAAAGAAAAATACCAAGAGCATAGTTCTCAATTTCTGTTCTACCTTTTTTTTTAATGTATATTACAGATAAAAATGAATTGTTAACCATATTGTGGCTACTTGTCCCAAAAAAAGAAAATCAGTGCAGTTAATATAAATACATTTTTAAAATAGTAAGGCATTATGCTAATAACTTTAATTTGCAGAGTACATGACTCACAGAAAGTGCAGGTGTGCAGGAGGCACCCCAATGGTCAGACAATATTAGGACAAGTTGCTAACAGAGACATGAATATATTTTCATTTCATTTCCACCTACTTCAAGGGCAACAACTTTCATTAAAAACCCATCTTTATCAAATTGCAAAGTTCAATAGAATTTATTCTTCTGTAAGAATTTCTTGTGGCTTGGTTAAAGACAATTACAAACATGTCTGATACTTTCACACATCTTGTTCGTAGACATCAGTATATCTGAATAGGTCTAGTTGAGAAATTCATAGTTTCTGAGCTTCCCCACCTATGTATTCACTGTACATCTAAACAGGGTGAGAGAACAGGCCTGAAAACCAGAATAAAATGCCATAATGGGGCATATCTGCCCCACTGGTTCTTAGCAAAATCTGACTAGTGCCACATGGGGTATCTAAGTCCTCATTCCTCTGCACACATTAGATCTCTCTTTCTCTCCAGAGAGAACCTTGAAGCTGCTGATTTTCTTATTCCAAATGCTGACTGGACTGAAGATTTTCAAACACCTACTGATCCAAGGCTGTCTGAAAACTTCCATTATCAGAAAGAACTGAACTTTTCATGAGGAATTAAAGCTTTGCAACTTCAAGCATCAACACACAATTATGTCATGACTTTCATGCAGGGTCTAGTGCACTGTAAACCACAAGTTTACAGTTCCTGCTGCTGAGACAGAACCTCCTCAGGGACCAGCCAGAGATGATGGAGTGAGCTTCAGTATGAAGCTTTCACAACTCCATTTTCTTTCCCTCTTACTGCAGTCAAAACTTACTAATTTCTTTAAACCTACACAAGTTCTAACTCAGATACAGCTAGTTTAAATTATGTTTATCCTTAACACAACAAAGGACTTTTATCTAAAAGAATCAGGCTCATTTAATATGCTAATTATGGTGCTCAGTCCCCATGCTGATGACATTAAGGACCAATATAACACTAGAAAAAATTCCTACACACAATGGAAACTCATTCAGAGAACAATGTGTGTTCGTGTCTAATAGTTGTAAACTAAATAACTTTGGAATCTTAGATAAACATAAATAAAAAATAATCATAGCACTTCACAACTGAAGATAGCTGGAACTCTCTAGTTTCCCGTATCTTATTAATAAATATTGTGAACATTTTAACATCTCAATAAATAACTTAGATACAACATCTCATTTATTTTCCAAGCTCTTTATGGGCATTTTTCAGTTCCTATTTACTGTGAAAAGGATCTGATACATTATTTCAGTCTAGATTAGTACTTACAGTGTCTTATAATTTTTAGTTCAATAGGATTATTAGTCTTTCACCTAAAGCAAGACATTCCAAACAACAACACCTGTAATTTTTAAGCAAAGAAATTACAGTCATCTTTTGAAATGACCATCACTGTGAGACTGGCTCATTTATCTCCAAGGGATGACTTTATAGCTTTGAGAACTGACAGATTGTTATGTCCTGAAATTCATGTAGGGAATGGTATTGTGGCTGTAAATCACAAGGGCAACTCAGAGAGTGGCCAGAACCCTCTAGAATAATCTTTACATTCCTGTTTTGCTCAATAAGCCTCTTAGTTGAAAGATTACTCATGATGAGTTTTTTTTCTCCAGGACTGGTAAAGGATAGCTCCTGTGTCACTGACAGCTGCTTAATTAAATTTAAACAAGGCTTTTTGTTAGGCATTTATCTGCACTTGTACTCTTCCAAGGACTATAAAGGGCAAGAAACTCAAATCCAAAGTCAATTTGACTTTCGTGATTTGCTTTAGGCATATTTATACCTAAACTGCTAATCTAAAATCCTGGAAGCAACTGTATCAATTAAAATAAATAAATCAAGTTCAATAAATCTATATCTGGATTGGACTAACATTTCAGCAATTATTCAATATTCTGCTTTGTCTGACAGAGATACCCTGCCCTTGTTGACTGAGTCTACTCAAAAATCTTGTTGAAAGTGCAGGTTGCACCACAGTCCAGGATCAAATTTTGGATCCAGGATCAAATTTTTGCATCCTAGATAAACTAAGGAAACATATAGGAATTGGTGACATCCAAGATGAATATACTTTCTTGAAAGATGTACAGGAAAACGTAGAGAATTAAGAATGCTACCCACAGTGCTGTACTGTTTAGTACCCTTTAGCTGTCCTTTTGGAAAGGATGACAGCAGAACATTGAATGAGCCTTGATCCTCTCCACTTAGGGGCCCTTGTTTGGTCCACAGGAAGGCAAGTCCTGCCCCCAGAACTGAGCCTGCTGTAGTGGACAGGTAGGCACATTACTTCTGTAGGGGTTCTGCAAGAGCTTGAATCTTTTAAAAAGAGTCTAGAAGACTGGAATAAAGGTAGTCCCTTCACTTTGTTTTTTTTTTTTTTAATCCAGGAATTCATTCATCCAAGATGTGAGACACTGACTTGAAGTTTTTCCTCTACTTCATTCCTGATGCTCCCAACTTAAGTGGATTCCCCTGCACTGCAAAGTATTTCTGCCCAAGGAAAACACTCTCACTCCCCTTGATACTGCACTGTTGAGGGAAAGAGAAACAATTCACATAATGAAAGGGCTGTCAAGCATTGCAGTGGGCTGCTCAGGAAGTGCCAAAGTCAGTGTCCCTGAAAGTGTTCAAGAAACAGCTGATCATGGCACTCAGTGCTGCTATGATTTCATTGACCAGGTGGTGTTTGGTCAAAGATTGCATTTGATGACCTTGGAGGTCTTTTCCAATCTTAATGATTCTAGGTTTCTAAGCACTGATTCAGCCATCCAGTTCCTGGCTACAGCTACCAATGTAGTAACCTCACTTGTAAATATACATCACAGCTATAGACAATAACACTATGCAAATACAAGACACATCACTTGCATGGGAGATTTTCTACCCCTTAGAAAATAACAATCAGAACCTGAGTGAAATGAATAAAACTCTATGAAAATTACCTTTTTTCCCTGCTTTTGCTATGTTTAGCACACACAAGCCACTTTTGGCGACGTGTAATAGGCACCTCAAAAGTAATAAATTAGAAAAGCTCCAAATGGCTTTTTGGATTTATTTGTTTAGGGTGTTTGCATGAAAGGTGGCCTTGCAAGAAAGCAAAATGGCTGTTCAAGGAAAGTGAAAAATGACCAAAGTTTTGCTGCTTCTAATTTATTTGATAGATGCACTCAGGCTCAAGAACTGCATTTCAGTGATTCTATGTTTTTTTCTTATTTTTATTTTTCTCATTCTCTGAGCTGCAGTGTCCATACCTAAATTTGGCAAAATTTAACTAGTAATGAAACACAGATCCCGTCTGCATCTCCCTTACAGCCTGATTTACTTGATTTACCTGCATTTGTTCATGTTATTTTTTCTTTATTTGCATATCATCTGTTAGGTGGTGCAGTTGTGTCTAAATACTTGCAAATCCCAATTTCCAAAACTAATTTTTATTTATAAACACTTATTATTTCATTGTTATTTATAGCTAAATAAAACTAAAATAACCCATTAACTTTCACATATATGAACAATTTTGTCCAGAAAAGCAAAGAAAACCAAGACTAATTTTGAAATTTTTTTTTTGCAAACAGGTAATACAAAGGGAATTATCTATTCTTAAAATAAGATTTGTATGAAAAGAAAGAAGCATGCGTCTTAATTCTGTATGTCAGTTAAATTGTGCAAGCAGTGTTTGTCCAAAAAGTGAAATGATTGATGGCAACTGGTTGCTAAAATAGAAAGAAATACAGTTTGAATTCCAGTGTATTTTCTTTTAAATACACTATTTTTTTTTCAGAAAACGTCCTGCGGCAGCATGTGTGAGCATCGGTACACACCTGCAAAGTCCTAATAAAGATAAGTTCATGGGCTACATTACATTGTAGAGATCAACCTTGAGTACAATGGTGAAGAATCAGACTTGAACAATTTATTTTTACATTACCCAAATATGTGCTGTTCAAATGTATATCTGCTTGTTTTACAGTTTAGTCCTCAGAAAGATTAGTAAGCAGTGTACATAATGTGATTTTTTGAGGTTTTCTGGGTAGAAAAAGGAAAGAACTGAGAAAAGGAACTGGGAAAAGTAGTGTGATTCTAATACATAGTAAAAGAAACTAAAATATGAAAATAAATACTAAAATACTTCAGTATAGTACATTATTTTATATATTTGCCCTAAATAAGACTCACTTTGGTATATTTGGCTGTTTGATTTTTTCTTTTCACTTCAGCTTTCTAAAAATTTGGATGTCAGAAGCTGCAAGGCTGAACAGTTAGAGACAATTATAAGGGACTGGAAAATCCAAATAAAAGATATCACAATATGGAGTTTCTAACCTTTAGGCTTCTGTGTCCCCATTTAGACTTAAATAATTTCTATCTGACAGAGACTGGGTGATCAAAAGAATTCATGCTAGTGTATTATCTAATGGTTTATTAATATCTTCATTACAGAACCTTACTAAATGGCCCAGAAAGAGTTAAAGGATAGTATGAACACCAAAGCTACAACTCAAGCACCTTTTCAGGAACTTATAGATAATGTTATGTACTTACACAGATATACTGATTTTATGAAATATTTAAATGTGGTTTGATGTTACTGCACAAAGTAGTACAGGGTCATGCTTGGGTCCCTGTGTTCTTATGATCCTGCTATATAAGAAGCAGTTATTTATATAATTTCACTGAATAAAGTCCCATTGCACTCTATGATTTTAGACGTGGCACTCCACAGATTTTTACACCATAACAAGAGCTATGAAACAACACTAGGTATCTATGAGTAACAGCACTTACAGTGATTGTAAAAGCTATTAAAATGCAGGCAACCATAATTTCATAATGAAAAAACCAGGCCTGAATGGATAAAGAACATTTTTCATCTCTAATCTTTTATTTTATTGTCCTGGAGCTTTTATACTGCATCTCCCTTTTCTAGTGATTGCTGCACTCTGAGTCCTGTAGGTCAAACTCAAGGGACTGTGTTTCATAAAAAAATCAATTCTCACAATGTTTTTGCTGCAGTTTTAAGAGGTACACTAAGTCTGCACCTTTGAGAAAATGTAACTAATTAAATTGTTTTAAAAATGAGTATGTTTGAGAACTTCACTGGTCTACCCATAAGACAGAGGTATTTCTATGAATATTCCAGCCACTTTAATACCATCATTGCTAAACAAAAGGAAGAGTGTCCTTCATCCAGTCCATCTAATTGCACAAGTCAAACTACTCTTTTAACTCACTCCTTTAGGACAATTGCTAGTATTTTTTTTCCTTCCTATATTTACATTTTTTTCCCCAAATTGTATTGTTACAAAAGAAGATAAATTCTTTAATTTTTATGTCTCTGATCCTTCAGACATATTTCTTACATAGTTCCTCATGCATGTTGCTTGCTGTAGAGGAGCTCTGTGCAGCATCAAGTTGTTATAAACAGATGGACTGGAAGAAATGGACCATATTTTTCGATGATGTAGCTACAGATAACAAATATATATATACATATATCTGTATCAGAGTGTAAGCACATATCTTTATACTGACACAAAGATTTATTGGAAATACTAAAGAGATTTGGAGAGTTAAACCTCCTCCTTCCAAAAGCAGTAGATAACAGGACACACACATGATGCTGCTGGAGAAGTAGCTGCAGGGTTATCAGTAGATATCCTGAGTTCTTGGCACAGCTTTAGTCAGCTTTGTCTACAACAATATCCACTCAGGGTATATACATACATTCCTAGGTCTATGAGAATAAAAGCTTATATATATAGTTGAGTCTTCCTTAAATACCCAGAAAGAACAGGCATATTGCTGGGGAGGTGTCAATCCATGAGACAATTCACCCAGCCCAAACCTTTTTCTTCCTATATATAACTGAAATTCAGAGCTGCAAATGCAAAAAATACAATAAGGGAAAAAGGATACAGGCATACAAGGCTTCTGTTTGGGCCTTTAATTTTATCAGATACAATTCTTATTCTTCCATTTTCCTGAGTAAGCAATAAGTGTATGTGTATAGGCAACTGGCTAAAAGACCCATGAGCCAGTGAATGAAACTGAACCGTGGTCTGTAATATTTTTATTTTATCATAAGTGCAATTGCTAAATATGTATCTCTCCAGTTTCATGCAGAAGGATTTTTTTGCAAGGTGACTATATCACAGATGTATCAAACAGAATAACAGATGAACTCTGATGAAAGCTCTTGCAACAGGATGTGGTTTTAAAATACATGGCCCTAAAATTCCAGTAAAACTCAGATACTGTTTTGGAACAACCATGTAAGTTTTCAATTAACATGAAGCAGTCCCTAAATTGTGCATTTTACTACATTAATCAAGCTCAAATTTTAGCTGCAATGTAAACTCTTCATAAATAATACACAAACTAGAAGTTCTCTGTCATCTGTACATGGAGTCCATTGATATAAAGAGCACTCTGTATATCTGCTTTAATAAGAAATCACTAATCAAGATCACCAAAGGCTAGACTGAAAAGCACAAGAACAACAGGCATGCTGGAGGCAATGTTGGTGTGCTAATGTTAAGTGCCATGGTGTCTCACTCTCCAGAGCCCTTCCTGAAAACAGAGCTCAAAGCTTCTGTAGCTGTCTGGCACAGCTGAAGTCTCTGCACTTACTGAGTGCAGATGTGTCTGTCTCCCTGGAAACTGATGAACCTTGAAGTCCAAAATTGTTTGGCTTTTTAGTACCTCAGTGGCCTACAACTACTTAAGTAACTTTGAGAATTGAAATAAAAAACCCAAGGCTTCCTTCTAACTGAGCTGAATTCACATAGTAACTGAACTCTCAATATGTCTAATTAATTTAGACTTGTCCCAAGTCTTGAAGAGCAATTCTTTAAGTTTGTATAAGTTTGTTAAAAAAAACCCAAAAACCTATTTTTTGCTTTACAGTCTGTTGGGAAAGGATAACATGGGTGGAAATAGAGTCGACTGATAACGTTTAGCCTGCAAATGGCTGTAGAGTTATTTTGTACCAATCTAGACTGCTCTCCATCAAATAAATAACCGAGTGACAAGTTGTGACTGAGTCAAGTGACAGCAGATATGTATTTTTGGTAACAGGCTCCTGAACAACCACATTGTTCAATGATCAAATGGTGCATTGCATGGTGCAGATACATTTGGCTCTGTGAATAACACTGCATGTATTTTTTATGCAGAATTTTATGAATACAACTGCATACACTATGAATATTTAAGGACCATATGCAGGCTGGATCATCAATTGAGAGATGCCCTTCACTTAGATCTCTATGTAACAAATATAAATATTTATTACATTGTACTTGTAATAACATCATTTATAATAATAAAACATGTACAGCTGCATCAGCATTTTCTTTTATATTCTGTCTAGCATAGAAAATAATTCTCATCTGAAAACTTGGTAACTAATGTCAAGGAGAGAATTATTTCTGCCAAGTAGGGACAGCATGAAGATGATGACAGAAGAACTTACCCTCAACAAAAAATATTTCTGCAACATTAATAAATAGATGTAAGAGTTTTCTGTTTTTTATTAGTGAAGTCTGTTGAATAACTATGATTAAGACAATAAAATCAAAACAAATAAATTCAAATCAAGAAAATAAAATAATAAAATCTGATTTAGACCACATTATCAATATGTGAGAAATTCACAGCAGTGATGAGTCTGAAAGCAGTATTCACTTTAGTACTGCACTGCTCTCAGGATATTCTTCTGGTCTCATGAGGCAAGCCTTATTTACTCAGTCTAAAATCTCTCCAAATAAGATACAAACTTCAGTTTGCACAGCTAAGCAAAAAACTCTAGACCTGCACGTTCCCAGACACTAAAGATTTAGTGCTGACTGTGGATTCTGCTCTTAGAAAAACATGAAAAACTTGCCATTACTTTAACTCTGTATTTATGTTGCTGGATTTTTTCACAATAAATATATTTATACTTTTCATGGGCAATATTATCCAAAATCTGAATAAATCCACTATGCCTTCATTTCACAGCATCCTTCTAAACCTCAGCAGGGTCTTTCAGATAATGTAAATATTATCCTGTTTATCATACTAAAAAGAAAATTTGATTTTTCAAGTCACAGCAGATACAAGCTGAATAGAGCTTAGCACTTTTTCCAAGCACCTTGGGCATAAATAGCTAATCAATCATATTTAATCAATATGTTGTTCAGCCATGCAGATTCCCACGTCTATAATTCCAGCTTTATTCAAATGATCTTTAGTCTCAGTACGTTCTTCATTGATTTTTTTCTTACCCAGAAAAGGCATAGAAATAGATAAGTGCTACATCTTAAAACTTAGAAATACCACTTTAGAAAACAACAAGAAAAAGAAAGTAATCCCTGTTACCTATTTTTATATCCAATATGTTTCACTATTTTAAGGTTTGGAATAACCTTGAAAGTCTTCTTAGTTGTCCAGGCCCCACTCTCATTAACAGTGTCCTACTATGATTATAGGAATGGGCTTCAAGAGTATAAATTGCTCACTTTAGCATATTTATTATAGCAGTAGCACAGGAAAAAACAGGCCCTGAATAGGAAGTTTAGGTCTTTATATAGTTTCCATCTACATCCAGGAATGGCAGACAGAATGGATTTAAAAGCACAAAGAATTCCCAAAGCCTCCGCAACTGCAATTTTGTGGATTGCAGGCACGTGTAAATGTTGATTATTCTTTTTAAAATCTTGAAGTGTGACAAAATGCCTCTTATTGTTAGTCTTTTCATTGTCTACATTGGCACTGAATAAGCATGAGCATAGCTGTTTCAGTTTGAAAACTATTGAAAAATGTAAATAACTCATTGATCTTTGAATAAACAGTTGAATGTGGCATTTGCTTTCGTATTAAATAATTTGAAATGAGAGGAAAAACTGCATGACATTAGAAGCACAATCTATCTTATTGTGTGGTTCTTTTCCAGTGACTTTGTAAAAGCACTGTTCTCCACCTATTTCAGAAGATAACAAGAATCTGTGCCTGGCTGGTTTGATCAGTGAACTGAGAGGCGAGAGAGAAGATTTGCATTTAAAATTGCTCTTTAATCTGGCTGTCCTAGACCTAAGAGCTGTTGCAGCTTCACAGTGTCTTGACAGACCGGCCTATTCCTTGCAAACAAATTATATATTTGTTTGTAAAAGCAAGAAGCTTATCTAAGTATTCATATTATGATGAGTGGCTTTCTGTGCAGAAGTCCTCTTTTTTATCCAAGAGTGAAAATGCAAGTGGAGGTAAAATACAAAAGCAATGTGTATTTTAGTCTCAAACGTATTCCATTTTGGTAATTCTTTCCATCTGGAGTAAGGAACAAGTGGTAAGTCACTTCAAAATTCACATCAGACCTCTTATCAAGGCTCTCCATAGCTTCTAAAAAATGTGAAGAAAAATATCACTAGACAGCTCATTACGAGCTTTTGATTCAGAAGGAAAAAATATAGACCCAGTGTCAAATACCCTCCAAAACAGGATCAGAAACCAACAGTAGTTTTGGCTTAGATTTGGATTAAGCACCCTTCTAATATTTAGCTTTAATTTTGAGTAGAAAAGTGTGGATGCTCATATCAAAATATACTATGCAGAACACTGCCTTTGCCCAGTCAAGCTGCCCCATCCCTACAAGTGTTGAAGGTCAGGCTGGATGAGGATTTGAGCAACCTGGTCTAGAAACCCCCATGGCAGGGGGCGTGGAACTAGATGATCTGTAAAGCCTTCCAACTCAAACTATTCTACTATTCTATGATTCTATTATTTATTGCTTCAATTGTAGCAGACCTACTCAAGTACTCTTCACTTCTGTATAAATCATGAATCTCAATCTATCATGCCTATTGCCTGTTTCACAAGTTGCCAACAAGACCTTAGCCTTTAGAGCACCCTCAGGTCCTCCTCCCCAGGGCTGCTTTGCAGCAGGTCAGCTCTCAGCCTGTGCTGGTGCCTGGCATTATTCTTCCCCAGGTGCAGGACCCTGTATTTGTCTCTGCTGAGATTCAGACAGTTCTTCTCTGCCCATCTCTCCAGCTGTCAAGGTCCCTCTGAAGGGCTGCACAGCCCTCTGGAGTATCAGCCACTCCTCCCAGCTTTGTGTCATCAGTGAACTCACTGAGGAGGCATCTGTCCCTTCATCCAAGTCACTGATGAATACCTTAAACAATACTGGGCTCAGTATTGAACCTTGGCAAACACCACTGGTGACAGGCCTCCAGCTAGACCCTGTGCCACTGATCACAACCCCTGGGATCTGCCATTCAGCCAGTTCCCAATCCTGCCTACCCATGTACCTGTTATATTGGGTTTGTGTGGCAAACTTTTGGTAGTGAGAGAGGGGGCTGCAGGGGGAGCTTCTGTGAGAAGGTGCCAGAAGACTTCCCCATGTTCATCAGTGCCAATGACAGCCAGCTCCAGGACAGAACCAGCACTGGCAAAGGCTGGGCCAACCAGAGTTGATAGTAACACCTCTGTGATAACATATTTAAAAAGAAGAAAAAAAGAAGGTATTGCTCAGATGTAATTGTGGCCAGAGAAGAGTGGAGTGAGAAGAACATGTGAGAGGAACAGTTCTGCAGACTCCAAGGTGAGTGCAGAGGCAAGGGGCAAGAGGTGCTCCAGATGTCAGAGCTGAGATTCCCCTGCAGCCCCTTGTTCAGCCCCTGTTCCCCTGCAGCCCATGGAGGGCCATGGGGATGCAGAGATCCACCTGCAGCCCTTGGAGGAGACCCACACTGGAGCAGGTGGATGCCTGAGATGAGGCTGTTACCCCATGGGAGCCCTGTGCTGGAGCAGGCTCCTGGAGGGAATCTGCAGACCTGTGGAAGGAGGATCTCATGCTGGAGCAGGTGTAGAACTCCTTTCCATGAGCAGCAGCAGAAACAACCTGTGATGAACTGACTGTAACCCCTATTCCCTGTCTCCCTGCACCTGGGGACGGGGCAGAGCTGGGAAGGAGATGGGGGCATGGGAGGGGAGGTGTTTTTTAGGTCTTATTTTGCTTCTCATTATCATGCTCTGATTTTGTTGGTAATAAATTCAATTAAAATCCCCAAACTGAGTCTGTTTTTCCCTTGATAGTATCACTCACTTTGGTGAGTGATTTCTCTCCTGGTTTTCATCTCAACTCATAAATCTTTCGTTATATTTTCTTTCCCCTGTCCAATTGTGGAGGGGAGTGATAGAGATGCTTTTGTGGGTGTCTTGCATCCTGTCAGTGCCAACCCTCTACAACTATCCTGTCTCAACCCAACATTTTTCTCACTTTTACAACTCTTGGTCTCACCCTGACCTCGCCAGGGATGTGAGCACCTGCGTGTGGCTGCAGTTAAAGCACAACACCAGGTCACAAACCCCAAAAGCTGCACGGCAGCTGCCAGTTACACTCTCCATCCAGATTCACACCCAATTAACTGCTTTTAAAGTGAAGAAGGTCCCCATAGTAATTACTTTCTCTTTGCATGTATTTTCTAATGTTAGTACCTCCTCTTCCTGTGGCTAAGAAGTTCCTCTAAGATACTGTCTAGGCTGCAGTCAATAGAAAGCAAGTTTCAAAGGCAAGTAACGAAAAAGGCATGAGGTGAATCACTCCTCCTTCCTCCTCCAGCCCTCTTTTCTGAAAGTTGTTCCAAATGTTTTTCCCTCTGGCTAGGTCTGACATTCAAAATGTTGCACATGAATATATTCACCACAATGACAGGACTTTACTTTTCTTGAGACATCTGTTTTTATGAATTCTCAGAAAGGCCATCAGGAAACCTCAAAATATTTATATAGTGGATAATCCAAACTTTTAAATGCTTATCCAAACCGATTTGAACAGTTAGATGTTTCAAGGTCAAACAGTCAATACAATCTCTGATTAGTAGTGCTCAGCAAATGATTTTTTTCAGGAAATGCTGTCTAAACATTTTTAAAAAAACTGTTTTAGCCATTCGATTCTATTTCTTGAATTCACCTTCAGATCAGCATTCGAGTTCCTATATTTCATTAGAGCAAACAAAAATACAGAATATGGCTACTCACAATAAATGACATTGCATTTATATGTACCACTAATCAAACCAATGGTGCTTGCAAATAGTAGGAAAAAATGGTGTGAAATACTGTAATCAAAAATGAAAAATATAAACTCATAAGGAAATTCTAATACATTTCTGGGTTGCTTAGAAGCAGGAAAAAAAAAGTAAATTGGAAAAATTATTCATTATAAATTAGTTTTTCATCTGTAGGATTAAGGGGGAAAGAACAACAATCATACATGACATTTGCTGCAGGTCCACAAATAGATTCATTTGCTTTTAGTGTCCAGCCAAGTATCTGATTTATTATATGGCTTACTTGGGAAGAAAAAGTGTGTTGATTACTTTCCACAAAATAAAAATATTTTCCCTAAAACATCATTTTCAATATTATATGCAGGTATGTGACAGTGAACTTTTCCTTCTACCACCATAGCATCAGAGTTCTAGTTATTATCTCAGCCCATAAGATACCAAAATTATTTAGACTGAACTTACAAACTTCTATAAAATAACAAGAAATTTTCATTGAAAACTGGTGCATGATAGCAAGCTCATATATTCTTAGCTGTGGAATATAGATGCTGAAAGGACACAGGAGATGGAAGATCTCCAAATTGTGAATTTTGACCTATAAGGCAGCACCTTTTTTTGCTGCTATTTAAGAAGGGGGAAAAAACCCACAAACACGTATGTTTGTTTTTATTGGGCTAATGTATCACAAATTAAACTAACTATTTTAATTGCATCTATGTTTTGTGCTTCTGAAATTGTGGGCATTTCAAAAATATGGGGAACTGGCTCTGAATGCCTTCCTAACCTGGATAATCCAGCTGCCTTAACTTCTCTCTCATTTTGCTTTCCATACATTTACCATCCAGAAAAAGTGCAAGAAATGCTCCCTAGAAGATGCTTAGTACTCTAGGACATTTACTAGTACTGTAAATGAAGAAAGAAATTATTTCAATTATAATCCTAATTTTACATGACAAAGGTTCTGTATCTGCACAGAATGGAAGGTCTCATACATTTTGATACTAACAGACAATAACACACTGTCAAGGAAATGCATACTTATGAAATTCCATTTCTTAGCAGGACTTTTAGCTCATTCATTAATGGAAACTGTGTTGAAGTAAATAATAGAGGAGTGACTTTTTTCCCCCTCCTTTCTTGCTGCAGTTGCTCAGTTGTGATTCCTAGAATTAACAGAATGTGCATCCCTGATTTGAAGCAGACATGACGCTACAAATACACACGGTAGAGTGAAGCTTTAACAACAAAAAATAATTTCTGATTAATTTTCCTTTCTTCTGTTCTGGGAAGACTATTAATTGAATAAAAGTGCATCTTTCCCTGGTGGTAGGATTAGGGAGTAAATTGGATGTTCATCTTACTCTTGGACTTGCCATAGCCGGAAAAATTCAGACATATTTGATAGCACTTTCTTCTCTATTTGGATATCTGTTGTTATGGTGATAGTTCCAGGAGGAAACATTAATGAGGATGACTTGAAAGCTTTGATGTGTACAGCACAATTATTTTTAACACCTCATAAGAAAAGGTGACAGTCAGTTAGTACTGCTCCTGGCTAAAGATAAATCATTGTATCAGCTTTCATGAAAACTACCTGAATTTCTATTTGTTATGTATCTGTAACACAGTGTTGAATACAAATATGTAATAAAAAGGATTTGGAACAACAGCATGCCTTCCCCCCACCTCCTCATGTTCTCACAAAGGATATAAGCTGTTATTCTTAGGAACTTGGTTACAGTAAATACTGATTTTAAGTATATAATATAAATTTTAAAATATTTGTATTGCTCTTTTGTGACACCCCAAGAACTATCCAGCATGAGCTCTCATATCCATAAGTAGGCTGTGAACAAATCTCCAAACCCCCATTGCCGAGCACAGGCCTGCAGACACACTGCATCACCCAGACTGCCCAGGGAAACGCGTTAGAGACACAGGAGCATCTGTTGCATCTCGGAAGGGCTCCATGTCCATGACAGAGCTTGGCTCACCCCCTGTGCAGGAGGGCATTACTTACATAGTCCTCGTAGGGCTCGTGCGCGGGCGGCGGGGGCGGTCTGTACCCCGGCACGGACGGGGCGCCCCTGGCTCGCGGCGTGGGGACGCCCCTGGCCACCGGTGGGACGGGGAGCGCTCCGCGTGTCACCGGCGCTCCTCGGGGTGCTTGGGCACCTCGTCCCGGCAGCGGGGGGGGAATGGCACCCCCACGGCCCCTGCGGGGAGCAAAAGGAACGATCACTCCGGTGTGTTCAGTGAAGGAAGACACGCCCCATTTTAAAGGCTCTCACGTTTTTACTACTATTTAAAGCATCATCGTGTAACTCTGGGGTTTTGGCAGCTACAATGTCAAGCACTTTTAGGCAACATCTCAGGCAGAACTCATATTATGGAAAGGCATTATTTTTAAACTACCCAGTGCCTTTTGCACCTGATCCTCTTGTTGCTTGTACTAATAAAATTCTGAATCATTGCAATTCACAGGGTTGCAGAATTAGTCCAAAGCAGTTCTAGAAGATGAAGAAAACGAGGAACCTCTTCCATTGCTATCAAAATATTTTACAAGAGCAGTCACCACTCTCATTTTCATGCTTATTGGTGGGTGAGAGAAATGGATTGGCAGAAGATATTGTAGGACAGCAGAAACTTTCAAGGCAAAGTAGAGGAAGAATATAAAAGGAGAGGAATAACTTCTTCCTGTCTAATTTAGTTCAGCGCAAAGGATTGGTAGTGTGGGATTCTACCTTCCCCCACTGCACAGAGAGAACAGAGCATACAGAGAAGCATGGAAAGATGTTTAGCATCTTCCGGGCTATTTATGCTGTAACTCCCTTGCTGTATACAAATTAGTAAGTCAGAAGAAGCTGTTACTGTTTAAAAAGACTTGTATCTATACCATATCATGAAAATGGATAAATCAGGGTAGCAGTCTGTGAGTTTTGTTTCAGAGCAATATGCTCCTGGGTGTGCTGTCTTTTTGGAAGACTGTGAATGCCAGTGTAACAACCCTGCATGACACCCAGATCCCCAGTTGTGAATGGAACTCAGGTCTTCTGTAGCAGTAGGAACTGTGGCTTGCTCCCTGCTGAGACAACCAAACCCATGGCATTAGCTTGTGATGTTGTTATTTACTACAAGTTTCAGTAGCTGATTTTAGACTTGCAGAATCAGTGGATGGTTTGTGTTGGAAGGGACCTTCAGAGATCCTCCAGTCAAAACCCCATGCCTTGGGCAGGGACATCTTTCACTAGATCTAATTGTTAAAGACATGCCCAACTTGACCTTGAACACTTCCAGTGACGGGGCACCCACAACTTTTTCCAGTGTTTCTTCCCTATGTCCAACCTCTTTTCATTTAAGACTGGCAAAAAGACTCTTGCTCTTCTTAGCCCTCTTTATATATGGAATGGCTGCAATGGGGTATCCCCGGGGCCTTCTCTTCTCTGGGCTGAGCAACCCAGCTCTCTCAGCCTGGCTTTGTAAAGGAGAGGTGCTCCAGACTTCTGACCATTTTTGGTCTTCCTCTGGACTTGCTTCAACAGGTTTTTTTAATATTCTCCTGGGATTTTTGACTGGAAAAAAGGGAAGGCATCCATGATCACAGGATCTGTCAAACTGATTAAAACATTTGGGTATTTTGCAGGAATTAGAGGCCAGAACTCTACCGATTATGCTTTGAACCCAATTTAAAAGCTGCTAGTTTGTTGCAGTGACATTCTGAAAAACATTATTAAGTCAAGCTGTTCAGAGATCATGAATGTAAGGAAGACTGAGCCCAGACACTATCTGAGTAGAAGATGGTGATGAATGCCAACTGCAAAAAATTCTGCAAAAAATTCTGTGTAAGTAAGTGCATCATACTACCAATTAAAAAGCTCATGTAGGAAAAACTGATGGTAAACAAGACAGACACCCTCAGGGAAAAAACCTCAGAGGTCATAGGAAAGATCAGCCCATTCAATTACTGAACAACTTCTTTGTCAGCATAACATAAGGCACCCCCATATCCTATTTCTTCCAAAAAAAGAGTCCATTTTTTAAGACTCATCTTGAAATGACCTCTATGGAGAGAAGACTGGAAGCAGCTAGGTAGCTTAGATACTTGAGGTAATGAAGTTTTAAGGGTTCACAGGGAAAAACAAGTCTGAGAGAATGTTCTAAGATTTTACAGTGGCTTTAATAATAAGCAGAGATACATGTTATTTAGATATGAAAAAATGCTTGGGCACATTCACACCCCAATGTTTTTAGATTATGCCAATCAAATTCACTTAAAACTGATAACCCACCAACACATAACATATAATGAAGTTTATATAGATAGGTATATTTGTATATACACACAGTATAGCTGTAATATGTATAAAAAGTAATTATTTGGCAAATAAAGTTCCACCTAGACTATGAGGCCTTCTCTGACTACACTATTATTTTGACCAAATATTTTTTGCTACTGACCATACTGCCTTAGTACTAGCATAAAAGTATTCTTAGAAATATCCATTTCCTGTCTTCATAATCTGCTCTCATTTGTTGTCACTCACTGTGCCCGGTGACCTATAGATCAGAAAATCTGAAACAATATAGACCACGCTGGTTATCAGAAAACAAATATTTTGATTTTCTGACCAGGATATGTATGTAACGGTCTTTTTTTTTTTTTGAACTATGGGGTTTTTTTACTATTGCTTAGATTTTGTAAAGCTATTAACATAATAGCTCAGGTTACCAGACCTTGAAGGAGCTGCAGGTGGCACACGGATCCCTCTTCCTCGAATGCCCCGTCCGCGTGATGAATCCTCAGAACCGTTCAAGTACGAAAGCTCTCTCAGCTGCTCCTGGCGAATTTCATCATTATAATCCTGAAATGCAAAAGGTGGAACTTTCTGAAACTCTGTATTTTGGCTGAGCTGCCAAACCACCCAAACCAGAAATTCTGTGGATGATATTTTGGTGAATTGTTTTGCATTATCACTGTTATGCTGAAAAATTGTACAAGTGGGAGTGGACAACTGCCTATAATATATGGACAGAAAAATGTATATGTATGGGTAGTGAAGATGGTCATAAAAAGCATGAACATGCAAAAAAACCCACAAAAAGCATAGAAGGCATAAACACAGAGAAATGTATCTCTATGCAAAATGCAGATGGACTTTCATATACAAAAGGTACTAATTTCAAGCAAATTGTAATTGGACCAAAAGAAAGCCTTTTATATATATTTTTTTTTTGTAAACTTCCCTAGTTACCTTTATGCACTTAACACAGAAATTCTACCTTATTTTGAACATTAGCATGACTGGATGATTTAATTCAATACCAATTAGAATTACAGAATGTAGAATTCACTTATTTTGTATATCCTGAAACAGTCAAGTAACAAAGTATGTTTACTATAAAAAAAAATTAAATTAAATAAAATAGGCCCATTTTAAGTCAACAGGGTATCGACTTCAGCACTGCAATTTCTGTTGGCTCAGTAAATGGAACACCAGATGAACTTCCTTTTCTCACTGATACAAAATAGAATCGCACACTCATAAAATGGTTTGCGTTGGAAGGAACCTTAAAGACGTAATTCCAAGCCTTCTGACATGGACACTGTGTTGATTTCCTCTTCATTGGAATGCATTATTGGGTGAGGTGATCCTTGAATATTAACTATGTCTATCAGGCCCCTCTGCCTTCCAGGGCTCGGTCCTACTGTACTCCACTGAGCAGTTCCCTGGAGAGAGCCAAGTCTGCTCTCCTCAAGTCCAGGCCAGACTTTGCTGTGCATTCTCCTCCCTGCCCTAAGGCTCTTGAATTCCATAATTTCATGGTCACTGCAGCCCAGGCCCACCTTGAGCTTCACCTTCCCCACCACCCCCTCCCTGTTGGTGATAACAAAGTCCAGCATCTCCCCAGTGGCTTCCCTAGCACCAGGAGAAGGAAGTTATCCTCAATGTATTCCAGGAACGCACTTGCCCTGCTGTGTTTTCCCTCCAACAGATCTTGTGGACATTGAAGTCCCCATGAGGACCAGTGCTTGTGAACCTGAAGCTGCTCTTTTCTGTCTATAGAGTGTCTCATTCACTATAATACATAATAATGGACATGTTTACTTTATGTTTGTCCAAATTCCTCTGTCAGAAATTCCTTTTTTTTTTAGCTTCCTTCCATTTCATCCAGCTTTTTATGGGCTGATCACTGTACTGAAAATCTGCTGCAGCAGCCAGCTCACTGGCAGCACAGCTGTGTGATAACTAATTATTGTTTCAAAACAGAAACATTATTGAATTTCAGCTCTTCTGTCCTTCCATCCCTCCACAAGCAACTGCCATTGACTGTCATGCAAGGACCTCAAAATGCATTACAAGTGACAGCTCTTTCAGACAAGCTGAAGACCAAGTAAATGGTGAATCTGAACTGAGGCCTTGCTCATTCCTTCTTCCACCTAAGGAGGTCCAGGAAATCTGTTTAAAGATATGATCCTGATCCTGCTGTGTTCTAAGAGTGTAGGTCTGGTCACAATTTCCTTTCTAAATTCTAGGGACTGTAGCTGGAGAAAAATCTATTACTGAAATTCAGAAAAGAACCCTATTTTTACAATATAGTGCGTGATAATTACAGCAAAATCATAATTAAAAATAAAATAATCTAATTTATTAAGGTAATCCCTAATTTGATCATAGAATAGATAATGGCTTTCATTTCATACCATCCCCAAATATTTTTGAACATTTTTCTATCCTTCTAACATGAATCATAATAAACCAAAGACATCTTCTAAATCAATGTTCTCTGTAAAATACAGAGGGAAAAACAGAATCAGTGAGATCACATTTACAGCAATTGTTGGAACAGGTACCATCTACTGTGCCCTCTTAATATCATCTGTTATTCATACTGGCTTTACAAGGATTAGGACTTCAAACTTGCTGATTGAGTTTACCCTCCAGATTCCACACTGGTACTGACACCAAACTTCATTAATAATGTAGGTACATCTTGTAAGAGGAAAATGTGGGAGGGAAAAAAAAAAAAAAGGACCTGCAAGGGACAGAAATTGGAATTTCTGTGTTGCTGCTTTAACCCCTCTCTTTTGGAATATTGCTGTGTAAATGAATTCTACTAGAAATTGCCTCAAAGAAACTATTACTCCCTCAGGTAAAAATATAATTTAAAATCTTAGTATTGACAAAACAGAAAATACAAATCGAATTTATAATGTACAATAAGATCTGCAAAACTGCTCCATTCTGTTATGCAATGCCCTTAGTTTTTGTGTGCAGGTTCTTTGCTGCACAATCAGTTAAGAAACAGTATATTTTGAAATGACAAGGTAAAGACAGCAAAGTACTCCCAAAGGAAGATGCTGGGACAGGCCTCTTGAAAGAGAATGATTTTATTAAAAATATAACTCTATAAAGATAATTTATCTTACAGGTTCCTTAAAAAGCATAATAAGAATCATAATTTCTAAACATGAAACCTGAAATTATCAGCATAAATTCTCATTTTGCCTCTTCCCTTAAACAGAAATATAACGCTGAATTAATCTTTCATAGCTGCTACAAGTATAGCTAGAGTCAGGGTATCTATCCTGATGAATATTTAATACATCTGAGTTCAGAGCTCAGCACATGAGCAAAATTATGCTGCCGATGTTTCATATATAACTAGTCCCAAAAAAGAGTACATGATGTTTCAAGGTATACCTATACTGAACACAGTACAAGGAAGTAGCTACACACTACAGCAGTATATTTTGTTTCAGGAAAAAAATCCAAAAAACAACCTCCTTTTTATGTTAAAATAAGCTCATGAAAAATGTCCTGTACTTTATAGCTTTTCTTATAGCTTTCTAATAGTCTATTCTTGCAGCTGATAATCTACATTGACCTATGTATTTTGCTCTTGTTTCTATCCCTAAAGACATTACTACCTGTAAGCAGCTTTTTCAATTGTTGCTGATAAGGAGGCTGCAATTGACTTGCATCATGGTGGTCAGGACTATGTCCTTAACATACATCTTGACTTTAGAAATGTGAAGGATTTTCAACATCAACAAAATCATAGCATCCAAAAATGGCTACCAAAAATTGCCATGTTTATATAAACGCCTAAAAAACCAAATTACATGTTTAGATAAAATATTCAGTAGTCCAGAAAACATCAACATCTTTACCCCAAATTACCACAATTACATTTATTAATGAAGGTTTGTAGTGATTAATTAGGTTGGTAGCCTTGAATGTTGTAGGAACAAAAGAAACCCATGTGCAGGTTTTCCACAGGAAATCAGTCTGGCTGGTAGCAGCTCACCCACAGGCCCCAGCAAAGAGGGGAAAGAACATAAGCTGCTAGAGAACTCAGTAAACCATTCTGGCAAAAAAAAAGCAAAGTATGATGCAAGTTGCAAAACCTGATCTGAATTAACAAGAACATGTAGTGAGAAGAGTAGGGAAGAGAGTTAATATAGAAATCAAAGGCACAGAAGGACCAAAAGGATTTGGGGAATATGTATCTATCATTAGCATAACAAAGGCTCATAGAAGTCAAGGATAAATCAATCCTTAAAGGACTGTGATCTCCTGTCCTGATGTACTCTGCCCATTTAAGTTCTATTATAATTCTATTAATAAATATCATTACTCTTATCTGTGACAGATGAATTTCCTTCTTACCAGATTGTGAGGCGAAAAGTAATTTAGGTTACATTCCAACTACCTTAAAAATGCGGAGTTATACATGTCAAATCTAAAATGATAATCACAATATTTCACACTGACAATTCTGAAGCATGAATAAGGCACTCTTTCACTCCCACACATGTAATATCCTCTGAAGCTCTGTGTTGCCAGCACAGAGCACCACATTCCCAGACATTTATTTGCCCATCCTGCCACACTCTCTTCCTGTGCTCAGGGAGCAGAAAGGGAACAGGAGATGGATTTGGACTCCTGCAGCATTTCTGCATCCTGCCCAGCTCCTTGCATCAGCAAAAGAATTCCAGGGCTCTGTGTATTTGCACAGATTCACTGAAGCTAGACAATCTCCCCTAAATTCTGCTGGTGCTGCCTTGGGGCTATTTTCAGGCAGCTTAAATTCCAATTAGGCTACAATTTCCATTGAGTACATGCTTCAGAAAACTCACAGCCAGAAAATGGGACACAGAAGACACAGTGAAATTTAGGTGGAACTAGGTGATGGGAATTTGGCCTTTTTGTTTTGTTTGGTTTTAGATACATTCTAATTTTGGACACTAACAGAGACATTGTCCACATGCCCCTTCTGTATATGGGAAAGCACTAAAAAGCACTGTGAAAATAACTGGTGATGAGGAGTTCCTGGAGTCCCTGCTTCTTTGTGTTCTCTGTGTCCTTACAATGGTAAACTGTGCTATACTTCAGCTTCAGAGCATAATGAGAGCCACTTATCTGGACTCATGGGGTCAGGATCTGCAGTTCAGTACACTGAAGAGGCCAAGAACCCTGGAATTTCCACTTTTTACTTGAATGCTTTAATATCAGGCTGTTACAAAAAAGAATAGTACGGGCTGCTCAGTACTTGAAGTATTTGACAAACTAAATCCTGAGTTGACAAGAGATATGTGGCATTTCCTGTTACTTTTTTACATTTTAAACTCCTGTTCTAACACTCTAGTGTACTCATATAAATATTGAATTTCTTTCTGCACACATCAATAGCATTTATCAGTGTCAGGTTAGTAAACTTAGAACAGTTGTGCCAGGTAGATTGGATAGCCCTCTCCATCACCTGAAACTTGGGTGAGACAGTGCCTGAGGTGGGCATGTAAATTAATTGCTGCACCTGGGTCAGGGGAGCCCCTGGTATCAATCCAGGCTGGGGGAATGAACAGATCCAGAGTAACTCTGATGGGAAGGACCTGGGGGTGCTGGTGGATGAGAGGCTGGCCTGGCAATGTCAACTTGCAGCCCAGAAAGCCAAACGTGTCCTGGGCTGCACCAAAACCGGCGTGGTCAGCAGGGAAAGGGAGGGGATTCTGCCCCTCTGCTGCACTCTGGTGAGACCCCACCTGCAGTTCTGCATCCAGTTCTGGGGACTTCAGCACAGGAAGGACGTGGACCTGTTGGAATGAGTCCAGAGGAGGGACATCAAGATGATCAGAGGTCTGGAGCACCTCTGCTATGAGGAAAGGCTGAGAGCTGCAATTGTTCAGCCTGGTAAAAAGAAGTCTTTGGAGTGATCTGTGTCATTCCAGTACTTGAGGGGAGCATATGAGAAAGATGGAGAGATGTCTTAAAAGGGCACAAAGTCACTTTGCTTGGACTACTTTCAAACTGAAAGAGCAGATTTAGATTAGATATTAGGAGAAAATTCTTTACCGTGATGGTGGTGAGGCAATGGGACTGGTGGCCCAGAGATGCTGTGGATGACCCATCCCTGCCAGCGTTCAAGGCCAGTTTGGATGGGTCTCTGAACAACCTGATCTAGTAGGAGCTGGCTGGGACTAGGTGATCTTTAAAGTCCCTTCCAATCCAAGCCATTCTATCGTTCTATGAACTGCATCCTTAAGCTTCATGCTTTGTCGTTCTAACACTAATTTTAAGTCCATTGCAAAATATGAGATTCATCTGTAGTTGAGCCCATGCCCAACCAAGCAATCCCTACAGAGTTCATCAGAACAACTGTGGGAACTGGCTCTAACCCACACTTCCTGTGTGTATGATGGGTATGGCATATGTTCTCAACAGTACATGGAGGAGCTCAAACCCCACGGCTGGTTTGATGTTCCCAGATAACACCCACACTCTCTGAACCCATGTTTAATGTATTTGCATGGTTTCCTGGTTACCTACAGTCAAAGCCATCTGTTAGGATGGCTCTTTGCCCGTTCACAGATTGCTCTGGTTATCACACCAGAGCATAGGTGCCAGGTAATGATGGGTTTAGATGGACAGCCTGCAGTGCACTCCAAGTAACAAAGCTGCTGCCAAAATGACTCCAGTAGCGCGTTAGCAACATACGCCTCTTTGCATTTGCCCATATACATTGGCACTCAAGTAAGGCCATTTTGTATGCATGTAGTTCTCTGGCAGACCCCAATAAATATACAAAAATATAAATATAATCCACTGAGCCCAAGGAAGAAATTACTTTCCCTAAGCAATCAGGATCCTAGCCAGATCCACAGCCATAAACATTACACACTTTTACTTGCCCCGTATGCAAAAAGGTGCTGCCTTTACCTGCTTACAGCCAGTCTGAAAAATAAACCTTAATTGTGTGAATCACCCTTAGAGATTGAAACACATAAAACAGACCATACATTTCTTTCAGTAGCAGTTTGAATGTGTTGCAGCCAATATGAGTTTCAGCTTCTAAATGCCTATGGGCAGAAAGCAAGCAGACATAAGCTAGAGCCACGTACACTTGCCTTTGAGGTTAGTTGACAGCTGGGGGATTGTCAGCTTGCCACAGAGAGCAGTCACCCAAGCGTGGATGTCATTTTTCTCTTTGAGCATGCACAATTTAATCTGCCTGGCATCATCAGCATGGGGCATCGCTCTCTACAAGTGTGGAAGGGAGGGGGGGTGTTTGCTCCTCGGCATCTGAAGAGAAGCTGCCAGTCCCAGGGTGGAAATTGTACATAGGCAAAGTGCTAAAAAACTTTGACCCAGATATTTTAGTCTTTGACAGAACAGAGCAAAATAAGTCTCATCTAATTGCATAATCAATTTAAATTTTGTTTTTCATACAAAAGAGACCTTTCAACAGAAGATTATTACAGTTTACATGGAAATGCTGTTAACCACACAAAATAATCACACTGAAGATTGGGACATGGCTTTTGAAAAACTTGCAAAAGCTTGCATTAAATTTGCCATTTACCCCAATTTGTTCCACCCCTCTTGCTCAGAGGCCCCACACAAATGGATACTGTGGTCTGTAATTCATTCAAATGACAGCTATGCTGCCACAGAAGCTGGTTAGCTGACAGCTCCCTGTCCCTGAATTTAATTCCAAGTGAGCTCTGGCTGCCAGACTTGTGCTTATTTACAGCTGTCACTTGAAAGGGACTTATAAGGTAATATGAACAGAGGGCATATAGCAGGCTACAGGAAGGGTGGTGCAGCCACCCTAATCCTAAAGAAGTTGTTACGGATTCCTGCTGGATGTTTACACTGGCTTCTTGGAAGGAAGGGATGTGATATGGCTGCTCTTCCTCCAGGAAAACCCAGCTGCTTCAAAGGAGGCAGGGAGAGGAGCAGGACTGCCCCTGTTCTCCAGCTGTTTGCTGAAGCTCTGCTACTAATGAGATCATTACCTACTCTTAAGGCTGGATTAACTGTCTGCTATAATTTACACTGAAGCCAACACAAGTAACAAGCTATACACAGTACATATGCAACTTTTTTTATTTCAGCTATGCCAGGTGAGACCCGGATTGCCTCCTGCTAACCCACTGCTGGAGGTTTGCAGCTCCCTTGTCAAGGATAATGGGATGGTAACAGCAGCCAGCAAAATTCACATGTGTTTACTCTGGTTTAGAGTGCCTGTCTTGTCCAGCCCAGCTACAGCCATGCTGCCTCAGCCCCATGTGGCACAGTAAACAAAACATGCTGCTTGACCTAAAGAGACTAGAAAGGGTGACCAAGAAAGACAGGTCTGGGCAAGAAAGTTATCTTACTACAGGTCTTGCTTCTACAGCTTATGGATCATTTCAGAACTTTAAAAAATCCCATGAGGTGATAATCTGTACAGGTTGATAGCATGTAATACATTGGAACTGAACTTAATATATGACAAGAAACTAGTTTTTAAATAAATTTTAGGGGGATTTTTTCTTATTCCTATACAGGATTATGATACCATTAGCTGCCCTTGGAGTAAGGACTGTCTTGGCAAGCACTATTTTACAGATGCAGAGCAGAAATGTCAATAATTCTGCTAGCACATACTGAAATCTATTAATAACCATAAGTCAGGAGATAAAGAATATCTTAAATATCACTTACCACAGACCCAGCTGTAACATCCTGGGAGCAGAACCTGGCAGAAAGGTGGTTCTTTATAGTCAGCACTCTCTTGACAGAGGAGCTGTGGCAATGGTAGTGTTTGGTCCTCCACTTTTCTAGAAAACTGATTGCTCCAGACTAACCCAAGTTCTGCTGGGTTCTAGATTCTGCTGCATGCAGGACCCTTTAGGAACCCTGACTATCTCTTTGATCATCCAATTTAGCCACAGTCTATGTCTGTGAAGTTCTTTTGTAGGCTTAGAATAAGCAAGACCTGCCAGGTCACTGAGGACTGGAGCATCATTGCCTCCACCCCCGATGGCACAGCACCAGAACCTCACTGCCTGCCACAGCTGCTTGGCAGAGAACAAACTGGTGGCAAAGCTGCACTGACAGCAAAAGAAAGGATGGAGACAGAAACTCCGTCTGGGAACCTCAGGCTGCCATGAGGGCTTGGCTTTGGAAGGCAGCAGCCGTGCCTCAGCATTTTCCTAGCCAATGCCTAGGCAGAGGTTGAGACAGAAAACACAGTATCTCTATTTCTCATGCACTCCTCCTACACAGCAATCTGAGTAACCCAAACTAAAGAACATAGCCCATCCATAGCACAGTGCCAAGACGTTTTTGCATAGTAAGGGAGAAAAAAAAAAAAACGATACATGCTGGGAAGATGGTCTGTAATAGCATCATAAAAATACAAGAGCAATTTTCACTGCTGGAATCAAAGATATTTTCAATCTGCTTGGTTTGATCTTCTATAATCTAAATTAGTTTCATTGCTGGTAGATTTATGGATAGCCAGTGTAATGGTGCAGAGGACAATCACAGGAGAACAAGCAGGTATGCAAGGAGTCCCCCTCTCCATACTAAATTCAATAAGGATGAGGAAAAGACAGTAAAAGAATGCTGCTATTGAATCCCAGGGTTACTGTCTGAACTGTCACAGAAACTAAAAATATTAAAATAATATACATTTAGCTTTCTGAAGTTTATGTCTAACTTCATGTGAGAAAGAGTAGAAATATATAAATAAATAAAAAATAGTGAAAGAAAAAGAAACATACCAAACAAGAAAAGCTGAAATCATTACAGTGGAAAACCAAAGCAAATGGCAAGCTCAAAAAATTAGCAACAATCATATAGGTTTAAAATAGTTGATTTAATAATCCCATTAGAAAGGTATGCATCAGAAGTAAGATGTTTTAAGTTTGGGGTTTTTTTCAGAATGAAATTTGAGACAAAAGGAAAAATTATTAAGGAACTAACAAGGAGTAACAAGAGGTAGAAAATAATTCACAAAGGAAAGATTAGACCATGTACCAAGTGCAGATATACTCATTCCCAAGTGTCTCTCTGCTCTCCATAAAAAACGTATATGAAAGATTAGGAATGAAATATATAAAACTGAGTAAGTAATTAATGCAGGCAGATCTAGACAAAAGTACTGTCAGAATTTCAAGCTAAACAATTTAATATATAGCATGATGAAAATGTAATCAGTTCTAAAATAAAGCTGAATACATTTTATTTTGCTACTGTATAAACCCTTTAAATAAGTTTATCCACCAGGATATGTATGTCTCCTTTTTTTCTCCACAGCATGTGTTGAATAAGGTTTTGAGGTATTTTAATAGAATTATCACCTTTTTTTTTTTTTCCTGTTAACAGAATATCATCTAATTCCTGCTTCCTACTGGGTAGCAAAAAGTATTTTTGCTTCTTACATTTCTTCATGGCTGCTGGGTCTACCCTATCCCTCCCCAGGTGTCTGCACAACAAGACCAGCTTCAGATCAAACACGAACTCTACAGGTTCAAGGGGAAAAATGAAATAAGTTCCCCACTGAAGGACCCACTCACTGAAAACATCTGAACAGAAACAACTGAAGATCAAGCCCAACTATTAATCCAAGAACTGGCAGTAAAGCAGAGGAAGGGATGTAGGCTGACATATGGAATGATGCCAGAAAACTTACAGGCAAAAAAAATCTATTTATAAACAGCATTCAGAGCAGAAAAACAGCTTCTGAAGAGCTGCATTTATAGCAAGACATTCCATTCCATACATGAGGGTCTGTATTTCATCCCAGCTTTTGCATTCACTCCAGTGTTGCTCTGAATGTGATATATTCCTGCATCAGGTAACCCTAATGATATTCACTGGGCACAGATGCAAACTGCACTCCCAAGAGGAAAACCACAGGCATATTGAGAGATGTAAATGCCATAAAATGAAGTCAGACTTAACTATCATATTTCCTACATACTAGTTTCATTAGCATATAATTTATGCAATTCCATTTCTGACTCTCCAGAGTTTATTTTCTGACTCTCCCTTGGTGTATTTTCTTAAAAATGGATTATTTTCCTTGAAACATAACATGATGGAATTTATTCTAAACTTTTAAAGTCTCATGGTGATAATCTTAGTATTGAAAATTAAACTCCAACTTCCTGATATCCAAACACATTTCCCATAATGAAAGAAAAAATACTATTCAATACTTTTCTATCATTTCCAAGAAATCTGATCAGTGATTACATACTGAAGGGGAAAAGAGGGGTAGAAGGTAAAATGGGCTTTGAAAATACGTGTTCAGCTGCTTTCCATTACACATTATTATACTGTTATAGACATATTGAAGGATTTTAAAAGTGACCCCACCTAGCTCCTTCTTACTGCTCTCCATAGTTTTGCACTTACAAACATTTTAACTTTTTCTTAATAATACTTATATTCATTAATATTTCTAATATTCATATCATATATACATATATTTACAATATTTAAATAATGGCATATAAGAACCTTTATGGTTGTCCTTGCTGCTTATTAAGAATATGCATCACTGAAATGTATCAAAATGTCTAAGTCTCTTTGAAGCTACTAATCTGGCCCCTTATCAAAGAAAAGCCTTAATAAATTTAATTCTATGCCATGAGTCAGAAATCTACAAAAAGAGAATTATTAAGTTACTTCTTTTTTATTCACAGAGATGAATTTTTTTGTTTTTCTTATAGCAGAAAATGCACACATGATGACTGGATGAAAGCAAAGGAATCCTCACAGAACTTTTTCTAAGCCAGATGTTCATCACTCTTTTATATTAGAACTATGTTCTCCAGTCTTTCCTAAATAGCTAAAGCAAGAAGTTTCTGTAATTGTTTATTAAATCTGTGTGAAAGCAAGTATAGGTTTTTAAAATACAGCATATATTGATGACTGATTATTAAGTCAATACTATTAATTAGTAATACAGCTAACATTATCCTGGCCACAAATTTCCTTTCCTAAAGTCACACTCTTAATTGGGATAGTAAAAATATGGTTGAGTAATTAGGAAATGAAACTTAAGGTCTCACCTTTTCTTTTTTTACCTTAAAATAGAAGGGCAGATTAAGGAGGTGTTATATGAGTAAGCACAACTCCTGTGCCCTGAAGAACTTTGCTGAGCTCAGTGCCACCCTAAAAGGATGGCACCAATTCCATCTGGAAAGTGGATGCCAGCAGCTGTTAACCAAGTGCCACATAAGCTGAATTTTCCAAGCAGATTTCCCATTCAGCACAAAAGTGGAATGTTTGTTCAGAGCCCAAGTGTGAGTGCCACTGACTCCACCTGTGTTCAGGGCTTCATTTACCCCACTCATACAAACCCCACAAGCACACAAACACCCAAACCAGGCACCCAGAACCCTGCTGCCTGCTGAGCTCAAGTCTCACACAATTTCACTGCAGAATCACAACTGGGGTGTGAAATCAACCCTATATTCTTGACTATGAAAAAAGACCCCACTGATTTCAGAGCTTTTCTGTGACTAAAAGTGGGAGCAGGTGACATATTATTCCAAATATAATATATTTGTATCTCCACAGTGACAAATTGTGGAGATACAGGGGTTTTACTCATAGAGTTAAAAATGTAACTTCATTTATTTTTTATCTAAAAGTAATAGGTAATGCTAATAAGCCTCAGCTGTGATGTGAATACAAAAAATTTTACCTGAATGATGATTCCTTACCTAGCAGTCTTCTATACTGCTAGAAAGTCTGTGGTGAGCTATCTTAACATCAAAATATTTGTAAATATCTGTCACCTTACTTTGCATGTTTTCCAACCAAAAAATTACATAGACTTACAGTGGAATTATGTGGAACTGAATACAAGTGATTGTGAACCCATTAGTTCCAAATTATTATTTACCCATAATAAACCCAGTTCTACATTACTGATTTTAGAATCATGGTGGAAATGTGTTGCTAGACCTTCCTTCTAGTTTTCCATTCAATTCAAGAAAAATGTTCTAAATTTAAATAAATGTTTCATGTTTAGGACAACTAAATACCTTGTCTTTCAATATAATAATTCACTTCATCATAGAAAGTATGAGTGGACACTAAAGAAATAACAATAACTGCATCACTTTTTTTTTTGAAGGAAAGAGCTATAAATGGAATGAACCAAGACTAATATTTTTTTTTTTAATTCAAATGATCAATTATTTTAACTAAAATGTATTTAATTAAAACCAAAATATATTTAATTTAAAGTATTTGTCCTGCATTTCAATGATTACTCTGGATAGGCCCTGGATATCAATGTCTCATTAAGCATTTATATTCAGTATAGCAAGCCAAGGCAAATGCATATGACCTCAAGATGCTGAGTATTCTCAGTTTCCAATGGCTACAACTAATCCTACTTAGCAGCAAAGGCAGATTATTTTATCGAACTTACGCTTTTCAGACTTGGGGTTTATGAGATTAAAGCCTTCAATCCAGCTCGCTGCTGGGCAGGTCTCAATAACCCACAGTTATTTACACTCATTACACTTGGGCTAAGTGGTTTGGGTAAAAACCTCCTGATTTTCCTGGATTCCTTAAAGCTTCTATAAATAATCTGAGTCGAAAATTTATATCTTAACCTGAAATTTTGATGTCCAGGCTTTCCTGCTATCATGCCAGAGCCTCACTAAGGTGTGCTGAGAATTAACACCCAGAGATTTTTCACCACTCAACTTGGTGATTTCAGGGAAATCACTGGGAAATTTTAACTGCTTTCAAGTCTGTCCCTGTAGGTCTGAACATTTAAGCACAAATCTAGATATAAAGAAATTAAAGATACACCATAGAAATCAATCCAGTATGTTTTAAAACACTGCCAGGTGCTCTGCACAAAACAAGAGAACTTCCCATTTCTGCAAGTTTTGTTTTATTGGCAAAGAAATCTTACCTTCATCTCTCTAGAGCCATTTCCCAGCACCAAATTAAAATATCCAGAACAAGGCAAAAGGCTGTATTTGCTACAGAATGCAATGCAATGCACCATCAACTCAGTTTCATACAGTCAACATAGTAATGTAAAAATGTTGCCTTTTCCTTTTATCTTTTTTTAAACCAAAACATCTGATCAGAGCTCAGGGGCTGGTGGAAGACTCAAGCATGACTAATTAGAGTATGTCTTCTGTATCCCATTGTGTCTCCTGGCATCATGTAATTTCAGAATTTTCTATTTCCCCAAACACCATTTACAGTTAGTAGAATTATAATTTTCTTTCTGGTTTTGGGAAAAATCACTTGTTTCTTTCTAATTAACTCCTACTAACACTTTTTTTTTCTTCTCATCAGGGCCACAAGTTTGAAGATTTGGAAAAGAGAATTTCCACACATCACCAAGAAGATCCCGATAACCCCATTAAGACATCAGATAATCAAGCACTGATGAGTGTTTTTAAGTAGAAAATAATGTTTAGAAAGATGTGAGCGGGTGAACTTGTATTTTCAAGGGTCTGGGAGTGGGCCCGGGTGTTGTGCTCAGTGGTCCAAAGTTCAGCAGGAGGGAAGTCACTGGTGCTGTGCTCCAGGGGTCTGTGCTGGGTCCAGCACTGCTCAACTCTACTCCTGAGTGGATGATAGAACAGAGCACTCCCTCAGCAAGTTCCCAGGTGACACAGAACGGGGAGGAGTGGCTGATACACCAGAGGGTTGTGCCACCATTCAGAGAGATCCTGCTACGCTGAGAAATGGGCAAAGAGGAATCTCATGAATTCTGACAAGAGTGAAAAGTCCTACAACTGGAGAGGAATAATGCAGGCACCAGCACCTGCTGGAGGCTCAGTGTCCTCAAAGAAGCTTTCTGAAGCTTTGCAGGAGAGGACTTTGGGGTTCTGGTGAACAACAAGCTCACCAGGTACCTGCAATGTGCCCTTGGGCCAATGGCATCTTGGACTGCATTAGGAAGAGCACTGAGCACTGCCAGGAGGACAAGGGAGGGATTATTCCTGTCTGCTCAGCACTGGCAAGGCCAGAACTGGCTCTGCCCAACGCTAAACTTCCAAGGAGAAAGACACAGAGTTACTGGAGTGTGTCCATCATAGAACCACTGAGATGATTAAAGGACTGAGGCATCTTCCACATGAGGTCAGGCTATGAGAGTTGGGGCTGTTCAGTCTGCAGAGCAGAAGGCCTAGGGAGATCTCATCAATGTGTAAAAATGTCTGAAGGGAGGGAATGAAGAAGAGGGAGCTAAACCCTACTCAGTGCTCACTGATAGGACAAGAGGAAACAGCTGTAAATTTAAACATATGAAATTCAATCTGATAATGCAGTTTTTATATTTTTTTTTCTGCTGTGAGGATTCTGAACAGTGGCACAGGTTGCCCAGAGATATTGTGGAGTCTCCATCTTTGGAGATATTTAAGAGCTGCCTGGTACAACCTCTGGGTACCTGCAGGAGGTTGAACCAGACGACCTCTGGAGATCCCTTCCAGCTTCAACCACATTCTTATTTTATGAAAGGGAATCCTATGTTATAAATTATTTAATGGCTTAAAAACAAGTTTCAGGTTCATCTTAGGAATCCATACAAAATTCTGCTGCTGAACAACTAACTTCTTATGCTGAATAACACATTCCCAAAATGTGGCCTGAAGTAATTTAGAAAAAGAGTCTGTTCAGCTGTAATCACACTGTCCAACAAATGTAAATTAATTTGCATTCACAGAATCATACCTCCATTGAGATGCAATTTAATCTTCATAGTAGTTCTCTTTCTTTCAGGTCTGAGATTTTCTTGCCATGCAAGTTTCAGATCATCACATTAGAAAATGCCCAGGTAAGACTTGCTAGGGTTCATTGCCATGTTGTATTTTATTAAGGTAGCCTGCATTTACAGCCATGTTTTGAAAGCACATGATCATGCAGCCACAAAAGACTGGAAACACAAAAGACTTTTTGCACAGAGTTGTAAATCTGCTTGTTCCATATTCAATTGTGTGTGTCTGTACTTGTATGCAGCTTGCATTCACAATCACAGATTTTGCACGTGACTAGGGCTCATTGCTGTGAAAATTCATTTGGATTTTTCAACATGGTACATGTTTCCTTTTCCTTTTTCTAAACACAGTTGTAAGTCAACAAAGTATCAAACTTTTTGATTCAGTGCAGAATGTGTTTCCAAACTAAACTAATGAAAGGAAAACTCATGTAGTTTTTGTATTTTCAGTTTAAATGGCCATTTCAAATGCAGAAATGTTAACGAGTCATGTTAGGAGCATACAAATTTTTAAAGTGGTATTTGGCATACACCACTGGCAGCCAGAGAAACATTTTCACAGACAAGCAGATCTGTCTGCAGTTAAAGGCAAGATTTTAAATGGGAACTTCTTTTTGCCTTTTCTTTTTTGAATCTTTGAATGATATTGAGGCATCTTCATGAACAATTTGGTTCAATGGCATACAAAATCTAAGAAAGCCTAAGTGAATTCATACACTTAATGAATGCATTTAATTTTAAAAACAAACAATAAGAAAATTCAGCCCTGGATTATGCAATTTGTCTCCTGGGAACAAAATTCTTGGATTTTGTTTTGTCATTCCCTAAATGAAATGAATTCTAACTGTAAATGCTTCTACTATGTCAGCTGATACGTAAATATTTCTATTGATCCTCTGTACTGCCAAGTAGTTTGTGGTTTTATTAATGCAAAATAGAGTTGTTTTATAGCTTCTAAGGGCTAAAATCCTGCTTTACGGGAAAATGCCAGGGTTTAAAACTAGAAAAGAAGAAATATGTGCAATGTTTTCTGTATGCAGTTCAACAAGTAGCTTTTATCTTAGCATAATGCCAATGATCTGAGCCTACAGGCTACTCTAACTAGGAGGAGTGCTAGAACATGATTTTCACACTAACCTGTGAGAAAGATTAGATTATTTTTGTCTCCTAATGGCAAAGGTTTTGTTCCTCCTTGTGGAAATTATCTAATTATCTGCAAAACCAGTATCTTCAGAGTTCATCATCTTTGGTTATTTCACTCCATGATTTGAATTGTTTGCTATTTAGCCCTGAGTGCTGATGGGGAAAATACAATATTTGCTCCAGTGAAAACTATGGAATCTAGTTGTCACCAGTGATATTACAAGCTGTCTTTTAAAGAAGATGTTGGATAATGAATTTCCTGCATTAAGACAGCAGAGTTCTGCAACACTCAATACACCAGGTGTGTATGACATCTGAATCCTCCATTTAAGACACTGAAATGATTAAATAGATTTTTGAAGTAGAAGTAAGATATAAATAATCTAACATTATCAGTACTTCTCATTTTAATACAGATACCAAGTCTGATATAAAATTACAGTTTATATCCTTCACATTCACCTGGCACAGACCAAGAAGATGCAGTAACAAACCAGTTCACCAGTTCCTAATTTGAAATTAAATATAGGGTTGAGTACTAGCACAGTCCAGTTCCACAGAAATGTCTAATAAAGCTTTCATGATATCACACATTTTTTGCCCAGGTATGCGCTTTCATTCTATACACTGTATACAGCTGTGCTGAGGATTTATCAAGGTTAAAGGGTGAATGGAGAATGGGTCTCAAACACACTGCCTTTCAAAATAAAAATTTCATTGCAATGGCTTCCATCTGGATCACACCCACAGATTTTTCTTCTTCTCATCATCCCAACAAAAAGAGAGTTTTTAAGTTGTGTGAACCATCCTATAATAGACTGTTCTTTGTTTTGTTTGTTTTTTTATTTCCAGGACTAAAAGATTAAGTTCTATATGATGGATAATATGGAAATTATTTTAGAACATTAAATTTAACAATATGCATTTCTTATCAGACGAATTCAGCTTTTTCAGTGTCACTCAAGCCTGACTATAATAACATGATAATGATGTTTTGTGCTATTACCCTGCATCACTTAATGTCCACTTAAGCTTTCAGATAATGAAATGCATAAGGAAGAGATTTTCCTTCACTCTTTTAGCATTTTCTGCCTAGGATTAAGTACACATGATTACACTGTTGCACTGATGGATGCCAATTCGGCATGAGGACATTTGGTAGCAATTATGTGTGGTTAAAGTATTCAATATCACATGTCATTCCTCTAGGCTGAGAATGCAGTGCTATTTTAAAGCTCAAAACCATCAAACAATAAAGACGTGTATATATATGTTTATGTGTTATACCTACACACATGCATATATGATTGTACATATATAGAGGAAAAATACCCATATATGAAAAGACTTCCAGATGATTTGTGTGTTATTACAGATATGCACTCTTCTAGATAATTTGTCTTGTCTGCATAATACAAATAGGAAAATTGAAAAATATTAATCAATTTCACATTATTTGTTTTTAAGAGAGAATTCTAATGACCTAGTGATTAGCCTCTTTTTTAAAACCCACACAAAATATTTTGGTTTAGCTCTCTACTGATAAGATTATACTTAATTTAGCAACTGAAATGAGTTTTTGCAATAATAGTACCCATATTCAGACATTAGTCATTTGAAGAACAGCATTAAAAGACCACTATTCTGTATCAAATACAGTTATTATATCAGAATTGCCATAATAGAGGAGGAATCTGAAAATAATGACTTTTTGTGATGATTACTGTAACTAAAAGTTATTTCAATCATCTGTTGTGCACTTACAAATAATGCTCACATTCTTCTTTGTGAGTTTTTTTTAGTCTTTATTTTCTCAATTAGATTTTTTTGAGTATTTTCCAGCTACATTAACTTGCACTGCTCTGCCCTGCAACAAGTCAATGGCTCCATCCATATTCTTATTTGTACTATCTAAAGTTAGTGCTACAGTTGGAGTTTATTTGCATTTATGCAAATCAAAAGTAAGAAAGAAATATAGTTAGGACTTGTTGACTGACCTTATTTTATGAGTTTATTTTTAAAATCTGACTAAAAGTGTAAGCAAAGTAAACATTTAACTGAGTAACATATGGATGTGCAATGTCTGTTTCTTACTGAAAATGTACATTGTATTGTCTTCAGAATAAAATACACCTAAAATATGAGAATATGTGATTGGTTTTGAGATATGCCCTTTGATAGTAATATTTACCTGAATGTGCAGGAATTTTCTTTAAGGAAGACAAATTTTAGATAGAACAAAGTCTTTCAGAGACCATCTAAGACAGTCTTTAACTAAACTGGACAAGAGAATCTTGAGTATACTGGAAACTCTAGGGCAGAAAATGTCATTCACCCAGATCTCTTAAATCTATTAGCCTGACAGGAAAGGTACGTGAAAGTTTTCAAAGGCCAAATTACAAAAATTCAAATACAGCCCAGCCTACTGAACACTTCCATGTGATCTCTGTTGGGCACTGGACATCAAATGGCAGACCTATTTACACCCATGTTTTATGCATGATCTAACCAGGAGCAAATAAAAAGGCATTTATCACATCAGACTCTGCTTAAGTAATTCCTCTCCTTCCTGGACTTCAGGTCCCACTCAGCAAAGTTCAGAAAACTATCAGAAAGGTTTAATAATTACAGTTCCTGTAACTCAAACAGAACAGGTTTGTTATAATGAAATAAAACACTATGTCTGCATTCATGGAAATGAATCAGCTGACAAAATATGTTTGCTATAAAGGTTTTGTAATTGTTTTAGGAAGACTACCAGAGTATGTGACATCCTACAGAACAATAACAGGTATTAGTATGAGGGAGTTGCAACTCATTTATGTTCTACATTTTTTTAATGCTCTTCCTTTGCTTACTTAGAGACCTGACCAAGCATAAACATGTTTAAAGGCAGCCTAAAACACAGGTTTCCTGATTTTTACTCTGAGGCTGATGGAATATTCAGCATTTTTCTAAACATGGCAGTAGAAGTAGCTGCTTCTTAGGTATTCTATAGCAAGCAAAACCTTGTGCAAATATTTGTGAGGAAATTTCTGATCAGTGATACAGAAAAGGTTGAAGATTGGTTTTCATTACAAATTTCATTTATTTTTCTACCTAACAGAAAAATCTGAGGAAAGTAAACCAGGGAAAGCAGCATCTGACTCCAGCAAATTCTCTTCACAAAAATCAATCTGAATGCCTTTAACACAAGGTTGAAGAATTTCATCTCAGAAGTTATTAAACATTCTTCTAGTAACCACATGAGGTTGTTCCAGTAATCATTGTCTGGCACATAAAGAAACCCTGGAGTCATAACTTCTTACTAGAAAAGCAAATGTAACATTTCTAGTCTTTCCCCTGGAAAGTCAGAGCTCATAGTGATTGCAGCTCTGATTGCTGCAAAGGCATGTCAATGATGAAGGGTGTGTTCTTTGAGAATTTCCTTCCCACCCCCATCAAAACACTTGTGAGAAATCCAGTTAAGAAAATCCAGAGGAAAAAAGCATTATGTCTTCCTTTAACTCAGTCATATTCTGTTCTGTTCTGTTTGTGGCAAACTCTGTCACTGATACCTTTCTAAGTCTTTAATTTCTTGCCATTTCTATCTCCTGGACAGAAAAAAATCTGTTCACCGTACTCAGGCCAAGAAAAATTTGCACTTACATGAACAGAGAGAAGGAGTTTAGCTTGCAGCTACTGAAGATTATTCAATGGGGAAAGGAAAGACAAAAAAATATTGGTGGGGATTATCTGGAGGGATAGAGAAGACTTATCAATATCAGAAAGAGAGGATTCCAGTGTAATCTGCTCCTTGTATTAACAACATGTGCAATCACTTGTACTGGCAGTTTGTTTGCTCTGATTTTTCACATTATCCAGGGGCTATGTGTGTGAAGCTGTGGGTAGCATTTACAATGGTTAGAGAGTAACCTTGCAATATCTCTAGTGACACTATCCTCCAATCTCTGCTTCCCATTTATTAGGTGGTAGAGGTCTGTGACAACTAGCACAAAGCCCATGGAAGCAGGGCATCTGCTCAGGTCTGCTCCTCCTATATCAATGCAGTATTAGAAGATACATGCTGTAGTTTCCAACCTTCACAAAGGGTTAGAATTCCTAAACACAAACTGCAGTTTGACATGTACACACACAAGCAAAAAAACCCTGAAACAAAACATTAAATGAAAAACAAGCAAATTTCTGTTCATTTTTGGTTTAAAATGTTTTTGCTAGTTAATTAATTTGAACCATGAAAATAGTAAGTAACAGTATACTTTAATGAGTTTCTACATTGATTATGCGTGACAATAAATTCCTGCTTGTATATTTAATATCTATTTACTTGAATTACTCTATTTAATACATGTTTATGTGAGAGATTTTTAAATGAAGTTGCTGAGGAATTTAATATACTGAAAAAAGACTTTTTGTTAGACATGTCACTGTTTTGAAAAGCATTAAGAACATTAGAAAGAACCACTGTATGCATCAGATGACGAACAAAATTATTATTATTAAACTTGTCACTAAACCTAGAGGCTGTCAATTACAACTGCTATCATCTGGCTCTCACTTCTTATTTACATTAGTAAAAGAGAAAAAGAGACAAAAGCACTGATGCTGGGGTGCTACAGCTGCTGTGGTAAATGAGAAAGCACCACTGGCCTCCAAGAGGCACAGGTTCCCAAACACCAGTTCGCTTCTCAGGGCTTCTCAAATGCCTCCCTCACCCACTTCTGTGACAAAACAAGGTCATCTACAAGTGTATTTTCTATTGAAAAAGTGTGTTATTACGGCTGCTGATTTCTGACATACAGAGATTTTTTTCTGCTTCCCCACCTGCCTACTGACACTGTTGTCCTTCAGCATTTCTGGCATCTTAAGAAACAGCCTATTCTTTAAACCCTCATCTCAGCACAAATTTGTGGAGACTTGCTGTTCTTTCCCTGTTCTGTAGAGCACATCAGTTCTGACAATGACAGGAGCTGGCGTGACCCAGGCACAGAGCAACAAAGCAATAACTTGCTGATGTTGCTTGTGAACTTGTGCGAGTCCAGCTCCTTCAGCTATTTAGAGGACACAAATGCAGCCTCCTGTTTCTCTCCTAAAAGCTGCAAGAAATGGAGGCCAGAGATACCTTGCAGTTTTCAATCAGAAAACCAGCACTTAATACATGAAAGGGACTGGTATTGATAACAACTATGCACCTGCACTAGGAGATGGAGGCAGGATGGTCCTAGAAGCCAGAATACAAGGATGGCAGAAGATTGGGATGGCAGACAAAATAGTGGAGCTTCTGTCCATAATTCTGAGCCATCATATGGTAGAATTAAAGTCAAAAGCAAGCATGAATTGTCAAACAAAAAGCTCTGTGGCAAAATGGAGGCAGTGGCTGCCATCCAGTTCTGCCAGCTCACCTCCTGCAGCCCTTGCCATCACACTGACTTGGTGGTGTCTGTGGCCATGACCAGTGCTGGGGCCGTGAGCTCTGTGCAGCATAAAAGAGGCACAGGGCTCTTCCTGAACTGCCTTGTGTCTGTCTGTCCCATGGCCAGATGGCAAGGGTGTGAAGCCTGTAGCTTGGTGAAATTATCTTGCTATTTATAGCAGCATATAGTGTATGACACCCAACAGAGTTATTTAGGGTCTACAATAAGGGTAAAACAAGACTGAAATCTGGCAATTTTTCTGAAGGTCAAAGAAAGGGTAGGCACTTAAACTGTATGCTAATCAAACCCCAAAACTATTTAAGATACTAGATGAAAAGCATACATATATTTACATTCAACATGAGTTATGTTAAAAACTGAAGAAGAAGCAGTGAGGGAAGAAACAGATGGTGTACCAAACACCACAAGTGAGTAAACAAGGAGACCTAAGAAACAAAGTCACCACAAAATCAAGACCTGTCAAACAAGTACTGACCTTAGCAAAGGCACACTTGGGCAGACACAGGCTCCACAGGCATCTCAGTGCCACAGGGCACATTGCTGAGACAAAGGCTTTGTCAGGCTGTCACTGTGTCACAGTGACTCCAGCAGCACCTGTTACACTATCAGCATCCTCCCCAGCAGCTGCTCTCTGCCACTGCCATTGTCTGACCTACCTGCAACAAGTCTGGCCATGGCCTTTCTGAGGCCATAGCTGTGTGGGAAAAATTCCCCCTTCTTTTTCGAGGCACCTGCTCACCCTGCAATCATTCCTGTCTCAATCTCATCTTTTTCATCCGGTCTATTTCTACCTACTGGTAATTTTAAATATCATTCAGCTTGCATGTTGTTTGCTAAAGGAAAGAATTAAACATCTTTTCTACCTTATGGCATCTACAGTGGACAAGGAAGAGCACCACTGTCTGAGATCAGTGAAGTCCCACATACAACACTGTATTGGCTTTGGCATGGCCAAGCTTTGGTACTGGAGGGGGCTACAGGGGTGGCTTCTCTGAGGAGCTGCTGGAAGTTTCCTCCCTGTCCATCAGAGCCAGTCCCTGGCACTCCAAAGTCAGATGTGCTGCTGGTCAAGGCTGGGCCAACCAGAAATCATGGTAACATGTAGTAGAGGAAATGTATTGTATTAGAATTTCTGTATAGAGGCTTTGCCCCAGAGGTCCCAGTTGCCCTTGATGGGCTGCAGCTGCGATGTCCTTAATTGGGCTGCAGCTGTAACCAATGAAGATAACTGGGATAAAAGGGGGTGGGGTAGCCAGTCAGGGAGAGCCCTGGAGGAGCCCTAACCTGAGAGAGAACAGCATGCAGCAGAAGGCATCTGTGATGATCTACAGCCATAAGAATACACCCAAGAGGTATGGACTTTAGAAATCTGATAACAGCAATATGAGACTCTAGAGAAATAATAGAAGACCAACAGTAATACCTCTGTGATAAGATATTTAAGAAGTAGGGGAAAAAAAGTTATTGCTAAGATGTAATTGTGGCCAGAGAAGAGCAGAGTGAGAACATGTGGGAGAAACAGCTCTGCAGACACCAAGGTCAGTGCAGAAGAAGGGGCAGGAGGTGCTCCAGGTGCCAGAGCTGAGATTCCCCTGTAGCCCCTGGTGTAGCCCATGGTGAGGCAGCTGCGCCCCTGTGGCCCATGGAGGGCCATGGGGATGCAGAGATCCACCTGCAGCCCAGAGCAGGTGGATGCCTGAGAGGAGGCTGTGACCCTGTGGGATGCCTGTGCTGGAGCAGGCTCCTGGCAGGGACCTGTGGAGAGCGGCTGTGCCTGAAAGACTGCACCCTGTGGAGCAGTGACCCACGCTGGAGCATTTTGTGCAGAATTGTCTCTTGTGGGATGGACTCACACTCAAGAAGCTCATGGAGGACTGTCTCCTGTGGGAGGGCCTCACACTGGAGTAGGGGAAGGATGCCTCTCCATGATCAGCAGCAGAAACAACCTGTGATGAACTGACCATAACCCCATTCCCTGTCTCCCTGCACTGCTGGGGGGAAGAAGTAGAGCTGGGAAGGAAGGGGTAGGAGGAAGGGTTTTTTGAAGTCTTATTTTGCTTCTCATTATCCTGCTCTGATTTTGTCAGTAATAGATTCAATTAATAGCCCTAATTCTAGTCTGCTTTGCCTGTGATAGGGTTTGGTGAGTAATCTCTCCCTATCCTCACCTCACCCTCTGTTATATTTTCTCTGCCCTGTGAAGCTGTGGAAGGCAGTGATAGAGAGGCTTTGGTGGGTGCCTGTCATCCAGCCAAGGTCAACCAACTACAACTACTTACAGTGGAGGATGGAGCCATTGCACCATAGGACTTGGAGCTGGAAACATGGCATCCAGGTATTTCAGCATGGATGAATCATCATTCTTGTAGGAAAGGATGAGTGAAAGGGAATGTAAAAGAATAAGGTTTCCTAAGGATAGTTTAATATTAACAATCTTTCTAAAGATTCCTTTTTCTAAAGCTTGCTTTATTCTTCCATAAAGATTTATCCATTTTTGTCTCCTGGAAAAACAGTGGATGCCAGAAGTATAAAATGTTGTTTCTGCCCAGTACATCCTTTTCATCTTTACTAAAGAGTAGCTTTTTTTTTTCCTCAAGATGATGGATAAATGACCAATAGTCATGACCAACAGTCAACTTGTTGCTAGGCCTACACCCTTGGCCTAAATGCATTTCAATAAGTCTATTATTTTTTTGCATAGTCATCCATCTGGTTTTTTTCATAGCTATTATTCTTTTTTCCCTGCCTAAGTGGGTCATTTTTATCATCATCATCTGCTGTGTCTGATCTCATTTGTCCATGGACACTGTTTCTTACAAAAGAATCTTTGCTGCACTTCAGCAACAGAAGGTTTTTATAATCTACCCATCTTTACATATATTGCCTCATAAATGAGGCAACATTGCAAGAGGCACTGCTATTTTAGCATCTCACACAATATACTATACTCAACAGTAGCCCCTGTCCTCCTTGAAAACTATTTATGTAAGACTGACAACAGAACTGTAAGTCATTCCAAAGAAAGGGATTAAGCATAATGTTGTTTCTTGCTCCCTTTCCTCTTTTGATGAAACTTTCTGAGTTGTTACAACAAATTCTTTTCTCAGAATTTGAGAAGGCTGGGAAGTAGATATATTAGGCCCCATTAGAGCAGAAAAATCATTAGTTAACACAGATCTTTCTCATACATTTATTAGTTGAAGCTTTTTTGTTATCAGTTGAGGTCAACAGACTGAACAAGTGGATCATATTACCCACTTAGAAAGCTTTTTATATTTCAAGCTCTTGTACCTAATTTATCCTCAAACTCCCTATGAAATAGGCACAGTAATTAAGTATGATTATGCTACTTTTCCTAATTAGGTAGCAAGTGGCACCAATGTTAAATATATTCCAGAATTTTATACAGCGAATCAAAAGCAGAAATTCTGACCTGACCAGAATGCCTGACTAAAAACTCCTGGCCATCTGGGAAGTTACCTAAAAGTTCATGGGCAGCGGATTTGGTGTGGAAACCCAAGGCACTGGGAATGTTTCTCTGGCTGCTCTGGGGTGCCCTGACCCCCAGGGGAGCACTTGGACCCTCATTCATGGAGAAAGTTTCCTTGACTTCAAGATAGACTAGAATCCACAAAAGTGTGGAATAGAGAGTAGTGTAGGTGTATCACTTGGTGAGAAATTTAGGCTTTGGGATTTTTAGTATGTTATGAATGGAATCAAGATGGAGGGCACACGATGTCGTCCTGGGTTTCTTCTTCCTCCTTATTCATGGGTTTGGGTGACATTTTGTAATTGGGCAGAAAAGTCCACATTGCAGGCTCTTTGGGATCAGTTAGTGGGTTAAAAGGGAAAATAATCTAGGTGTCAGTTCTTAATTGGATAGTTTAGTCTTAAAAGGCCTTGTAACAAGAGATTGTTGGCCATTTTGTGCCTTCTAATGAAAAGCTGCTGAACTCACAGTAGTGAGACTGTTTTACTGATAAGAAATAATAAACACTTGGGTCCCAACATGAACTACTGTCTCAAGTGCCTTCAATCCAGACCCAGAGAAACAGATAACTGGTACTGCCACAATTTGGGTTTTCTTTATGAAGAGCATATATGGACATCAGGACTAAAAGAGATAAACCAGCATCACCATTAGCACCCCTTAACATGCCAAAATTTGCCAGTCAAGTGATACAGAACCCTTATGGGACCATCCTACTCTTTCCTGCATCCAAACCATCCATCCAATCCATTCCAAATGCATTAAAATGTTTACCCCTGCATAAATAAAATGTAAAAGATGGACAAGTTTAAACATATGTAGCATATGTACAAATGCAAAATGCATTCTTTTATTCCTACTAATTATTACAGCAGCCTTTATTTTTGCTTTTTATAATATACTTACAAAAGTAAATACTAAAAGGCTTGAAACAGAAAGAGGAATCAACTTACAGAAGCACAGCTTAAGCATCACTTTCTGCATTGAACATTGGGTCAAAGATATCATTAGCATAATAGCAGAACTGGCATAAAAGCCAGTGAAGCTTTCAAAAATGTGAGTAAAAGCATAAAGGGCAAGCACATTATTTATAAATTAATTTCCCCGGCCCTGAAGAGAAAAATTACACAGGCCTCATTTTTCTCTTCTTTATTCAATCGTATCAGTTAAAATATCAGTTTACAAAACACGTAAAGTTTCAGCTGGATCCAATAGAAATAGCAATAATTGCTTGCCCTCTTGGACTTTACTCCTGGTTTCTATTACCTCATTAGAAGGTCTTAAAGCCAACCAGCAATTCCAGACATAAGCTTTATAGGGAAACTCTGCCAGATCTCATTTTGCTGAATTCTGGGAGGTTGTTGTCTGATTCACCCATCAGTCACAAAGATGAACACAGAAAATTTTCTTTCTCAAGAGTAGCAAAAAGAGCATATCTAACATCTCAATAAAGTGTATAAATTAAAAAAAATCATTTTTCTTAGAAGTGGTCATCCCACTTACTACAATTCTATGTTTTCTTTTCAAACAAAGTTATGAGTTAGCTATTTATTAAAGAAATGAACAATCAGGAAAAAAGTTTTGGGATGTTTGGACCCAAATGTGTTACATCAGGTATTTCTAAGGATTCAAGAGAGATGAGTGACTGAGTTACAAGGTTAAGTTGAAGAAACAAATTTAAAGTAGGGTTCTTATTTTTAATGGCATATCCTAGAGAAGTAATTCCAGTTATGCTACTGTATGATACATTAAATGATGAAAAGAAAAATCAATTTTGATAGCATTATTAGTCTCACTTCTGTGAAGACATCAACTTCCTCTATTAAGCCACAACAGTTAGAGGCCAAAGAAGCTGAGGATACGTGTTATTAAACACCAAAACACAAGCTAAGCATCTTCAGACTCAGTTCCTGAGAGTCTTCATTCCCTGTGTGGTCAGTCTAATGACAAGAGATTTAAATTGCACATTTAATAACAGAAACAGATCTGCTTTCTTTGGTGATAGTGAAAGAGGAGGAGGGGAAGAAGAAGGGTTGAGTTTCTAATGGGTATCACCTGCTGATGGGATCTATCTGCACACCAACCCTGGCTTTGCCCTCCTCTCCTAGCAGAGGGGGTTCAGTCTCCTGGGGGGAGATGGCGAGACTGCTGCCACACAGCTCCTACCACTGGGTGCCTGTGTCCTAGCATGCAAAGGAGGGTGTTTGCCTTTGCTGCTTACCAGCGTCTTTAGGGAAATGTGGAAGAGAAGACAGGAGCTTGGTGTTAGGGCATTCAGAGAAATCACTTGCCCTGGTTTTGATGCTATTATATAAATGGCCTTTGTTTTTGAGGTCTAAAACATGGACATTCCAATTTCTCTGTTGACATCCCATTCATTATTTTCATCATCAATCTTTAAGACTCAAATGTTATCCATGCTCTTTTTCTCACTTATTTGTAAGAGTAAGTTTTATTTAAATAACTTTAAGAATGACAACTTTATGAATGTGTCTTCTGAATTTCCCTCTTCTCAAAAAGCTTGTAATTTAGGCACAATCATTTCACTCAGACTCACTCACCACTGGCCAATAGTAGTACCAAGTAAATGTACAGATTATTCTAATTAATTTACCCAGTAATGCTAACAATTAGTCATTTAGATCACTACTGTTTGATAACTGACTGTAATTTTCCTGATAAAACTGTAAAACATAGGAGATTTATGGATAATGCAACCACAGGCTAAGCAGGCCTGATATTGGTTAAAAAACATGAAAATAATTAGAAAAAAATATTCTCCATGCCCTATTTCTTTTGGCACAAAAATGCATGAAAATTAGTCTGTGTAGTTAGTGCCAAGCTGGATAGATTTGAATGCTACTTCATAAATGAGGTATGGAGTTTATGACAACCATCTGCTGTGCTCTCTATCTAATCCTGCCCAAGTGAAATTAAAATATTGATCAAAAAAGTTTCTTTGCAATACTGGAAAATTTAACAGTAGATTTGTTACCTACACTTGAATATTACATCATCTGCTTTCTCTTTATAAACTGTAGGCGATAAAACAAGACTTTTGTACCGATAAGATCAAATCCACCCTTTTCCTTTCAGTTTTCTAGAACATTGAAACCCATAGACAACAAAACTGAGAGCAAGACAGAGTTAGCTCTAAAATTGTAACTACAACCCTGACCTTTTTCTTGGTTTATCTGATCTTGAAAGCAACAAAACTTCAAAAGTTTTCTTTTCTTCTTTTTTTCCAAAGTTTTCTTGAGCACAAGTTCTTCTTTTGGCAATAGTCCACAACCTATGAAGCCTTAAATCTTCTGCTTGATTTCTGAACTCCAGATCCGCTGCAGTGCTGTGAGAGGCTCGGCATTATATATCACACATGCTCAGTACACATTTACAGCATCAGGTGTCTCACAAAATGTACCTGTTGGTGTTGCTGTCTTCAAACTGCAAGAAGAGCAAACTACAAAAGAGGAAACACCACAGATGAAGCCACAGCTTCCCGGCTGGAGCTTCTGCCCTGGGAGCTGAGAGGTAATTTTACCTCTCAATGGAATTCAGAACCAATTTTCTAGATAAGTATGTGAATCATCAGTCCACATACCAGGAGATGAGTAGAACACTATGGAGGAGTGAAGGCACATACTGCCCTTTCTGTTGTGCTAATAAAACCTGCAGGTAAGAATTTAACATTCCCTAAACTAAGGACTACTCTCTGAATATGCGTTTTAATCTCAGGATTTAATATTTAACAACCTTAACTAAAAGTTAATTCTTATCCTTATCAATTAGAATTTATTGAAATTCCTTGGCAAGAGAATACCTGTACTTTGGTTTATGCTTTTGTGATTTTTTATATATTTATACTCAGTAATGAGGCCAGAGTGGAAGGGTCAGCCTACCAAAATTCCTGGCTTCATCATGTCTTGTTAGAGCTTCTCTTTTCATTTGGGGAATATATTCAGTTTTTCTAAGCTTGAAATACAGCAAATAGAATAATGAAATACCCATCTGTATTTCTGGACTACTATACACCTCTCCAGTTCTCTACAAGCAACTGGAGGAAGCAATTCAGCAATAGAATAATGAAATACCCACCAGTATTTCTGGACTACTATACACCTCTCAAGTTCTCTACAAGAAACTGGAAGCTCTCCCAGAGTGGTGTGGCAACAGAAGGCAAGTATGAGTTAATATCTGTCATTCTAAAATGATAAAAAAGAAGTTAGATTTCTTTTAATTTTGTCAAATTAGTATAATAACTATGAATATTGTTAATGAATTAAAATGTATTTAAGAATTGCCATAGAATAGAGTGAAGTTACTCACTGACAAAAGAGAATTGCATATCCCTACAGTTCACCCTCACAAATACTTGACTCAGCACTTCCCAAGGGCTTTCACAGCTGCCAAGAGTATTCTGACAACATTGTAAATAAAAAAGTTTAGGATTATTTCTGTATATTCTCCTGTAGTCTTAGATGTAAGATTTAATGATTTTATATTGATATAAAATTGCTGAAACAAATTTTAATATACATTTAGAAAAGTACACAATAAACATTGAAAAAGATAAGACTGAGATTTACAAAATAATGAAATTATTTGACCATGTATATCCTGGTCAAATAAGGAACTGTAATACAACAAACCTCATCCCACCACTTCCCACACTCCCAACCCAAGTAGCAGATGGCAGTCCATTAAGCTAGCAAGAGTGAGGCTGAATGGGCGAAAGAAAAGATTCTACTTAACAGGTAGGGAATTTCTGGAACTTTTCTTCACACAAACACACAGAGGCACATAGTATCTTTGGATTAAAAATGGGATAAGGTCATAACCAATTTAGAGTTGTCATTAATAACTCTCTGCTGAAATTTGGACTGGCTTATTTCATCAGAATGCTGACAAAAATTCAAAATAGTACTGCTTGTAACTGAGCATAGCAATTACTTTTAACTTGCATTTCTTTTGCTTCTTCAATGTGACAGCATTTTCACAAGCTACAGACAAAAACAATACAGTAAATGTAAAATCTGTAATTTGGATTTTGCCATATACTATTTTTATAGTTCTTTTACCGTGCATAAAGATTGTTTTCAAAGGAACAGTCAGCACAGAGAGAGATTACCTGAATTATGCTTCCACCGTTAAATCTCACAAAGTTCAAACTGCCATGTTTGCATGCCGACTGCTTTCCTATTGATGGTACTACTCAAAGGAAAAAAATTCAGAGCAATTCAAACCAGGAAAAACTCCAGCTTTCCAAGAGGCTTTTCTTTTTGAGTGCTGGAACTCCCTATCATGCCCTTAGTTGTTTCCATTTCAAGCATAATGCTTCATCCTTCAAAGGCTTTTCTACTACTTGCCTTGACTTTTTTGCAATGAGCTGAATTACTAGGAACGCTGATGTGTTCTAACAGCTTATCTAGCAGTGACAAGAAAGAAAAAGTTGCAAAATACTGCATTTCTACACTTTTCCATATGAACAAAAGTAACATTTGTATTGGCCTTGAGTAAAAATAGCAATTAAGGAGTGAAATTCGGCATTGGGGTTTTTAATTGATAAATTATGTGTTCACAGCTAGAAGAAACATTTCTATTTTAAATAGCCTTGCACAATTTACTTGCAGAAAGTATGTCCAAAAGGATATGGGTACCTGGCTAATCCTTGCCAGCTTAATTCCTGAAATTCTGGCAATTTTGCAATTTTGTCTTTTGGTATTTACACTTTCAAGCATTGTTGTCAATATAACTATACAACACATTCAGTTAACAGAAAATTACATAAAACTTATTTTACTTCATTTATCTTCAAAACAGACAAAAGTAAATATGGGCTGAACATTGATCCCTTACTTCTGACTATGATACATGTTAAATCCATAATCCTTGACCAAAGTGTGCTGATTTCCAATTTGGAGCTTGTACATTATTCAGGGTCTGAGGAACTGAAAAACTTAAGCAAATCTTGAGAGCTAGCAAACCTCAAGAACAAACATGAATGAAAATACTTTATCTCAGCTTGATGAGAGCAACAAGAGTGTGGTTCAGTGTTTTCTAATTACGTGACAGTGCTGAAGGACTACTTGAAAGAATTATTATTTTTTTAATATTGCCTTATCCAATACATTCCATGCACATCTAACAGAAAAGTCACAGCATAAAAGACAGAAAATGAAAACTTCATTGTGACAGAAAAATTTTTCACTTGAGAAACATTTCCAAGTTTTTTTATTCCCAGCTGGCTTGAGAATATTACAACTTATCAGAAACCTCTTAGATAACATTTATTGTTGATGTTTTTAATATCTCTCACAGTAAAAATTGTGAAAGTAATCAAGCTACTGACATTTTCTTTCCACTTTCTCTACAGCTCTTATCTGATTTAAACCAAAATAGAGATACCTAAGCCATCCAGAAAAGATTAAAAAGGCTTTTCTTTTCTTTTTTTGTGAGTCTGTGTAACTATTTATCATTTTGGTTATCAGTTTTGCACAATAATAGCCCTTTGTTGCATGAGATGTATTTAATATTTTATAATTTATTAACTTTTCCTTTGTCAGTGTGGGGATTATTACTTGTATATGGGGCTCTTGATACTGACTTCTCTCAGCTTGGTCGTGGACAGATTGCCATAAAAGAAGATGCTAAAAAAGGTTAATTCAAAAAGTGGAATGATGGGAGTTGCTGAAAGAGCTCACTCAGGCATCCATGAGAGCTCCTTCCATCAGACAAGGCTCCTGATACCCATCACACATACAGCTCCTGCCACCCATTACACATATCTGGGAATGGAAGTTGAGGGTCCTGAGATGATTTTGGAAACCTGGTTGTTGTGAGCAACATATGAATGACATATGTGATTATGAACAGCCACTATGAAAATCTCTGTATAAACTTCTGTACCTTTCTGTATCACAGAAATCTCTGTCTATGCATATCTATCATGTACTAGCACATTTAGGTCACACCCCTGCCAAATCAGGGAGCAGGATGAATTCCTGCAATATCCTGTTCACAGCTGAAGACCAAGTTTTCTTGTTTTTAAGCCTGTGTTGAGTAAGTGAAGGTAACAAGTCATACAAGGCTCCAGAAAGGGTCTCAACATTTTTTGACAAGGAAGTGTAAGGGAGTTCAGGCAAATAATTTAAAATGTCACAAGGCACAGAAAACACCTGGGTGCAGAATTGTTTTCAGATACGTTATTCCTGATTTAGAACACATCTACAGAAGAACTTTGCTCTCTACCTGTAACTGATTCACTTCTATCTCCTTTCCTAAATGCTCCTGTGTGATGGAAATTATGATAACCTTATTAATGGAAATAAGGATAACCTTATTAATTACTAGATGGAAATTATGGATTGGAAATTATGGAATGGAAATTGGATGGAAATGATGATAACTTATTAATTACTAGACTCAGCTACATAACATTGCAAAAGGCAACTCTACTCACAGGATAATTAATAAAACAAATGAGCTATCTTAGGCTTTTAACTTCAAGTGCTCCTCCCCATCTCCCAACAACTTCTATCACCTTGTTTAATTTATGTGATGTGAAGTATCAGGGTCAGGCACGACTTGGAGGCAACTCAGTTTCATGCTTATTAGCAGGTCACAGACCCAGGAGCACAAACACACAGAAGTCAACAAACTAAATCTTGCCTTGAAGCAACCACAAAGTCACTAAGTGCTGAATATAATCTGAGTGTGTTTCATGTGGCAGAGACCACACCTTTTCAGATACATTCTGTGCATAACTCTGTGTCCAAGCAGATTAAAAAATCTGGCTCCACATCTCAGCTCACGAGACTCTGCAAAGATCTTTTGAGATCAAGAGCAATGGCAGATTTCACCAGTCAAAGTACGAACTCATGGCTGCATCACACCTCAATGAAATCTTCAGCCCAAAACAGGCCATACAAACACCTTTGTTGCCTTTCTTTATTAATAACACTTTCTTGGCAAGTCCTGCAGAAATTACTTATTTCAGTAGCTCATCTGACTTTTAAGTCTGCACCTACAAGTACAAAAACCCAGATCTGGACATTCACTGCCTGAGAATGCTACCCATGAAACATAATTTTTTTTAAATTATTTAAGTAACAAAATGAAAATGATCCTTTATTAATGAAGGCTGCACTAGTACAGTTCACTTAATCAGGACACAGATAATTAGGAAATCTGGTTAATTAGGACTTTTCCTAGGAAGCTGAATTAAACCAAATGAGTTTTGACTGGCAAGGGACAATGGTTAATTGGGATGATAATTCTACTTAATTGGTATGCCTGCAGGCAGTTAAGTGGTCTGTGAGGCTCAGAGGCTAATAACAGCCTTTCTTTCCTCAAAAGACCTGTGCCTGTCCAAAATCAGTAAACCAAAATGGTTTTAAGCCCCCATGTACACATTAAGCATCACTCAAAAGTTCTCTCTATTCAAGAGGTCATCATTGTAGAACTTTTAAGGAAATTGGAAGTGCTAAATTTTCTCTGAATATATTTCAACTACAAGAAAGAAAATAAATGACCTAATTTTTTTCCTTGGTGCTAAAATACTTTACTGTTCAAGTTCCTCCACCATAAAAGCCCCAGGGGCACAGTCCCATACCCTTGGTCTCAGTTTCCTGTTCAGTTCCTTTCCCAGTGCACTGGCTCCTGTGTTTGGGATCCTTCCCAGCCACCAGCCACTGTCCTACCCAGCACACTTCTGTACTGCAAGCCTGACTCAAGTGCCTTGACTATTTGGATCACAAGGCAGCATAATGAATTTATTGCTACTACACAATGGTATTTGGGACAACTAAAATGCACAAAATGGAATGTTCATCTACAAATCTCCAAAAGTTAAAGTTTTGTTTTTCCTTGAGGAAAATAGTATTTTGAGGCTCCCTTGACCAAGAAATTAATTCTCATATAGCTTTAAGACATCTTTACAATCTGTACTCCTTCAAGTATTTTTTTTTGTTTTAAATTTTCTGACACATAGATGTTACAGCTGCATTAGCCTAATTTATTTAAGAAAATAGGTGAAAAAATAAATTTCTTATAATTTTCCCCTGACTATATCAGAGAGGAATGCTTTATTTAAAGTAAAAAAAAAAAAGATAAAGACTTAATGGCAAGTTAGATAAGTGTTTGTATAAATTCCAGCTTTTCCTGGAGCTTGGGAACAAACAACGGGAAGTCAGAGAGAAAAACAGTAGAGAAAATCCCCAAATACCTGATGCACTGCAGTGTGCATGTATCACAATGAAGAAAGTAATGAAATTATACAGAGTAAATGTTCAATATTTAATCAGACTCTAGTTAAACAGATAATCTTTAATTTGATTCACTAATAATCCAGTTCTGAAAATCTTACAATACCAACATCTGTACACATCCCTGTACATGAAGGGAGATATTATTTTTAAAATATTCATTTAATTTGGACAATTCTGTACTGACCAGCCATGACCAAGATGTTTTCTACATCTATTTGGTAAGAGCAGTCCTACAATTTGGGTCAATGTATTAGCATGCCATTGTCTGGCTCTGCCAGTTCAAGCTCTCAGTATTTTTAAAAAGGATTAATATATACTGTGATGGAGTCTGGGGGGACATGTATGTGGGGACAGATTTACATTTGCTTTCCTATAAAGTACCTAATTACTTTGCAGGGAGAGAGGAAATAGGAATCTTTTCCAAACTCCAGGGACACAAACTTCATGAAAATGAAATGTCATAAGCAGCACTCTCAGATATTTCCTGAGGATGTAATCTTCAAATTAAGCTTTCTAACTGAAAAAGAGACTGTTCAGTTGTTCAGTAATTTATATTTATGGCCTTACAATGTTTAATTTTAGCTAGCGATTTTATGAAAGGAGAATATACCTTAGAAAACCCTATTAAAGTAACAAGAAAAATGAATGGTTTTTATTAAAATATGTGCTTCATGGCAATAGTGAGCTCCATCTTTTCTAACTTAACCTTGAAGAAAATAAAATGCTTCTCTGATTTTAATTCAACAAGTAACTGAAATATTCAACAACTCCACTAAAATATCTCAGCCCTAAAATACCTAAAGCCTGGCAGGGGATCTTGTCTCCATCTGCAGATCTATTCTTTATAATGTTGACTGCTCCTCTGAGCATGGTTAGAGCTCTTCAAAGCATGATGAAATTATTGTAGAAGAGCCTTCACTTCTGGGCTGTTTATCAGTGCTATGACATCTGCCCATGGACATACACCTTTATTTCTTATTCATACACACAAAATCCTTTCCTGCTATACACAGCTCATGACAAAGATCCAACGCAAATGAAAGCAAGTCTTGTATTTCCCTGCAACAAATCCCATGGTCTCAGTCTGTTAACACTGCTACTGCAGGAATTTGTATCCAGTGGAACTCTGCACTTAACCTACTGCAACAAAAATTTTGGTATGATCCTAGGTAAAAATGTCATTTAGTTATTTGCCTTCTTCTCCACTTAAACTTCTCACAAAGTGCAAATATTACCAGGTAGCTTAACACTACATTGTATTCCTTAGAACTCCCTAACTTTCTTACTATTTTCCCCAGACTCAACAAAGAAGTCAGAATTACTGTTGCAAAACTGTAGTAAGACTTCATTAAGAAGTAGAAGACCCCTAAAGAAGGCCTGGGCAAGAATAAATATATACAAAACCACAACAGAGACGACCAGTGAACTTCTGGAAAGACCTTGTAATCAAACTGTCATTCCCAGGAGCAGAAGTGCCAGCTGAAGCAGTCCCAGCAGTCTGAAAAAGTCAGGCACACTAACTCACAAGAGAGTTCATCTCTTGTTCTCTAAAACCATTTAATATTGATATCTATGGAAAGAAATAAAAAATTCAATTTAGTATCTTTCTCTGAGTCATCTGATATTTTCTACTTTGCACTGAGAAAAAATTCAAGTGGGAAATCTAACCCTAGCTGGCCTGTCAATCTCTGCAAAATTAAAGTTATTAATATTTTATCAAAAGTGTGAGCATGCTGTAATAATTAATCATAATTTCTCTTTGAAATAAAGAACATGCACATCAATTATTAATGGCAATGTCTAATTTTTACATGGCATTTACCAGTTATTTCATATATCCTCCTAAAAATGCTTCTATCACATTTAAAATAAAAAATATAATATTTTTTCACACACTTTGGAATTAATTTTTCATAACTAAAATAATATAAATATTTATGGTACTCTTAATTCATCTTAATAGCTACTTTTCCTGAGAATGTAAATTTCAGAAAAAATTCAAGGCGTCTAAATTTCTCATAGGTGCTGCAACCATGGATCGTATCTTTCCACTGTTATTCAAAAGCATTTTGGTAGTTCATTTAAATTAATTTAATTTTCATTATTTATTCCCTTTGGTGTTTTTTAACTTTCCCATTCTGCTATTTTTATTTTCTCCATTCTTTTCTCCTTTATATGTGGTCTTACCAACAGATGGGACAAACATCATCCTAGAGGAGCTAACAGACAACTCACTGGTGGGATCTAGGAACTGGCAAGCTGTGTAAAGCTATCCACAAAAAAGGGTGGAAAAGACCCTTTTTTAAGCACTACCTCAAGGGGGAAGAGGAGATAGGAATATGGTCATTTACTGCAAGGACAACGCTCACAGGAGTAGAATCAAGTTCTTGGATAACAGGAATTAGAGCTTTATTCACACAAAGGATGGAGTATTGGTGTGCATGTGTCACAGACCATTTTAACTATGCAAGAAAACAAAATATTCCTTCTGTTCTTACTACATAGGAAGAAAAATATGTATAATGGGACTGACTTTTTCTTGGGGATATCTGCTAGATATCATAACATGTAACTGCAAAAAAACCATACTGTTGCTAAAAGAGGTCAGGATGTATTTGCTGTTGAGGAGCATCCTAAAGGCTGCCCTCATAACCCAAATGCCAGAGACATTAAAAAATTGGCATTGGGAAATAGGATATTGTGGTCAGATGCATCTTTTAAACAAAAACAATGTAAAAATGATAGTAAGAAGGATGTGCAAGTATTTTCCCTTAATATGGGTGACTGATTATGAAAGCAAAATACATCAGTGAAAAGAGAGTGATGAGTACAATTAAGGGCAATACAGTATGGTAAATACCATCTGATTACTCCCTTCAATTCTTCTCTATCTCATTCCAAAAAAATAGGCCAGGGGTATGTTTCTAGTTGAAATTGTAAAGATTGATACAGAAAACAGCGAGACACACATTTAACTCACATTCTTGTGTACTGTATTTGCACTGAAAATGGAGGTTTTTGTAGATAGGAACATTTACCTCTATAATAGAATGGGACATGAGACAATTTCCACAGTATGTTATCATTTCCAGATCAGGCACCTCACCTGAACTTTTTTATCAGTTAATTGCTAGATTTAAACCCCATAATAAATCACCAGGGACTATACTGAATGATTTGCAAACTGGTATTGTGGTATAGTTTTTCTAGGTTTTTTTTGGTTTTTTTTTTGAGAGATATAAAATTGCAGAGCAATGACCTCAGAAATTGCTTTCGGGCTCAACAATATTAAATATTTTTATTAACCATTTGGACAATTATATCAAATCCTTTTTTATTGTACTGCTTTTTAAACTAGTGGGTGGTAAAAATGTGAGGGCTAGATTACTGTCACAAATCTATGTGGCTCTTCTGACAACAGGGTCAGGATTCAAGAGTTTAGAGGGCAGTCAAATAGGAAAAGAAAAAAGAAGGTCTTGTGAAATGAGGCTTAATAACAACATTCTGTTTACCCAAGAACATGTTTGAGGAAACATCTGATTTCTTTGACACTCTCTCTCTGGAGACTCAAAAGAGAACAGCAGCTGGAAAGAGGAGGAGGTGCTTTTAATGTGGGAAAGACACAGAACTACCAACTAAATCCTGAATATAGGAGTAAAAACCACCAGCTTGGAAAACAGACAAAGTTTCTTACCAGTGAGGATAACTAAACCTAAGCAGGCAGATGATGAAGTCCAGATCATCTGGAGCACTTGAAGTAAGATTTGATATCTTTCTGAAACACATATGAAGTACAATTTTTAGGAGAAATACTACTGCCTGTATGGGTTGTGACTCAGAGGAAATAGTCAAACTCACATTTTTAGAATCTTTGAATTTACAAGTTCTCTCTTGATTTTCTCTTTGCAAGTTCTGTGGATATAGAACTGCTTAGATTATTCCATCATGCACTCTACATACCTAAAGAAGATGCGTGTAAGTCGCTTAGAAGGGTCAAGAAGCTTTTCTGACCCCAATACAATACTGGGTAGATGCATTCTTTCCTATCCTTGTAACTACTTTCCCTAGAAATACTTGTGAGCCAGAAGAAACCTGCTATACCTCAGAGACAGTACACCAGTCAGTTTATGCCAGCAGAGAAAAAACTTTCAGGTACATTACATAATGCTTTATCTTGTACACAGCATGAAAATTGCCAGGTTTAGTAACAAGAAGGGATTTTCCTCCCTTCCTGATTCTCAGTCTCTAACCAGACTGGTTGGAAATATTGATTTTTCCATACATAGAAGTCCTCAGCTGCTCATTCAGGTAGTTTTCCCCACCTGCTCTGGGGCAGCACCAGAGCAATTGTGCAGAGCAGCTAAATAACCTAAGAGCAGGATGCACAAGTAAAATTGGTGGTCCTGGTGCAAGGGTAGCTGGAAGAAATCTAACAGGCCAGCACTACAGAATAATAGACCACACTGTATTATAGCAATATACTTCCTAGTAAGTACAGAGATATGTATCATTATATGAAACTCAATACATACACTATAATAATATACCATAATATATACAAAATTAACATAGGTTCTCTGTTCTCACTGGCCTTAATCTACATAAAATCACTTCTAGCCCAGAAATTATTAAAGAGCTGAAGTACAAGTTGAGATTTAAATGATATACTTAATATCACTTATATACTTAATATCACTTTTATCACATATAAATAGCCTTCAATTATGGCTGGATACAGTAATTAAAATAAAAAGCAGACTAGGGCCCAGCAGAAAATGAGATACATTCAGATTTTGTTTGTTTCTGATTTTAATATTAAGGATATGACTCAGCTGTTAGTTTGAAATGTGACACAGAAGAAGTTATTTTTTAAGTGATATTGCAATACATGATTGCACTACAAAACAAAACTGGCTTTTGTAATCCAGCAGAAAGCATGATTTCTGACCATGCAAAAAGTTCAGCTCTGAGTGAAGACTGATTAACCAAATTAAAGATCTCTTTAAACATACTGCAACACATTCACACTGTTTGAGAGACAGATGGAGATGGAAAACCCCCATTCTTGTGCAGATATGCAATAGCATATCAGGGACTCATCCCATTGTATGACATGAATATCACCCACTGTACCACACAATATGTGGGAGTCAAGCAGACTGTCAGGATTCCCATTCCCTAGCACAAATATTTTTTTTTCAGAGCTTTCTATCACCTCTGTCTTTAACTGCACCTGCCTTCTGTCTGGTATACAAACTCCTACTCTGGATTCAGCTCATTTTACAGACTCACATAAATCTATTAAGTGCTTTTCAAAGCAAAATACAAGTGAAGACCAGCCAATAGCCAAGGCACAATCTGTTTTCCTGATGTCTTTATAGGCAGAAAAGAAATCTCAATCTAAAATCAGAGCAAAATCCTTGTTTAATTTAGCATTGGTTTCTTTCATTGATTTGTAACAGTTCAGGAGTAATGACAGGGAAGGGATAACAGTTGTTCATCCTGTGATTTACCATGAAGTTACACATGCAATTCCCTTTTTTGACATTGAGGGAATTTTCTTAGCCCTTCTGAGATAATAGCTCTGGTTCCCCAAACCCACTGTAACTACAGTTATTTTACAGCTCTTGGTTACTTTTCTCTGTCTGTTTTAAGTCAGTGGCCCATGTGTGTTTGGCACCTAAGGAAATCCTACAGGCCAAGGACTCATGACTAAATTTAAACAACTCAGGAATATGTCCTTAGACCAAGGTGTTATTTGTTCACTTCCTCAAAAGTAGTGACGATGTAAAGCAAATAATTAAAACAGCTAACAGCTATCAAATATTACTCTAAAAGTGACCTTTTGTTTTTTTTCTCCTCTGTAAAGTTCTCCCTGACCTTCTGAAGCCCATATTAGTTGGAAAAAACATCAGCTTTTGCCTGTGTTTTTGATGGCTGTCCCACTGACAGCTCTTGGACAGTACATCTATTCATCGTGTCTAATCAGCATCTTAGAGCCCAGGTTTAACTACTGTTCAGTGTCTTAGTTCTGTATTTTAACAGTGTTTATAGAAGTAAATCAACAATCACAGGAAAATTCAAAGGATTTTCAATTGTTTTCAGTTCCTTCTTGTACTGATCTCTTCAGGCTTAACGCCATGGTAAGTATTCATTATAAACATAATCACTAAGTATGTACCTCAATCAGAAATAGCCACAGATCCTGCTGAGCTTGTCTGCTTTCAAGAATTTCTCACTTCCTCCAATCTGGCTCTAAAAACTGATTTTTCAACAGCGCTGTAACTAGGCTGTTACTCACTGGGTCATTCACAAGTTATGCCAACATGGAAATAACACAGCAGTTGAGTTGTCATCCAGCAGAAACAAACCTTGTTCTAGCATGTCAAAAGGAGAGAACTCAAATGTCTTTCTGTGTTTAGTAAGAAGTGAAAAAAAGAAACAGCATGCATCAAACAGTTTTCAAACAGCTGAGAGAAAATGCAAGCAAGGAGGTAGGCAGTAATTGTACTCAAGTAATTAAAATATGCAACATGAGTTATTTCTTCTTAAGCATGCTTTCGTTGACTCCTGCATCTATCCTCAGCCTTCCTCTCTGAATGAGGTCCTGTCCCTACTATCTAGTGACATTCTATGCCAGCATTCCCAACTGCATCCCATTTACAGCCTTGGGACTGCCTCACTTCTCTTTCTGCATAATAACCTTCAGTCTGTTCTGAATAAACTTAATCACTAATCTCTAGAGTCATCATATGACTCTTCAGAAAGATTATGCTTTGTATAGACTTTCTGTCAAAAAAGACTCATGTACCTATGAGAATTTTCTTCTGTTTTAATCCAAGTCACAAACAGTTTCCCTTTGCAGTCAATGGCATAAAGGCAGCTCTAGAATGCCTCCTCTCCTGTTAAAAGCCTCCTTCAGTTTCACACAGTTTATCTGAAGGTTTTGTCTCTCACCTTGATGTTTTCAAGTGAAGTGTGTAAACTTGGAAGGCAGTCAGGTTATAAAATGCTTCCTAATTATCAGCATTCTTTGTATGCTGGTGTAAGTGGGCTGATGGCTGGGAATGTACTCTGATACCACTCCCACACAGAAGTCTCTTCATCTGCTAAATGGCTACAGATTTTGCTACAGGGTTTAACTATCACACCACCTGTGTAGGTCTCACCCAAAAGAACCTGCTGTGTTGGAATGAAATAATCTACTATCAAGATGCAAATCTCTATCTTCAAAATTTGATAAACAAAGCAGGTTTGACAGACAAAGAAGTTTCACACATCAACTCCTTAAGAAAATTGCTACAGACACATATATTTAGAGAAATGTTCTTATTAAGAAGGTTTGAGCCCTGTCATATCATACAAATGGATAGATGTTTAATGGAATTTAATGTCATTAACACAATTTTATCAACAAACTCTCACTGAACCAGAACTGAGATTTGTTGACTCATTTTTCATCGCAACATAAGAGTACCAAAGTATTGATTAGGTTATTTTTTCTGGTTTTTTTCAGAAGCTACAAACTTTCCCAGCTATCCAGTGAAGGACTCCTGCAAGGCTGGCCATGGCACAATCACTGCACAGTCGTGCTGCTACTGCAAGCTCTTCTTTCCCTGACCACATTTTTATTCCACTGCCTGTCATTCCAATACAACTAACTTTTGACTCACTAGTCCACTCCAGCTGTATCTGACAGATGTCTTGTAGTCCTAAAACAGTCAATCCTTCCCAATTTCATGGAAGTGCTCATCCACACTGTGAAGAAGATATTGTACATGCCTCGATGGAAGAGCAAATGCCCACATAAAGTAAGCAAAAACAAACCAAACCACCAATGAACAAAGTGGTGATTGTCTGGTATTCAGAAAAGCTTCAGACTGAGAATGCTCCCCCTACCTGAACAACCAAAATCCAAACATGAAACACAAAGCATGAGAAACAATCCACTAGAAAGCAGCACTGCTGCTCTTAGCCCAGTGCAATATGAGTCTTCTCTACATTCCTGCTTTTTTTTTCTAAAAATAATGCTACTATACTAGCAACTGCAAAGCATTCCATCATTTTGGTAAAATACAAATACACCACACTTTATTTTTGCAGTTACACAATCAATGTTTATAGAAACATCCTGCCTAAACTTTCTGCATCAATGACTGAAAATGCTACCATCTCCAGGGATTCAAGTCTGTGTACTTTTACAATTACTTTTCTTTCTACTATGTTCCTTCAACTAATTTGTATTATCACTGCATGGCTGCCAAATATTTCGTTCAGAACTATTCAATTAAATATGGGATTTTTATTTTGTAAACTTGATTGCCATTAATCTGTCTTTTGCATCTTTCCTGATTTTTACACAGTCATTTTTCCTAAGTTTTTTGCCATCCCTTCATTGCTCAGGTCGAACCAAAACCATATTAAACTAAACTTGTTTATTTTTTAATATTGAAAGCTGTTTTCATAGTCAACCACCAATCTTTCCTTCTCAACTTGATATTTAAATTTATTTTTTCTTTTAAAAATCTCATGTCAATGAAGTTTTTCAGAGTATTCCTTGCCATTAGGAGACTTAAAACCTTTCAAAACATCAGGAATATATGCAAATGTATATCTTTTACTTACTAAACCCTCATGTTTGCACGTGCTGAATGTATGCTGGAAACTCTTACTGTCTTGGAGAAGTACATTCTGCAGGTGGATATATTTTTATCCTTCATGCAGATTATTTCTGAACAAGTTTATTTCATATAGCTTGGCACACAGCAAATGAAACATTCATTTTCAAACATCTCTATCCATGGAGATAAAAATTCTCATCCGCCAGACCAAAGTTTTCAAATGCTAAAACAAAGCACCTTGCTGATTAGGAATTCTCTCCTGGTTACAGGAGAAAGAATACTAAAATAGCTGGACTGTTATTGTAATTTTCTGTTTTCTGAGGGGAAGAATTTATTGAGTGATTAAAAAAATCTGGTCTGCTCATCATATTTATAAATGTTATTAAAAATCTTGAATAGTGAAGTGATAGTATTTCAATTAAATTATTCAAAGCAATAAAATCTAAAGGTTATTGTGGAGAATTGCTGAAAGGTCTCATTATACTCTATTACTAGAAATAAAACCAGCAGAAAAAAAACGGAGTGATGATAAATGCAAAGTAATGCTATGAAAGTACTTAAACTGAAGTATTGATAAGCATCAAAATACCGAAAGTAAATAGCTCCTTATTAGCTATTATCATTCAAGAAAAGATGCCCTGGATTTTTTACAAATGCCATTAAAAAACCACCAAATCAGTGCCAGCAGGATGAATGGCGGATAGCACTAGAAAAAACCCTGACACTGAACCACAAAACAACAGAGGATCCATTCCATTACTGGACTTCTTCTTGACTACCAAGATGAGCTACTCTCTGCCATCCTGGCCATCCCAGCCCAACAGAAAAATTAAAGAGGTAAGCTAAGGATGAGAGAGAAAGATAGTCAGAATTATGTTGTGGAAAACCAGAGCTACCTCTGCTTCTTTGCAATAAAAGCTGGGAGCTAGAAAAGAAACAAATCCAGAACATAGGAGTGAGGAAGGGTGTGAAATTACCCTCTGATTTTAACCATGCATGAAGATGAGGGCACTGACTAACTCTTGAAAAACTGCTTCAAAACAAACAAGAGGAAGTGGAATTTAGTTTGGTTTTTTTAAATCACTCAGTGCCTAAGTGAACTGTCAAACTCATTGCAATCTTAAGTTTTTCTGAGGCCAAAAGCTTAACTAAGGTTCAAAGAAAAGCCTTTGACGAACTAAGGGAAGAGAAGGAAAAGCTGCATTTTTGCTTTTTCTTTCATGCTTTCCTAAGTGATCACAACTCAGCATCCTCAGAATTGACTACATTGACTTTTGCTACATTAAAAAAAATATAATGTTTACTAATACCACCACAAACCTTTTTTCTTCCTTTTGTTTCATAAAATAAAAAAAATCAAAACAACCCCCAACACACTGTAGGATCTGCAGTATGGTTTTCAATGTGAATGATAGCACAAACTTTTTACTTATGTAAGTGTACTTTCATAAATGAATTATACCTTAAAAATCTGATTGTCACTTTGCTAATATATGTGAAACATAGAGATAAGTAACCTGCAAGTTAAAGTAACCTGGTTAAACCAATAACCAATTCCTTGAAAGAGCCAAAATAAGTAACTCTTATCTCCTTGCTTTCAGTCTTATTTTTTTACCAGATATCATCCTTTTCTTTCCTCCTATTGATGTCTGGGGGGGGAAAAAGGTAGTAATATATGTGATGGGAACACTTAATAACATCTTGCACATTTTTTTTTCATCATGATTACAAAGTAATTCCTTGCATGCAAATCAATTATTTTAAATACACTTTCCATGCCTACTTTTATACAGAACTACATGGAATTTTATTTTCAAATCATAAAGCTGCAGACTCTTCACTGGGTCAAACAAACAACCTTTATTGTTGAGTTGATTGACCAAATTTGTACCCACATACAGAGCTTTAAGTGAAATGCCACGTGCATGAGGGTCTGGTAGTCTTGCTAAGGTGAACAGTCTAATGTGCAATACCACAGAAAATTTCTTGCTACATATTACAGACCAGCAATTAAGAAACCAGAAGCAATACTGTGGGATTCAAATTTTTCTGCATGAATTTTATCACCTGCACCGAAATAATTTCTTCTGATCTGCCTCTGCTGAAAAACCTGCCCTAAGAAAAGGCAGGAGCAAGACAAGCCTAACATTGTTGATGAATATAGACTCACCAAGCAAGTTGTAGGCATCTCTTTAAACTACAGCCACACCTCAAGAGCATGCTCAGTTTAGTGGCCAGTGTGAAGTCCCTGCTCAGGCTCATGTCTCTGGTTCATCTGACAGCTCTGACACTCTTATACTGATTCCTTCGTGTGTCAGAAAGAGATCACCAAGGAATTGCTTTCGCAGACTGAAGAAACCTTGGAATATCTGAATAGGTCTTCATCCACTCATAGTGGGAGTATCAACCCTTAAACCACACAAGATGTGGCAAAGTATCTAAATTGCTTTGAAACAGCTGGGAGCTAAACCTAGGAAAAAGATACTGTTAGTCTGGCATGTCAACACATGACCCACTCCTCATGACACAAATATGAAGACATTTAATTTATTATGTCCTCTTTGTATTGCTATCCATTTTATAGCTTTACAGCGGAAAGAACCAGTAGTCTATACTGTATATCTATAACTATATTAAAAAAATCAGTCCATTGAAAAATAATGGAGTTTAATTTTCAACTGAAAAATTGAAACATTTTTGATGTACATCTCCACCCCTAAACATTCACTTTGAGGGGAAGATTTAGGATTATTTTCATGAAGCTTAAAAAAAGTGTTTTAAACAACACAAGTGCTGCTCAATCAGCCAGTATTCATTATTAGAAAAAACTTCAGCATCTGTGAAAAGTCAAGAACCATAGTCCACAAGTTATGATGACTCCCTTGAGTACACTGATGTTTGAATGTATTGATAATAATTTGATTTGTTAAGCAAAGTTTAGGGAAAAAGGCTGTGAAGAGCTAAAGTGCTATGACATTTTAGGCCTTGACAGAATCTCTGAATTTTATTTCCTTGATTATCAAAACTTGTGTGTGAAATTGCCAGAGATGTTGCACACTGGGAAAAACAGAACCCAGCACAGCTAAAACAGCTGCTAAAATTTTTCCTTAGTACAGTTTTAAAATAATTACAGTACCAATTATTTATTATGGCAAGGATTTTTGATGAATGTGCAACTGTAAATTATTTACTTTGACAGGCATAAAAGATGAATTTTAAAGATGCAGCTCTGCTGCTGCTCAGCATCATATTTATGGAAATATTTTGCCTTTTGAGGTTCTTTGAAAGAGGAAAAAAAAGACTGGTATCCCCCCACCCACACTATAGCTTATTTAGAAACAAACATAAGATTGCAAAACCATTGAGTATGAAATGGTATGCAAATAGAGATATCACATTATACTGTAGCACAGAAGTAATTCAGATGGCTAATAAAAAATATGCAAAATAAATGTCATATACCTAAAACTGACAGAATTGTTATATGTGCTGTATGTCCACAGATCATTTGTAACTTTGGTCTGTACTAGATAGGAGTTCCTACATGTACAGTAAATGTATGTTTGAGGTAAAATAATTTCTTTTTACAATATTAGACAGAGAAAGACCTTCAAGGAACTAAACCCTACTTTAAGATGTTTCAATTGCTCCCACTGAAACAAACTGGCTTCAAAGTTTGTTTTCAATTTCCCATAGATCTCATTTTTTTTCATAAATAGCTCTGGCATAAATAACTTCCAGTGTGAAATTAGTAAACTTTGATTTCACTGAAAGGCTCTTCTTCCTTAGTGATTTTTCACTTTAATTAGCTGGATCAATGAGAACAGATAATATTCTTAAATGATTGGTAAGAAAATTCTTTTAATCAGTGGTATAGAGCAAGGTGAGATAAAAGGATGGAAGATAAACAGCCAGTAAGATATTTAGGCACTTACAAGCAAGTCTGGAAGACATTGTAGCCCGAATTAAAATAAAAACAACATAAAACTCTGCATTCACCGGTTGCCTCACCACAGTGAATTCTAATAACAGAATCTGATCTGATCTGATAAATACCCAGAGAATACTGTACAGGCAGATGATCACCAGACATTGCCCATCAACTGGACTGCATTACATGGCCATGTGTTTATTCCCAGCCCTTGAGTGGTGCCAATAAGCCTCAATTTAAAGCAGATACAAGTGGCTAGGATAATGTATGCAAATATATTGGACAGCAGTTTGTAAAGTGGTAATTGGTTCAATTTCTGATCATCTGACCACACAGTTGTAAACAATCTTTTTAGAGTGGTCATGTCACCGCAGCTGCAATCTGCCCTCTACATAATAGCTCCCTATTACGGAGCACTCACACGTAAAATGAATGATCAGTATCTGCTTCTCTCATTCTCCCAAGGGATGCTAACCATGTCAAATAAAAATGCTTTGCTTAAAGGGATAAAAGAGTGAATCAGAAAAAAGATTTTGCCTGTGTTAGAAAGCACAGAACTTCTAAGGAACAGTATGTCCTTACGACATGGGAATTAAAAGCTTATTCAGAAAATATATTTGTATGTTTGGATTTAAATCAAAATTATACAATTCTATATAACAGGAGTGATGTAGAATTTCATTGGTCAGTAATAGCAAAAAAACTTGACTGAATTTAACAGCCATGAACCTTCAAAAATCAGCAGATTTTAAAGCTTGAAAAGCTTCTAGGCTCTCCTCCCCTCCCTCTGCTCCTCAGTCTCCCCTTCTTGTTTGTTGACCCTGCATCCCATTCTGAGGCACTGAGATCTTACATCAGCCTTAGGTTCCTCACACAGACCCAGGTCCCTGGCAGTTTAGGATCAGAAGTACTTTGCTGTCAGTGGATTTTATCAAATCTGTTGGCCACAAAGGTGAATCTGAAAAACATGTCCTCCTCCCAGGTATCCCTACTGTTTGTATTTTCCACATAGCTAATACTGGATAATTTCCAATATGTTAGCATCAGTTCCAAATGTGATTGTTAATGTAAAACCTTGACTTGGGAAACACATTCTGGATTTCATTTTTACTAGGTTGACAGAAAAATAATGGAGCAGACAGTTTTTCAAGGCTCTGAGATTAATCCTACCTACTTAATCATGGCTATTTTGATTTATCATATTTCATTTATATGCAAATTTTCATACTAAGTAAACATCAACCCAAAATGGAGCACAGTATCTAGCTAGTAATTGGATATGACACCCCACAAAGACTTAATTTTGCATAAAACCTACCAAAGAACTAGCAGTCACTTACAGAATAAATCTTATCAACCAGTTAGCAATGTCCTTGGCAGCATCCACACAGACCTCAACTCATTTGCAAAATGGAAGCTGCAGACAGCAAAGGAAGCAGCTTGGCTTTGGAAACGTGGCAGCTGCCAAGAGCTGCAGACACTGGGATTCAGTCATGCACTGAAACACCTGCTGGAAGGAGCCCAAAGCACCAACTGAGATCGAGCTGCAGCTATGGAATGTGTTAACTTGTGGGACAGACTGTTGCTTCTAACTCTGGCTTGGAGGCAAAGTCTTCCTTACTAAAAATATGGCTACCTGTTATTGAGGTTGAAGGTAAAAAAGAAGTAATCACATTTAAATCAAAAGTAGTTGTTCATGAAAACTTTGCTTCAGTTAATAAATGTTCAATTTTTTTTCTCAGTACTGCTCTACATTTATCTACTTTTCTCTTATTATGTTTTCTGGGCATTTATCTTAAAATTCAGTCTCATTAAAACTTCTGAAGAAGGTATAAAAACATTATTCCATTTCACTGACACGATCAGTGTAATTTCTGAGGGCAATATTTCATGTAATCTTCAGAAAATTCATAAGCAATATGAAAACTCATTTGAATACTTTATTGCATCCTTGATTTGGTATAAATAAAACTGTTCTATTCTATTGTTTTATCCTTGTCATGCAATCCCAATATTCATTGCTGCAATAAATTAAGTCTTATAAACAACAAAACATCATAAAACAAACTCAAGAGATGCTGCAAATAGGGAACAAAAAGGAAACTATCTAGTGCAATCTTTCTGAGTGAAAAACCCTTGAAACATGTTGCAGCCAGTCAGTTAATAATTGCTTTGTAAATCTGAAACAAAGCAGAGGGGATAAAACTAATAAACAAGTCATAAAGTACAATTTTTACTTGTTTGGAGTGATTATGATTCACTGGAGGGAAGAGGAGCACAAAAACGCTGGTTAATGTTCAAGGATCACCTCTGCCAAGCTCAGGAATGAGCATCTCAATGAAGAGGAAGTCAGGCAAAAATGACAGGAGGCTTATATGGATGAACAGGGAGCTCCTGGATAAACTCAAAAAGGAAGCCAACAGAGGGTGGATGCAGGAACAGGTAGCCTGGAAGGAATACAGAAATTGCCCAAGCAGCTAGGAATCTTGTTAGGAAAGCTGACAGAAGCCCTGACAGAATTAAAATTGGCCAGGGCAACAGGAAAAGTACGTCAGTGATAAAGGAAAGACCAGGGAAAATGCGGGCCCTCTCTGGAGCAAACTGGAGACCTGGCTACCCAGGACAGGGAGAAGGCTGAGGTCATCAATGGCTTCTTTGCCTTGGCCTTCACAGACAAGTGCTCCAGCCACACTGCCAAGGTCACAGAAGGCAAATGTGGGGACTGGGGGAATGAAGAATTGCCCACTATAGGAGAGGATCAGGCTGGAGAATATCTAAGGGACACGAAGGTGCACAAGTCCATGGGACCCGGTGAGATGCATCTGCTCATGCTGAGGGAATGGGCTGAGGAAGTGGCTAAGCCATTGCCCATCATATGTGAGAAGTCATGTCAGTCCATTGAAGCTCCCACTGACTGGAAAAGGGGAAAAGGAACCCCCACTTAAAAAAGAGAAATAAGGAAGACGCAGGAAACTACAGCTCTTTCAGCCTCACCTCAGGTCAGAAAGATCATGGAAACAAATCCTCCTGGAGGTTTTGCAAAGACACATGTGAAATGAGGAGGTGAATGGTGACAGGTAACTCAGCTTCACTCAGGGCAAATCATGCCTGACAAATCTGGTGGCCTTCTATGACAGGGTCTATTCCTGCCACTGTCAACCATGTTCAAAATTTCATAATAAAGAACCTGGTTTTCTATTTCCTCCAGTGCAGCTATTACACTTGTGCTGGAAAACAAATATAATCCTTCCAAATAAATAAAGTGCCATCCAAAATATATGCTTGTACAGATGCTGAATATTACAACAGATTTTAATACTATGAAAACACACAGTTCTGTCTCCCTTATTCACCCAGGCTGAACAGAACACATGATGTATGTTAAAAATCCATCCAGATGCCATTTTCATTGCACCATGCTAGAATGCAGGATCTCTTTTCCAGAATGAAAGGGACATAAGAAGGTAACTTTAAACAGAAACCTTTTACAGAAACAATCTGAAGTTTTGGAAAGTCATGAACAACTGGAAATAGCATTATCCAAATGACAAAGACGGGTAAATTTTGTAATTGGCGCTGTTATCATTTTAAGCTATAACATGCCAAACTTTTCAGGAACATGTTACTTAATGATAAATTTTCTTCCAGTGTAATGGCTTGGCAGATCTTCACCATTAGCTTGAAGCCAAGATGTCATTCCACGACATGCTGCCAGCATTACAATATTGACCTAATTTGTCCCTTGTGTTTTATGTTCAACATAAACTCAGAAATCATGAAAAAGAAAATGTTTTCTTGCCTTACAGTTATTTCAAAGAATTCTAAATGGTATTTTATTACCAGTGTTCCCAAACTGGAAGCATAAGGAAATCAGAAGGAAAAATCAGAAAGACAGATTTAACTTGTTTAAAATGTAGCTCATTTCCGGGCACTTGATGCCAACAAATGTTTTTATTTAAAAGATATACCCAGATATTTATTTTAACAATCTTAAGCTACTCAGTGTTCTTGAAAAAATGTGTATTTGCTCTTAAAAATTTAGCATTTAAATAGTCTACTTCAATATTTTACTTGTAAGATATTCCCCTTTTCCTGCATCAAGAAGCCTACAGCAAAAAAGGCATTGAAATTCTGCCATGCAAGTATTCATATGCCTCACCTGAACATCTCTTATCTTGGCTTCCTATTACTCATTAAAAAAGGCACTCTTTGAATCCCTCCATTATGATCAAGAGACCTGAACATACACATCATTTTTTCAATCAAACATAGAAACAAGGTTTCATCATATTCTTTTTAAGGGATGTAAGTTCTGAACATTTTTAGAGCACTAAGAACTCTCAGGACAGATCTCAGAAAACAACTCATGTAATTCTAGTACTACTTCACTTAATAATTTGTATGCTTACGCTTCAATGCTAAGACAAATTTAAGTATGAAAATAGCATGGACTGCACTAATAAATGTGGAAAAAATAATTTTCAGAGAATCTGAGGAAAATCAATAGACATGAAGTTAAATATTTCAGAAAGTGATATATTTAGTATAAATCAAATTGAAAAAGTTCACAGCTTTAGAGTACATTTCTGCACTCTCCTAGCTGATGGAAGATTGCCAAACTGTGGTTTGAGTCATAGGGTGAACAGAAATGTCTTAGGAATGTTTTGCTCATGCTGTTTGCTGCACAAGAAATTCATTAACTTCATTAGCAAGATATTTAGGTAAATTGTTACACGTAGCAAAATGTTTTTACAGACTTAAATATTCAAAAATCCTGAAAGTGCACTCTCATACAAATGACAAATGTCTGCAATCAGAAAACAAAAGTAATCTACCAGTTCCTCCAGAAAAGAAGAAAGGAAAGCAAAAAACATTGATAAATGGAAATAATAAAACAGCTAGAAAAAATATCAGGGCATCAACTGTGACACTTAATGGCCTGTTTGGCATCTCCCTGGGACAAAAGGATGAAAGACAAAAGTTAAACAGAATGCAGTGAAGGCTTTTTTTCCTTAGTCTAAAAAAAGGAACAAACTCAATGCAACAAAACCATAACCTGTCAAGAAGAATGTTATAAGTGACTTACAGGAACCAGGAATTTTTTTATTTCTTCCAAGGCATGACTCATACGAGAATACGCCTCCCCAGGTGGAGCAAACACTTCAATTAATACGTGGAGTTCATCACTCAAGTGTGCATATTTGGCTTCTCCACTTTTCCTTAGTTCTTCCTCCTATGAAGAAAGGGTGGATTTGGTTTTAAAACTGGAAATCTACAAATTTTGGAGTGATTTAGCATTCACAGACAACATGACAGAAGGACATACCGTAAGCAGACTTTTAAATCCGTTAAGAAATAAAAGTCTAGTTCAAGCCACTTAAAGATTTAAAAATCAATTTTGAGCATTTGAATGATAAAACCAGCATAATTATCATCTAAATCAGATTTTAATCAGCACAGTGAAAAAAATGCTAAATACACCAGAAGGAAGAAGTGACATATTAAATCCATAATGGAAAAGCTGCATTCATCTGTCTGAATCTTAGCTCTTAACAACAAAAAAACCCATAAAATAAAGATGCATTTAACCACTTTGGAACACTGTTGTTTAGTAAACTCTTTAGGTTCTTCTACAAATGTCTGCAGCCTGTACATTTCAGTATAACCAGAGAAAAATATGCCCTAGGACTTTTATTTGAGACACAGAATCACAGGATAGTTTGGATGTGAAGGGTGTGAATTACTAAAGACTATGTAGTTCCAGTGGCCCTGCCAGGAACAGACACCTTCCACTAAATCAGGTTGCTTAGGACCTTAAACACTCCCAGGAATGGGGCATCCACAACTTCTTTGGTCAAACTGCTCCAGTGTCTCACCATACTCACAGTGAAGAACCTTCTCCTAATGTTTAACTTAAAACCTACTCTCAGTTTAAAGCCACTACCCCTTGTCCCCTCACTATGTACCTTTTCACAAAGTCCCCCTCCGGCTTTCTTGCCCTCTTTCTGTACTTGTAAGGTGCCATAAATTTACCCGAGCCTTCTCTTCTCCAGGCTGAATAACCCAAATTCTCTTCATAGCAGAAGGGCTCCAGCACTGGTCATCCTCATGGCCCTCCTCTGGAGCTGCTCTGAGAGATCCACGTGCTTTTAATGCCGAGAGCCCCTGAGCTGCTCTCAGTACTCAGTGATGAATGAGTTTCAGCCCCAGTCTCAGTTCAGGGGACCTATGCAATGTGGTGAGCAGCTCAGCTGGTGAATCACCACACCTAGATATAGCTCAACCATCTCTGGGTCCCAATTTTCTAGCTATAAAATAAGCCTAATAATCCTACTTCATGTTAGAGTAATGTTCTGAAATGTCAATCCACTTTCTTACACAATGTTTTGAGATAGCAAATGTAAATTGCAAAATAGATTCGTAGTAGCTACTGCTCCATAAAAATCAAAGACATAGAATAGGGATCATGTTAATGGCACTGGCTATGACAACATAATGAAAAATCCAATCCATTACTACACAAGACAGACATAAGTAATGCTAAAGAAATGATGAGCTGAACTCTCAGTCTTCAAAAATATTTTGAGAAATGTAATTTAGAAGAAAATATTTATATACAAAAAACATTATCACAGAAAAAGAAGTAAACTAATTTGCTTTAAAATGGTGAAGAGGTTACAGCTTTTTAGTATATACTAAAATAATAGTATGAATATGTAGTTAAGATATAAATAATAGTAGTATGAACATGTAGTTAAGATATAAAAACTGTAACAACAGATTACAATTATTATTGATTAAGCTTATTTAATTCTGCATTAACTTCACTTATTTTAGCATTGACTAATTTACACCACTGCTTGCTACCAAAACCATTTGCAAAATGCTATGTTCCTAACAATAAGTATTCAGGTCTTTTTGTCTATGTTAGAAGATCCAGCCTCAAGGACTTTTTGATTTTCCAGAGAATACACAAAGGCTACATCCTGCAGCTCCAGAGCCCTAAATCTGGCTCCATGCTAAGTCAACATTTGGAGATTATGATAAAATCATAGCTCAATAAATGTGAACTATTATTTTATTTTTAAGTCTTAAAATTGACATATTTGTTGGCAACTGAAACTAGAAAAATTATGATAAGCTATAATTGTCTCAGTAATTTTATTTTTACAGTTAAATTATCTTTGGCATTTTAGTTTATCACTGAAATGTCATTGAAATTTCCATAAGAACCATAGCATAATATAAAAATCTATCATGAGATGCTTCCAGTTTTCTGGAAAAAAAAATCACACATTTGATTATGTCTAGAAAAATCTGGTATGGAGTCTTCAGTAGAATTAAGTTTTAATAGTTATAAAGGTGCACCCTAGTGATTGCTGGAAGTTTCTTCCCTATTGCTTTTTTAAGATTCTGAGGGGGGAAAAAAAAAGAAAAAACAACAAAAAACCAACACAAAACCAACAAATTCCAGAAAGCCCCAAAAGTTATCTTTCAGGAAAAGACTACCAAAAAACTTAGAATTTAGAAATTGGACCCTTTTTTTCAGATGTAGAAAAAGTAAAATAATAATATTTGGCTCATTGTTTTGATGAGGATTCTGTACAGCTAAGACATCAGCAAGATGATTTTATAATGCATACCTGGAATATGCCTCTTCAGTGGTAACAATGGTAATTATGCTTCTCTTTCAGTTCCTGAACAAACTCAGGTTTTCTTACAACACATCATTTTATAACCTGCCTCTTCAGTTCAGCACATGCTTTCTGTCACTACTTGGAGCTTATTTCTAAAGCTGTTGGAAACCACAGGCTGAGGTTCTGAGATATTACATATTTCTTTGTGTGGAAACTTAATGAGGCTTCTTCTTGTGGAACACATGGGGTTAAAGACTGAATTTTCACACAGTATCTCTTCCCATCATAGGGTAAAATGTCACAATAATGCTCCTTTTATTGCAAGTGTATGTAGAGAGACAAAGAAACTTGATTAAGGAAGACTATGGATGAGTGGGAACTCACAGACCATATGAGCATTGCACCAAGCTCTCCTTCCCAAAGCCAGTGAATATGGCTGAGTATTTGGGGACTGAATGTAGCCTTACATTTAACCCTATGTGGGGTACCAGGCATCTAACAAGCAACAACAGACATGGCTCCCACTGCTGGGGAGACACTCGCTGGTATGGCAGGTGATACCTACTGGCAGCTAAAACAGCTTTCCAAGGGCACTACAGATGAACAGGCCCTCCCAGGAGCACAGGGAGATGAGACAACACTTGTAGATCTTCATTAGCAAGCAGCACATCCCAACTGCACAGCAAAATGATCAGTACCATGGACCCAGTATCCACACTGCTTCTGTTTAGGATGGCGGCACTGCCCCTTGTAGCACAGCAGTGGGTTTTTCCTCCTGCCAGTTGTACTCTGGTTGCAATAACTGAGTTCCCATTAGAAGTCAGAGAGCCTTTCTGGAGCCCAGCCTTGATTTAGTTTCATAGGAGAGGAATCCAGTTAAAACCCTATAAGCTCTGCTCACTTTAAATAATGGGAATTGGGAATGATCAAGAGGCTCTCCTCTAAACTATGCTTCTGAGTCAAACGAAAACACTAATGAATAACACCCCATGTAGGGCTGGTAAAGACTGAAATGGATTATGAGACTTTCCAGCACCAGACACATGGAGGCAGAATAAGTGATATCATCATAAATCTATTTTTCATGGTGTTCTTAACAAGGCTATCTGGGTGCTAATGGCCTTCCAAGGCCCTAGTGGCCCCTAATGCACCAGTGCAATTCCTTGTGGACTTTGGCTGTTTCTCATACAACTCTGCCTTAATCACCTCTGAGGTTCAGGTATTCCCCATGGTGCTGTCTGTAACTTTTGGCAGACTCTCACAGCTTTTTATGTTCTACAATTCCCTGCATCATGTCCAGCAGTTTTCTAGACCCTGTTCAGCTTGGCACAGCCTTTGCCAGTGTCCACCCAGCAGCTGAGTTGTTCCCCCACAGCCCAAGCACAGAAATGATAACTGCTTAAGCTTACTCTTGTAGACATGAAATGAATCACAGTGGAAGGTGATGAGCATCGAAAGCCTGATGGATTCACTGAATCAAAATGCAGTTAAATCTCAGGCACTGGATCTTAGGGCAGAAAAACAACAAACCTGGGACTTGATCAGTTCTGCTTTATAAAAGGAAAATAATAGATTCCTTGGTTTCTGGGTTAGTGATGGCAATCACTCTTAGTACTGACTCTCAGGTTCATAGTATGGTTCTTAGTTCACAGTGACAATGATTTACTTCAGTGTGGGTTGAGCACAGCAGAGAAAACATGTATCACCCTCCAGAAACAACTGCCCCTCATCCTGATCCTCTTCCACTCCATTCTGCATGTCAATTCCCTTCATTTCTCACAAGTGACAGAACCCACCTCCCCTCACACAATACATCCAGCTTCCTTCATTCCCTTCATTCTCCCTTCTTCCTCTCACTCTCAGAGTGTCTGTCACACAGTGCTGAAGTCCATCCACCCTCAACATGATGCATGGCTCTATAACCCACTCCCTCCTAAAGATAACAGGTGTTTTGAAACACCTACTGTGTTTTATAATTTCCAGTTGACTAAAGCAGGGAAAATGAGTTATAAAACTCTATAGCAGAAATATTAGGAGTACCAACCTCTGCAAAAGTGAAGTATGTGAGTGATAGGAACATAAAGGCCAGGAAAAATGATGAATTATCTCTGGATGTGAGAGGAATCTTAACGTTTTAAAAGGATGTGTGTTGACAGACAACTGCTTTCTGTCTGGAAGTATGGCCAAAATGCTTGAATAAAAAGACTAGAAAAAAGTTGAAAGAAATGGAGTTTGCACAGAAAACAATTACACAGTCCAGATTGGTGAATCAAAAATGTCCTCATAACACTGAAATAAAGGATATAAAAGAATAATAGAAAAGAAACTTGAAGTAGGAACTCTGTAGCTCTCAGAGATAAATTTAATCAATAGAATACAAGGAACTTCCTATAATGAAACAAATATAGCTACAAAAAGAAACAATGGGTGCTTGAGGAACAATCTGAGAATTGCAATGGATTTCATATCTTGCAAGAATTTACAAAGAAAAGCATAGTGCAGAGACAAAGATGATAATCACAGGGCTGCTGCTACACAGGCATTATTCATAAGATCAGTGGGCAATGCTACAGAATAAAATTAATGGGCATGCAGTTTGACAAATGCAAACCTATTAATTTTTAATCTGAACATAAATGAAAAAAATCAAAATGTTGTCTACCACACTGACTGTATTATAAGTAACAGTGAGCTCATTTATTTGGGGTACTGGGTTTGGAGTTAAAAAAACCTTCAAGTCCAAGGTCCCATCAGTAGAGAAACAAAGAAAGAAAAAAAAAGAAAAGAGAAACAATTTGATAATGGAGGAGACATTGGAAGATCCAGTAGAGTACAGAATGAAGCTAAAAGACCTAAGCTATTCCTTGACTCTTATTTTTAAACCAGTTATTCTCACTTCCAGGAAGAAGAATAAAGAAGATGGAAGTGGTGAGTACATGGAGAGAGCTCACATAGCAGTGCAAAGACAGTGGGTGTACAACACCTGCAGTCAGCCCCAGAGACCCTCTCAAGAAATGCAAGCACTAGAAAGAACATCACCTACAAGAGGAAATAACTGGAGATACAGTTGACAACAATTATTTTTCTATACTTGATTCATCATTAAAATTTTCCTTGTTACTTTGGTGAATTGGAGCAGAGAATTGTGTACATAAAGTAGTGTCTTGGCAAACAGGTCCTTCAGTGCTTTATTTCCTGATGCTTTTCAAAATGAAATGCAACAAAATCTCAGTGGCTAGGAGACACTAAACCATACCTAGATCATCTTTTTGTTTAGAGAGGCGAAAAGGAAAAAAAAAGACTAATCAGCAGAAGAATGTGATGATAACACAACCACTATTGAAAGAACCCTAACACTGACATGAAGGTTAAATGAAGAAAAAATAGAAATTATTTGGAGAAAAAAAAAATGTAGGAAAAAGATTAACACACTGAAGTGGTAGTTGCCAAAACTGAGGCATCAGACAGTGACCACTGTGACCAACAATTAGTGATCTATGCTTAAATTCCCTGCCAGAAAACTAAGAGTTCACAGACCTGTAAATGTTGCTACAGTTGTACAAATCTAAGCAGAAGCTAAAACACCATAGATAAGAACCACCTGAGCACGAGAAAATTGCTCCTTTGTTGCAGTGTGATTTCCTGTTTCACCTATCCCAACCCCCTCAGGTGTGCCAACCTTTCCCCCTCCCCCTTTTGCCCTCCTGCCTAAGAGCTGTCCATCAATCTTAACATTCCAGCAAGGGCATCGTGTGTTTGGCAGAAGCTCCTCTGGTCCGGGCTCATTGGCCTGTCCTAGCGTCTATCTCCCTTGACCCTTCCCCTCCTCACACCTGGTTGGCCCTCACCTGTCCCTTCCCCGCCCCCTGTCCCTGGGGTTTAAAAGGACATGAGACCATGCGGCCGGTTCTATTGGGAGCTGTTACCATGTTCAGAGGTCTACCGTGCTGAAATAAAACTCTGGATTAAGACTCTATGACAGAACCTGCTTCTTTTCTCTTCACTGTCGCCTGAACCTTTTCCACCAGAGGTAAACTGAGTTCCTACTTTGCCTGGATTTGTTCTGAGTGTCCAGCCGGCCAAAGGTATCTCTGTGGTGAAAACGCCACAGCTGCCGCCTTTGGTCCAGCAGCGAGGGCTGGACAAAGCCAGGCAGGACACTCCCGGAAACCTCGGGATTAATATTCTATACTCCTTGAATTAACCAAGCCAAATATGTTTATTGAATACAATCAATGAATTGCAAGATTGCAAAGGTTATGTGGGAAATCAAAGATCCTCAAGAAATGCACAATTACCATACCTAAACATGCTTCAGAGGATTTTGTTCATCATAAAACTTATGATCACAACTAGAGATCACTGCAATCCAGATACCTTCAGATTCAGAAAGACTGTGCCTTAATTAATGAGAGTAGAAAATGTCATGCTTTTATTTATGAAAGGCTAATTAGCAGTTTGTTGCAACCAAGTTACAATGTAGTTTGCTTGAACTCCAAACAAGATGTTACACTTTTACTATGGGCAAAAACATATCTTAAAAGAAGAATTTTCTTTTTTTTTTTCTCCTTTAATCCAAGATTTATTACAAGTTTAGTTTCATACTAATGATTGCAGCTCAAATTCCATGCAGGCAAAAATGACACATAAGCTAACTTTTTAGTGTCGGACTCTTTCCCTCGTTTTACGCTCACCCTTCCACTGTCCTGGGGATCCCAAGGTTGATGGCTTCAGCGTGGAGAGGACAACACTGATGTGAGTTGCAGTATCCTGAGTTCTTTGATGCAAGATACTGCATTGGGTTTGCATGGCCAAGTTTTGGGAGCAGTGGGGGGTACAGGGCTGGCTTCTGTAAGAAGCTGCCAGAAGCTTCCTCAGTGTCTGGCAGAGCCAATGCTAGATGGCTCCAAGATGGATGTGCTGCTGGCCAAGGTTGGGCCAATCAGAAATGGTGCTAACATCCCTGCAGTAACATATTTAAGGAGAAGAGAGAAAAAGTTATGTCTCAGATGTAATTTTGGTCAGAGAAGAGTGGAGTGAGAATATGTGAAAGGAACAGCTCTGCAGACACCAAGGTGAGTGCAGAAGGAGGGGCAGGAGATGCTCCAGGTGCCAGAGCTGAGATTCCCCTGCAGCCCATGGAGGACATGGGGATGCAGGGATTCACCTGCAGCCCTTGGAGGAGATCCACACCAGAGCAGGTGCATGTTTGAGATGAGGCTGTGGCCCCATGGGAGGCCTGTGCTGGAGCAGGCTCCTGGCAGGGACCTGTGGAGAGAGGAGCCCATGCTGGAACAGGTTTCCTTGCAGGACTTGTTTCTCTGTGGGGTACCCATGGTGGAGCAGCCTGTCCTTGAAGGACAGCATCCCATGGAACAGTGACCCACATTGCAGCATCATGCAGAGAACTGTAGGATTGACTGATGTTGGAAAAACTCATGGAGGACTGTCTCCTGTGGGAGGGACCCCACACTGGATAAGAGGAAGGACTCTTCCTGCCCAGTGGCTGAAATAACCCATGGTGAACTGAGCAGACTGTAATGCCCATTCCCTGTCTCCCCACACCACTGGGGGAGAGGAGGTAGAGCTGGGAAGGAGGGAGAAGTGGGGAGAAAGGTAGTTTTAAGGTCTTATTTGCTTCTCATTATCCTGCTCTGATTTTTTTAGTAACATTTAATATCTCTAATTCTAGCCTGTTTTGCCCTTCACAGTATTTATTCAGATCTCTCTCTGTGTTTACCTCAACCTATGAATCCTTTGTTATATTCTCCCTTCCCTCTGCAGTTGTGGAGGGGAGCAATAGAAAGGCTTTGGTAGGTGTCTGGCATCCACACAAAGACAATCCACTACAGACACATAAAACTGACAGCAGTAATTTCTTCCTCCTCTCTCCAGGAAGCACAGGGGGTTATTTTTAGGATGGCAAACATGCTATATACATTGTTCTTTCTCCATTGTTTAGCAACTCTATTTCCCATCCAACTTCATTAGATATGGTAAGTTTTATACCTGCTGTGTATGGTTTTTTTTTTTGCTCTCTTTGTTACTTGTGTTGTGATTTTACCCAGATCCCAATGTTGTGTCCCTTTAATGACCTGCAGCTGACCTTGATGGCTAGTCCCTGCTTACAGTCCTGGAGCCTTCCTTATCATCCCCTGCCTTTGCTTTCTATGCCTCCACTTCCATCCCAACCCTGTACTCCCCTGTCCAGCACTTTTATTCTAGGGCCATAGCAGCACCCTCCACACAGAATAATGATTTCTTATTGCTACCATTAATTACAGATACAGTACAGACCTAGGCAAAAAGTAAAGCAGTGAAGGTCAAAATCACTCAGCCATTAGACAAAGGCTGCTAGAAGTCAGCAAGCTCAAAGGGAGCTGGGGACAGGCCATGAGCAGTCCAGGCTGGCAGGTCCCAGCCCTGTGCTGTGGTTTTAGCACAAAGCCTGTAACAGGTGATGGCAGCACCACATTTACTGGGACACAGGGATTCCAGTGTTACTGGAAAGACAACATAAGGAACTAATTGCCTCTGATAACCAGTTCTAAAAGCACTCTTGGGATACAGAGATTTTTTTTTTCAGCTACATGTGTAATTTTAAACATAAATATATAGCTGGATGAGGCCTTCTCCTTTCAATACACTTCTCAGTACCAGCAATGCTAGATTATACACATGCCCATCTCAGGGTACAAAGAATTGCCTGGGCCCTGCCATGGTGTAAACTGTGATGGCTACAGCTACTGCTGAGGATGAGTCTCTGCACAGAAGGATCAAAACTAATGAGCACTGACTGTATTCCCAAACTTCACCATCCCTTTAGGAAGGGCTCCTCACTATGATTTAGGGTTTTGCTTAACTACACCCAGGCTGCTGACAGCCAATGCCAAATAACCACATTCAAAAGGATAAATACAGCTATTTAGTGATTTGAAAAAATGAAGAGTAGAGAGTTATAATAAAGGCTGATGACATTGTAAGAGCTTTAAGAGCTTACTGTGTCAAAAATAAAGCATCAAGCCTTTGGCAGAAGGGAAACATCATTTGAGGAAAGCAGATATAACTTCATTTACAGTGGTTGAAGGAAAATGTACCTTCTTTTCCTCTGGTGTCATTTTTACTTTCCAGAAATAATTTTACTGGTTCTCTTACATCAATCTAGCTGTATTTCATTATGTTTGGAGCCAACAGTTTTATAAATTTTAATCCTTTTTTTTTGAGAGAGAGAGAGCATGAAGAGTCACCTTAAAGTGATACAAATGTTATAGACACTAGAAAACTCTACTAATGTTTTAGGTAATTCAATAAACTAGCTGATGAAAAATTATCAGTCATCATGAAAAGAAGGTTAACTGTATTTATGCTAAGAACTCCATAAACTGACGATAATTTATTTATCAAAAATTCTTATTACTCAAGAAACATTCATCTTTAAATCTGTTATGCATATAGTGTTTGCAAAAACTGTGCTTAATAGAAACCAGTATTGGTTATTTAAAATGTACAAACAGGAAAATTTAAATTAAATTTCTGTATCACCTTTTTGCTCTTTCACTGTCATTAAGTTTTATTATGATTGTATTAGTCCTATAAGAACAATTTTGTTTCTCCAAAGAATAAATATCACTTGTATCAGAAGATTTGCAAGGGATATTCTGTTTTTAAGAATAGGGACTAGTATGAAAAGAAACATTTTTCAGTTCTCCAGGCTCTGAATGAACTATTTTGCTACAAACTACTGAACTGAAATAAAAGTAAATTCCCGTTGTAGTCAAGTACTTTAAAACTTTGGGTTTGGTCACCTGAAGGAAATAGTAGAAAAAATATTTCTACCATGGAGAAAATACTGGAGGCAAAAATCCACGTCTAAGCCATTTCACGCATAAGAAGAACAAAAGACTCGTATTTGAAACAATCCATCAGAAGAGGTCTAATGTGTACACTAAACTTTGAGTGTAAAGAAGTTGCAGCTTCTCTTTGGCAATTTATTTATTTATATTTAAGCCCAATTTCATGATGAAGGCTCCACACTTGAAAAGTAAATACTTGGTTAACCACTCCCTTGATGAAGGATGCTATCCCAATAGAGGCCTAGAGAACAGATCCACTGATGCATGTAGGTATTACTTCAAAGCCTAATTGCTATTGCAGCTGTGGACATAAAGAGCCCCCCCCCCCCCCCCCCCAAGCCTTTCCCAATCAGTGTAACGTACTCACTTAGCTTACAGCTGGAAAAGAACTCAAACACCCAGGATTCATGATTTTGATCCTAAACACCAACTTGTGGCCATCTAATTTCCTGTTCAGTTGTTTCTTATCCCTGAAATCCACAGATGCCAGAATTGCTCACAGTAATATTCCTCAGACTGAAGTGTCTGGGCAGCAGCACCACATGAGAGTGAAGGAGATCTGATAATTCTTTCAGGCTTAAGCTTCTCTGGGATTCCTAAAGTAACAAGGGACTAAGTAAGACAGGTGTTCCCAATACACTCCTATTGAATACAAAAGAGGAGCTGCTGCCCTTTTCCTTAATGAGGTAGCAGTTGGAGAGCTCATCAAGTTGCACATTATGGAAGTCAGGAAATAGGTGTTCATTTTAGAGAAGTTGCTAGATGAATCCCACATGAACCATTTGGGAACGTGTTCTGTTAAACTATTCATAAGTGATCCAGAAAATGAGTTGAACAGTAATAAAAATTCTCCAGTGATAAAGACCACCTCTTTCTGTGTGCACAGACTCTAGATAATGTTATTTCAGGAGAAAGATCTTGAAGGCATTACACTCAGGTCTACAGAAAGAATTTGCTCAGTGTATAATATCAATTACTAGAGTATTTTCTATTAGGCAATTTTGAAGAAAGGAAGATAAATGAAACTGCAAAGCCTCTAGTAGACCATTTTGGTGCTCCAATTTAATAAAGTTTAAAAACAAAACAGATCAAGATTAAAAGAATTATTAAGAATATGGAAATATTTTCATATGAGAAACTAAATACCAAAGTCTTGGCAATCTTGATGTTCATGCAGTTCAGGATGTCCTTAAACAATTAATTATTGGAAAGCCTTTTAAATTCTCACTAGTTCTTGTGTTCTTACCCAAACTTTTCAATCTGCAACATTCAGAATTGCAGACTGAGTGCATTCTTACATTTTTCTGTCTTATTTGGAAATGTGAACCCATGAACATGGGGCATGATGTGTTGCATACTAGAGAAAAATCCCCAACATGTAGATGTATTATGTTTTTGTTCTATTGCAATTGCTTGCTGATGTATCTTTTATCACCTATTACATAGATGTGTTTGCTTAAGGCGGTTATGTGTCAAATACGGAACCCACTTCTGATGTTAAAGATCCTATTACTAATTAGCATTCAAATGAGCTCAAAACAGTAGTACAGGTGCTTCATCTAGAAAGCAAGGCAACACTTCAGCCACTCTGATTGCTCATTATAATCAGAGCTGAAGGAGTGCAGGGGAGAGCGATTTACAGCCACTTTCAGCTGCAAATTCAGGAACCATGCCTGCTGCAAGATGTGTGGAGAATTGCCAGCTGCCTTCACCTCCTCACCTCCTGCAGTGGCAGCTGCCTCCTCTCCTTCCATGCATAGGGACTTTCTGAAGGATAACATTGTTGTGTCACTGAGGAACCCTTTCAAATCCAACTGGGAAGCCCCCACAAGCACAAGGTGTAAAAGCTCAAACTGATGATCCCATTTAACTGATGATCCCATTTAACTCCTCATTGCCTTTTCTAACAAGTCTCCACAATTGTGCAGGATTCCCTGCTAATGTTTTGTACCCTGAAACAAAGTGGAACCTGTGATACAAGAAATGTACTTCCCCAAACAGTGGATGTAAAGGAAGTGACTTCTCCCTGATTGCCATATTGGCCCAGGCAGGGTAATGGGGAGGTTTGGCTTCCAGCAGTTTAAAGACCTGTCTGATAAACTGCATAATAAAGTTCATTTTCCTGGCTGATTGTCAATAATGATTTCCTTAAGGCTGTCCCTTGATTAACCACAACATTGCAAGCAAAAGCAGTAAATGGATTTGAGTATCCTACCACAAATTTAGAAGAGACCACTATTTCCTTGTATCCCCTTGATTCTCATGCAGTGATGTGCAAACCACATCAGTGGAGGGAAGCCATAATGGCAGAGACAAACTGAACTCTGGGGAGTGGAAGAGGGAAAAGAAGTTCATAAATAATTGGCAAACACTGTATCTCTAATGGCATTTACACAGATGAAAATGTTTGGATACCTGAGCTGATTTTAAAATTACATTATCTTCTGAAAAAGTATTTGAAATTAAATCAAATAACCGAAAAATCAACCAGTCTGCCTCTCTTCTTCACAAACATATCCTTTTTCTGAGGTAGAATTTTAATGTTTTGCAAATTAAATGCTCCCTCTCTCATGTGACAGTCACACATGATTTTGAAAGTTTTACTTTTTCTTTTCTTGTAGAATTAGGTTTTGCATAATGATAAAGAACCCAAACACACTTTTCAATGGCAAAATTACTTGTTCCTCTACTATCTAGAAAACCTAATTATTCACACTACATTCATTTAGACAAATAAATATTAATGAGATTGCAAGTTCTTGGATGATTTCTCACAAAGATGTCAGAAATAGCTGACAGATGAATATGTTAACCAGTATTATATATATCATAAAATCATAGAATGAATCATAGAATGCTTTGGGTTGGAAGTGATCTTAAAGGTTATCTGGTTCCAAACACCCTGCCATGGGTAGGGATACCTTCCATTAGACCAGGTTGCTCAGAACTCCATCCAAACTGACCTTCCATTAGACCAGGTTGCTCAGAACTCCATCCAAACTGACCTTCCATTAGACCAGGTTGCTCAGAACTCCATCCAAACTGACTTTGAAAACTTTCAGGGATGGGGCATCCACAATTTCTTGGGGCAACCTGTTCCTGCCACACCACCCTTGCAGTAAAGAATTTTTTCCCCAATATCTAATCTAAACTTACTCTCAATTTTAATCCATTCTTCCTTATCCTGTCACTACATGCTCTTCTAAAGAGAGCATGTAGTGACATGAACCTTTCCATCTTTCTTGTAGGCTCCCTTCAGGTACTGGAAGGTCACAATTACATCAACCCTAAACTGCTTTTCCAGGCTGAACAATCCCTATTCTCTCAGCTCTTCTTCATAGGAGAGATACTTCATTCCTCCAAGCAACTCAGTGGCCCTCCTCTGGACTTGATCCAACAGGTCCATGTCCGTCCTGTGCTGGGGAACTATCATGATTTTATGTCTGACATATTTACTGACTGCAGATAAAATAGCTTGCAAACAGATGCTCGGTCATCTCAGATATGATGGGGCTTTGCTCTGCAAAGATGAAGAGCACATTTTCTAATCTTTTCATAACAAAAATCTGTAAGGATATTAGTCCATTATAAGCCATAAATGAACCCGAGTAAAATTCATGATTTTTTAATGACTAGTGATTATAGCTATTCTAATTGAAATTTACTGAAGACTCATTTTCATGGAATGTGCAGAATACTCAGACCACGTACAATTCAGGTCACAGCAGCTCCTTGGCAGTGCAGTCTGGGCCTGACCGGAACTTTGCATCATGAGAGAGTACTTTAAAAAGCTGTTACTTGTAAAGGAAAAGTAAAGGAAGTCAAAATAAGTTCTGTCAAGTTTGTTTATCTTGAGATAACTTGGCTGGGGTGATGATGGTAGCTTTTGGCAGGGGAGTCTGTGACTCAGTGGAAACTTTGGTTTTCCTCACTGCAAATTTTTAGAATACATTGTTTACCTCAGAACAGACACATCCTCAGTGGAAGGCAGACTGACTTCTTTGCAAGGTAAATGCAAATCCTAGAATCACAAAGAAAGTAGCCTGAAGGATGGAAAGGGCTTTCTTCCATCAAGTCCAGTGTTCAGAATTTCACACTGTTTTTACTAGTGCCCCAAAGAAAACAGCAGGTATACACTCACTTCAGAGGAGCTCACCCCAGGATGGAGATGTCACTGGTACTAAACTGGCCATGTCAAGATGTCAGTGACTGCAGCCAGGGCATTCCTTCTAAAAGCTCAAAGCATACTGCTCCAGATCCTCCACCCAGAACTCCCCATCTCCCACAAGCACTTGCACAGCATCCAAACCAGAATGGACTATCACCAAAACCCCAAACATACATAAAACTGAAAGAGTAAAATAATTTTGTAATTCAGTTTAAAACAGATAATTGCACTCCAGAAAAGGTTAAGTACCTGCAGTCGTCAGAGTCAGCTAATTTTACTGCACTAAAAATTAATATTCATTTTGCACTTAAGTTTTATCATCCAGATCATCCCTGGCAATTTAAAGCACTCCTCCAACCCCCTTTATGTGCTCAGATTTATGCATGAAGAAATAACCTTGTGCACAGGCTTTGAGTGTTGCAAAATTTTCATCACATGGTAGCCATATCTCAGATTATTAAAAAATATGCAGATAAAATTAATCAATAATAGTCAATTCTGCCTAATGTCACCATCAGTTCACAACAAAATTTCTTTCTATTAAAAGCTTTTTCCCAGGAAACATTGTAACCTGCCTCTGGTTGAAAAGGAAGCATTTTATTTGTTTTCCAGTTCTTTAGTGCTTTAGCACCTGTGGCCTCCCTTGTTGCTCATTTTCAATACCAGTACAAATGAACATAAAATAAAATTGAACAATAACCCTGTTAATGGCAGACTTTCTCCACAGATTCGAGAGAAAAGATGAAGATACTTTTATCATTGTATGAACATCCTCAAATGCTATGACTGATACTAAATGCTGAAAAAAATACATTTCTTGTTCTTTCATCCCTTCCTCCGACATTGGAAAAAGGGGAAAATAAAAAATATTTCTTAAATAAGGAATACATGCACCACAAAAACTCAGCAAAGCTTCAGCTCCTAACAGACTTAACTCATTGTGCCACGTTTTCCATCTGAATGTTAGGGGGTTTGAGTCAAAGTCTGCAAAGACCAAATTGCTCAGGTTCTTCAAAGACATCATAATCTTCCTCCCAAGGCTGTGTTCAACCCCAGGTCCTTGCTGATGTGCTGGATCTGAGACAAAGGTCCCAGTGTGAAAAGACAGTTACAGGACAAATGAACAATTATTTGTGTCCCATGAGCGGGGTTCATTTACCATGACAGGCATCCAGAAGTTAGATTTTAATGCCTAAAATAATCACATGGAGCTCTCAATGGAAACAAACAGGGTGATTCACCTGAAGCTGAGGCTGCTGTTCAAGATGACTTGGGAGTTCAGGTGAATGAATCAGTTTATGGATATATGCATCTTTTTGGATCTGTCCAAATCATATTAAAAAAGAAGAAATCAAAATAGAATTGGTAACTATGAAAATGGAGGGGTGGGGAAGCATGTAGCATTCGTTGGATTCTCTCATAAAAATCATCAGGATAAAGGAAAAAAATGAAGACTAATAGAACCATGCTAGACAAGTTTATAGACTGCTGGGCTGGCAGTGCTTTGGAAACTGAAGGAAGGATTACAGACATCATTCTAACTGCTCAGGAAAAGATAATTCATCCATCATGAATCTGAAACATTCAATTTGCTCTTCCAAACACATATTTAAGCATTACCTGTTTTCACTGGGCATGCTGAATGAAAATTGCAGTATTTTACAACTGACCTACATGTTGCACTGCTGGTGACATGAAGAGCAAAGAAAGAGGTGGAAACCCAAGCACTCAGGCAAGTGCAGGCAGAGATGTTACCTATTACCAGCTTCGTACCTATTTTTTTTGCATTACAGTGTAATTCTTGTTTCACTCAGAAACAGTGGTTGCAAAAGCAACACTGGCTAACAGATTCTGGTATGATTTAAGAGAGATTATATACCTAATTATGAGAAACTCCATTTGTTCTATTTTCATTTTATGTACATTACTGAGGGGTTTGACAGTGATGGAGTTCCCCAGCAGAAAAGGCACATGGTGCTCAGGCTCCAGGGACATGCTGCACCACAGCAGCTGATTAATTAACAGCTGTCATTTACCGATTATATACTTTCACAATCAGTAAATCTGTCACAAAAGGACAGGTTCTGCTCCTCTGCAGTCTGAGCAATGGCACTGTGGCCATCATGTTTTATTACTGCACTCCCCTAAGATGCATGGAAGAGCCTGGAGAAAGCACTTGAGATGCCTCTCTGGTAAGCAGAGCATGACAAATTTCCATTAGCTCCTCAACCTCAGGCCATGATGGGGATTACTACCCTTGGCTCACTTGCCTCCAGTCCTCCGCTGTGCCTCCCGTGCTCCTTGTGCCCTGTCCCAGGGCTGCAAAGCCTCCTCCAGCACCAGAAGGCACGTGTGTTTCCTTGGCACATCCCCCCTTCATACTGACAGAGAGACCTTCCCCCACCAGGGACTTACATGTAAAATGGCTAACAAGGAAGGAAAGATGCTTCTCTGTTTTTTGGTTGTTTTTTCTCCTCCCCAGTCTCTCTCTGAAAACCATTCTGTCAAAGGGTGTTTTTATGCTAGAAATGTTCAGTGGGAAAGAAATCCTCTTGTCAACCATTCCTTGCTGCTGCTGTTTTGGCAAACCGCATTCACCAGTGCCTGACTCTGCTGGGGTCACCTGGCCCTGCTGCCAGGACCCGGTGAGAGAGGCAAGAGGGCAACTGAGCATCTCTCCCTGGGGCCCAGGGTCCCCAAGGGTCACTCCCCACAAACCCTCTAACCCGCTCACACGTGGGTTTTCAGTCTTTCTGCCACTGTGTCCTCAGACACAAGGGAGGGTGACAAATGCGACAAACCACCATGTTTGCCACAGAGACAGGAGATCTGATTCTTCTGTGTCTGTGGAAATGCAGAAAAGCAACTGAAGCATCCTGCTTTGCAGGAAGAGAAATTAAATGCCACTTTCAGGAGAATATTATGGCCAATAAATGTAATCTGCATATAACACAGCAATGACCCTGGACTATCTAAAACCAACTTCAAACTGCTGGCAGAATTAAAGTCCAAAATCTGTTGGTTTTGTGCTTAGGAATTGCTCTTTCATTCCAGCAGTAAGAATACATTTGACCAAGTGTTGCTAGCGTCTTCTATCACACAGAATGGTAGAGTCTCTGGACAATGAGTAGAAAGGAGAAGTTAACAAACTGAGGTTGGCCAAATTTCCTTTGCACAGAAAGCAGAAAAAGCTGTTTTGTCAAATTATGCAAGTATTGATAAGAATGCAGAAATGCAGTGCCTTCACCTGTGAAGTTTAGAGTCCTTTTCCCTAGATCAGCAGATGCAACTGAAATATTTGCAACTTTAAAGAGGCCCAGTGTGCTTCCTCCTTATCTTATTGAAGCCATATTGATAATAACAGTAAAGAAATATTTAAGAGGCTAAGAAGCTATTTTGCATGCTATTGCATTAACGTGTGTCTAGGAAAAAAAAAAAAAAAAGAACATGATGCTGTGTTAGAAACAGTCCCAGCAGGGTGAAAGGGAGAAGAGGACAGGCTGCCTGCCAGACCCAGCCAGTCTAACACTAGATCAGCAGGTCTATCTCCCTGAGATTGCTTGAGAGCCAAAGGAAGCCTTTGGAGTATGTGTTGATGTGGAGGGTTGCTCTAACTTTTAAGTTTAATTTTAATTTGTGAACACAGGACTTAGGTGGATGCATTGCTACAAAGTGCTGAGCATTAATCTTATCTCTGAAGGATTCTCTTTTGCTTTATAACACCCCCTTTGAAATGCACTAATAAGAAACACACTGTTAAAAAACCTAAAAGTTGGATTTTGAGAACCTTTTACTTTCAGGCCAGAGCACAAAGAGTCAGTGCACAAACAAAGTCCAAGATGAAATAAATCATCACATTTACTCACACATGAGGCCTGTGACTGCTGACTAGTTTTGTAATCAACCCATGATGTATCTTTTGAGCCACCCACTGTTTCTATCACTTCCTGAATCTAGGCACAGCATGCAGATGTTTTAATTCAGACTTGGTCTTCTGCACTAAAAAATCAAACCATTCTGGTTTCACATTTGAAAATCTGCATTCTCTAAGTCTGCAATACTTTTGATCAACATGATTGACAAATGGTTTAAGCACATCAGTCTCTTCTAGTGTCTCCAGTATTGCCCATTACAGTACTCATCTAAATAGATGGGGATTTTTTTTCTTGCCTGTTTTCAGTAGACTGCTTTGTATTTTATTTCTCTTATTTCCATTCATTTCCTTCTACCCAGATGGAGTATCTACAAACATAATCTTGGGGGAATCTTTTTATGTGTTTCCCAAGTGTGTTCATAAAGAAACAAGCGGCTTGGAAACAGAATCCTTCTGCTCTCAGCTCACAGAATTTTAGCTTTCATTTTCAGGGGAAAAAGAATTTGAGGTCTAGAAGCAAAGGGTACATAAAATGCAGTAACAAAGGTAGAAAATAATAGGTTTCTGCTTTTTGGTACTTTGTTTATTTAGGTTTGTATAGGCAAACTGAAGGCCTTTAAGATCTTCATTGCTGATTTTCTGCAGCTAGTGGATTAGGAAAGGGATGTGACTGTGCTCTGTATAATGGATAATGGTAGTTTTAGAGCACAGCACCAGATTTTCTCACATCTTTTTCTGGGTTTTGTGGAGATAGCTGCAGCTACTTCACTGTTGCCTGATAAGCTGTGCTTTCTGACAAATTGAAAACCATGAGACATTGATCAGGCACAGCCAGAAGGTTGTGCAGTTCTGCTTTGCTGACTGTTGTCTGGTTTTTTGCAGGCTGCTTGATGTGCACAGGAACAGCCTGGCACAGCCTCTGGGGCAGCCTTGGGAGCGACTGACATCCATGTGCCACCAGCAGTGCGGCCAACCAAATTTGGTGGAACAGCTACAAAAGTTGTTCAACAAAACAGAGTCTGTCCTGGAGCCAGGTTACATCTGCCAGAGCCTCTGTCTTTCACAGTGGCTTTCAGATCTGGTGGTCATGCTGGACATCACCCATTTGGGCAACATGAAAAAGCACATCACTAACACATTGCCTAACAAGAGGTTAAGCCCAGCAGGCATAGAAGACTCCTGAATGGAAAAATGAAACAATCCAGTGTGGTGTTTTCACGTGCAAGCTGGAAGGTAATGTAGGACCCAGTACCCATTTGGCTACACCTAAAGATCTTTTTGCCTCCCAACAAAGAAAAACAGAGGCAAGCAACCTAAGTGTCCATGTGAAAGTCTTCACAGGAGGAAGCCAAGAACAAGAACCTATTTGGAGTCAGGATTTTTAAAGGAAAGCTTCCCTTTCTGAACAAGAAAACTGCCTGTTTGTTATTTCCTGCTATGTTCAGGTAAAAGGCATGTGGCACACATTTTCTGTGAACAAAGTGGAGAAATGCTACTTATTTCATCCTCTATAAGATACAGAAAGGGCATCACCCAACCACAGAGAATGAGTAAGAAGTTCTGGAAGTACTAGGAGAGTACTTGTTGATCCAAGTTGATGCAAGGCTAGATATTAAAAGACAAATTTAAGAAACAGCAATAGAATATTGAAAAAGAGTTACAGCCTGACTTCAAAATTATGACTTTAGAAAGTCTAAAAGACTTTAAGAATTATTTTCTATTAAGAGTATGGTTTCCTGCCCTTTGTAGTCTAGCACATTCCACAGAATATGATACCACAGATCTTCATAAATCTCTAAGTATGTTTGACATACTTCTATATAAAGACCTGTACATTTGCCTTTGTGCTTTTCATCTGAAAAATCACGTTTTAAGCTCATGTGTCATTGGTCTTGTCATTACCTGAAAATGAAAGGCAAGGAAGGACACAATGAGCTATGCTGAATGCCAAAGGTCTCAAAGAGCAAAGTGGTTGCACCAGCTGGTTTCAGAAGGCACCTGAAATAACTAGGAATAGACAGAAACTTCTTTTCAGAGTGACCAGAAGACACAACCAATCCTCCCAGAAGTCACCTTTTAACTTGGCTGAGGCGAACATGTTTAGATGATGTGCTCTGCCCTCAGTCTGGGATGAACTCACACACAGATGAAAGCCAGGTGCTGCAGAGCAGCAACAATCACAGCAGAAACATTAATTCTGTCTGCTGGAAGGTGGGTCCATTATCTCAGGCTCAGCACAGAGCTGATATCTTCCATTCACAGCTCATTTCCACTAACTGAGCAGAGCTGGCATCCTGCTTGTAGAAAAAAAAAGAAGAAAAAATAAACCCCACAGCCACAATTAGTCTTGCTGTCTCATATTTTGTCTCTCTCATGCCACGATTAGAGCATCCCTTCTTTCAGAATGATTCAAAATAAGTGGAAAAAATCCTTTTCCTCCCTACTTTGCAAAGCTCCTCAAGCGTGTCCATCTTCCAGTTCATGGGTACATGACTCTTCTACAAAGCACAGCTTCAAAGTTGCCTGTCAAAGTCAAATCACATCCATACTTCCCAAAGGCAACTACACTTTTCATTCAGGGGTGTATTGATTCCTCCAAAGATAGTGCAACTTCTAAATCTCAACTAGATAAAAGTATCAGCTGTGAAACCCCACCTCTGACATAAATTCAGACACTTCAATGTCCCCACTGTCACGTTCTGCTTGGCTTTAGGTACAGCAGTACCACAATCATTCCTACACTGAGAACAGTAAAATACAGAACACTGGTCATCTTCATTTTCCTTTGGAGGCCTGTCCTGCCTTCTCATGCAATTATATAATTCCTGAATTAAAGGCACTCAATCCCCCTGCTGTGACTGGATAACTACTTTTCAACAAACCAACCATGCTAAGTTCCTTAAAAGCACATGCCCTGAAAATGGACTTACACTGTCACTGCCAATTTAGGAGAGAGTGAGATTAAGGAGTGAAAGTGGCTCCATTAGAACCATCCAGGCAATTTACAATGGCTACTCTGTGGCTGTGAAGTGAATATCAATTAGTAAAAACATTTAAGATTGTGAATAATAAAAGAGTTGCATTTCAGCTTCTACAGCAGCTTGAAATGCTTTCATTTTGAAAATGCCACTTGTGCTAAGGTTTAATTAAATGAAAAAAAAATAATAACCCAAGGAAAAAAAAAGAAAAGAAAAGAAAAAAAGACTTGCAAATGAAAAAGATCTAAATACAGAGGCAACAGAGAGAAATCACAAAGGCCAGATGCAAAATGGGCTGTATCCTCTGCATTATTCACCAACACAGCAGCCCCAGGGCTCAGGATCACAGTGCTTAATGTATTCATTTTTCCTGGCCAGTCCCTGAAAGCATCTGCATACACTATTTCAGGACTAAAAGGACTTATGCAATGCTTTGCTAGGCTTATATAGATAAGATGAGTGCACTTTTTTTCTCAGCCAAATCCCTCTTTTCACAGACATTGCATCTCTGAAAGCACATCTACAAAATTAGCACAACACAACAGTAGAAGTGCACGTGGCCTCAGAAAATATAAAAGTAAAAAAGATACACAATATTTTACAAGATATATTGCATTAATAAATTTATAGCTTAGAAATACTGAAATTCCCACTAACATTATGCATTATTAAATATAATATTTCATATTTAATTCTAAATTTCTAACTATCTACTGCTGTGCTCTATGTAAATTATACTGCTTTGAAAAATTAACATTTTTATTCCGATTCTCTTTTGTAATTTTTCTGGCAGAAGCACTAAGTCATTTACTCGTATCCTTGCAAAATGTTGTATTTGTAAATGTTGGTATAATCTGGTTTTATGTTTCTAAGCCAAGTAATAAATGAAGGGTGGTTTTCATTGCAGTAGTTATGATGCATTTTGCTTGTTGCAGAATGAGAAATATTGATCAAAAATCTTTCACTGAAAACAGCTACTGCAGCCAATGCAGCATCAATGAGCTTAGGGTTCAATCTGGAATAGGTACAAAGACAAAGTATAGGATGCTCAGAATTACTGGGAGTATCTTTCAGGTGAGGCATTTAAAATAGCTTGCACTTTTTGCCTAGTAGATTTAGAAGGGACATAAGTTCTCTATTTAAAAAAAAAAAACAAAAACAAAAAACAAAAACAAACAAAAAAACCCACAAAAAACCCAAACAAACAAACAAAAAAAATAAAATAAAGAGAAAGGAAAAGGAAACTGAAGGACTAAATTTCTAACTACCAGAGATTATTTATGTCTGGAGAGAGCCTTCAGATCCTAGTAATGGGAGCAGAACTCATTGTAAGAGTTTAATCAGGTCATTAAAATGGCCATGTAATATGATTACAGACAGAGCAGAAGCCAGTCCCTCTCTAGAGCAGGGAAGTGTGATCTTCTGACACAGAGTTGCTATGCTCAGTCCTAACATCATCCTTCTTTGGGTTGGCACTTCAGCATTAAATATATGCTGAAGCTTCACTGACTTTGGACTTTTACAATCTCTGCTGCCTACCAGGACTGTCAGTCAGACAGTATTTGGAGCTTCAGGTAATATATGAGATAGCTGCTGTATCCTTTTTTGTAGAAGCAATGCCTTGCCAGAGTGCTGGTAAGGTAGTTGACTATTTTTACTGACATGTGAACTGCTTAAATATGAAATGCTTCTGTTAGGAGAAAAATAAAGGCCAAACACACTGATTTGTTTTGCCCTTTTAAACATATTTGTAATTTTATTTCTTCCTCTATTTTAGAAAAATATTAAATATATACACATGTTTATTTATGTATATATAATTTCTTTTTACTGTGCAATTTCCCATCAGTTTGAAGTAAAGAGCAAAATGGATGGTAGTGCAGCAGTAACAGTAAGGCACATACAATGGAGTAAAATGGAGAATAAGAAACTCTAGTAAACCTTACAATTGAAGCATATAATTTTTAAATTTAATGTTAGTATCAGAATCAAATTATGTCTAAGTACTTCATCAAAGTATACCTAAAATGCCTACACAGACACAACCATGTAATTAATTTGCACTGTTCACTACAGGACCACCAAGTGCCTGCCCAGATTTGCTTGGTCACCTTTTCCTCCTGCTCTAACTGAATCCTTCCTGCCTGTGAGCTTTCCTGGGCCAGCTTTGCCATGAATCCAAACGAGATGCCTGCTGTTGCCTGAGCAGAACAAGCTCCTGGCTGTTCCAAAATGAAGCAGCCATCACTGCCAGGGACAGGCAGTGCTCAGCTCCTGGCCTGTGTGCGCCTGAGCAGCACATCCCACCCTGCACTGGCGCGCGGTGCTTCACTCCGCTCGCCCGCCAGTGACCAGAGGTGGGCTGGGATTTAAAGCAAACCATTTGGCATGAACTGTGCAGCCTATGCTCACTTCTGACTCTCAATAAATCTGTACAGCCAAAGTGCTGAACATAAAGTGGGCATAATAGACATTTCAAGAGATTATGCACATGGTCATTAGTGCTCTGCTGAATTGCAATTTTACACCGATTATTTTGCTACTGAATTTTCCAAATGTCCATTGTGACTATCTATGTTCCTCATTAGACACAGCAGACAGCCTTCTGGCATTAAAGAATGATTCTTTCAATTAGAAGATCACAGTTAAGTATTGTATTATCACGATGAACAATAATACTCCTATTTTGTATAGCGTGCCATATATATGGGACACAAAAATGAGTTTAACCACTATGAGACCACTTCTGTAACCTGCAAACATATTGGAAGTCACTATCCTTCATAACTGTTTAGACCAACAAAACTGGCAGGACTATCAATTTACAGTATGTCAGCCAACAAAAAGCAGAGTATATGCTTCTTCTGCAGAATGGAGTAGTGCTGTTTATGATTAGACACATTTAATACACTTTTCTATTTGCAACATGAAACAAAATAATGAAAAATAACCAGATTTTCAACTGCATTCTATTAGGATACCAAAATGTTATATAAGATATGAGTCACATTATCTGTTTTATATTTTAATTGTATTTTTACTTACATAAAATACTCAGAAAATAAAAATGATGAGAAGTAGAACATAGTTTGCGCAATTTTACTTTTGTTGATTTGTATTACATAAATATACACGTTACAATATGCCTTTCAGCTTAGCTTATCTTTGTACAGACTGATTCAAAAAACTAGACTCCCTATAGGGTGAAAAATCTGTCTTAAAATTGAGGCTTTATTAGTTTTAAGAAAAAGAAATCCAACAACCTAATTTTGCTACTTCTTTCATTTAACATTTTTTCAATCAACAGACCAAGAAAACAGGCACTGGCTGCCAGCAACTGAAATTGCCAGGAACAAAAAGACTCATGTGCCTCTAAACTTCATTTTGATTTCCATGAAGATATTAGAAAAAATATGGCAGGAATTTTGAAATGAAACTCTGTATTTGAACTGAAAAGACTTTCCCCTACTTCAATAATCAGATTAAGCTGTCAAAGTAACTCTGCTTACACAAAGTGCCTTTCCTAAGCTGATAGCGAAATATCTTTCATTAACAATATTATTCTGTACTACATGAAAAAAAGAATCCATTATATTTATATATGGATGTGGTTTATTTCCCCCATGTTCTTGTCTGTTCTAATGGATTTTATGTGAAAAAAATGCGTTATTTTCTTGCTTGCTTGACTCCATTTCACTTCATTTATTACAGAAATGAACATGCTAAAAATTGTTGGGCTGTAGGGTTGTTGTCTGGTTGGTTGTTTGTTTTCCTATCATTTTCCAGACCTTGAGCATAGGACAAAGATCTGAGAGCATGTGTACTCTAAACTCAGCTGTGATAGGAACCCCTCTCATGGTCCTGCCCCAGTCATGCAGTGTGGGGTGATGGATTTTGTCAACCCAGCACACCCCATGAGCTGCTTCAGTAATAGAAGAGCCCTGATGAGCTCTGTCCCAGTGAGTATTTCTGAGACAATTTCCTTCCCTAGGTTCCATCCCAGCAAATAACGGCTTTAATGCCACCCTCCACAAACAGGAAACCATAATAAATCCAGGTTTGCTTCATTTGAGCATCACCCTGGTTAAAAATCTCCCCCAGACAAGAGAGGGACCCTCTCACAGGAGCCACACAGCCCAGGGCTAGGACAGCTCTCCATCTCCTGGCAGAGAATGTATGACCTGATGAGCTTGCTAATGTTGTTTTCCTTCAGTGGTTCTCATCAGCTTTCCAAACCCAAATGGATAATACTAAATGATGTGGCAGGAAAATAAGGGGTATGGAAGGTAATGTTTATCTTTATATTACAGAAACAAATTTTTAAATGCTTAATTAATATCAAAGCTAAACATTTTCCTTCGCTTGCCATTTTATGGTTTCCTTCTTTACAAATACTCTTCTGGTCTCCCTGCCTGGTTCTATAAAATGGCAGGGGCTCATACTAAAAACTGTATAACTTTGAAAGAAATAATTTGGATCCAAATTTTCAAGTTTGCAGTACTGCCAGGAGGTATAGCTGACCATTTATATTTCATTGTTTTTAACAAAGCTTTCTTTCAAGTTGGAATGGGGAGGCAATAATTCTGTAACTTGCTATTAAGCCAGCAGATTGCAAAATATCCAATAAAATAATACATTTTTATAGAGAATGACACTTCTAAGAAACAGCTATACTGTACCTTGGAATATAGGTATTGAACTCAATTTGAGCCATGGAAAAGAAGTCAGTAGTGGACTATAACTAAAACCTAAGCAAAATTCATCCTAACCAAACTCCATTTTTAGTAAGAATAGGTAGAAGGCTGGGAGGAAAAAAAAAGCAGGAAAACATTTTTAACTAGAATACTTAATGTAGCTATTAATTACATGTAATAGTAAACAACTTAGTGGGAAAAGCAGCTTTAATACTTCCTCTTAATTTTGAAAATTAACAGTTTTCAGAGGCAATACTAATATAAATGCAAGGACAATTTAATACACAACCCACATAAACATTGTTTAAATGGTGTTAAGTCAGCATCTCACAAAATGCCTTGAACAAATAATATGATCTCAGTACTATGGCACAGAGTGCTATAATGTACAATAAAGTTCATTGCTATGCATCACTGCAAACCTCCAGCATACACCAACAATATAACCTGAGTAACAAAAGCAATCAAGGCCCTTTTCAATTGAAAGTAATGTAAAAAAAACCAAAAAAAGCCCCAAACCTACAACAAAACTATTCAGGAAAAATAGCAATGTGAATGGGAACACCCATGATTCAACCTTTTCTATTCTGATGACAGCTCAGAGATCCCATTTGGATTAAATGCATTGGGTGCTGCCCTAAGAATGGTGGCAGTAATGTGGACTCTAATGAATGTTTACAACTTTAAATGGACAAATATCCCTTTGAAGCTCACAGGATGACTTTATAAAGTATATGAAATCACCTCCAACATAAAGAAAGAAACAGGGAAACACTCCCTGGAAATTTTGTTACTGAGTTTTAAAAATCCTTCAGTAACCACAATGAAGAAGAGAAACAAAACAGGCCACAGGGCTCACCATAGGCCACAAATTTAACCCTGTCCACTTCCATCTTTGTGTTCACAACTGTCTGTCAAGGGGATTACTTTCTCTCAAATATCACTAGTTTTCTATATTTGGTGTAAAAATTCATCATACTGGAACAAAGCATGCAGGTGACAATAATGTGTGGAAGATTAATAGAGATGACAGCTTTCCATCCTTAGGGGAAAGAAAACTGCTGTTGCACAGTCTGTCTTTTGTTGAAAGCTAATGGGAAAATTTTCTGCTTGTATGTGGAGAAATAAAGCATAGGTACTCCTTAAAAGCACACACTGCCTAAGAAAATGCTGTGTAACACATAATGCTTCCACATTCATCTTTAAAGAAAGCAACATGAATTGGAGCACTGCTGTAGATGGCACTGCCTCCACCTCTGTCTCAGGAGAGCTTTCAGATTTGGCTGGGGATGGTCTGAGGACTGTCTGTGGGGGAAAGTCAGCAAGAAGAGTGGCCAACAGCAGGCCAGGAAAGTGACAGAAACACAGAGTGACGAGGGTAACATCTCTCATGGCAGAGTTATTTTCTATGTAGTGATGCATTGAAGAGGGGCTAGAGTACTGGGTGCTTTCCAAAAGCCCTCATTTAGTCTTTACATTATGTGCATTAAGATGATGCATGCTTGATTCTTTTAAAAAGCCTTTCCTTTTAAATATTTGCATTGGGTAATGAATACATGTTTGTTTCCCACAGCAGTGCAGAACCTAGGGAGTACTGGGTATGGCCTGGCTAAGGGACCCTTTTTTCCAGAGGTGATTAAGAGAAAAGGTTATCACTGATGGATTATTTGAAGAGTAAAGCCAGTTTGTAGAACTGCTGAATGCAGCCAAATCTCTGCACTGAAAATTAAAGAAATAGAGCAATCCTAAATATGTCAGTTATTGATTTTGTAACAATTAGTCATGCATTCAATTACTACTTCTTCCTGGACTTCTACCTTCTGGGCCCACAGGGAGTGGAGCATTGCTCAGGGCCAGGCACAGGAACCAGCACAGCCCACAGAGCCTGCCAATTCCAGCTCTGGCAGCAAACACACTTCCTGCTCTGAGGAGGCACAGGGAGCATTGTGCACTGGCAGGGGATGGACAACTGCCCAGCCAAACAACCCTGTGTGTTAGCTTTGCTTCTGCATTAAACCACAGAGTCCTCTGGGAAGAAAAACTGGAAGACAGTTAGGAAAAAAATGCATCAGTATGAGCACAGCATTATCCAGAGCAGTGATCATCCATGGACTTAAAAGGCAGTCCACAGACCACCTCTATCCTTCATCATCCATTCTTCTTCTCATCTGAATGCAACTAAAATATTTTGGGGCCATGAAAGTGCTACTGTGGGAACTTTGCCCAGCTTCTGTGTCACACAGTGTCAGATATCTCAAAATCCTCCCTATGAAATGGATGTGAAAGGAAGCAGCCCCATTGCAACTCCTCATCTCTCCTCTCATTTTGCTTTTTACCTTAAATCCCAGAGAATAGGTAGACTATGGAAATAAGTTCTTTGGACAAAGGAACTCCAAGATGACAGTGAGAGGAATTATTAACACCTCATGGGACAACTTGGTGAAGTCACAGCATGCTGGGTGGGCTTACAGACTCTGAGCCCTGTCATCTGAGACCAAAATTCATGATGCAATTTTCCAGAGGATAAATGACATTACATTTTTGTTGAGAAATTTCTCCTCCTTTTGAGAAGTGAATGCATCCATATTTTATAGGTTTTGAAATTATTATCTCTCTTTTTCTTAAAGCTAAAACCCAATTACCTTCTAAGTACCTAGGAAAGTCCAATATGTTAACTGCTGAGAAGGTCATAGCAATTTAAATACCTAAAGAATAAAGAACTGCTGCTTAAATGGCTAACTTTCTTAAGTGATTTCTTAAATTGCCTGGAAGTTATCTGGTCACTAGAAGTACAAGGAAATAGGAAACAACATACCAAGTTGTACAAGCAGGAATTAATGAATGCAGCAATTTCCAATACATTCCTGGTTTTACCAAGAGCAGGATGGACAAAGAAAAAGCCTCCTTTAGACACAAAAGGGCTTAACACCTTTCAGTTTTCTAGGATCTTTCTGAAAAACCAAAAATATTACTATTCTTGTCTGAAGTAATTTTATGTTTTTAAAGGGTCTTATTGCTTATATTAAATGACATGGTAGTAATGGCACAGATTCTGGTTTGAAAGGTCTCAAATGTATGGGTATGACCTAGAGCTACGTAAATAATCTTCAATGAGTATTCAATTTACTTGGGTAAATTAAACTTTAATTTACTTGCATAATTGGGTTTTAGCTTTAAGAAAAAGAGGGATAATAATTTCAAAACCTATCGAGTGTGGATCCATTCACATCTCAAAAGGAGGAGAAACTTCTCAACAAAAATGTAATAGCATTTATCCTCTGGAAAATAGCACCATGAATTTCAGTCTCAGATGACAGGGCCCAGAGTCTGTAAGCCCACCCAGCATGCTGTGACATGGAGATTTTTTCTGTTGTGTTTCTACATAGTCTGATTTTGACATTGTGGGATTGCATCCAATTTGGACTAGATTCAGACCTACACCAGCCAAGCCTGCACTTCACCAAGTTGTCCCATGAGGTGTTAATAATTTGCTTTTTTCTCCCAAATATCTAGCAGCAGATTCTTTGAGGTCAATGCCTTTAGATGGAATCAGCTAGTGAGCTGAATTTCCCTAGTGTTTATTGACCAGAATGTTATTTGACTTTCTTGAGTGTATGAGCATTTTAGGCACAAGGAATCAGCAAAAGTTGACTAGCAGGGGTATTGCTGAATGTGATTCTAAAGTTTTCTAGCAAAATTTGATCAAATACTGAAACAGCTTCAAGAAAAGGGATGAATAAAGAAGACCTATAAACTCACCCTGTTTCACTCAGCCTGCTCCACCAGTACTGGTGTGGGCTGTGATAGAGCTAATTTTCTTCACAGCGTGAGGTATTTTGGCAATGCTCTGGACCATGCTGCACTGTTGGCAACACTGAGATGCTTTTGCTATTGCTGAGCAGTGAGCCAAGGCCTTTTCTGCTTATCAGCCAACCACACCAGTGAGGAGGCTGGAGGTGCATGGGAGCTGGGAGGGACATAACCCAACCAGGACAGCTCATCCCAACTGATGCAAGAGACATTCCACACCATATGGCATCATGCTGTGTATATAAAGGTGGGGGAAGAAGAAAAAAAATTGAGGGATGTTTGAAATTATGACGGTCTTGATAAAATGGTGTGGTTTGGAAGGGACCTTAAAGACCATCTAATTCCAAGCCTCCTGTTATAGGGGAGACACCTCCCACCAGACCAGGTTGCTCAATGCCCCATCCAACTTGGACTTGAATACTTACAGGGATGAGGAGTCCATGAGTTCTCCAGGCAATCCATTCCACTGTCTTACCACCCTCACAGTAAAGAATTTCTTCCTAACATCCAAGCTAAAACTACTCTCTTTCAGTTTAAAGCTGTTGTTCCATGTCCTATCCCCACATGCCTTCCAAGTCCCTCTCCAGCTTTCTTCAAAGATAATCCTTACATGTGATGGAGCCCTGCTTTCCTGGAGAAGGCTGAGCACCTGGGAAGTGGTAAATTAATTCCTTAGTTTATTTTGCTTGAATGCGTGGCTTTTGCTTTACTCATAAACTGTCTTCATCTCAAACCATGGGGATTTCTCATTTTTACCCTTCTGATTCTGTCCCCCCATCCCACCACTCAGGGAGTGAGTGGGTGGTGCTGAGTTGCTGGCTGGGGTTAAACCACAACACTCTGTAAACAAATATCCAGCCTTTCTTTCCCCAGCACCCTGCCCTGTACCCAGGTGTTCTAAAACTAAGTGTTTCCATGAAGACATCAAAACTCCAAAGTTCCCCTTAACACTGGTGGAGTGCTATCAGCTTTCTGGAAATTAAGTGAACATGTCCTTGGTCACTAGTTCTTCTCTGTTTTTTGTTCTAATTAGTTATGTTAAAAGGTAAACTCCTCTTTTAAAATTACACAAGCATTTTTATAGTACTCATTCCTAGGTTCATGAATCCCTATTTCTCATATCCCAGACCTTTTTTTTTTCTTAATGAATTCGAATTCGACTTGAGAATGTAATGTGAAGTATTACAGAATATGCAAGGGAAATAACAGAATAGGCACAGCATTGCAATGGGCAGGTCAATAAACCTGTTAGATTGCTTGTGGGATGCAAGGGGATGATGTTGATCTAGCAGATTTTCATTAGATGAAAATCAGTGAGCAGATGCAAAACAAAAAAGAGGATCTTCTGACCTAAGCATGTTTGTTGTTTGAGAGGACATTTTCCAAATTTACCCCTTTATTACAACACTTATTTCAAACTGCCAGAAAAGAGGGTGAGGAGAACAGGCCTTAGTCTTTCCTACGACCTTACACCACAGCTGCACAGACCACTTCCAATATAAATTCTGGATTTCATGGCATGCAAGTTTTCCTCAGTTAGAAATACGTATCAGTATATACATGAACAGTATACATTAAAAATCTCTTTCACCACCTCCACCTTAAAGGGAATAGTAAAAATCAGTAAAGATAATTACTCAGATGAATAATATTACTTACTTAAAAAATGTTTTTATCCATACCACTCAGACTCAAAAGACAGTAGAGTATCTGATCCATGCTTGAGGAGGAGAATTGCTCAAAACTAAAGGAAGCAGAAAAATGTTTAATTCACAAGAAAGGTTTATCAGCCATGCTCCCAAGCAAGTGTCATGAATATTTTCCTGACTAAAGGCACTGAGGATATTGTTACTACTTTATAGTTATTCTATGTAGGCAAAAATAAATGAATTAAGTATTCTGTAATATCTTAAAAGTTTCTCAGACGAGTGTCTGGCCAAGAATCAGTAAGTGCCTTCTGTCTAGCAAGAAACAGAAACTCAAAATAGGGAAGAGCTACTCCATGGAACAGGCCCAAGTGTAAAGACACTTCTGACAGGGCTTTGATGTTTATTTGTATATATTGGTTTTGAGGGATGGTGCCTCGTATCTACTGAATTACACTTTAAGCCATCTTCTGCCACTTCACCTTCCCAGGATTTCCAGAATCCCCCAGTGGGATTTTTATGGCACTGCTGACTGGTCAGGAGGCTGCAGGCAACTGTTGGACTGACTTTTCCTTCCTCACCAAGGAGGAAGTGCCACTCTGTACCTCTTTTTTTAAGCAATAAATTCTTGGAGGAAAGTCTGGATTCTCATGCGGAATAGTATGCTGTTAAAGGCAATTTCCTCAATGAAATTACAAACTCTGTGAACAGTGCAGAGCCATGTCTCCTTGCACGTGCTGTGGAAGACCCTCCCCTGGGGCTGCCGACAGACAGGCGGCAGAGCAATGGCACAGCAGCTGCTGCCAATGCCCAGTGGGTTTTGGGAATGTGAACGGCGTGTGCATGTGAAACACCACTGAGCTGTGCTGCCTAACACTGTCCCCGTTATCCACAGCACCCTTCAGAGGGCTTGCTCGGGAAATCAAGATCGACAGCTTGCGAGAACTTGGCACCATGCCTCCTCTTCTGAGCCTCAGGCTGCCAAAGCCCAAGGATTAGAGAAGAGAAAAGGGCTTTCAAGCACAACAAGAAAGGATGCAGCAAGTAAGACAACTGCTGTGTACACAGTAGCAATGCTGGTGGTCTGAAATGAATACTGCTGAATAGTTGGCAAAATGTCTAGAAGACTGAGAAGTTCAGTCTAGCAGTAAAACTAGGGATTGAAAACACAGAGCAACTGCAAACCAGATACTAAAGCAACTCTGTTTGAATATCCAGACATGATGAAACTGGCACTCATGGTATACATCAGGGGTACAAGAAGGATTTAGAAATTTCTGAACATTATATGAAACAAAGGGATATCCAGGTAAGGGTAACTGGGAGACAAATAAAACCTAACCAGAAGAAATGAAAAAGAATTTAGGAAATTAGCAGTAGCCACAGAAGTACAATAACCCCCTCAATTTTGATAAAATAATTGGTCCACAATCCTAGCTGTATGCCAAAAACCATATTACAGACAAGACAGGCAATTATCCAAGCAGTACAAGGCTTAGAACACAGAACATGCCAGGACACACCAGAGGGTATGAGAAGTTTAACAAACATAAAAGGTGGTAGGGGAGTGTGTGGGACATGAAGGTCGAAGTTCAGAGTACAGGGCACATGAGATACCCTCAGGCACTTTAAATGGCACTAGACATCATGTTTAAGCAAATCAACACTCAACACTGACCAGAGAATATTTCAGCTTGCCTTAAGACAGATGTCTGTATTTTGTCACATGAAGACATAATTGCACCCTAGTAACAGTGCTCATTATATCTCCACCCATTCCAACAAGGGTTTAAGCACTTTGTTGCCATATAGCCATTTTCCATTTATGCATTTGAATCAGGAGCTGAACTTAGGCACAGCAGAAATTTAGATAAGATGGCCAAAACTTTGTTTGGTCATAAGCAGTGTAGAAGATGGACTGCAAAAGTGGAAGTAGAGCAGCACCCTGATTAAAAAAAAAAAATTAAAAAAAAATTCCAAGGCTTTCATGACCTTGGCAGCTAGGAGGTTGTGTTTTTTTCCCAAATTACACATTATTCAACCTCTAGTAGACAGTATTCTTTTTCTTGGATTAAATCCACATACACTTACTAGCTTTATTAGATTTTTCTAGAAGTCTTTGTTTTCTGATGTACCATGAGAGAATTAACACCATGTCCATATTAATTAAATTATTACTTTTTACTGTGGCTAAATACGTTGCTCACAATACCTAATTTTTTTTCAGAAATTTATAATGTAACACTGATGTTATTAAAAATATTATTATTTTCTATTTTTGAAAACATCTTTAGTTCAGAGTTCACATCAAAATTCAAAAGAAAGTTATATGCTATTCTGCAGAATATTTTATACTGTATTGCAACCTACATATTCTCTAAGAAAGTATGACTTTATATTTCAAATTTCTTTTTATTATGTTGCAAAAGTACTCAGCGATGTCATTTTTACAAAAACTACTTGACAAGTCATTCCTATCCATGTCACAACTAAATGAAAATGCAGCATTCAGTATTTAAGGGCTGAGCACCTAAACCAATAGTCTGCCAGAAACATACATTTATGAGATGCCTAATAAGAGCACTGGAATCACTTTTAAAATTATATTCATATTCAAAGGATATTGGAAAAACAGAAAAATAAAGGTCAGTAGGGCAATTAAAAATGTAGATAAATAACATTTTTCACTGTAGAAGACAGCCAAAAGTTTAAAAATATATAAATTAATGATATACAATTATGTAATAACTGCAATTCGAGATTTGTTTTGTTCTTCTGTACATGATCATAATCAATGAGAGCCAAGTAGACTATTTTTTATTTTTTAATAAACGTTTAGAAAACTATAAACAGTAATCTAGTACTTAGGAACTGTTATTTTTTCTTAGGAGCTACAATTTTTACTCAACTTGGCAACATTGATCTTAGTACCTGATTAAGGTAAGAAAAAAGTAATTTTTTTTTGTTGTTACAAAACCCCTGTCTTTCTCAGGCTCAAAAAAAATGTTCTCTGCAATGATGACACTCTAGCCTGTCAAAAATTAATCCCACTCAAACCTATTAATGAGATCTTGATATGCATATGAATACACTAAAAACTATGATACAGGAAAAAGAGTGGGAAGATCTGGAAATAATAATAATCTAGGTAAGAATCATGTGCAAAACTGAAAACTATACTACTGACTTTTTTCAGACATAAAATCTGAGACAACAGAGATTTCCTACATTGATATCTATTTGAGCAGCAAAAGCAGAATGCAAGTAAATTACATTTGAGACTTCCTTCTACTGAACCCCTTCCAAGGTCACTGAAGAAGTTACCCAACCATATCAGGACTTTATTTAAATATGGGTTCAAATTCAAATCCAGGCTTTATGCTCTCACTATTCCTTAGGATAGACATAAACATTTAGGCTGGGTGTTGTACACCCAGACATCTTTATGCCTTCCCAAATTAAATCTGTATTTTTATCATAGAATAATAGAATGGTTTGAGTTGGAAGGGACCTTCAAGATCTTCTACCTCCAAGTGGTCTGTTATTGGGCAGGGACATCTTCTATTAGACCAGCTTGCTCAAAGTCCAAAGTCCCAGTCAGTTTGGCCTTGAACACCTCCAGGGATGGAGACCTGCTCTGGGCAACCTGGACCCAGAACTGTTCTGGGCAACCTGTTCCAGTGCCTCACCACCCTCATCATAAAAAAATGTCTTCCCAAACCCCAGTCTAAATCTACCCTTTTTCAGTTTAAATACACTGTCCCCTGTACAGTCACTACAGGCTCAGCTAAAAAGGATTCCTGTGTCTGATTTGTAAGCCCCTAAGCCCCCTTTATATGTAGAAAAAACACAAGCAGATCTCCTCAGAGCCTTCTCTTCTCCAGGCTGAGCAGCCCCTGCTCTCTCACCCTGTCTCTGTAGGAGAGGTGGTCCAGCTCTCTGACCTGGTCTGGAGCCACTCTAACATGTCCACGTGTTTTGTATGCTGGGAAGCCCAGAGCTGGACACAGTAGGTGTCTGAGGAGAGTGGAGTCAGGGGCAGAATCCCCTCCACTGCCCCGCTGGCCATGGATGTGCTGCCATTTTAATGCAGCCCTGGATGTGCTTGGACTGCAAGAGCACATTACCTGCTCATGTCCAAGTTCTCACCCAACTATTTCACTTTACTTCACAGTGATACATTAGCGCTACTGGCCTAAAGAAGCAGCTTGAGGTCCTTATGCAAATGTGGTCACACCTAGCTAAATAAGAACACTGATCACTCCTGGGCTAGCCAGCAGAGCAACAGCCTTGCCTGAAGGATGGCAGAATGCAGCAATGAGTTCACCTGTAGTGATGTGAATAGCAGTGCATGGAAAAGGGGAAGTTTCCCCTTTCTTTTATGTCTGAGTTTACTGAAACTTCAGAGACGTGCATGTTGTTTGCGGAATTCAGCATCTCCATGTCAGGCCCACACCAGGGACTGTGCAAATACAAAAAGAACAATCTATCTAAAGGGTTAGACATTGTTCAGATTAAATAACACAATGTTTCTGAACTGAGAATAAAGTAATAAACAGGACAGAAATAAAATTCTACTTAAAAAAACCCCCAACAACAAAAAAGACCAACAAAACCCAAACACATAAAAAACTACAAGCAGCTCAAAGTTCCAACTACTGCAACTCAGTCACCAAAGACATCTAAAAAAAGTATAAAGGAATAAACAGTATCGAATTATCATTTTATGTGTAGTGTCAGCATTTTGGGTTTTATCCCCTGAGATGCCAAAAGGCAACAGAATAATTGCTGACATTTCCAGTCACTCAGATACACTCATATTACTCCAGAAGCACATGCATCTTCTTAATGACACTCAACTGTGGCAAACTCAACATATAAAGAATGACTTTTCTACAAATTAAAATGAAAACATACATCAAAAATCACAGAAATAAAGGAACAAACTATCATAAATATGTCATGGTGCATGGAAGAAATCCCAGCTTTTCATGCCCCATAATATTTGAGCCTTAATGCAATGATGCTTCCTTTAAGTCTATTAACCCTTTTCTTTAACTTACAGAAAATGAAAGAAATAAATCAAACTCAAGATAGGAAAACTCATTAGATTGGACCCACCTGTTATAGCTTTTTTTTGCAATTCTTATCTAAAAATAGTCTTGGATTTCCTTTCTGGTATCTGGAATCTCTTCTAATACTTGCCTACGATACTCCTCCCAAACTTCCATAAACATACATAAAATATTCATAAACATACATAAAATATATTCCAAAGACACAAAAGAGTTGTGCTTTTTTCACTTTTTTCTTTCTAATGACATTTCCTCATCCAATGCAACAAAAAATCTTTATTTTAGCAAAATTTAATTAGGCATGCTGAATGGAGACACATAACATATGCTTCTATGCTAGCCAATATATTATGAAGAGTGATTTGATACTGTATTTCATGGTATACAGTGATAACTTATGTGTGAGAGAAACAAATTCTCTCCTCAATCACATTAGCTTTTTCAATTATCCAAGAATATAATTTGCTCCTCTTTCTCCTCTCAATTTTATAAACCACTGAATACTATTTCCAGAGCCAGGAAATGACACTAGATGAATTAATAATTCATTGTAGTACATCTTCTAGATTTCACTGCTGAACTACATTCTACAAATAGCATAAAACAAAATGTGAAAATTTGCCCTTATTGCTATATATTAAGAGCAAAATTTATAGTTGTGACATGGAGAAGCCCAGTTTGGAAACCAAAGTCCATACAACAAATAACATGGTCTATGATCTAACATAAGCCCTTTCTCATTGAAGCCCACGTGAAAAAAAGTAATTTAAGTTTACATAGCAGGCTTTGCTGCATTTTTGTGCTACACATGTAAAATCCTTTCATCTGTTTTTAACTATAGATTATTCCCTTAATTAACAGATTGCCAGTATACATTTGAAATGTATTTCTGTAGATGTATTAGGCCAAAATTCCATTTAGTCCTAACACTGGATAACATATTTTTTGCTATACTTCAAGCACTTTTGGAACCTTTTATAAACTATTCTAGCTGATATACTTCAATGAAATGAATGTGCCATCTTCATTTAATAGTGAACTTGCATTAAAACTATTTTATCTATTAACAGATTGCCAGTATACATTTGAAATGTATTTCTGTAGATGTATTAGGCCAAAATTCCATTTAGTCCTAACACTGTATAACATATTTTTTGCTATACTTCAAGCACTTTTGGAACCTTTTATAAACTATTCTAGCTGATATACTTCAATGAAATGAATGTGCCATCTTCATTTAATAGTGAACTTGCATTAAAACTATTTTATCTGGGCATGCATCTGTAGATCATAATGCATATTGTATATTTTGTACATTAAGCAGAAAAGTAATAAAGGGTAAACCCTAAAGAAACAAACCACAGCAGTTACTGTATGTGAACCTTATTAAAAAACTCCACATTTTATAAGTTCAGCTACTATATTTTTAAATTTTTTTTGCAGAATATATAATAGTGTTTCCCCTACAAACTTCAGAATAGGAAGCAGTGAGAGCTGTCTGTATCATGAAAGGAGAAAGCAAATGTGCAGATTCAATATGTTGCTCTGCTGATGTAATAAGAAAGAAAAGAGAGAAGGTGGCACAAAACAGACAACACCAAAGACCACAGTTTCAAATACAGGGATTGTAAAACATAGGGACTCATATCACTGTCATAGACTCACAGAATGGTTTGGTTTGGAAGGGATCTTAAAGATCATCCAGTTCCCACCCCCTGCAATGGGCAGGGACATCTTCCACTAGACCAGGTTGGTCAGAGGCTCAGACAAACAGGCCTTGAACTCTTCCAAGGATGGGTCATCCATAACATCCCTAGGCAACCTGTTCATGTCTCACCACCCTCACAGTAAAGAATTTCTTCTGAATATCTAATCTAAACCCATCCTCTTTCTGTTTGAAGCCATCACCCGTTGTCCTGTCATTTTGGGCTCTTGTAAGTGAATGATCTCTCTTCATCTTTGTTGTAGGTTCGCTTCAGCTACTGGAAAGCTGCAATTAGGTCCTCATCTCAAATTATCCAGGTTCTGGATCATGAAGGGGGCAAAAAAAAAAATTCAAGGTTTAATATTGTCCTAGGGTGACATAATGATTCTTGTATACCCATTTGTGTGTTCTGTTTATGCTGGATATTATGTTCTGTGCCTTCAAGACCAGCTCTGAAGAGCGAAATTTTGTTTTGTTATCAGCCTGCTCATTCCCTCACAGTCGGTGGCACACAGATGGGGCAGTATATAGTGCTGCTTTTGCTTTGCTCTTGCTTTGCTCTTGCTTTTGCTTCTGCTCATTAGTTAGTTTAGCTAGCAGTCCGAATTTTTCCTGGACTGTTTTTCTTTCCCTTTTCTTGGAACCACTCAAACCTGCTCTGGACTGGGACCTGGGAACACCCAGAGTTTGCACTCTGTGGCTGCAGCAGCTGCCCCAGCGCCGGAGGGACTGAGAACAGAGTGACCACCCCCAAGAGAGACTTTCTGAATTTGTCATCTTTTTCAGAGCGGTGAAATAGTGGTGTCATCTGGTATCGTTCATTTTGTGTGCTGGGGGGTGCTGTGCCTGTTAAATAAACAGGTTCTTTCCACTTCTCTCTGAGGAATCCTTCCCTAACTGGTTGTGGGGAGGGGCTGTGGGGGTTTGCTTTCTGGAGGAGCCCCCTTTTGGAGGTTTTCTCCCAAATTTGCCCTAAACCAGGACAAATATCACATCATCATTTTTTTACCACACACTTTTCAGCATCATGATTGAGCCTTCTACTTAAAGTAGTTGAAGAAAAAGCTTCCTGTATCTAACTGGGTGATGATTGCAAGAAATTCATTTCTGTGGAGCATTTTTTAGCAATTGCAGCTAAATCTTCAAAAGAAAAACTAAAATATTAATTCTGTTTGCAACTGTGGACACCCAGGATTTGGCCTTGAAATAGTAAAACAGAATTAATAATTTATTGTCAAACTATTCAAGAGTACACATTTGCTACATCAATTTAAAGAAATGTGAAACATTAATTTTGGACTTACATATATATCTTTGGATCAAGTCTGTTAACAGCTAGAGATTCAATATAACCAGAGTTACACTAGAGTTGAAAGTTATATAGATGGCTAATTATATTTTTAATTAAGGCAGTAAGACTTGTTGGACATTCCCTATATCCTCTCATTCTGTAAACAGACCCCTGGAGAAAGATAACCAACATAATACAAAGAAAAAAATTATTTTTTTTCTCTCTCATGCCAGATAAGCATTTAGTAAAAGACTTTTTTAACATAGGAGGAGATGAAGCAGAACCTGCTGCTAGACAGAAAAACAGATAAGTTTTTATTTAATTTTCCTCCTCACTTCATAAAAATTACTCTTAAGTGAATCCTTTAGAGTTTATAGACACCCCCTAAATCATTCATCTGTTGAAGCACCAAAACACACAGTGCAGCCATTGACTTTCACAGCAGGGTTTGTAAGCACAGGAAGGGAAGATTTGCCTGTAAGGCCAAAATTCAGCAAAGCACTTGCACATTCATAAACTAAAAACATCCCAGCTGTGCTCCTATGTCCTCTAAACACAGTTTCTGATATCAGGGTCCAGCAAGTGCTAGAGTTACTACAAAAGATTTGGTTTCCAATAAATTTCTCAGAGACTGCGGAAGGAGGAAGATGACAGGAGGCAGAGATTAGGGCAAGGCTTTTTTGTTGATTTTAATCATTAACTGCTACCCCTCTTGACTCCTCCACAAATTCTGAAAACAAAAGAAGCATTCTATTTTGTATTAGAAATGGAATTGATCTGATCTAAACCAAAGGAATATCTGAGTTCACATATAGATACAATATCATATCAATAAAAAAATAGGCAAAAGAGCCTGAAAGCCTTGAGCACATCCACAGATGTCCTTAGGTATGGGATATATTCTGTAGGGATAACAACTCATTCATCTTAACTCAGAAAACTCTGAATTTAGTGTATTAACATGCCACATTTGTAAGATTTATAATGATCAACAAATTAATTCTCTGCAGACCCCTCTAAATTAGATGGACAAGAGCTTTTACTGTAGGGAAAGTAAGCTCTGAGAAATAAAGCCATAGCCACACAATGGTGGGAACTAAAGGAAATCTTTATAGTCCTGCAGACTCCAAGTGCCAGCTCCAAACTGGACTGAATTCATGTTCACCTGCAATCAAAAAACCAGAAACTACAAAAATTAGGAACAAGCAAATTGTATCACTTGCAATGTTAATATCATACTTTCTGATTCTGCTGCATATTCAAAACATAACTGTCAGAGCTGCACATATGCTTTACTTTAGCTATATTTGATAAAGCAGAAACATACCTCACAGCCAAGCACACTTGGAAAGAAGCTTGTCAGAGAATACCTCTCTGTCAGAGAATTTTCAAAGAAGATGAAAGAAAGATGGGGTGGTTTTTCTTGTAATAAATGGCTATAAACTCAAATTAAATCTGTACAGATTTCCTTAAAGCTATTATTGAGAAGCCGCAAATGATTGTGGATTACATAACAACAGTACTGTGATGAAGTTATATCTCTGAAGTTATATTGATGTTGGGGAGATAAATGAAAAAGGAATGCTACACTACAACAGTAATCAATCTGAAAAATGATCCAGAGATGCAATCAATGCAACTGAATAAGAGAACATTAATCCCTGATGGAGATATTACAAAGTAAATAATATCTAACTTAGCTATCTAAATTCCACTCACCATATTCTTCTATTACGTTTCTTGTGGAATTGAATTTCAGGGGACTCCAAAGAGTTGCTGCTCCAAGATTGATTTTTTTTTTCATTATTCTATTTAATTGTGTACACTGTAATTTAATTTACTGCAATGCTGCCTCTATTGTGGCAATGCAAAATTCCTTGTAAGAGTACTCATTAAAGTATATTAAAAGTATTTATCATGATCCTCAAGAGTACAGATAACATTATGCATGGAAAACTGGGATTTAATGTAATTGCTACAAATATTTCAAAGCAGTTCTTTCTGCATTTATCTATATGTAAAACAGGAAGAATAATAAACATAAAACTAAACTCAGCAAGATCAAACCTTGTCTTTATGAAGCTGCATGTAGATAAATAAAATACTTTGGAATATAAGTCATTGTTCTGAAAAAAGTATAGATTGGAAAAAACATCAGTGTGAAAACATATTCAGTCCCTCAAATTGCTGTAAGCAATTGAGTTAATTTACTTTAATTTCCTTATCTCTCTTTTTTTACCTTCCCATCTCTCACACATGAATATGCTGCTTTATTGCTTCCTGTGTTCATTTTTTTTTTAAAGAAAACTTATTGCCTGTTCCACAGGCAGGGACATTAGTGCCAGGACTCACCCTGACAATGCCATTCAGGATTGCAAATGCCATGTGCAGGAGCAGGGGTGGCCCATTTGGGTGCACGGCCACACAACCAAACCTCCTGGAAGATGTGAGGTACAGGGGCGCTCCCGCAGAGAGTGGCAGACATGGGACACTGTCAACAAGCACCAACTTGTTCTCTGACCAATGAAATACAAGTGAGCTGAAACCAAGAAGAGTTTGGCACAGGTCTGGATGTGAAACTCAGACTTTTGGGTGTGAAATTGGCACTACTGCAGACAGAGGGGAGATGGCAGCTGAGTCACTTGGCAGCTTGTTTCTAATGCATAATACATGTGTACATAGCTTTGTTTACTTTGCTGGGATATTTAGCAAACCTTACAATATTCCACAAACAAAAAATTTAAACTGCTTTTGGGTAAAAAAATACTAAACATTTACAAGTTGACAAACCAGAACAGGTTAAATTTTTCTCTGCTAAGGGCTATCTTTACCCTTCCCCCATTGCTCTCTTGCCACTTCTCTGCCTTGCCTCCTTTAAAGTTTCATGGTCTTCCATTACCTTCAACTTAAAAAGCATAAAGCTGAAGCACTACCTCAATGTTTTGCCCTTTGGAAGCAGCCTGATTTTGCAGAAAGAAAAGAATGTGTCCCATCTTTTTAAACCCAGCAGTGTAAGTCTTACAAATGTCCTGTCAGAATTTCAGAATATGTAAGTCTGTTTTAACATTACATTCAAGGGAGGTGATAAAGACTTTTAATATCACCACTGTGTTACATCAGTAATAAAACAGCATCTGCTTGAAGTCTGATGTGATTCTTATGTGAGGACAATGCAATTTTCTTAACTATCAGCTTCAGAGTATGAAATTTTTAACACAGAGCTCAATTGCCCTCTTGGCTATTCTGTTTTGAAGATGTCATCACTAATTACATGGAAGCATTGTATCACTCCAAGAATTGTGCTAGCAGGGAATACTTGCATTGCTGTATCTCATTGAATCCCTACAACCACTCTAACACCTCACTCTTCAGACTGGAGCTCTAGTCTAAAAATTAACAGAGAACTATATGGAGATTGCATGTGAATTTCATTTGCTCACTCAGCTAAATACTAAGAGTGATTTATTCCTTGCACTGGTCATTGGCAAAACTGCCACCGGCTTCAGCAGTACAAGAAATGCACTTGTGGGACTCTGAAAGTGTTAGAGAATGCCTTATGGACTTCCTTAAGCATCGAAGAACAGTCCAACGATTTTCAAATTTTATTTAAATTACAAACATTTAAAGTACTCAAATGAGCGTCCCATTTTCCTGGTTGTTTTAACCTGTCTTGGCATGTAACCTATCTATGCACTTTAATTTTTCATCTGTAATTAATACAGGTCTAACGTAGGAATATATGATAATTCCAATTTTTATGCCAATTTAAATTTTTAAATTTAAATTAAAACCTCATCTTCCAATATTCCATGTTTATGAAGAAATGTAAGGGGTTTTTTATTTAATACCAAACAAATTCATTAAAACAAGAATATCAAAGAGATCAGAGACCAGCTTGGTTTCTTTTAATAAGCACTCAAACTTGCACAAATTGTTTGGCATTTATACCCTTTTTCAAGAAATCACAGAGAAATAAGTTACAGAATCAACAAGGCACACTGTTTCCAATATTTACAGTCTGAAGTTTATACTCCAAAATTTGTCTCTGAGAGACAAAAAGGACATGAAGTTTTTTTTGTCATTTGTTCAATTTAGGATTTTTCTCTCCCAGGGAATATTTACTGAGCAAAACGCCACCAGATCAATCTTCACCAAGGTCTTTTTTGTTACCATTGCCTCAGGGAGACGCTGGATAAGAAGTGGTCAGGAAATAAATGTGATGCTCCCATGACCCAGCAGTTCCTAATGGCTTATTCCTGACTCTGATGATAGCCCAGACCTTGTACCACTGAAAAGAAACTCCAATACTGAGGAATAACATCTACTTTGTGCAACATCTCATGCCTCTTTTCAGAAACCAACATGGTGTACATGTGAGTATCTAATTACACAAAAATAAGCTGTAGCAAATTGAGTTCTAGCTACAGAACTCATTAGAATGCTGTAAAAGTCTGCTGACACAAACTCACAAGTAGTTTTTTTACAGAAGTGCAACTAAAAAATTTCTGGCTGCCATGAGGGCAGGAACAGGCTGCTTACTGAGAAATATAAATGACCTCTCTAATGAGACAAAAAAGGTCCTGTTCACATACTACTACAGTGCCCAGGCAGAAAATGCAGAGGAGAACTGGAATCTGACTGGAGGAGTCAACAGAGCGCCCTGGTGCCCAGTTTTCAGACCTAGATTCTGAAGCGCAGGTCAGAGCTTACACGCAGCACAAACCACAAGCCATATCTCTAGAGAAAATATTTTTCTAGAACTTGAGAGACTCAAACAAAGAGGAAGTCACTGTCACAGAGATGAGGAGCTACACTGCCTCATGTATGGGCAGGAAGCAGTAATGTGGTGGGTTCTGATACTGCTATCTTTTTCTAATATAATATCTTTTTCCAAACCTAAGAATGATTTGGTACTTATGCTTTGTCTTTACATGCCGCATGAAACTCAGCAGAAAAATAAAAATCCCCATTTAGGACATGGAATGATCTGGAGGCTTATTCAACTATGACTTGAGAAGGCAGCAGGTCTTAGATCAAAGTGAAAGGAACATTGTTGACTAATTTGGTGATAATTGCAAAGTAATTTTACTTGAGCTATTTGAGCTATACTTCTCCTAAAATGTAAATGATGTCAACTCCATTTAAAATGCAAGTCCTGCCAATGTGTGGAAACATTTAGGAAATGAGTTACAAATCAATCTTGAGACTTTGGAAGTGACTGTGCATCTTTTGGGGATAAAAGAGTGGCATGGTAGTTTAAATGGTCAAGAGATGGACATCCCTAGTCACTGTGCAAAAAAAAACCAAGGAACTAGTTAACATAGAGAGACTTAAAGCTCAACCATGAATTGGAGCAATATATCACACACATCTTTCTTTCTCTCTCCACATGTGCATACAGATAACAAAGCTTTCAAAAAGCTTACCTTAAGCCTAACTCCTCTAAGCAAGGTCAGAGTGGTTACCCACCCAGTAAAAAAAAGCAGAGCTGTTCTTAACCCAAAAGGAATTCAAAGGTTCAAAGGCTATTTTCTCTGCAGCAATATGGACTATGTACTTGAACCCATTCTAAAATTCAGAGAGAGATGTCAGAGAAAACATTGTAAATCTCTGATATAAATATAACAAACCACCTTTGTGAGGAAAAAATCCATACTGCCAAGAAACAAACTTGAGTGAAATGGAAACAAATGGATTTCCAAAATTTTATAGCACAAACTGAAAAAGCCAGGGACTACTCTGCTGCAGATCATTTGAAACTGCATAAATTGAAGGAAGAGAGGAAACTGCTCTTTCTAGCCAGGTTCCAACCCCAAAGTGACTGGGAGAAGCCTGTTAACACAGATGAGCTTTCTGATATATATGGAATGATCTATCACAAGGCCTCTCCTGGATTAAGTACGTAGATAGGATCATTTGAATATCAGGAAGGGAAGAACTGATCCCAGTGGGGCCAGTTAACTCTTTTGGCTCAATGGCTTCATATTTTTGAGCTTGATTCCACATCAGCCAGCAAGCCAGACAAACAGGTAACTAATGGAACCTGCACAAACTATTAAACAGAAGATGCTCCTGTCTGCCAGGGATGTGGTGCTACAAACGATCTTGGGAAAGACAACAGTCCTACTGTCTTTCCCAAAATCATTTGTAGCACCACATTCCTGGAAGACAGGCAAGAGGCATAAAAACCAAAACATGCAGGGATATGACAAGAAAATAACAGGTTTATGACTCTCTATCTAGAAAGACTCTCACTGAATAAACGTATTCTCTTTGTGCTAGAGGGAGGATAAATTACTGAAAGCACTCAGTGTACTGTGATATCAAAATATACAAATTTAGTTAAAAGAATGCAGCTGAGAAGCAGAAAAGAAAACTTGGTTTTTTCTAGGTGTTGCACTCTGGGTAACATGGAGTTTTCTGAAAAAAAGAGAAGGAGCAATTTTCTGGAAACAAGCTGATTTGCACAAATCTGTGAAACATAAGAGGGGGCAGATGATGCGTGGACATAAGACATCTAAGAGAAGTAATGGAAAAAGCATTTTTCATTAATGCCTCATCCACTGACTTCTCACAAATTGATTCTATAGGCAATTGTAAGTTCAGATGGAAGAATAGTTTCAAGAAAAATAAAGAAGAAAGTCAAAGGAATGAAAAGTATGTGCTGAGAAGATGGTGCATGAAAGATGGTCCTTGCAAGGACTGGCAAGCCCTGGAAACTGCTGGTGCTGGTGATCGAGCACCTTTGTGTCAGTGTGAGTCTGGAACTCAGCCTGTGTCCAAGATGACTGCTCTATGCAGATGAAGACTATGGGGTCACACATGCTGCTGATGAAATAAAGGATCCTCTGACAGACTTTCTGAATACCTACCTGCCAGTAAAGCCCTCTATTTTCTGACTATATGGTTGGAGTTGTCTTCCCAAATGTTGCTCTAACCAGGTAATTGGGAGACTGCAGTTCAGGTAGGAGACTCAATAAGGTGAATAGCTTCTGAGAATAATATTCACCTTTAGCAAAAACCTAAACAACTGCAATACTTAATAGAATCAGTAAAAGTTTACAGAATAAAAGCTATTCTAAGAAATATTGACTGTGATCTGTATCTACCATACATTGCCTCCCCTGTCAGGGGAAAAAATGATTTTACAACTCACGAGGGGTGTTACACAGAGGTATTTTCCAAGAAACTGAGATGGTTGAGCTGCTGGAAGTTGTAGAATACAAGTAACACTGGAAGAAACAGTGATAAAGATCATCTCTTCTTTTAATCTCTGCCTGCCAATATATTTATGTTTTCTCTGTATAAGGAGAAAGTATTTTATTTAGAATGTTTTTTTTCAAGAAAAAACCTAGCTTTAGATTGTGAAAGCTTTGGCACCTTTTGACATGCTCACTTAAAGGAAACACTGAGAGAATGAAGATTACAGTAGGATTTAGAGTTAACATCCTGTTGCCATTTTGGTCCTTGAAGATTTCAGTTTCAAAAGATGGGGTGGTCTGCTTTTTGTTTGTTTCCTCTCCCTTGCATTTTTCTTTGTTGCTGGTTGTTTGTTATGGTCCTTATAGCCCCACAACAGCTCATAGCAGGAAGCTGAAGGTTTTAATGAAGACAAAAAACTGTACTGCAGCAGAAGCAGTGTGCTCTTGTAACTTTGGCTCACATCTTGAAGGCAAGCTGAGGGCCCAGTCCTGCTCTTGGTCATAAACCTGTTTGTGGGGGGAAATGTCTGTAAACTGCAAGGTGCTGTGTTTGTAGACATAAAAATACAAAGTCTTTACAACTTTTAAACACAAAAAAGGAAAACCTAACAGAAAAATACAAAATGGGTGAGCAGCAATTAATGACTTAAAACTGCTATTGATGCTTCTAGCTGTGAGCTAGTATTCTAAATTAAATGCCACTCATTGCTCTCTGTTTCCCCTAGAGATTTTCCAGCTGAATATGATAAAAGAAGTACTTCAAGGGAACAGAAATACTTGCCTAAGAAATTAACATTTCAGAGATTTTGCATAAAGTCCAAATCAAAATTCCCAGCAGGCTGGAAGTAAATCTAAAGGTTGTATTTTAAAAAGCTAAATTGAGTTTTTACAGGATTTCCCAAATTTCTACCTCCAACTCTAAGAGCTGAAACTGCTGGAAACTGGAAACAGTGGAAACACACTGAGCTAAACTACCATTGCCATAAGCCAGAGCAAAAACCTCAGAGGCACAGGTGGAGTGGCACCAGTGTAAAATGTGGTGCAACCGACCACTAAGTGATTTTTGGTTGGTTTTGTTTTGTTTGTGTTTTGTTTTTTGGTTTTTTTTTTAACTTTCTAAAGTCTTTTGTAACCTCCTATTCTTGTTGAGAATGCTGACACTCTTACTTGGAAAAAATATTGCATATGTACCTATACTGCATGACCTTAAACATTTTGACAGGCAGTGACACTCAAAAGCTTTTAAAATTCTGACACTAAAGACAACACCTTTGATCTCACATTTCAGTGAAGTAATAGCATTGGGGAAGAATATAATGCAATTCTTGGACCACAACATCCTATAGACAAAACCTGCTACATTTTTCTTCCCTTTTGGGCTATCTGAGCATTAATTTATAACTTTTTTGAAAAAACAATGAAATCAAGAGAATCCTATTAAAGAACTAACTTTCCTCTATTAGAACACTAATACATGCCCATGGTAGTCATGACCTAATGAAAAAACACATTGTGTTTCAAACCAAAAACCTATTGGGCAGTACTCACATAACATATGGACTTAATCCTGTAAGATATTGAAACAGCTATTTAAAGGTTGCAGGACTTACCTCACAGGACTTAGAATTTGCAGGGAAGACACCAGTGGACACTGCAACTATGGCATATTTTCAAAATCTTTTTTAAGGCCATCACATAACCCAGCTGTTAAAAACCACTCCAAAGCAAACATGCTAATAATTGCATCTCAGTAGTTTCCCTGTGTGCTCATTTCAGATCTTTTTAGTTGCAAACAAACTCTTAATGCTAGAGTTTTTTTATAAAGAAAAGGTAATGAAACAAATTCTGTTTAACAGGGAAAGCTGTTGTCCAGTGACAGTGGACCTTATTTGGAAAGCACTTAACCCACAGATTAAAGAAAGGCACACAGTTCGACTGCAATTTTCTCTTCTTTCCTTAAGAACTAGTTTTAACAAAAACCACAACTTGAAGAAGGCAGCAGTTAAAAGTGCTCAGTAGCTGATAAAACACTGAATCACAGAAAAGTAGTTTATGAGGTTTTTCAAAGCTGCAGTGAAACTTTGTTCTCTAAGTTTTCATGTTTTATAGGAAGACAACATGAATCTTGAAAAACAGAATCCTTTCAATAGCCAGGACAAATGACATAACTAAGTGCAAGTTTAAGGTATGAGAGAAATGGGTAATAAACAGATAGTCTGAAGAATAGGAAATGGTGTTGACAGGATTTCTCTGGGTAAAAAAGTTTTAAATTGGAATGGCAATTATATCTGTTGCCGTTGAGTTATGAATGACTAAAGGAAGGCAGCATTGACTCCATGCTCAGAAGGCATAAAGCGAGCTTTCTTAGGAACTACACATATTTTATAGACAGGATCTTTTACCCAGAAGCTGATTGGTTCTTAAACAACACCCCTCACACCACTGGTTAATTTGGAATTACACCTTTTTAAAATAACTTTCCATACACATCACGTACAAACATTCCACATGTTCACAAACACCAGGTGCAGAGATTAGAATTTGAATTGTTTTAATTCTTTCTCTAAGCATTCTCCCAACTTTCCCCAGGATGATGCCAGGGAAAGTTACCTGTTTCTCTCTCTGTCAGCATCCACATACATTAGTCTGCAGAAGATTTCATGCAAACACTGTGACTTACATTTTCCTTCATGTGTGTCTGACAGCTCATGTGCTACAGTAAAAGCCAATGTTTTAGCTTTTTTAAATCTAATAAATAACCTTGTTATGAGGACACAAATTTCCAAATTCTACTCTACGTAAGTAAAATGTGGTTCAAAAATATGTTTGGAGCAAAGACAATGTGACCCCCTTTAGTTTAAATAACTGATCAGTCTTCCAACTGTCTTGCAGGTGATGAACAATGAGTTTTTAGGAAAAGATATGCAGGCTTAAAAACTATTTTTCATTTTTTTCAACAAAATGAAAAGTAACCAAAATCTTTCTTTGTCTAACACTTAATATATTACTAAATCAAAATTAAAACATTCTATTGTTCTTAGGTTTTCTGCTCTTCCAAACAGATTCCTTTAGGTCACTTTTAAAATAAAAATGTTTTTAAAAATAGAAACAAACTACTGATGCAGTTGTACTTGGGCATCTCTTCAGTAACATCTAACAAAACTTTATGTGACACACATTAGCTCTGTGGTGCTTTGTGCACAATTGGAGCTGTTCATAATAGACATTTTAGGTAAGCTGCATCGCCTGTTCAAATTAATCTATCCTGTTCCCACACTGTAGGCACAGCAGACACTCAGAAATCTCAAGTCACTCTTAACAAATGTTCCCTGTTGCTCTGAAAGGAAACAGCCTAAAATCTTTAGCCTCTAAAATTTACCCACAAGTTTCTTTAAAGAAGATAAGGAAATTCTGAGGAACAGACATACCTCTGTTGATATAATCCGCTTCTCAGACACAGAAACTCCCCCTCTGTAGGACCAAAATTACTGACTATAGCCAGAGCAGCTCATTGTTGAGCCAAAAACTTCCCTGTTGTCATTTTGGCACTAAAAAACCCTCAAATCAGCAGATCAGTTCTTTTTGAAGATTTAAGTATCTAGGTATCTAGGGCATAAATGTACTCAGCACTTTTCAGCAGAAATTCTGTTTCTGCTTCTCTGATGCAACTCAGCATGCAGCTGCAGCAGACTGGAGTGGAAAAGCACACATGCCTGCAGTCTGTCTACAAACTGCTATGGCTCATGGCACAATATAGACAGCTTTAAGGAAATTCTAGCTTCTAGAGAGAAATTACATTGATTTTTCTTGAATACTCCTGCAAAACAAAGATCTATCAGCCAATATACATAAACTGATTTCTTTTATGGTTCAAAAAACCCATAAAAAGCCTCCAGACTTTGGTAATTTGTATTTAAATCAGTAAAAAAGTACTGCATAAATGATACTAGTGCACTTGTTTTTTGACAAGAAAACTGTTTTAACCAGAGCAAGTTGTATTTTCCTTAGCAATGTAGCAATTCACACCATTATTTATGCTCACAGTCAAACATATTTTCTTTACATTTTATCAGTATCTCAAACTAGAATAGCCTCTCTGAAATGCTAATTGTAACTATTACCCATCCCATGATTATTCTCACACTCTTTTGCCAGGAACTGGTAACACTGAAGTACATGGATTAGAAAATTCCTACCTCTCGCTGTAATTGCACAGGGATTTTGTTTTCTTCTGAGTCAGTAATGTCTAAATTGGTTTAAGATAAATTGCTTATGAGCCTTTCTCTACAGAAATTACTTTCATGACTGCTATATTTAATGCCAGTTTACCCTAGAACTTCATTTTTTTACACCAGTCTCATATGAATGAGTCTCCATGAAACTCATACTCAATTTCAGATTATTCTTAAGGACTAAAAACCTCTTGAAGACATACTCAAATTCTGCTGACTTATTCATGAGTCAATGTAGTACCTGCCGTGCTGGCACTGTTTACTATGATCAGCTGAAAATGAAATTATATGATCAGAAGAGTGACCAATCTCAAAATCAGAAGTCTTCATCTGTCTATTATGTGTTTAAACTTGTTTACACTCCTCTGTCTGGGTGATTGATGCTCTCAGCAATAATAATCTGAGGGGGTGGCTGAGAGTGGAGCAACTGGGCATCAGATGTAGTACTGATGCAAATGACTGCTGTTTAGCAGGACATACATTCTTTCATCCAAGGAAATACTTATGATTCCAGAAGTTAGACATGAGTAATTAAAATATTTTATCTGTCAATACTTGGAAATAAAATCAGTAGTGTATTCAACATGTATTATCTTATAATAATAACTGAAGTGTCACTAAATGTCTGACTAAAATGTCATAAAGAAAACTCTGAAAAATTAAATATAATCTGTGTGCCTAATTTGTCTAGTTTGCAGGTTTATTTTTTTTAATATTGCAATTGCAGACCTCATAATATCTATGTGATTGCTGATACACATTACCAAGACCAAATAATGCCAACCAAAAAATCCTGATTGGTCTTTCCTTTCAGCATATTATTACTTTCATAATTTTAGCTACTGAGATTAATGACAGAGGTGACAGAAAGGAAAGAAGAATAATGCACAACATCACTAGAGGCTATATACAGTTAAAATATAGCGACATTAGGAGTCATTATTTCTGTGTTGACCATAATACTGCTGTTCCATAGATTCTAAAAGACATCACAATTCAATCAGTACTTGTTCTTTGGGTCAAATATACATGAAAGCTTCCTTAATGTCCTGGTTTTAGCTGGGATAGGATTTGTTTTCTTCCTAGTAAATGGTACCCTGCTGTGTTTGGGATTTAGTATGACAATAATATTGATAACAACACTAATGTTTGGGTTGTTGTTATGCAGTGCTTACCCCAATCCAAGGACTTTTGAGTGTCTCATGCTGTGCCAGTGAGGAGCTGCACAGGAAGCCAGGAGGGAGCAAAGCCAGGATAGCTGACCCAAACTGGCCAAAGGGATATTCCATACCACAGAGCATCATGTTCAGTTTATAAACTGGGTGGGGAACTGGTTGAGGAGGAGTAAGACTTACCTGCAAGTAATTACCTAGGGGCATTGACCAGGCTGTAATTCCAAACTTTTTTCTTCTCTATCTATAGTCCATTTTTATACACACTTAAACAAAATGTCCACTTTGTTATCTTCTCCTAGAACTACGCCCTGAATAAATATTCAACATTAAAAAAACCCCATCTCTAAAGAAACAGAAAACAAAAGAGAAAACTCATTTATGTACACCAATATTAAAGCAGTAATAAATACAAGCTGCACTTTCACAGGAGAAACTCAGAACAAATGAACTTTAAACTGGTTTCTCTTTTAGGTGAATTACTTAAATAATAGTGATACTATAGCAACTGTGAAGGTCTAAGCAAGGTTGGCATAGCAAGAAAAAAATTATATTTAAGCAAATTATGTAACTTGAAAAAAAAAAAAAACTAGCCTTGGAGTCAAGAGTCTATTATAGGCCTTTTAATTGAGTCATTAATAAACAGACAGGCAATCTAAGTGTAACACCTAAAACAACATATGTTTCAACTAATTGCAACCAGAATACAGACACAGTACCTTAGCTTTATCCCTCATGGATCCTTTTCCCAGGATGGACATTTTTGCACCTGTTTCTTCTTGTAACCTCTTTAAAGAGTTTCCTCTTGGTCCAAGCAATTTCCCAACAAAATTGAACTAGAATGAAAGTAAGAGAACTCTTTTAGACCCACGGGTACTTTTCCAAAGCTTAATAAACATGATGACTAAACAAGAAAATTTTACTTTCCTTTAAAAGAAATACTCCTACCTAGCTTTGAGCCTAATTGACAGAGATACAAGACTGGAGAACCAAGATATTCATTCATCTAGTGTGAAAGACTGTAAAAGCATTCATGGTTTATTTGAACCCTGGGAGGCTCCTCTCTAGGACTGACAGGCCAGTGGCTGCTAGGTTTAGTGAATTGCTAAACAAGGTATTTGATCATGAGATGGTACTGGTGAAACTCAGAGAATGCCTAGGTTCTCTCCCAAGTTAGCCAGCTTTACTTGCAAGTAATATATCCTGCAAAGTTAGAGCTTTAGATAGATTTTTAGGACTTGATGCACAGTCCTTCACACATCAACTTGAAAGTAAGTGCTATTTTGTGTACTGGCTTCAAACCCCTGTTTTGCCAGCACCAGATCAAATGACAATCAACAGATGGTGGTAGATATTCAAGGGCATTTTCTAAAATGAACACAGCTTTGTCTGCCACACTGGTAATATTCCTAAACACTGCACACTTCACATACAGCAGTTTTTTCTGAAGAGGAGAGATGTCTACAGGAAAATCAGAAGACAGAACAATAAATAAATGAGGTGTTAATATCATGTCCACACAAAGCAGCAAAAAGACAGGAGTCTATTAAGTAATATGTTTATTCTGTAATCAATAGTCTCTTCATTTATTTATTTTTTTTTATTATTTCCAACATCTTTTAAAAATGCTATGATATGTGGTATTCAGAAGCTGACTGGACATCATCAGCGCTTGCTTAAGATGTTTTGGAATTAGGTTCAAGTCTGAAGAGACAGTATTCTGGTCTGGCTGTCAACAAAGAATAAGCTCCACCAAAGGAAGAGGGATGTCATTGTATCAGCACTTCCTTGGTTTTGTGTCAAAGAAAAAGAACATGACGTTAAGAAATATCAATCACAAAAATGTCTCTGTCAAAAATACACACAAAAGTCTATAAAGATGTTATAATATACGTTGTTTTGCACTACCTTCTATTTTAAAAATGAAAAAATGTGGCAATATTCTTGTTTTCACTTTAACCAGCAAGAATGTAACAACACAAATGCATCAGCTATGTTAGAAACACCCAAACGCTGAATCACGCCAGATGCTCCAAATCCCAAGCTCGCTATTAGCCCAGTGTCTTAATTAAAAATAATTTTTAACTTCTTTCAAATTGGTTAAGCTTTCATACTGGTTAAGCTATCTAAGAAAACAGTATGTAATCACAGGAAAAATAAGTATGTACAGTAAAATCTACTGCCACATAAACCAAAAGATAGTGTGCCCATGGGGGAAGTAGTAAGTGGTAAGATTTTCAGGAAAATTTAGCATGATTTGAAGCTCCAAAACCAGATTTTTCAAGCTGGTATATCTTTACTTTTTTCCAAGTCTACCTGTTGATTTAATAAAAGGTATCAGCTCTTCAAAATAGGGCTCGATTTCCAGTCAATGTCCCAGTCAATGTATCAACAATCCTATGTCTTCCAACTGTTGCTCAGCCTCTTCCAGGGAAAACCTAGCTTGGAAGTTGTTGGCTTCCAATTGATTATTCAATTTTGTATGAAAATAAATGAAACGATGAGGAAGAAATGGCAAGAACTGAACTTTAATACTAGATAGTAAGACACAATCTATTGATAGAAATAAGATTTGAAAAATCACCCATTTATATACCCATGTGTAAGGTTTATTAGGGATGGCTGAGCAAACAGCAGAGCTTTTGCTTCTCTGCAGGGACCCTCTTACCTGCAGAAGGGAGGGTGCCACAAGTTACACCACCAAATCTTTTGTGACACTTACAGATCATCATTTAGACAAAAACCATGTCCTGCTGCATCCTTTCAGTGTTTCTTAGTATTAAGAAAAGTTACCCCTTCAAAGGTGAAAGAACTGTAACATTATGTAACTTTGGAGGAAACTATGAGAAGACCAACCAAAGCTTGACTACATTTGTTCTCTGAATGGAATGAAACTATTAAATTACACTCTGTGAAGATTTATGTTGACCATTTATATTTAAGCACTTCATAAACTGTATAATCATTACCTTGACATATTGCTGCAAAGGAGCAGTATGGCCAGCATAGACCATGTTATGTGCTAAGTGGATTTTAATCACTTCACAGGAAATAAGTGGCTGGGGATTTTAATTCTATTGATTATGAAGCAGACAGACACTCACATTTCATCCACTATCTACAAAACATGGATGAGGAAGGAAGCAGTTATTTACAACTAAAAAACTGATTTGCTTTAAGTTTGGTTTTGTCTAAAATTGCAGAAAAGCCTCGGCACTGTATCTGACATCCTACTGTTATACTCAGTCTTCCAAGCATGTCTGAAGCCACTGGATATCCTCAGCACAATCTATAATCCCAAAACTGCCCAAGGTCTGAAAATACTGGTAGAGTAACTTTGACTCAGTAACTTGTGAAAAAATTATATACTTTATGTTCACATATAGGTAAAAGAAGCACATAGGAAAGAGGATGTTTCAGTGAACAGCCCAAAATGTAGGAAATCTGAAACACAACTTAATTTCTCTTTTTTTTTTTTTTTTTTTAATGAAGATATGCTGGGCAGAACCAATTTTAATACTGGAAATTTTAGGTTCCAGTTACAGCCACATGCACACACACACAACCTGAGCACAGAGACAGTGAAGGAAAATGTGGAAACTCAGGCAGTTGGACTGTATATAATGGTGAGCCTTGCCCAGAAACACACATTCCTGGTACAGCAGCTGTAACTGCAAATCTTATTCTGCAATCTCAGATCCAATCCAATTCTGCCATGCGTAAAATTTTCTCCAAATAATAGCAGCTCTAAGTCTCTAGGATAATATCTGATCATATTAGGAGAGGATAACTAAGAAATGCTGACATACAGAAGAGAGAGTATTAAAAGAAAGCTTTCACTGCTGGGGAGCAAACAAACTTCCATTTCAAAAATTTTGTTGTGTTTCTAGATGTTCCTATAGGTAGCTGAACTTTTCAATCATGTTTATGAACATGATGAACAAGCTAGGCTTTCTAGCTTGCAGAAACCCTTCCTGGTTTATGGCAGAGATATTTTATATTATTTTCTTAGATTTTTTTATCATTTGTCTGGGGGAGATGATGCATGTCTTCAGGGGAAAATGATCAGGTGAAAGCAGGGGATGCTTTACTTATAATCAAATGCATGATGTTTTGTGTATCAACAACTGTGGAATAAACCTCCTCTGCAAAATAAAACCTGACAGAGAATACAGCTCAATAGATCTTTCCTTTGTCTACAGCCAGTATCTCCAAAATCTTCCCCAACCAATATATACACGCAGTTTCAGAAGATTTATCTGCATCCTGATTACTTTCACACTTCACACAAGCAATCAGACAGTAAAGTGCCCAAACCAAAGCTCTGGCTCCCCAGTTTTCATCAAAAGTTTTTGTTCCAACTACCTCAGGACAACATACCACAGGTATAACAAATCTAAGGGATAGTTTATAGCATCAGCATTCAAGCCTCAAGCTAAGTACAATGACTGGTAGAAAATGCATGTTTACATTTAGAAGAAAATTTGTTTCCCTAATTGATGCAGCCTGAATACATTTCTACTAGAACTATAACACTTCTTACTTTGTAAAATCTAATTTAATAAGGTTTTACAACCAGAATCAAGGAATATGCTTACCATTCAAAAAACAAGTTTGTGTCAGTGAGTGTCTCTATTTTATACACAGATCAGTGTTCAGAGCAGTAACAAAAGCTAGATAAATAACGAATGGGATAAGACAAATGTTTCCAGCTGTAAGATAATGCAGAACAAAGCCCTGAACTGGGAGAAGAAATTAATTTCTTCTAGAAGCAGCAAACCAAAAATAGCCCTGGCTTGACAACATGAAACAGGTTTATTATTTCTCAGGTCTTTGTTCACCATTGCTATCAGTTCCTTTGTGGAGAGACAAAGTGTATTCCATTTTCGGAGCTATTTATCCTCATGAAATCCTGTCCTTATTCATGGAGAGCAGGATGGGGGTAAGGGTCAGGAAGAATCTTTCTAAATTCCATCCTGTTCTCAGGAAAAGTGGAGAAGACCAAGACAGCCACACCTGAATGAAACCTTACTGTTTGAGACCTGCCTATAATTAAGGTCCTTTTCTAGGACTTCTGACAGCTCATTAAATTTAGAACAGCATTAATTTTAAAAGTATCTCATGTTTTGTTATGCACAAGGGACTTCATGTTAAGGAAGTACTGGGCTACTATGAACGCAAATTTTATTTTTCTCAACATTTTGTAAGCATTGTATTACAATGCCTGTAATAATGCTTCAACTTTTGGTCAGCCCTGAATTGGTCAGGCATTTGGACTGAGCATTGTAGTTCTTATCCTACTGGAACTATTCTACTGTGGCAAATGGAGAGATAGAAACTTCCAGAGACAGAGAAGGGTTTGATTTGCAGCCTTGGAAGAAGCTTGGGTTGATGCAAAATTAAAGTACATAGACATTAGGGAGAAAAATTATAAACTTAACGTTTCTATAGTTGTAAGTAAGAATATGCCTTAAGTAAGTGAGAAACTGTATTGATAAGATGGTGAAGGGTTTATAATGTAGGTGTGTAATTGTATAGAGTAAGCTAAGAGTTCAGATGTTCTAATAGAAGCATATGTGTGTATGTGTGAGAGTAGCCCAGTGGATAAAAGTATCCACACAGTGCAGTAGAAGTAAGTAAAGGTGATGATAGGTTAGAACAGCAAAATAAATTTTGTAGCAAGTGTCCATTGGAAACTATATATTGTCTTGTAATGAAGAACTTGTTACCATTTCGAGCTATGGCTGACTGCTTGCTCTCTTAAACCTCACGGCCTCTGAGACTGATGTTTATCTGAGGAGCAATAAATCAGTTTTACCCTGACTGTGGTCCCAACCCTTCATTAAAAGTGACGATAATAATATTCTATTCTATTCTATTCTATTCTATTCTATTCTATTCTATTCTATTCTATTCTATTCTATTCTATTCCATTCCATTCCATTCCATTCCATTCCATTCCATTCCCCAGCAGATTCTGCAGAGTCCAGTTTGTCTGCCTCTATATGTAGCTGCTTACCCTGTTCAATACCTAGTACTTCTTGGCTTTAACAAAATGAATTTAGTGCTCCAGATAAGCATGCAACATCATTTTTTTACTACAGCTATGTCATGTGATGCTTGCCGTCTCCTGTAGAAGAGCTTCCGAGACACCTGTTTGGTAGGACTGAACCTTGCAGGGCTCTACTTTACAGGGCATGTCAGGAGACAGCAAACACCAGAAGCAGAAAATGAATGTACCCTGGAGATATACTCCAAAGAAAATGTGCTACTGCTTTCTTATAGCCTTGTACCAGAGAAATGTTTCTGCAGCAGTCCCAGAACCAAAGGAGAAATGGAGAAACTGCCCTTTCCTACAGAGCTCACTGGGTCTCATCTCTCTGTTATGCTTTGAACAATAACCCAGTGCCGGGCCATGCACAGAAAAACTAAATGTTCAAAGGCAAAATACAGCTTCTTGAAAACTCCAGGCCAAATTAATTTCAGGTTTAAATCAGTGGAATTGCTTCAAGAATAAAATAAATCTGATTAACAAAGTTAGAATTATTAAAGTTACTGTGACTAGATTTACCTAAGAAATAAATGGGGTTTTATTACACCTTTTTTTATCTTGAGAAGTGCTGGAAACTCATATTTATGGTGTGCTAGAAGAAGATGCTGCAATACTTGTCTGGCTATTTACTAGCTCATTGCAAGCATCTAAATCTACAGTGAAAATAGATTTTTGGCATAACTCCATGAAACAGATGGTCAGCAACTCCAGACAAAAATCTTCTACATAGAAGTCTACACTGACATAGGAAAAATATCTCCTCACTTTTCACTTTTAGCAATCTTCTCTCAGAATTCTGGTAACAAGTTGTGGTATTCATATAAAGCAATTTAAATAAGCCTTAAAATGAAAATAAATTTTGTGATAAAAAGAAAAAAAATTGTTGTCTGATATACCCTTATTCAGTTAAACTTTCTTAAGTCAGGAAAATTTGAATGGCTCTTTCTCTAATACATGAATTAGTGGTGTCATTTATTAAAATCTGCTAATCTGTAAAATACCCAAGCATTTTATTTTATGTGCTTCTGCTTTTAAACCTAAGGTGAGGTAATTGAGGAAAAGCCAAGGAACAAATTAAAGTTGTGCATCTATATTAAATCCTTAATTAACAAGTTGCTAATTGCAAAGGTTTTATTATTTAGTTGCAGAAGTATCCAGAGGGATTCATTGTACCAGACAGTGCATAGCCATGCAGGAAGACATGATCTTGACCCTACAGAGCTGTCAAGTATGTCTGAAAAACCCAAACCAGACCTTACTGAATGTATGTAGCAACTATTGCTTATTTGGATTGTGAGGAAGTGACTGCTGAAACCACTGCTATTAAAATCATCAGGCTCAGATGTCAAAGAGAGTATTCATACTCAAAGTGCAGCAGCACCAGCTTCTGCTGGCAGAAAGACAACACCAGAGTCTGCTTTTTGCAACTCAGACATGAGAAAGAGGATCCTAATGTTCAAGGCAAGGCTGGAAGGGGTTCTCAGCAACCTGGTCTGGTGGAAGATGCCCCTGCCCACAGCCAGGGTGACTGGAACCAGGTGATCTTTAAGGTCCCCTCCAACTCAAACAATTCTACGACTCTATATCACACTTTGGCTTTTGTCTTTCTCCTGCAACCTGGATTATTACACTGCTCTTCCTAAGGGTGTCCCTGTTTGTCCAGCCCAGCTGGGGCAGTGGTGAAAGCTGAGGGCCAACAGGAATGCTTCTCAGGCTTCTTGAGCCTATGCTGGGGAGAGGTGAAAGATTTCAGCAAACTGGCCACCAGCCAGAGGTCCTGACTGATCCCAACCCACACCTCTAAAAGGTAAGGAAATTCTTTGATGGCTCACTGCTCCCTGCTGGGAAACTATGCAAGCAGAGCAGTGTTTTTAAAAACTGCAGAGTATGCTGAGCTAAACATGTCTTTCCCTTGTACTGGATTTGTATTTTATTGAATGAAGGGCAAGAGGATTCTTTAGGACACAAAGTCACCTGGCTTTTAACATTCATTCTAGCCAAGCTTGAAGTAGTCAAATTTTACCACTTAGGGGAAAATCAAATACAAAGTAAGTAATAAGGAATTCCTGGAACTATGTGTCTAAGACCGGCTCATTTGGAAGACATTACCTAAAATGGTATTTATACAAATGCCAACAATTTAGGCTGCAGAAGTGCACCACTGAGCTTTTTCCAAAGTGCACAAAGAAGTTGATAATGAACATACTCACAGGTATAGAAATAGGTACCAAGACTACAACACTTAAAAGCACAATCAACATTTGGCTAATTGGGCTTATTACTCCCACAGATACACAATTTACCGGTCACAGTAATAAACACCATCTGCTCTTTGCTAACTGGCAGCAACCTAACAACTTTTTTCTAACTTGAAGAGTTTGTAATGTTAAAGAATATCTAAAGAAGTAGTAGTACAGTGGGACTTTCATGCACATCATCTTACTCTTACTGAACTGAATATGATTTCCTATTATGTGAAAGATTTCTCTTTGCCAGATGATATGTTTCCCAAGATAAGCTCTGAGTCAACAAGAAACAGGATAAGTTATGGTTGAATACTCAACCATAAAAATAATGTATCTTTCCCATGTGTGTTAGTGGACTACTCAAATGTAGCATAAAACACAAATTTCTGATCAGTCAAGGAAATATAACAACAGTTAATTTGGACCCACTGTGTTAATGGACTGATTTAACATACATGCATATAGTATCTAATTTTGTAGACACCATTGTATTAAATCACAAATGGTTTATGTTAATATAATTAAAAACTCTGTTAGTCAACTTGATTTTGCCTTTTGCTATTAAAGTAATTATACTTACAACAGCATTTAAGTATCAATTTACATATACTGAGCACTGTGCAAACAATTTTATTGTCAAGTCACATCCATAATCAAAGCAAAGCATTACTTTAAAGCAACTGACATATGCAAACCACATAGCTCTGTGAAAATTAAACAAGTCTGTGAAATCACTCCAAAATATTTTATGAAACTCTGGTTCCTTCACCTTCCCCTGCTGCATTTTCTACACTGTTTTTTTGTTTTTGTTTTTGTTCTTTGTTACTAAGGGCAAATTCAAGAAGATTTTTTTTTCTTCCTTCCATCTCATTATCTTCTACTATCATTAGAGAAGAAAACCAAGTATCCTTCAAGATTTTTAATGAGGTCTTGGCTGATCTGAGATGGTAATGCAAAGAAATATTTGAAGAGGAGCAAAGCATTCCAAAATAACATTGACAGGAGGAAACAGTTAATACACTTAATTCAAGGACTCAAACTGCTGTTGAATTCTGTTCCCAAAGAGCTCAGGTAAGACATCTGTCTGATCTCAACTATAAATTCAGGTGAAAATTATACAAATTTAAGAGAACAGACATTGTGCTCGATTTGTCCATTCAGTCAGATGTGACAGGACAGAATACAAACTGGGACAAGGCAGGATAAATACCATTAAATAAATTGCCATTGTTCATCAGCTGATTCTCAAAAGACACCTCCTGTAGCAATCTGTCCAAAGAGCACATTGCACACTAACTGAATAAACTCTTTCCTAATTTTTTTTTTTCTCACAGTGATGAGCTTATGGAAAGAAAACAGCCAGCATTACCTCCATTATTGGGCAGAGAGCTTTCCATTGGTTTATATAGGTAATATACTGGGCCCACAAAGAGCATGTCCATTCTCCAAACTGGAACTGCCCCAGCTTGCATTTTAACATGCAGACCAGGGGACCTGCAGAGCCTCCTCCTCCACAGCACACAGGGCTAATTGCAATAGTAGAAATCAAATGGAGCTGATACCTGATTTTACATTTCATTTAACTCTGCTGATTGCACCCCCAAATTTAAAATATATAGAGAGTAATTCCTCTGTAGTTTGATAGCAATGCAACAGATTTGCTAACTGTAAAGAATCAATCGCTGTGCTAAATAAGGATACAACAAGACTTCTTCCCCCCATTATTTTTGGTTGTTGGAGAGGGTCCAGAGGAGGCCATGAAGAAGATCAGGGGACTGGAGCACCTCTCCTGTGAAGAGAGGATGAGAGAGCTGGGGTTGGTCAGACTAGAGAAGAGAGGGCCCTGGGGAGACCTCAGAGCAGCATTCCAGCTCCTGAAGGGACCCCACAAGAAAGATGGAGAGGGACTGTTTACACGGGCACAGAGTGACAGGACAAGGTGGAATGGCTTCAAACTGAAAAAGGGTAGATTAAGATCAGATATAAGGAAGAATTCTTCACTGTGAGGGTGGTAAGGCAATGGAACAGGTTGCCCAGAGAAGCTGTGGATGCATCATCCCTGGCTGTGTTTGAGGGCAGGTTGGATGAGTGAGCAATCTGATCAAGTGAAATGTGTCCCTGCCCAGCAGGCGGGTTGGAACTTTAAGGTCCTTTCCAACCTAAACCATTCTCTGATCCCATGATTCTATGATTTGTAAATGTTCATAATTTGCCAAGTTGAAAGCTGACAGCACTCTCTATTTGCAATTCAGAATATCTATTCATTCTCTTTAAAAGAAATAGAAATCACAGAGTTTTAGAGTATTTGAGCATCAAAAGAATCCAAAAACCTGAGACTCATTTGTAATACTCTGCTGATGGTATTCCTTTGCAAGCAACATAACCGTGCTTCAAACTTCATTAATGTAGCACAGAAAAAAGAATTTGCAGGACAACACCTTGAAAGACTGTGGTGGTTTGACAGGAAATGTGTTTTTTGAGATGCTGTGTTTTTGGCCAATGGATATTCAGACTTTAATATTGGCATTTAACCTGACCATTGAGACATGGACACGCCTCTGAGAACACGGAGTTAAAAGCAGAGCTCTCCCCTGGGAGGGTCCTCTTGGGTTTCCGGCGGGAAAGAGTTCGGGTCTCTCCCCCGGCCCAGCTGCTGGCTGGGCAGGGGGAGGGGAAAGCCATGAGGCCGAGAGAGGTAGGCCTGAGCCCCGGGGTGGAAGGGTGGAAGAGAGAGAGAGACACCGGGAGCCATCGGGCAGCCCCCCCTGAGAGACACAGAGAGAGAGAGAGAGAGAGAGAGAGCCGCTGCCTGGGACTGTAACCTTGAGACTGGATAAACATGGGCCTGCGCCGGCAGCAGGGCTGGGACGGAGAAGAGGGGGGGGTTCAGCCGGCCGCTTGTAGGAGCTTTTAACCCCTTTTTGGAGAATGAGAACTTTACAGAACATTGACCTTTTCTAGAAGATAGAGTGGAAGATGAGGAAGGAAATGGGCCAGTGTGAGAGAAGTCTGGGCGAGTGAGAGATAGTAGAAGAATAGAGAAGAATCCTAGTGGGAAGAGATGATGGAGTGGCTTTTGCTGGACTCTTTTTGTATAGCCATGGACAGAACCATGTTCCTTGTGATACAGAGACTGCATTCTAGGGGGAGGCAATGGCCTCAGAACCAAGAGGGTTCAGTGTTGATGCCCCTCGGCCCCAGGGGGTGAAAATATGGGGGGGACAGGTGTCCCAAAGGAGAGATTGTGGGGACAGGTGTCCCAAAGGAGAGACTGTGCCTTTTTTGGATCGGGACAGAGCATCCTTAAAAAAGACAACCCTAGAAGCAGTTCTGGTCCATGTTCAGTGGTGAGAGCACTGGACATGGAAAGGAAGAAGTCACGACGGCAGATGTACTCCGGGCGGTGCCACGAGTGACACAGAAACACACGAGGCTTCAGCTGTGTTTCCAGGGGAAGCCCATGGTACAAGAAGGACTCCTCTCCTCTTGATGAACTGAGGATTGATTGTCTAAAAGGTGGTGCTGGACCGAGAGTTGGTGATTTGAGGAACCAAATGTATTGTGTTGGAAATTTGGTGGGGGGAGGAGGGAATGCACTTGTGAAGTTTTCATTTTCCCTGTGTGTGTGTTCCTTTTTATCTGTAGTTGTAGAGTAGTTAATAAAGTTCTGGTTCTTTTTCCCTAAGTAGGAGCCTGCTTTGCTTATTCCTGGTCACATCTCACAGCAGAAACCAGGGAGAAGGTATCTTCATGGGGGCACTGGCATTGTGCCAGTGTCAAACCATGACAAAGACCAAGACATACAGTACGTGACAAATGAGATGGCAAGCATGAGCTGGAAGGCCTGAGTGCCTTTGAATAATGCAGGCTGTAATACCCAACAGTCTTGCCATTGCCACACAAAAACTCCTGGGTGAACAAAACTGTGGTTTGGATGCCCCTGCCTGATAAAATATTAAATGATCTGCTGTTTTTTTCACTTACACCTTTTTTTTTTAATTCTCGCACCCCAGGCTCAGATCTGATTCACACTTAAAAGAATATTATAGAAGTAATATTGAATTCTCTAACACAAGATTTAGAAATGCCTCAGGTGTATTTCATAACCATCTGAGTTTAACTTAATTATGAAATAAAATTCCATCATAATTAACTTGTTTTAGCACATCTACAACCTTCAAGAAGGATGAACATGTTTGTAAAATATATATTAAAGAGAGCCACCAATATGAAGGCAGTGAATATTTTCAATTCACCTTGTCAAGACATTATGTCCCAAGCTCCAGTTATCAAGGGAGCTGGGAGTGCTCTGCTGGAAGAGTTAAAGTGACACAGCCATACCTAAATAACAGATTTGGTATCTAGGAAGATGATTCAGGATTTGAAACTCACTTTCACAGTGGCACCTGACCAAGTTGTGAGACTCGTGTCTATGTATTGAATTTCAAGCACATCAGTCCCATTTCCACACCCTTCTCTGCCTGGAGCTGCCATTCACCTCCAGTTCAACTGCCTCATTCATTCAGTAACTGTGTGAACTTTGGGATCTCACACACATTTACATTTACAAAAAGTCATAAATTCCAGGTCTGGAGCTCAATGTCTAGGTCTTGCAATGAACAAAAGAACAAATTCTAGTCCTCTTGGGAACCTTCATCTTCCAGTACTTTTTCATATTTCTCCAGGAAATCACTGCGTTCAAATGTTACAAATGAGGAAATGTTTTGATTTGCAACCCCCAACATTTACACTCCCTTTGTGTCTGCAAATGCAATAGCTACTGAAATGAACTAAACAATGACAGCAAATGTGTGACAAAACCATGTGAAACAATAAGGAAAATTAACTTCCAATAGACACTGAGGGGAAATGTAATTGCAACTTTACGTGGAACATTATATTCTGTGTAAATCTCAAAAGTGCTTTGAAGCTTTTTATTTGATAAAGACCATATATGTCTCAAACATTTAGATTATAGCAAAGTAGAGGAAGCAAATTGATATATTCTTAAAGGTAAAATCTAAAGATTTGTTCCATGTATAATTTACGGGCAATGTTTTCCCACTGCAAATTCATTTACAAAACAATTCTACTCCCATTAAAACTGAATATACCTGTAAATAATATTGCATCAAAATAAGAACAAACCAGTGCACTTCAACCTGCAGCAACAATGAAATCAATGGACAACTACTCACTCATGTAATCTTCTCCACTTAAACACTAAAGAATGATGCTGACAACCAAGCAAATGCATCCTCACACTGACAGCACAATCCTCCAAAATCACAAAGTGGTATATCTACTTACATCACTAGATTAATATGACAAGCTGCTTTTTAAGAAGATTATTTGTTTTAAAATCAGTGCATAACATCAAATTTCATGTAAAACATTTAAATTCATAGGGATTTTTCTCAGATGACAACTTTCACCCTTGCCATGTCTTCTCTTATGCCATGTGGCATTCTGCATTTTTTGTAATTACAATAGAAAATGGCTATTTCTGAGTCTATTGTAGAAGTGTAATTTCCAAACTAAGTTTTTTCAAATGCTTGGAGATGCAGAGTATAGGCATTACATGTTTGGTTATTCTAAGACCTGGACATCACCCACTTAAAATAATGCAAGCAGATGTCTCATTAATGTTTAGCAAATACAAAAGAAACTAACTCCATGCTTGTTAATAAACATGGATGCCCAAATCCTAAATGGGCTTTCAGCTGATGAATTCCAGTGTCACAGCAGTCAAGCCTGGTGAACCTAGAACTCCATATTCTCTCAGAAATGGAGAGAATATGGAGTTCTATATAAATACTCTATAGAGTATTTATAAGCATGACGTGGACAAAGAGCTGAGCTGGTGGCTCTGAGAAGTGCATCCCATATGTCTGTGCAGATTCCAGAGACACACTAGTGACAGCAATTTGCAGTCCTTGCATTAAAAAGAGAAACAGACAAGGGACACAGGACAGAACTTCCAGAGACAAAATTCTCAGGTCATTTGAGAGCCGAAAGCTGCGACCTGCACGGCTGCAGCCTTTGCCACACCCTCACTGTGGCATGGGCAGACTCAGAGAGAAGGGGATGCTCTGAGGCAAAGCCACAGCCACAGCAGTGTCAGGAGGAAGAACTGGCAGACACCTGGAACTGAGGCCATGTCCAGGATAGGAAGAGGCTGTACAAAAACGAAAAGACCTCCTTTGGAGTACAAGGGATCTAGCTGTGAGTATGCCTAAATATCAAAGAGATGACATATGCAGGGTATGGAATTATAATTAACTCAATTATTAAATTCAAGAAGAAGATCTTTTTAAAATCCAACACTGTATTCAAATAAGGAAAACAAAAATGATCATAAACTATCAGCCTAAAAAAAACAAAGTAAAGTTTACACAAAATGAGTAAAAGAAAACTTTGAGGAACAACTTGAAAAAGTATAAAAAAAGAAAACAAAACAGTATTCAGAGATTTGGAAGCCAGACAGAGAGCTGGTAGGGCTAACAGATGTTCAAGCTATAAAAGGAGGATTCAAGAAAGATGAGGTTAGAACACAAAAATAAAATACCTTTGCTCCATCTGGGTTCATAATAGAGGAAACCATGACAGGTGGCTGGGAGGAAGACAGTGCAATAAAAATCTTCTAAGAACTTCTGATTAAATTACTACAAATCAAAATAAACAATGCACTTAGTGAACAATAAAATAAATACATTAGATAGGTAAAGGGCTGAGAGGTGGCTATTTTAAAGGGAAATAATTTCTTAGGCATCTAGGAGTGTTCTCTAAACAACAAACTAACCTGGACTAGGCTAGAAAGTCAACTGATAACCAGATATCTGATTTCCAAAAGACCAGGATGACGTGGTGTTAGAAGGAAGGACCTCTGATGGAAACAGAAAATGTGTTTAAACATTTCACATTAAACTCGTGAAAATTTGTAGGAAATCATCAGTCTTCACACTGGAAGGAAGGAATTAGATGAGCCTTTCAGAGATCCAGTAGGGGATTGAAGCCAGGGAAAGCAAGGAACAGTGAGAAAACAGACTTTACTGATGATGCTAAGCTAAATCAAGGTTCTGAAGGCTGGACTGGCTATAAAAAACTACATCTGTGATTGTGTTCACAGGGGTCTTAGGATGAGGGAAGAGATGAGGATTTGACTCCATGTTTCAGAAGGTTTGATTTATTATTTTATTATATATATTATATAATACTATATAAAACTATACTAAAAGAATAGAAGAAAGGATTTCATCAGAAGGCTAGCTAAGAATAGAAAAAGGAATGATAGCAAAGGCTTGTGGCTCAGACTCTCTGTCCAAGCCAGCTGACTGTGATTGGCCATTAATTACAAACAACTGCATGAGACCAATCACAGATCCACCTGCTGCATTCCACAGCAGCAGATAACCATTGTTTACATTTTGCTCCTGAAGCCTCTCAGCTTCTCAGGAGGAAAAATCCTAAAGAAAGGATTTTTTATAAAAGATGCCTGTGACATTCATCTTATGACACTTGGTGATAAAATTACAGCTGAACTACCATGTAAATAAATGTAAAAACATTAAAACACACTCCACCTTTACAAACAAAATGATTTACTGATTCTAAGTCCGTGGAAATTGTATCAGGAAAAATAACAGCTCAGGGGAAAACAAGAGACCCTTGCAAGCAGCATTCTCAGAACCAGCACAAGAAAGCTTTCTGCACAGGAATCCTCCTGATTTGAGTTTTAAGGATTGACCAGAAGATTCACCAGAAGAAATTACCCTGAGCTCAGGATAGCCTTGGCAAGTTGGGGTCATATTCTGGAGATGCATCTCTGCATACTTTGACTCCACTCCATTTTGGTTTTAGTCACAGTTTCCATTTTGGTTTTTGGTCACTGCTGGAAGAGCTAAATGACAGCATAAGTCATGCAGGAAATGGATTATAATGTCATTTGCAATATTTTGCAAGAGTTTGAAATAGTCAGAGATAGTGAAGCAAGTATTACCATCTTTTTATAGATCACATGCTATGTTCATTCAGTGTCCTGTCACCAAAATACTATGCAAAAAGTATTAGAAAAAAACAAAACACGCCAGAATTCTGTTCATACTGTATTATACTGCAAAATTAATTATATTTTTATGCAAAATTTTATTTTGAGATACAGTATTATACTCTAAAACTTTAGGCATACATAATTCTTGTATTTTAATTTGAACATAACTGACTAGTTATTAAAGTTATTAAAAATATATTTTTGAAGTACACTTTGATCCAAATATTAAGCTCTAAAAGATGCACTTGTGGCAGCACTCTGGAGTCATACCTAGAGATTCTGTTCAGATGCATGGACAGCAATTTATAAAAGTGATGGCCATTAAATACATGATATTCTTCAATTAAATAAATTATCATCTCTGAAAAATTAACTGCAATTCATCTATGGTGGCATGTTTTCTTCTCCTATTCAGGAAGAGGTATCAATGTGCATTTTTTTATTTCATCCAGACAGAATATGACAAATAAATAAATTCCTTGAGTTTCTTCATACTGTAACATATAAAAATAGGCTGAAGGCCTAATCCTTCTCCTCTATTTGTCCAGTAATTTTCACATTTTTAGAACTAAGAAATGGATGCAATGTAATTAATAAGGATGTCACAGAATTATTACTCAACACTCTGGTTCTCATACAACTCACACTTGGTCTGCTTCAGATGGAAAAGCACAAGGAGAATGAAGAATGGGGTTCTCTCTGTTTTTTCCTACTGATTTACTGAAACCACAGTGATCAATGATCTCATGTATTCTTTATAAGAATTAATCTAAAAAAGGTTATTATTCATCTCTTGCAACCTTGATTTTAAAATATAGCACTTTATAGCCTTTCAGTGGAGATTCAGACCTAGTAGCTAAATTGAAAGTCATATAATTGTGAAATAGCCTTTTCAAGTAGTAACATTAAAATTCCTTTTTTACTTTGTCACTGAAATGCATCAAATTTATTTACAATATGACAAAATTGACCAGGACAGTCTGAATAGGTGAAAACATATGTGCTATAAGATCCAGAGATCAAGGTTCATCAGTAAAATATTTTTTTTAATATTTATTCTATCTTTATAGAGTTTTGAGGCACTTATAAGCCATAGGCATGAGGTAGTTGGCAAACTCCTGAAAAATTATTTTTGAGAGGTGGTTTTAAAGTGATGAAGAACTATCTATTATTAACATTAAAGCAAACAAACTGGTTTATATAAAATTAGAAGACATAGAGAATATAAGAAATCAGTCAAAGAGAGAGTCAGAGATGTTTACAGCTCAGGATTTATGGAAAGTCTTCAGAAAATATGGCAAAATATTCTTTTACTATCACAATTACTATTAATTTGCACAATCTGAGTCTACTGTGTATTTTGGAAAAAAATGTATGTCATTACATAAAATTAATGAAACATTCAGTGTACTCAGTTTCTCCCGATTTTCATATAAATGGTTTCAAAGTGCTCTTGTAAACTGCTAAATGACAACTTTCACAGCTAATCAATATTTTTTGTTTTATAATAAAAGAGGTTTTTTAAATACCCTTGTCAGTAGAACCATATGTATACAAATAAGTCCTTGTATCTTAAATTAACTCCATCAAAGATTCTTTACTGTAACCTCTCATTTTTTTATAAGCAGAGCACAGTCCCCATTGACCTGAAAACTAGAAGTAATCCATGTGCCAATGTCTCCAAGCAAAATTTAGTACAGCATCTCTGAAAACAAATCAAGCTCTAAGCAGAAGCAGTAATTTGTAAGGAACTATAAATACCTTCCCATTCTATACAGAATGGTTCTTTATAACTGAGATTTCCCTGTGCTACTAGGAAAATACAAGCCAGAAAAAAATATTGATTAAAAAGATATTGGGCAAGTTTCCCCTTTCAAGTGTTTTCTTTCTTAGCTCTTTATTTTAGCTGTATCACTAACAGTTCTAACACCTTTAGTTAATTACTATGAATCCTTACGTGTTTAAAGTGTCTGCACACATCTAATCAGATCAGTTTCTTCTCAGATGACATGGCATTTTTCAATCCCATTATCCCATTAAAACAAAAAAAGTCCACTACCTATTTAAAGTATTAAGATAGATTACTATTTAGGAAAAACTTCAGAAATAAAGAATCTGCTCTAGCCTTTCCAAACAATTTATTTCTGTTTAAATACATTTCTTGTACTTTGGCACAGTCAAAATTACCTCATATAGATATATACAAAAGTAATAAATTACCAGGACTTTCTGAAATTTATTATAGTGGGGAGCAATGTCCCAAAGGAAATAGTGTATGAACCATAAACCACAGAATTAACAACTTTAAACTGACTAAAATATACATTATACATATGCAACAAAGGACTGTTCTCCATGTTTCAAATATTCATGTTGATGCATTACAGCTCATTTAATTCAAAATAATTGCACTGCAGTGACCCTGCTGTCATTTGGATTATGTGTCTGCACAGATTTGAAGAACCCATTTCCATTTCTCCACTCTAGCACAAGTGGGCAGACGAATTGCTCTCCGTTCCATGGTCAAGCCGCTCTTGCTTCTGCTTGGACTTTGGAAATGATGAAACCACCAAGCAGAGGGTGTTGCACGGGCTGCGTATCTGCATGGACACCGTGTCAGGGGACAAACCCAGCACTACAGCTGGACATGGCCAACACCAGCATCGTTACAACTGGGCAGGCAAGGCCTTGGGCCAGTCCATGAGCCCTCTCCAACAGCTTCCAAACAGTCCTTGGGATCAAGTGGAGTGATTTCCAAGATGCATTTTTAGTGAAGTCATCTTCTTACAGAGATAGGAGATGCAATGATAAGGACATGGCTAGCCTGTACCAGCAGGCTGCAGGGCCAGCAGGCACTGGCACTGCTGCACTTGCCACATCTGTTTGGTTACAGCTCCAATCCAACAGCAAAATTTATCATCTCTCCTGCCCTAAAGTTTCCTCTTGATTAGATTAATATTGTAAGACTCTGAAAACCTTGTAACATGTTTGCATTAAATCAGAATTTCCTACAAGCTAAGTCATTCAGTGTTTCAGGTACTACACATAAATAAAGGCTGAGACAAGACTATTTATTACTATTATAATGCTAAAATGGAGAGGGCATGAATATCTTAGCCTAAAGTACTTTTTGAAAACTCTAAGATAACTTTCCAAACAAATGGAATTATAGTGTTTTGATGGAAGAAGAAAAAATTACCTTCCCCCTTCTACCCCAGCTAAGCCAACCACCATGTTACTGGAAACAGCAGACTGAAAAAGCAATTTGGAGTGCATCGCCAAACCTAAGGAGTTTTGCACACCCCATTTTACAAATACTTGGTAATGAAGTAAACTATCTTATTAAAACCAAGGATTATGTGAAATGGAAAATATGCAGTTCAGTACAAAACACAAATAGAGGCAAAGACCAAGAAATCTATGGGTCTTGAATGCTAATTAATATATTTTGGGGAAAAAAAGAAGCAATATTTCACAATGTCTGAATTATGTATATTTAACTTATTATAAATACCAGAATCAACCTGCTAGAAATATTCAGATGATTGGGGAAAACTGTATAGGAGTATATTTTGTCTTCCTGTATGTGCTGGGTACAGTCACTCTCAACATACTAATAAAGAAACTTAGAAGCCATGGGATGGAAAATTAGGTTTCTTGCCAGGGAGTATACCCAGGACAGGACTTCAGGAAGAAGAGAATGTTAAGATCTGGGACTGCCCCATGCCAATATTGAGTCTCTCACTAGAGATTTTGTGTTCTCCAAATCACTTAGGCAAGGAAAGGAGCTTTACTTTGTCTGGACTTCCAAGGGAACACAGAGAAATTTTGGCTGCACCAGATTACCTGTGAGAAGTGCACACTGGGCAATCATGGAAAGACATAAATGGCACAGGGAAGTACCACAGAAACAGCAGCTGCAAAGTGCCAGCAGGCTGCAGGTGAAAGGCTGAGCCCAGCACCCAAACAGGTGCTGTATCTAGTGCAGTCTGACACAGGTATCAGCCAGCACTGCACACAGTGCTGCTCAAATATCCACCTGAGACAGACATTCTGGGGACACCTCACAGCTCAGGATCATGAGTTGCATCACATCTTCTCTGTATTTAAAAAGGCAAAGAAAATCTAGCATAAACAACTGCTAGGTGTGCCATGGAAGGAGGTGCTAGTTAAAAGACTGAGGCTTTGTTTACAGTGTTATTGAAAATGTATTGAAAACAAATTATAAACTGGAGTAGTTTAATTGCATTTCGTTCTTGTTTGGACACATTTTTTCAGATTTGATGTGGTCCTAATTTGAATTAACTTCTGAACCAAATAAATTTAGAACTAATTGGGACACAAAAATTCATTGCACTTAATTGTCTGAAGAATCCCTAAGCAAACATGCTCCTTTAATGCCAAATGTAGAAATCTAAATCTTATGCCATTTTTTTCCTTTTAAACACAGGGACACTGAATAGCTTATAAACCCTTACTGACACTGAAATCCAGGCTGTCCAGTGAGCAGAACTGAGTGACAAATTCACTGTTAATTCAAAGACAAAATATCACCTATCTACCAGAGCTAAATGGGGAATTTTTCAGTCAGATGGTATAGATTTTGTGGAGTTACACCGTGCAACAGAAAATATTTGGGAAAAAAATAATTACAGCAATCACTGCTGTATCAACTCTAGGGTTAGCCAGATTCCTTAACATTTTTCATATTCACCATATTAACCTTTCCCAAATTCAGAAGCATCAAATATTTTGTTTAAATAAATACTTCAGTAAAACAACATAATTATTGAGATGAAGACACTTTAACATAAGGCAAGCATGCTGTGAGGATATCAAGCAATGTTAATGGAACTTTTAGGAAGAAAAATTAATTTGCAGTAAATGAGGAAGCAGAGAGGTACAGCTATGATACCTTAAGCTTAAAAAATACACCATCTCTCTTTCAAGACAAAATTCACCATAGCACTAAGTGCTGTGTGCAGTCATTTCTTGAAGACTTCCAATTATACTGACTCCACCATTTCCCTGGACAGACAATTCCAATGCTTAAGAACCCTTTCCATAAAATAATTCTTCCTGATGTCCAACCTGAACTTGCCCTGGCACAGCTTGGGGACATTTCCTCTTGTCCTGTCTTTGGTTGCTAGGGGAAGAGGCTGACCCTCACCTGTGAGGGGCCCAGAGCCAGACACAGTACTTGAGGTGCAGCATCACCAGTGCCAAGTACAGAGGGAAAATTATTTTAATACAGCAATACAAGATAAAGTACCATCATATAAGTGTACATAAAATAGACATTCAGTTGTTCATGGCCATTAAAATGAATTCATGTTCGAGATCTTTCAAAAGAGATCTTGAAATCAAGAGGACTTCTGTAATATGAGAGATTCTTTTAAAAGAACAGCAGCTGTTTATGGTGCTCTTTTTGCCAACATTTCATTTTCCCCTTCAGCCAATGCTACACTAAAACCTGTGCTATCTCCAAACAC